>NC_052347.1:1200000-1800000 GCF_016432855.1 Salvelinus namaycush | reverse complement strand
CCCGCACTATTGGTTAGAGCCTGTAAGTAAGCATTTCACTCTAAGGTCTACTACACCTGTTGTAGTCGGCGTACGTGACAAATAAACTTTAGCGCCCACAACTCTTGCCAATCTGCACAGTGCGACTCAAACCAGAGCATATCGGAGTTATTTTTCTTCATCTCTCCGGATTCCTACCACATGTTCTGAACCTTTTCATCTGGATCATCGCAGCTAGTTAGCTCCTATCCGAGTGGCCACTTCTGGCTAACGTCTCTGTCCCGAAGCAAGCACCTATTTAGCCTGGAGCTAACCTATGCTAGGTCCATCTCCTGGCTAGCTGAAGAGGTCCATCAGCCACTCCTTGGGCTACAATACCTATTTTGCCAATTGGCCTGGACCTCTTTTACTGCCGATACGGAGCCCTGCCGATCCATCACAACTGGACTACCGACGTAATCTGCCCGAGGGGGTTTTTCAACAGGCTCCTCCATCGCGACGTCCCCTGAATGCCCATCTGCTAGCCTGCTAGCCACGGCCTGCTAGCTGTTTTGCTAATTGGCCTGGACCCCTTATACTACATGGAGCCCTGCTGATCCACGACTACTGGTCTGCCGACGTAACTGCACGAGGGGGCTGCAACAGACTTCTTCCGTTGCGACGTCCCTCTAAGGCCCCTCTGCTAGCTTGCTTTCCCCGGCCCGCTAGCTGTCTGAATCGCCAGCCCGTCTCCAGCCCGCCTAGCTACTCACTGGACCCCTATGATCACTCAGCTATGCATGCATCTCCCTAATGTCAATATGCCTTGTCCATTGCTGTTTTGGTTAGTGCTTATTGTCTTATTTCACTGTAGAGCCTCTAGCCTGGCCCAATATACCTTAGCTAACCCTTTAATTCCACCTTCCACACACGCGGTGACCTCCCCTGGTTTAAATGATGTTTCTAGAGACAATATCTCTCTCATCGTCACTCAATGCCTAGGTTTACCTCCACTGTATTTACATCCTACCGTACCTTTGTCTGTACATTATGCCTTGAATCTATTCTACCGTTCCCAGAAACCTGCTCCTTTCACTCTGTTCCGAACGTACTAGACAACCAATTCTTATAGCCTTTAGCCGTACCCTTATCCTACTCCTCCTCTGTTCCTCTGGTGATGTAGAGGTTAATCCAGGCCCTGCAGTGCCAAGCTCCATTCCTATTCCACAGGCGCTCTCATTTGTTGACTTCTGTAACCATAAAAGCCTTGGTTTCATGCATGTTAACATTAGAAGCCTTCTCCATAAGTTTGTTTTATTCACTGCTTTATCACACTCTGCCAACCCTGATGTCCTAGCCGTGTCTAAATCCTGATTTAGGAAGACCACCAAAACCCCTGAAATTTCCATCCCTAACTATAACATTTTCCGACAAGATAGCCTGCAGAGTTCTGTCTTACTATCCAGGTCTGTGCCCAAACAATTTGAGCTTCTACTTTAAAAAATCCACCTTTCCAGAAACAAGTCTCTCACCGTTTCCCCTTGCTATAGACCACCTTTTTCCCCCAGCTGTGCCCAGGACATCATATGTGAATTGATTGCCCCCCATCTATCTTCAGAGCTCGTGCTGTTAGGTGACCTAAACTGGGACATGCTTAACACCCCGGCCATCCTACAATCTAAGCTTGATGCCCTCAATCTCACACAAATTATCAATGAACCTAACAGGTACAACCCCAAATCCGTAAACACCGGCACCCTCATAGATATCATCCTAACCAACCTGCCCTCCAAATACACCTCTGCTGTCTTCAACCAGGATCTCGGCGATCACTGCCTCCTTGCCTACGTCCGTAATGGGTCTGTAGTCAAACGACCACTCCTCATCACTGTCAAACGCTCCCTAAAGCACTTCAGCGAGCAGGCCTTTCTAATCGACCTGGCCCGGGTATCCTGGAAGGATATTGACCTCATTCCATCAGTAGAGGAAGCCTGGTTATTCTTTAAAAGTGCTTTCCGAACCATCTTAAATAAGCATGCCCCATTCAAAAAATGTAGAACCAGGAACAGATATAGCCCTTGGTTCTTATTTGTTGTTGTTGTTTATACACTTTGTGGGTGGGGGCAATGGTTAAACAAATGAGAGAAGACAAGTATTTTGTAGTTGAATTCCTCATTGTACAGTATATAAGAATAAGTCACTGTTGCCAAAAAAGTTCAAGACCTTATTGTTTCCCTTCAATAAAATGCATTCAAAACTACTTTCTGCACATTTCTGCTACTTTCTTAGGCTATACAAGTGCTATATCTTGCTAAAAAATGGATGTTTACACCTATGCAGTATCTTTAGCAATAATAATAAGTAAAGAAGTAAAGAAAACAATGACACGTGTGTTGTAATAAAAACAAGTGGTGTCCACTGATATAAATGCAGTCTTTCTGCATTGTGAAGAGGGAAAACCCAGAAATGTACAAAGTTTGTGATGAATGACAGGTTGTTTCTTCATGCAAAATAGAAAATTCAATCAAGCTGCTTTATCTTAGGGGTTTAGTGAAGGCGAATCATTTTTGACCCTTAGGACAAGGGGAGTATACCGAATGTTAAGACTACCTGCTGCTTTGGCACTGCTAAACACACAGCAACCCCAGAGAGTCTGTGTAATAAAGTCTAATTGCAGACTCTGGCTTGACTAATCTCTTTGTACCCACTCCACCCTCTCTGCTAATTGTTATTAGTGGAGCTATACCAGCCCCGAGGCAGAATCGAACTCTCTCCTTTTATCTAAGATGTTTTTCCTTCCCAAACCAAACAGAGCGCAATCAGAGGTGAGGAGATGATCAGGGTGGGATGCCAAGGACTACATGAGAGGCTTTTTCCGTTCCAATTGGAACGGAGGGAATTAGATCTATGGATTTGGCAGCACAAACAAAATAACCCTCCTGCGTAGCACTTAACAGAACTGTTTTGTACGTTTCTCAAGTTGTGGTGAGGAGAAGTCGGGATGTCAGTGAGGCTCTGCCATCTCTTTAAGTCACAATTATTGACTTCCTCCGTTGATTTGTTGTTTTCCTCTCACTCCTACTATACTAAGTAGTCAAGGTTTAAACAAGGAGAATTGAGAGCTGCACTCAAGTGAACTGTTTTCCTCTACTAGCATCGCCATGACAACTTAGCATAATTAGTAAGTAAATCATGCAATTTGTGTGGCTTTACAAATTTTGAAAAAGCTTCCTCAACTCAAGTTGTTTGCTTGAATACACAATACTGTGTTGTTCTGACTCCCCAGGCAATTAAAATATATGTTTTTGGCAAGATTATGATACATTAAAAAGGAAGAAATGTCTGCCAACCTGCTCTCTGTGAGAGATCCATAATAGGATGGTGCTGTACAGTGTTGTTCGCATCAATTCACCCTTTCAGAAAAATCACTGCGAGTCAAAATTGCTTTCCATCCAATTCTAAGTTTCTGAAAGAGGTTCAGAAAGGTTGATAAGGGCCAACAAGCATACACAGTATTTCCATTTCTTGGAAATATGATATATTACATTGAAAATTAATCATTCAAGGGAGAGGGGAGGAGCGGATGATAGACAAAGAGTTTACAGCTTTAGATTCCCACGTTAACATCATCGATCTTACGCTCTGCTTCAATCATCCAACCGACCTTGCGCTATTCAGCCTCGAGATAATGGTATACAGTATCTTCTGACAGTGTGCTTGAGCTTGAGACAGTCGTATATGACATGTATGAGTGCGGTCGCCAGATGACGTAAGTGCTGTCTCAGCCGTCGGTACTTTTTGTTTTGTTACTTGGTCGGTTGACAACCAAGGTGGCCAAATGTAGCATTCACTGTGACTAACGTTGAAAGAAATGCATGACATTGTTTGATATCCAAAACAGATGATGACTGCTTCATTCCACAGTGAATAGAGTGGTTCGTGATGGGAAAACAAGATGCTTCAGCCCGTTCAACATTATGTAGGGGAAAGGTTTTCTCCAAATTGTAAAATGATTGGTGAAAACAATGTTGGAAATGTCCTGGGGTGAGATTCCCAAAAGCTATGTGGCACTTCATCTCTCTCAACAATGCAGCCACACAGCCACAAGAGTAGCAAAAATGGCAAGACAATCGTAAATGAACAAAATGATTCAAATGGAGCACTGCACTGGTCTGGGTCTTTGAGAGAAACAAAGTACCACATTAGCGAGAAAGATTTTGGGAAACTCAAACTAGTTTTGACCAGCTCGTTAATACCATATGATTGGTTGGGGGTAAATGGTGTGTACATACAATTATCTGCCAAAATAAAGCAAACATTTGAGTAAATGAGGGTTCTGGCGGCTCTGTTTTGATGTGGGGTGCATTTTCCTGGCATGGTTTAGGTCCACTCATCCCCTTAAAGGATAAGGTAATGTCACATTCCTGACCTTATTTCCTTTGTTTAGTCTTTGTTTAGTTGGTCAGGACGTGAGCTGGGTGGGCATTCTATGTTTTGTGTTTTCTATGTTGGGTTTGTTGTTTGGCCTAATATGGTTCTCAATCAGAGGCAGGTGTTTGTCATTGTCTCTGATTGGGAACCATATTAATTTCTTCTTATGGCTGCAAGCCCGAGGTCGGTACACCTATGACAACATCCAGCTCAAAGTGCAGGGCGTGAAATTCAAAAAAATATTTTTTTAAAATATTTAACTTTCACACATTAACAAGTCCAATACAGCATATGAAAGGTACACATCTTGTGAATCAAGCCAACATGTCCGATTTTTAAAATGTTTTACAGGGAAGACAAAATATGTAAATCTATTAGCTAACCACGTTAGCAAAAGACACCACTTTTCTAACTCCATCAGTTTCTTACTCCATCAGGTGCTATCACAAATTCGACCAAATAAAGATATAAATAGCCACTAACCAAGAAAAAACTTCATCAGATGCCAGTCTGATAACATATTTATTGTATAGCATAGGTTTTGTTAGGAAAATGTGCATATTTCAGGTATAAATCATAGTTTGCCATTGCAGCCACCATCACAAATCTCACCAAAGCGACTAGAATTACTACAGAGAGCAACGTGTATTACCAATTTACTCATCATAAAACATTTCTTAAAAATACACAGCGCATAGCAATGGAAAGACACAGATCTTGTGAATTCAGACAATATTTCAGATTTTCTAAGTGTTTTACAGCGAAAACACAATACATCGTTATATTAGCATACCACATGTGCAAACGTTACCCGAGCATTGATTCAAGCCAAAGAGAGCGATAACGTTATCATCGCCAAAATATATTAATTTTTTCACTAACCTTCTCAGAATTCTTCCGATGACACTCCTGTAACATCATATTACAACATACATATAGAGTTTGTTCGAAAATGTGCATATTTAGCCACAAAAAAACGTGGTTATACAATGAGAATAGTAGCAAAACTGGCCTGAAAATGTCGGGCGCCATCTTTGACAGTGATCTTGTCTAATGAATAACTATTCATAAACTTGACTAAAAAAATATAAGTTGGACAGCTATCGAAAGACAAATTAGTTCTTAATGCAATCGCTGAATTACATTTCTAAAATTATCCTTACTGTGCAATACAGGGTTCGCCAAGCGAAGCTATACCAAAAAAAATGGCGGAATATGCGTTTAACATTTTTCTACAGAACAACGATTTATCATCTTAAATATTTCTTACTATGAGCTGATCTTCCATCAGAATCTTGGGCAATGTATCCTTTCTCCGGTCTAATCGTCTTTTGGTCGAAAGATGTCCTCTTGCCCTGTCGAAATGGCCACTAACGTTCGGCATGTACTGGAAACGTGCCCAGCCGTTCAAAGTGCATCACAAAGAAATGCCTCAAAATCGCACTAAACGGATATAAATTGCTATAAAACGGTTTAAATTAACTACCTTATGATGTTTTTAACACCTATAACGAGTAAAAACATGACCGGCGATTTAGAAGTGGCTAAACCAAAGCTTGGAAAGAGAGCCAGTCCGACGTCCATCGTGCGTCAGGCGCAGGAAGAAAAGAAAGCTACTTCCGCCTTGTGCTCTTTTATACAGGCCCTGATTGCGCAATCGACTCCATTCAAATTGTCACCTCTTACTGACATCTAGAGGAAGGCGTAGGCAGTGTTTGTATCCTCATAGCATTTACAGGGACCTTAAAACTGACCTGGGACCAGGGGCCAAGATTTCTGAAATCTCACTCCCTGTCAGGAAAAGTGCTGTAGAATGAGTTCTGTTTCACTCAGAGACATAATTCCAACGGTTATAGAAACCAGAGAGTGTTTTCTATCCAATAGTAATAATAATATGCATATTGTACGAGCAAGAATTGAGTACGAGGCCGTTTGAAATGGGCACCTTTAACCAGAGCTACTCAATACTGCCCCTGCAGCCATAAAAAGTTAAGGTAGCCTGTTTTCACTGTTTGTTTGTGGGTGATTGTTCCTGTTCGTGTGTTCATGTGGTCTATGTTCTCTAGTTCAGGACTGTAGCTTCGTTGGTTTTCGTTTGTTTATTGTTTTGTTCGTATTGAAGTATTCTAATAAATATGGATACATACCACGCTGTGCTTTGGTCCTCCTCTCCTTCCAACGATGAAAGCCGTTACAGGTAAACACCAATAAATACATAGCCAGCCCTTCTGTGTGATCACCTTCAACCTATGGTGAATCATTTCTATCCAGATGGGAGTGGTCTCTTCCAGGATGACAATGCCCCCATCCACAGAGCACATGTGGTCACTGAATGGTTTGGTGAGCATGAAAACGATGTAAACCATGTTTCCTTTATTTTGGCAGTTACCTGTATGTCAAATGTGATTATTTGTTAACAAACTGACCAGTTCAATCACTTTATAAATAGGCTTTCTCTGAATACCCTACAAAACTCTCACTTATTTGTCTTCTGATATAAAAGAATCATGGGAATAATGGACAAATATAATAATTTGACCTCATCCAGGCCATAAGGCTAGGAGGCAGATGAGGTCATAGGCAATGAAGCTTATATAGAGAGTTGACCAAGATGATTTGGGGTGGGGTTGCTGTCGACGGGGGGAGGGGGGGGGGGTCATTTTTGTTGGGGGGTTTGCATGTGTGCAGTTTTCAGGGCTGTCAACTTTTGAAGAAAGCTTGGAGTGAGATTTTCTTTGTGAATTTCCATTGCTCCCTGGCACAACCCTTAGACGGGGGGGAAATGTTACTATTTTAAAGCTAATTTCCTGCTATTCTATGTATTTTGACATAGTTTAGGCCTATGACCAGGGTGGACATTTGTACAGGTCAGGTATATTCAGGATGCTTTGAACATTACATGAACACTCAAAATTCAACAACTTTGTTACTTTGAGATTTTGGGGGAATGAAATGTAAAGAACGCTAACATGCTGACCAGACTGGACACGTCGCGTGTGCGAGCGTCGCAAAATACATTTTGAAATCCATGTTATTCAATTATTGCACCCACACTGCTCGCGCACACCAACGAGCGTCTGCGATGCCAAGGGATAAAATAGAACTCCTTTCTATTTCTGACGCAGATCGCCCTGAAAGTTCTGCCTATCCCATCTCCTCATTGGTTCAAAGAAGCAGGTACCCACGTGCCATCTCCTCATTGGTTATACCCACGCGGGTGATTGAAAGACTAACTGTTTTGCCGGTCGTCGTGGTAATACTATGAAAGTTTAGATGCCGATCACCATATAAGTTCAAAGATGAAAAAGCCTGGAAGGAGGAGAGATGACTAGAAACGATTCGGTTGGCCGTTTTATGAGTGGATTAATTGTCGGAGTAGAGGACCTTGTGCATTTCAGGTAAAATAACAACTCAATGTTTATATTCCAGGACAAATTAGCTAGCAACAGCAAGCTAGCTAAATAGGACAGATTAGCTAGCTAGCAAGTGCAAGCTAACTAGCTAAATTGCCATACATGTTTAATGCTTTTCGACCTGTCCCCAAATCAATGTCATTGGTTCAGAGTTTGTTTTGATATTTTAACCTGCGTGTCGTGATCGCGTTTGGTGTAGGGGGACAAAATATATTTATGCACGATAGCGCACGCTTTTGGGTTCCGCGGTTTGGGTTCCGTGTAATATTTTTTTTTACATATTTTGGGGTGGTTTGACACTATATTCAAACCGTAATGATATTAGATAGACAGGCAAATTCTAGAAAACAGTGGAAAGGTTGGAAGCGGGGATTGATCCCTATTCTCAGGTGGAAAGTCGTATGCGACACATGCCGGGGAGTGTTACCAATACACCAAGATTCTGCACAGGACATTTTTAAATTAAAGGTTGATGGCAGTGGGTAACCAAATCATAGATTGCAGTCTCATTGTCCTTAGACTGACTTCAAGGTAAGGACACAAACATGTTGTAATTTGGGTGAACTCTTTCGTTAAAATAGTGCTACAAGAAAATCCTGCTGGCTCTCCACAATTATAAACAATTATACGTTTTCATGTCTTTATTGAACACACTGTTGTCATGACATTGGCCTGTTGGGGGAGGTTTATGACCCCCATAAATACCTTTCCCCTTTTTCCTCTACTCTACCGATGTAACTATTGAAAATCCCTTTGTTAACAGAGAGTCTGGGAACATCAAAAGGTGGGAAACGGAACCCTATTTGGGTAATCCAACCAGTTGAAAATATGCGTTGGTACTTGATGAATATGATGTCAGATCAGTTGGCGTCTGAGACGTTATTACTGATGACAGGACGACATAAACTGTATCTTGGAACATTTACACATTTTAGTTATCAGATTCACATGGAATTGTTGTGCAATTTAAATGTTTAAATATGAAACTATTTGTGAAAAGATAAAATATAATTTTGGTTTTCATGAGTGAACTATGCTCAACTCAGTGGCCCCGCCCAGGTGAACAGACATCGGTTGTAAACTATGAAACACGGCCCTCTCTCCCAACCCTATATAAGGCCCTTTACGAAAATGTAACTTCCTGTTCCAAGGACGTGAGGACTTGCGGTTCCCGCGTTAAAAAGGACAAGGTCACCTACAGAACTAAGCCAACCTCAGCGTGAGCTCTGGTTGAACGACAAGAACCTAACGAAATTAGCATCGGATTTCAATGTGAAGATGACGATCCACACGCCGAAAGGATGAATTTCAACTATACCAGCCAGAATATAGCATGAACTTAAAGTATGGCAACTTGGTATGAACTTTGAACTCTTATTCACTAAAGAAGTGATACCTCCTAGCCGTTGCGTTAGCACAGCTACTGTAGACGTGGGCTAGGAGAGGACGGACAGAGTACCCATTCTACCACGCTCCAGTTCACAACTAGACATTCTTCAGAGATCCATGCTGGACCACCCCGCCTTCTATTTACGACCAATCTACCGAAGCACAGCTCAGAGTAAATATTTATTGCATTTTCCTTTTTCAAATGCGCGGTTGTTTAGACTGCATAAGATACTGTATTTACGATAGCATAGCTGCCTACGGCCCGATAGACACAAAACCTTTTTGCTCCTCAGTCTTCCCGCTCTTTCACTCAAACCCAACCCCCTTTCTTTGTATAACCAGCCGTCATATCTGTTTCGGGACGTTTTCCTTTATGACATAATTTGTAATCAATGTATGATACATTCGGTGTGATTATTTAGGTATTTAGTAAATACATAGTTAATGATTATGAGTCAACTTGTTAGCCAGGGTTCGTGAAGATAACCAAGAATTTACAACTTTCAGATGAGACTGAATAAAGTGACGATTAAATATTGACTGCTACTCATGTAAAAGATTACTAGGTCTTTAAGAGTTTATTTGGAAGATGACAGCTCTATAAACATTCTTTCGTGGTGCCCCGACTTTCTAGTTAATTACATTTACACGATTAGCTTATCAGGTAATATTAATTACAGATAAATTATTTCATAGAATAGTATGTCATATCACTTAATCCGGCATTGCCAAAGACAAGACACTGTGTTGACCCTCCTTTGGCAGCAATAACCTCAGCCAAATGTTTTCTGTAGTTGCGGATCAGATCTGCACAACGGTCAAGAGTAATTTTGGACTATTCCCCTTTTCAAAACTGTTTCAGTTCAGCAATATTCTTGGGATGACTGGTGTGAACTGCTCTCTTGATCCCTTACATACTTAGACCAATCATATGCTTCAATGTGCCGCGGTTCACAGCGCTGTGGCAAAACAGGACAATGATACAGGTTCCTCTCATGATGTCAAATTGCAAGCGTAGATGCTCCGATTTCAAAACAATTTGGAGCACAGTTGAAAACTCGCTGACTATACAATGTATTAATTAGACATTTAAAATCGGTACTTTTCAATGCGTGAAATATAAGAGGTGTGCCGTAAGAGCATGAGACGAGAGTCAAATGCGTGTGACTCAGGGCCAATGCGTGAGAGTTGTCAGCTCTGAGTTTCACGTGTGTATTTGCTGTTTTGACATGTCAAGCTTAAATTTAGCATGTGAAACCATATTTTCACTTGTATAAAATGTACAGTTCACATGTTAACACCACCTTTTCACACGTAAGGAGAAACAACATGTTTTCACCTCACGTGAAATTTGCGGTTAAACATGTTAAAAACATTCACGTGAGAATCTTATCTATCTTTGGTTGTTACCCTGGCTTTTGCTTTCACTTACTTTTTTTCCCCAGTTGCAAGTTTTGGCACATTCATTCCGGCAATATAGCACCCTGCATCCCACTGCTGGTTTGTCTCTGAAGCTAAGTCGGGTTGGTCCCTGGATGGGAGACCAGGAAGTGGTGAAAAATAGTAATCACATGTGGGGAGTTTGTCTTTCACATGAGGGAAAAACGTGAAATATACGTGTCTAAAAACCTCATGAAAATTTCATGTGAAAAATCAGCATAATTTTTTTGAGATTTGTTCATGTTTTTTTGTAAGGGTGATACAACTGTGTGGGGGGAAGGCTGTTGTGGTGTAATAATATGACAGAGCCATATATTTTGTGTGAGAGAGCCCATGGGAATAGGTGTCCACTGGCCAACTCATCAAGACATGGCCTTCGCCTCTCATCACTTTAGTAATGTAATCATCTCACCTTACAAAGATGATGACCTTTTATCCACTTTTTAAAATGAATTTACCATTTTCTTGCTCATTATCATTGTTGTTCACCATTGTACTTCACAATTTCCCTCCCTCGTACTTTCCCTTCCCTACTGTAAGTGATGCATGGTTTTCAAAGGCTTTATATCAAAAGCAGATCACAAAAATATCCATTTAGAATTGTGGACTGTTGTCATAAACAAATGTGAACTCCTCTGTCATAAACACAGTTTCAAGAAAAATAACTGTACAGACATTTTTAAGATGACATCTGTGGTGAATCAATTACTTCAGTGTATTAAGGTTTCTAAACAGCCTATCATGCTACTGTATAGTATGGAGTTACTACAGGTAACTGCCAAAATAAAGGAAACACCAACATAGTATCTTAATAGGACCTTGGGCCACCAGGAGCCGCCAGAACAGCTTCAAAGCTTCTTGGCATACATTCAAGAAGTGTCTGGAAATCTATTAGATACGACACCATTCTTCCATGAGAAATTCCAGAATCTCTCATAATTGTTTAATTGGGTTGAGATCTGGTGACAGAGACACAGCTACTCAATATCACGTTTCAGGTATTGATGAGGACAGATGCCTATTGACTTGTTTATCTCTGTATCGGGTTGTCTTCCTGGCCCATTGCTATTTACCCAGACCTATTGTCCTGCTGCTTCCGATGAGCTTCTCCAGGCTCGCCTTTTCTTGGAGTCACACGATGACATGCTGTGTGGTCCTCCCACTACGACTCGTGAAAGCATGCCGGTTATTAGGCTACAGCTGAAATAAATGATGATGAACTTCACAGGGTTGTGAAAGTGAAAGGGGATGAGATTGATGCTCCTTTCCAATAAATATTGAGGGGCTTATTCTGGTGACATGATGGTCGATGCTTGGCTGCCATTTATAACGTTGCTCTTTTGTCCATAATAATATCATCATCTAGGTTATAGCCGCACTGTATCTATGAGCTTTTAGCAAAGGAGCACATGCCAATACCAGTGGACACATTCACTATAACGAAAACAAAATTGTGACAAAACCATCAGAGTTGAAAATGCGATGGAAACCCATTCGTACACAGTACATGGGAATTTAACCGCAAAAGTTATTTTAATGTGTACTATGTAATCATGCAAAGCCTTTTATCCACAACAAATCAGTTTGATGGATATACATCTCTGGTGGAAAAATGCGCACGTTGTTTGTATGCACATTTTTGAATATTTGCATGATAATCTGTTGCATTTTGGATGGAAACCTAGCTAGTGATGGATTTCCCCCCATCTTTGTACATGTCAATAACGGAGGATGGATGGAGTAATGGAAATGCCAGTGCTTTATGTTTGTGTGTAAACGACTCTTGATTCTTACTGTCATGAATGCCAATCATGTATGTGAGTGTGTGGACACTTCTATGGCCCCTGCCTTCGCTATGGGCATACTCTGAACTCCACAATGATATGAACATGTTTAGTTGTGTGGTCAGTTCACCTCTAAGACAGGAGCCACCTCTCTACCACCCTTCCATTGGCTTTTCAAATGCAAATATTCAACCAGTTTCATCCAACGTCTCAGTCCTTTGGATAAACGCTAATTTTCTCACAATAGCTTCTGTCACAGTAAAAGAGGATAAAGAGATGCATTTCCTTTTAAATACGAAAAATCACACAACAGTCTAGACAGTCTAGCTTGAAAAGCAGAGAGAGAAAGAGAATCCTTTCCAAACAAGCCCGGGGTGACAAGCTGATTGTAAATAGTTTCTGACCAGATCGGAGTCCTCAGTCTTCCCTTTTACAATGAACTGTCATTTGACAACACAGGCAAACAGTGAGATCTGCCAGTAGAAAACTATGTTTGTGAATGTCATCGGGCCATTCATTGTCATGTCCTTTGGGAAACATCTGAGAGTGCAGGGATTCACCTCATACCAGACAAGGCCATACTTCGTTCGAATTCGTCCACTAAAATATCAAGATCTATCCAATACGAAGAGGAACAAATATTATACAGTAATACAGATAATTGGCTCCAAAACAGGGGCTTGGTGCACTTACACTGTAAATGTGTGTAAAACATTGCAACACCCTTATGCAAATTGATATGGTAGAGACTGTTGATGATATGTGGTTGGTTTCTGGACACACATAAAGAAATTACAGCCAGATCTGATCGGAGCATTGAGCGGCTGGCAGAAGTCCACATGAGCAAGGAAGTCCGATTTGAGTTATCAAAATGATTTGTCGGCCCTATTTATTGATTCATGTTGAGCTATTGATCTGTGCTGGGTTAACGTAAAAGTCAATCCTATGTATTATGACAGTAGCCCACCTGTCAGAATCGAGCTACAGATATCAGCTGATAATTGAAACGCCACTCTAGTAAAGGTGAACCTGTGTTGTTAACTTTGAGGTGCTAGCTTGTTACTATGGCAGCAGCCCTTAAAGCTTGTGACCACCCTGAACTGAACCTAACCAGACAAGTGATTGACAGCTGATCTCAGTACCACGTCGACTTTGCTCTTCATCTTATTCAAAAGTTATAGTGCGCAGTACAGTAAAAAGCTGTACACTGGCCTATCTGTGCCCCATAAGGGAAAAAATGCATGAAGCATTTATTTTGAGATACATTCAAACATGTATTTAAAATGTGCATATAAATTCAGAAATGTACACTACAGTTCAAAAGTTTGGGGTCACTTAGAAATGTCATTATTTTTTATTTAAAAAAAAATGTGTCCATTAAAATAACATCAAATTGATCAGAAATAGAGTGGGGTGTCACGCCCTGACCTTAGTTATCTTTGTTTTCTTTATTATTTGGTTAGGTCAGGGTGTGACAAGGGTGGTTTGTTTAGTTTTTTATTATCTAGGGGGTTTGTATGTCTAGGGGTTTATCTAGACTAGGTGTTTATATGTCTATGGTTGCCTAGATTGGTTCTCAATCAGAGGCAGCTGTTTATCGTTGTCTCTGATTGGGGACCATATTTAGGTAGCCATATTCCTTGGGTATTTTGTGGGTTGTTATTCTATGTTTAGTTGCCTGTTCTGCACTAGCCATATTGCTTCACGGTTCGTTTTGTTCAGTGTTCTCTCTTTTATTAAAGAGTTATGTTCGCTTACCACGCTGCGCCTTGGTCTCCTCATTATGACGACCATGACATGTAGACATTGTTAATGTTG
The DNA here is from genome assembly GCF_016432855.1 of Salvelinus namaycush. Classification (NCBI taxonomy): domain Eukaryota; kingdom Metazoa; phylum Chordata; class Actinopteri; order Salmoniformes; family Salmonidae; genus Salvelinus; species Salvelinus namaycush. The sequence continues at coordinate 1,785,767 of NC_052347.1, read as the reverse complement.
TAAATGACTATTGTAGCTGGAAACTGCAGATTTTTTTAAGGAATATTGGCATAGGCGTACAGAGGCACATTATCAGCAACCATCACTCCTATGTTCCAATGGCACGTTGTGTTAGCTAATCCAAGTTTATAATTTTAAAAGGCCAATTGATCATTAGAAAACCCTTTTGCAATTATGTTAGCACAGCTGAAAACTTGTTCTGATTAAAGAAAAAATTAAACTGGCCTTCTTTAGACTAGTTGAGTATCTGGAGCATCAGAATTTGTGGGTTCAATTACAGGCTCAAAATGGCTAGAAACAAAACTTTCTTCTGAAACTCATCAGTCTATTCTTGTTCTGAGAAATGAATGCTATTCCATGTGAGAAACTGCCAAGAAACTGAAGATCTGGTACAACGCTGCGTACTACTCCCTTCACAGAACAGCGCAAACTGGCTCTAACCAGAATAGAAAGAGGAGTGGGAGGCCCCGGTGCATGACTGAGCAAGAGGTACATTCCGGGATGCTGGCCTTCTAGGAAGAGTTCCTCTGTCCAGTGTCTGTGTTCTTTTGCCATCTTAATCTTTTCTTTTTATTGGCCAGTCTGAGATATGGCTTTTTCTTTGCAACTCTGCCTAGAAGGCCAGCATCCCGGAGTCGCCTCTTCACTTTTGATGTTGAGGCTGTTGTTTTGAGTGTACTATTTAATGAAGTTGCCAGTTGAGGACTTGTGAGAAGTCTGTTTCTCAAACTAGACACTCTAATGTACTTGTCCTCTTGCTCAGTTGTGCACCGGGTCCTCCCACTCCTTTTTCTATTCTGGTTAGAGCCAGTTAAGCGTGGATTAAAGAGTTGCAAAGGGCTGCAGCCGCCAATGTGTCAGGTTGAATTTATCATCGCAGTATTTATTTCACAACTTCAACATGCTCTGCTTTGCTCCAAGTAGCTGACATCAGATCAGTCATGATGTTTCTGTTCCCTCTTTGTAAAGGATCAAAGAACTAGATGTCTGTGTGAAAAAAGGAAATCAAGGAGAAATAATCCTGATCTTATATGCTGTAAATGGGGCTAAATGCAGCAAGATAAAATTAATGCAATGTTGATATGAAACATGGCCATGCCATTACGGGCCAGACTGAGCGGCTGCCAAAGTGGCGGCCAGAGTGCCAGCTATGATCTCTGTCTGTCTGAAAGGAAGTAAATGTCATGTTTTTAGAAAGAGCGAGAGAGATATACATTCTCATAGAGTTGTCTCTTAGTCAGAGGGGAAAATTATTGAGCATGAAGAAATTCAAATGTTAACACCTGTTAGAGAGAGAGTGACTTTTAATTTTGGTCTTTCTTTAATGAAACATTCTCATTTCATTTAACCCCCCCCCCCCCCTAAAAATATAACACCAAAATATACCCTGTATCGCATATATGTACCATACTCACCTTACCCTCTACCACACGATACAAAACAACCTCACAATAACCCAAAAAACTCACCACTTCTACAACCGTACATCCAAAACATCTTCCCCAGCTATACAGACAGCCCCCCAACACACCATATCTCCTGAAACATGGCCACACTTTTTATCATTTTATAGAACTCAAATTCAACCCTAAGGCGCGCAGAGACCATCCGATTAAATATTAGTAAAGGGCCTTTTATCCCCCCACCTTTGACCCAGTTCCTGGGTCAAAGACATGAATGGCATGAACCTGGCGCACACAGAAAACACATGAATCACAGTTTATTTCATAACACAGAAAGGACACCCCTGCCCGATTCCCAATTCAACCCCTGCCAACCAGCTGTTAGTGGCCAGGGTTCCATGCAGAACCCTCCACTGGAGGTCCCCTGACCTCTTTGGTACTGGGGGTTTGTAGAGCCCCCTCCATCTAAAACCCACCATACTCTCTGCCCCACATACCCCCTGCCACTGATGTACCTTCACTCCTGTTAGGCTCCTAATGTTTCTCACCTTAACGCAGAGGTTGTAGAGGGCTTTAACTCCCACCCTTTTAAATTCCCCCATGGTTCCCACCCCTTCAAACTCCCCCTATCCTAGCAGTCGCAGGTCACCAAGCCTTTGTAAACCCGCTGCCATCAGTTGCCTCTGCAGGGAGGCCGACTGAACCGATCTCAAAGGGATGGCTGGGTTGTGGAAAATATGCTCCTCCCACACCCCCTTCTTATGTGGGCCTTAGCAGCTGCCAGACCCTCAGCACTGCAGAGTAAAAATCTGAGAAACCTGCTGTACTCAGCCTCTCCAGCTTCATGCGGAATAGCTAATGGTGAAACCCTAATCCGCCAGCTCTCCTCAGCAGCGTGCATGCCGGTTCCCTCCAGCCAACATCAGTATGGTACAGCAGTCTCTGCACTGCCTTTAGTCGGAAAGCAGCCATCCTGCTCTCCAGTTCCGCCAGGCCCTGTCCTCCTTCGTGGACGGTCATGTACTACACTGCCACCCTCAGCCAGTGATGGCCTGACCAGAAAAAGTCCACCAGCTTGCGTCTGCTTCCGGCGGGGGGGGGGGGGGGGGGGGGGGTTGAGGACAGACAGTAGATGCCACCAGGTTGTTGATTATCAGCACCCTCCCTCTATATGACACTTGGGACAGGAGCCACCTCCACATGGCCAGTCTTGACACCACTGCCTGTGACAGCCCCTCCCAGTTCTTCCTGACCCAATTCTGCGAGCCCAGGTACACCCCCAACACTTTAAGCCCTTCACAACCCCACTGCACACCCCTTGGAAGCAGAGGAGGGGCCCTATCCCCCCCATGCCCCACATAACAGAGCTTTATGCCCCAGTTTACCTTAGCTGACGAAGCTCCCTCGCACACCTTCAGACTAGTCTCTAGTGCCTGCATATCCTGACCATCCCTGACCATCACAGAAACATCATCTGCATATGCTGACACTGCTATGCCTGTCACCACACTCCCTGCAGTCTCCTGCGTAGCAGGCCCAAAAAAAGCTCAATGGCTAGTGTATATAACTGCCCTGATAGAGGGCATCCTTGTCTAATTCCCCGTCTCACCCAGACTGGCCTACTGAGCCCCCCTCCCACCTTGACCATACATAATGCCCCAGCATACAACAGCTTCACACAGGTCAAAAAACTCTTCCCAAACCCAAAGACAGACATCACATTAAACAGACACTCATAGTCCACTCTATCAAAAGCCTTCTCTTGATCTAAAGAGACCAGTCCAAAGTTCACATTAGAACCTCTCGACAAGTCCAACATGTCCGTGATTGAGTGTCCCGGTACACAATATGTTTGGTCCTTATGTACTATCGAGTCCAGATGGGACTTCAGTCTGTTAGAGAGGACCTTGGCAAATATCTTGTAGTCCGCACAGAGTAATACCACAGGCCTCCAGTTCTTAAGTTCACACAAGTCCCCTTTTTTGGGCAGGAGAGTCAGAGCCGCCCGACGGCAGCTCATCGGCAACTCTCCTACCCGGACGCATTCATGCAACACGCAAAAGATGTCCTGTCCAATTATTCCCCAGAATATTTTTGAAAACTCCACTGGGAGTCCATCGATCCCCGGTGCACGACCGGGGGACATCTGGGTTAAGGCCTCTGCCAGTTAATTGGGATGACAGAGGAATGTCCATTTCATCCTTCTGTGCCAGAGAGAGCTTAGGGAGTCCTGCGAACAAGACCTGAGCACACATTTCTGCCCTATACAACTCCACAGTCCGCTCCCGCATCTCCCCCACCACAGAGGTCACCCGCCCATCAGACAGCCGTAGACAATGTATACCCTTGGCTTGACTGCTCTGTCTTTCAAAAGAAGGAGCTGGGAGCATCCATCTCCTTGAGCATGGAGAACCTAGCTCTTACAAGTGCTCCCTTTGATTTAACCTGGAAAAAACGACCAGGTCTCTACGTAATTCAGCTAAATTAGCCTGGAGGCCTACATTGCCTTGCCCCACCATCTCTACCACCATCTCACTAATACAATGCTCTAGTTCCCCCAGTACTATCCTAGCCTCTGAGGATGAGAGAGCTGTATACTGTTGACAGAAAAGCCGAATTTGGACTTTCCCCACATCCCACCATTGACTCAGACTCATACTCCTCTCCGCTGCCCCCACTTTTCACAAAAGGTCTGGAAACCTGAGCAAAAAGGGGCATCTTGTAAGAGCTTTACATTAAACTTCCAATAGGATGCCTGCCGGGGCCCTGGTGAAATAGACAGCTGAGCCATGGTTATGTGGTGATCCAAACCTGTCCTTCCACTCAGATCGGCAAGAGGGAGGAAACGGGAAGCAGGACATAGGAGAGGATGCCACTGAAGAGTATTAGAACTTGGCCCATATCCACCTCTTCTGTTGACCTCCAGGCTCCAGCTCCACCCGACAGAATAATAATAATAACCCACCCAATAACTCCAGTAATGTAATATCTTAACTGGGAAAGCAACAGTTGAAACAGTAACGAAGTGTTTTACCCGCAGCTGTTTCGGTAAAAAGCTGACTGATGGGGATGGCCAAATGTAACCACTTTCAAATTCATAGACAGAGCTATGGATGCAAGGACTGACCATCCATGATATAAAATTATATTATAGTAAACCATGGTTTGAGGCTATACAGTGTTTGTTTACATTTACTTTGTTGACAAGCTTATATTTTGGGTTCTGAAGGGGTACGGCAGTTGACATAAGCTCATGAGGCATTTATAAGTTATAAATCCAAAAATGGATGTGGCAACTGCAGATTGCCCCTTTAAACAGTGAAAACACCTGGTTAATTCACTCACTGTCATGCTACTTGTCCCATGTGTGCAAGCTGTTTGCGAATTATGTCAATGAGTTATGAAAACTTGATTAGTTACAGTACAGTATTTGCAACGTTTAAAGTTCTGATTTTTTTTGAAGTCGCTCTGATCAAAGGTCTCACAATGGATTACAAACTTTCTTACAACAGTAATCATCTGTCTCCTCACATACTAATATCTGGGTTCAAAATACCTGATTATGTCCAATCTTAAGTTCATTTTATGGCAATTTAGTTGTAATTGTCCTCTAGCATTGATTTTGAGTCTGTTTTCCAGCCTACTGTTGTCTGGTCAGAGTTTTGGATGAGTTTGGGCATTTTGGTTGAGGCTGCTACCCAGTACTAGTCACATGTTTAGAGTCAAGGCCCTGTGCTCAGACCGATCAGCTAGGCTGCTACTCACTGTTCATTTTCTCCTCAAATCAACTTCTCGCCTTTGTGATCGTTCGTTCTCTCATTGCTATACTGCGTCTGCATGAGTGACACACACAAACTACGATAAAGTCAGTGAACAAAACTAATGAGTGGGTTCTTAATCTTAACCTTTGCAGATGTCCTCAGAAACATGTTTTTTTTCCATTACTCTGAGTATGCTTTTGTCCATCTCTCAGTGGGTGTCGACAGTTGTGTGCCTAGAGATGCTTTCTCGCTTTTTTCTCTTTTCACTAGAAAAATATTTTCTTGAACAATGGGATTCAAACCTCCAGTTGAACATGGTCTCATTTGTAAGCTACGTGCTGACAGCATAATCATCAACATTCTCTCTGTTCCAAACCCGAGGGCAAGCCAGTTGATACTGCCTCGCTAAATGCTGCTTCTAACATTTAAGTGCCCAACTGTACTGTTGTGCAATTGGAGTTTTGATCTCTTTATTGTCTTCCATTTGCAGAGTAAAACAATATGGAAGTGGTTTTAGTATTGGCTTCATTCATTGTCTATAGATCCCCAGCAGCGAATCTGCTACTATTCAACATTTTCAGATGTGGGAGAAACAGTCATGGTTCGTGCCCATCTGTGGAAATATTTCCATTGAGAGGCATTTTCCCTAATTATCAAACAGTGGGAATATTGCATTTTAGAGAGACATTACCAAAATGTTTTTATGGCATGTTCAGAGACCTTCACTGAGCTGCCATGATTTATTTTCCCAGTGCATTATTCACTCCAGATCATAAAGGAAAATGTTTTTTTGACATCTTGTCAGTCTTTTTGCTTTTTTAGGTTTGTTGACGCAGAGAAAAATATTACTGTAAAGTCAAGTTTACTTGACTTTAGATCAAGTATAGTGTCAGAATACCCATGGCCAACATTCAGAATTCCTACCCAGAGCCTGATTTAAACGAGTGCAACTCTACACTTGCCGCCGTATAGTTAACACAAGGCCAATTTACTTCAGAACAGAGCATAACGTGTTCTTCGGCCATGTTTTTTAAAATGAGAATTGACAGATTTTAAGTGGGGTCAAGCCACAGAGGATCAACGTTTTCATCGGAATATCACTTTTCCACAACCATGTGTGTTTTCCCTGCCTGTCAAAAGGGAGAAAAAATACTTGTGGTCTTGGAAAACTGTAGACAAGACTCAACAGGCTTTGAAATGTACCCGACATGAAAGATGAATAGTACTAGTGCTTAGTTTACAGTATAATATAAATTGTCACATCTTGTTTGTGGAAAGAATGTAGACACTTGTCAAATCGTCAGACAATGTCACATGGAGATTCTTGGATGCAACTCCAGGAAATGTTATTTTATTGTGACTACATTAACTTATGGGTGTTTAAGGGCACAAGGCGAGACCCAAATGCAGACACAGGAGGCAGATGGTTGAGCTCCGATATTTATTATAACAAAAGGGGTAGGCAAAAGGCAGGTCGAGGACAGGCGAGTACATAAACCAGGTCAGAGTCCAAACGGTACGAGACGTAGGCAGGCTCGAGGTCAGGGGCAGGCAGAGTAGTCAGGCAGGCGGGCTCAGAGTCAGGACAGGCAAGGGTCAAAACCAGGAGGGCGACAAAAGAGACTGGAAAAAGCAGGAGCCGAGACACAAAAACGCTGGTTGACTTGACGAGCCAGACGAACTGGCACAGAGAGACAGGAAACACAGGGATAAATACACCGGGGATAATAAGCGACACCTGGAGGGAGTGGAGACGAGTACAAGGACGGGTTAAACAGATCAGTGCGTGACAGGGTGAGGAATCCAACAGCATCACTCTTGGGCAGACAACAGCAAAGTTATTGAGAGGGAGAAAAAAAATGAAAACTAAGAAAATAATGGAAAGTAGAGAAACTAATGAAAAGAGAGAATTACTGTTTAATAAACAACAGTTCACCTTTTCATCCCTCGCATTGTCTCACTTTCCTTTACTCCATTTAAACTTTAATACAAGGCCAGGGTTTCTTTCAAAACACTGTACTTTATCTTTTCAAACGGACACAACCTACATAAGCACATACACACTGAATCTCGTCCATTCCTTGTGTGCATTCAGTGTCATGCCTTTTGTTAATGCTACATAATATCATAATAATGCCTTCACATAAGAATCATTGGAAACTTTGAAAATGGCTGATATATTAAAGGGAAAATCCACAAAAAAGCACTAACTGCTATAATTTGCAGTGTTAAATAACACTAATATGTGAGAACAATATTTTTTGTGAACAAATGTTTAATTGTGTTATACGGTTGGTGACAACGTGAAAATCGTTTTGGAAATCTGTTGCAGCTCAAGTCGACTACAAAACCCACAATGCAATGCGGCCAGCCAGCGGGATAGCTAGCTAGCAAGCGTAGTTACACACAATAATACCAAAGTCAATATCAGCATGTGAAGTAGCTAGTTAGCTGTAAAATCCCCTCAACAAGCTGCACTATCAACTTAGGAGTCTACAATCTCTCCATGATCAACCTGCAGATTGTTTGCTTCGCAGAGAGAGTCAGATTTTTGCAACGGCACCATGCAATGCACCCTGTACTGAAGCGGCAGAAAAATAGGAAAAGTGGTGGACCCTCTGTTGAATTACACATTTCTTGAGGTAGGGATATCGCTAAAATATGATCAATGGCTGATTCGAGAGAAGACAACTTCCCACATTCTGACATTGATCAGTTTTGAAATCTGACATGTATGATAGACGTTTTCGCGATCTAAAAGTAATCTTCCTATTAACTTCCAGTGTAGTGAGAGCAGCATTATTACAACGCTAGAGGGGTTATGGCTATTGACATTACTTTAGTCAGTTCCTGTATTTTATTTCCCAGAGTGCTCTCTTCTTCAGGCGATTCCGAAGTGATTTTCTCATCTCATTCTGCGCAGAGCGAGGTTAAGCAGATGGCCATGTGTTTGTCATTGAGACTCCACTTTTGGCTCTTCTCCCACCCAGGAATGCTTCCAGCATCAGAGCTGGCCTGCTCTGCCGTCCACAGCTCACAGACCAATTGCAGCCTGACATCACTGATTCACTGGAGTATAGCAGCATTTGAGATAATGTAGAGAGCTAGCCAGTGTCTTTGTTTATGGCCTCGTGAAATAGTCAAATGATCTAAAAGTCTTCCAGGCGAGTGGGCTGGGGTTTATTTACAATTGAATCTCTAATTTCTGTGAGGGTTGAGCTGACATGGCTGATGGGATGGAGGTGATAGGATGGCTGACTGCAGTGGACATGTGCCAACAGGAGTGGATGGGGATGTTTCACCATGTAGCCACTAGAGAACCAGGGTGAGGGTCTGCTTCAAGGCTATTGGTGGCTGGTGCGTAAATTAGTTGAGCTCAAAAGGTACTCAAACTCAGAGTAGAAGATTAGTATTATGTCAGCAGTAACATGCACATTATAGGCTGAGAGTGAATATGTTTGAGCTTCAGTACCTTGATTAACCTTATCATCTTTCGATCTTCATTGAGAAAATGTTACTGCCTGATTTTAAAAATGTATTAAAAAAGCTGAAATGTCTTGAGTCAATAATTATTCAACCCCTTTGTTATGGCAAGTCTGAATATATTCAGGAGTAAAAATGTGCTTAACAAGTCACATAAGTTGCATGGACTCACTCTGTGTTCAATAACAGTGGTTCACATGCTTTTTGAATGACTACCTCATCTCTGTACCCCACACATACAATTATCTGTAAGGTCTCTGAACTTTAAGCATAGATTCAACCACAAAGACCAGGGAGGTTTTTCAATGCCTTGCAAATAAGGGCACCGATTGGTAGATATGTAAAAAAAAAAAAAAGCAGAAGCTGAATATCCCTTTGAGCATGGTGACGTTATTTATTAGGCTTTGAATGGTGTCTCAATACACACAGTCATTACAAAAATACAAGTGTCCTTCCTAACTCATTTGCTGGAGAGGAAGTAAACTAATCAGGGATTTCACTGAGGCCAATGGTGATTTTAAAACCGTTACAGAGTTGAATGGTTGTGATATGAGAACCTAGGATGGCGCAACATTGTAGTTACTCCACAATACTAACCTAAATGACAGACTGAAAAGAAGGAAGCCTGTACAGAATAAAAAATATTCCAAAACATGCCACAAACATTTACAAAGAAATACGCTTTTTGTCCTGAATACTAAGTTACAGTATGTTTGGGGCAAATACAACACAACACATAACTGAGTACCACCCTTCATATTTTCAAGCATGGTGGTGGCTGCATCGTGTTATGGGTATGCTTGTCATTGGCAAAGACTATGGAGTTTTTTGGGGATAAAAAGAAACAGAATACAGATAAGCACAGGCAAAATCTTAGAGGAAAACCTGTTTCAGTCTTCTTTCCAACAGACACTAGGAGACGCATTCAGTTTTCAGCAGGACAATAACATAAAACATTGTACATTGTAGTTTCTTACCGAGACAACATTAAATGTTCCTGAGTGGCCTAGTTACAGTTTTGACTTAAATCTGCTTGAAAATCTATGGCAACACTTGAAAGTGTCTGTGTAGCAATGATCAACAACCAACTTGACAGAGCATGAAGAATTGTAAAAATAGTAATAGGCAAATATTGTACAATCCATGTGTGCAGAGCTGTTTCTAACATGTATTATCTCAAGGGATTGAATAGTAATGTAAATTAGACATTTCTGTATTTCATTTTCAATAAATGTGCAACATTTTATAAAAACATGTTTTCCCTTCAAGGGGTATAAATGCTTTCTGAAGGCACTGTACATCACAAGAATGTGTACTCCCTGCTCACCCATGACTGCGTGGCATCAACTCAATTATCAAGTTTGCGGACAACACAACAGCCTGATTACCAACAATGACGAGACGGCCTACAGGGAACTGAGAGCCCTGGATGAGTGGTGCCAGGAAAATAACCTCTCCCTCAACGTCAACAAAATGAAGGAGCTGATTGTGGACTTTAGGAGACAGCAGAGGGAGCACGCCCCTATCCACATTGAGGGGACCGCAGTGGAGAAGGTGAAGAGCTTCAGGTTCCTCGGCGTGCACATCATTGACAATCTGAAATGATCCACCCACACAGACAGGGTGGTGAAGAATGAGACTGAAGAAATTCGGTTTGGCCCCTAAGACCCTCACAAACTTTTACAGATACACAACTGAGAGCATACTGTTGGGCTGTATCACCGCCTGGTACGACAACTGCACCACCCGCAACCTCTGGGCTCTCCAGAGGGTGGTGTGGTCAGCCCAACGCATCACTGGGGGCACACTGCCTGCCATCCAAGACATCTACAGAACCCGATGTCACAGGGAGGCCATTAAGATCATCAAGGACCTCAACCACCCGAGCCACGGCCTGTTCACCCCGCTATCATCCAGAAGGCAAGTTCAGTACAGGTGCATCAAAGCTGGGACCGAGAGATTGAAAAACAGCTTCTATCTCAAGGCCATCAGATTGTTAAATAGCCATCACTAGCCGGCTACCACCTGGTTAGTCAACCTTGCACCTAAGAGGCTACTGCCCTATGTACATAGACATGGAATCACTGGTCACAACCTCTTAATTCTTATGGCTGCAGTCCCGTTAACGGGACCGGTATGACAACAGCCAGTCGAAGTGCAGGGCGCCAAATTAAAAAAAACAGAAATCTCATAATTAAAATTCCTCAGACATTCATGTGTCTTATATCATTTTAAAGGTAATCTTGTTGTTAATCCCACCAAAGTGTCCGATTTCAAATAGGCTTTTCAGCGAAAGCACTACAAACGATTATGTTAGGTCACCACAAAACCACAATAATCACAGCCTTTTTTCCCAGCTAAAGATAGCTTCACAAAAACAAAAACAAAAACACAGAATAGAGATAAAGTTAATCACTAACCTTCGATTATTTTCATCAGATGACACTCATAGGACTTCATGTTACACAATACATGCATGTTTTGTTTGATTAAATTCATATTTATATCAAAAATCGGAGTTTACATTGAGGCGACTAGATTCACTAGTGGCAAAAACATCAAGTGACTTTGCATAGCCACATCGTTTCAACAGAAATACTCATAAATGTAGATGATAATACAAGTTATACACATGGAATTATAGATATACCTCTCCTTAATGCAACCGCTGTGTCAGATTACAAAAAAACTTTACGGAAAAAGAAACCCACGCTATAATCTGGCGCTCAAAAGTAAAACACCACAGCCGCAAAGATGGTGTCAACATAAACAAGAAAATAAATGATAAATATTCCCTTACCTTTGATGATCTACATCAGAAAGCACACCAGGAATCCCAGGTCCACAATACATGTTTGTTTTGTTCGAAAAAATCCGTTATTTATGTCCAAATACCTTCTTTTGTTAGCGCTTCTGGTTTACATATCCAAACGCTAATTCTGGTCAGCGTTATATCGGACAAAAACTTCAAAAAGTGATATTACCGGTCGAAGAAACATTTCAAACTAAGTACAGAATCAATCGTTTGGATGTTTTTAACATATAGCTTCAATAAATTTCCAACCGGAGTATTCTTTCTTGTCTTCGTGAGCAATGGAACGCAAGTGACTACCATGAGGAAAAGCATGATCAGAAAATGGTTGCTTGATGGACACCTGACTGATTCTGCTATCATTCTCTCCCACAACATCATAGAAGTCTCATTATAATTTCTATTGATGGTTGACATCTAGTGGAACCCCTAGGCAGTGCACAATCATTCATATCTCAAGGGGATTTCATTAGGGACTCTGGTGAATACATACAAGCTCGGATTTCTGACTTCCTGTTTTGATTTCAACTCAGGATTTTGCCTGCCAATATGAGTTCTGTTAATCTCACAGACATAATTCAAACCGTGTTCTATCCAATACTAATAATAATATGCAAATATTAGCAACTATGACTGAGGAGCAGGCCGTTTGATATGGGCACCTTTCATCTAAGCTACTCAATACTGCCCCTTCAGCCGTAAGAAGTTAAGGATCCGCCTCTTTTTTTCAATTTTCGCCTAAAATGACATACCCAAATCTAACTGCATGTAGCTCAGGACCTGAAGCAAGGATATGTATATTCTTGATACAATTTGAAAGGAAACACTTTGAAGTTTGTGGAAATGTTAAATTAATGTAGGATAATATAACACATTAGATCTGGTAAAAGATAATACAAAGAAAAAACATGCGTTTAAAAAAAATGTACTATTATTCCAGCCCAGGAGCAATTTAGATTTGGGACACTAGATGGCAGCAGTGTATGTGCAACGTTTTAGACTGATCCAAGGAACCATTGCATTTCAGTTGAACATTTTGTATCAGGACTGCCCAAATGCGACTAATTGGTTTATTAATATAATTTCAAGTTCTTAACTGTGCACTCTTCTCAAACAATAGCATGGTATTCTTTCACTGTAATAGCTACTGTAAATTGGATAGTGCAGTTAGATTAACAAGAATGTAAGCTTTCTGCCAATATCAGATATGTCTATGTCCTGGGAAATGTACTCGTTACTTAAAACCTCATGCTAATCACATTAGCCTACGTTAGCTCAACTGTCCCTACGGGGGACCCACCCATCCTGAAGAGGTTTTTAACTGCTTCCCTTTCCCCTGCAATTACTGGATTTCCTTAAGTGCTCTCTCTTTTTTTAACTAGGCAAGTCAGTTAAGAACAAATTCTTATTTACAATGACCAATTGTGCGCCGCCCTATGGGACTCCCAATCACGGCCAGATGTGATGCAGCCTGGATTCGAACCAGGGACTCTTGCACTGAGATGCAGTGCCTTAGACAACTGCGACACTCGGGAGCCCCAACACATGTGCACATGGATGTTGTATTGTAAATATTTGGTGGCAGAGCGGTGGCCTGAGGGAAGGAACACACTGAATGTGTTGGGTAAGGGGTTATGAAATGTAATATTTTTTAACTGTATGTAACTGTCTTATGTTGCTGGACCCCAGGAAGAGTAGCTGCTGCCTTGGTAGCAGCTAATGGGGATCCATAATAAATACAAATATGGGCAATATACCACGATTAAGGGCTGTTCTTACGCACAATGCAACATGGAATGCCTGGACAAAGCCCTTATATGCCACAAACCCTCGAGATGCCTTATTGCTATTATAAACTGGTTACCAATGTAATTAGAACAGCAATAAAAACACACAGTTTATCATGTGGATTCTGTCACTATGGGCCTTCAGATACAACTCAAAGTAAGAGCAATTCCACCCAAATATAGATTTTGCCTGAACTTTCCCTTTAAGTTGGTTTAGAGTGCCTACCTGTCAACCTTGACCTCTACTTGTCCAGTGCATTACTAGTGTCAATGAGATATTTTGGATAAACCAGACGGAAACACTGTGCAGTGTCCGGTTTAACCAGGCTATCAAAGAGTTACCAGGCCAAGGCAGAGATGTGGAGAATATCAATGCAAGGAGACACTATGGCAAGATATTTATCAGTCCAGTCATCTAGCCATTGGAGGCCATCCCTGTGTGTCTCAGAAGATTTGCTAAATAAAATCTGGTATAAACTACGGCAGCAGTTGCTTTTTATGTTTTGTTAATACAATCAACCCCGGGAGTCTGGCTGTTAGAGTTGGGTGCCTGGTTCTTATTATTCTGTGACTTCTATCCCTAAACTGACCGTGAAATCAATGTTTCATTTTTTTGCCTCTCCTCAAAGCCAAACCATGCCAAACCGTGCTTCTCTGTAAACAAATGCAGATGTTTTCCTGTGATAAGCATTCATTGTCTCAAAGTAAAGCCGACTGCATTACATTGACTTTTTTATTATTAGTTGATATATTATTACATTTAACAAGCATGGTTGATTACTTCAAAGAGGAAAATGAACTTAGCAAAATTTACTTTTGAAAGGTAGAAGTTCTCAGTGGTGTCACGTTCTGACCTTAGTTCCTATGTTATGTCTTTATTTTAGTTTGGTCATGGCGTGAGTTGGGGTGGGCATTCTATGTTGTTTTTTCTATGTTTTGTTCTATTGTCCTTTTCTATGTGTTTGGCCTAGTATGGTTCTCAATCAGAGGCAGGTGTCAGTCGTTGTCTCTGATTGGGAGCCATATTTATGTAGCCTGTTTTTCATTGTGTTTTGTGGGTGATTATTTTCTGTTCTGTGTTTTTGTTTCACCGTACAGGAGTGTTTGTTTGTCGTTTTCTTGTTTTTGTTCAGTGTTCATTATTTCATATTAAAACAATATGGACACTTACCACGCTGTGCATTGGTCCTCCTCTTCTTCCAACCACGACAAGCGTTACAAGTGGAGTCAACCACTCATTCTCCAAAGCAATTTAATGTTTTTTTAAAAAAACCTGGAGGAAATAATAGGGAAAATTCCATTTCAACCCTGAATTCAATGAACCATGTTTTACTACAGTGTTTCAGAGTGGCTTGCGAACAGGAAAATATTTTCAAAATATGTTAGAAAAGTATTGTCAGGGCTTAGGTAGAACACAACCATAACAATATTAATTTACTCTAGTTCCTCCCTGTTTATATTGCTGGTGTAGTCATGAAACTCCTGTGGTTCAGTTTCACATTTTAACAGTCCTCTTGTGACTGACATTGGGACCTTTTACAATCTATTATTGTTCAGACCACCCCTAACAGAATATCAACAGAGCTTACTTAAACTCTGGATTCACCTTGTGAGTTAATTAAAAAATATATATTAATAATGTGTACGCTGTGTACACCCAGAGTGTCATGCATTGTTTGCGTTTCCAAAGAAACAGGAGCAGCCACAACAGAACTGTATGCTAAGTGTTTTGACAACCACATGTTTAATAGCCAACCTCTAACTTCTAACTGTGCTGTTAATTAAGTTAAGTAATGTTGCCAAAACTCAGCATTCATTAGAGCCTGCTTGTTTGGTTGGTTACACCGGTTAGGTCATTAATGTCACACATGTTTGTCAAAGTATGGATCCGGCTCTGCCGCTAAGTGTGGGATTGAATGTATAATTACCACCTGTTTTAAAGTGATATTAAAAAGTTCATACACTTTCATCAATCTGATTAAAAAATGTAAATCTGTAGGCGAAGTAGCACTTAGATGTCTAACTGAAACTTCTTAAGAGACAAACTTACTACAGTATTCATGTGGCAATATGGTTCTGTAGAATCATTAATCAACATGTTGATTTAACCATGACATGTCCATGTAATGAACACGAGGGGAGACAGAGAGCTGGTTTCAAACGCAGGGCGCAAACGACCACAGGAGGAGGCAGGTAGCTGGGTCCAGGGGCAGGCAGAAGGTCATACACATGGGGTCCAAAAGGGCAACAGTACAGGCAGGGAAAAGGCTAGTCACGTAGTCCGGGAGATCAGGCAATAGGTAGATAACAGGAAACCCAATAGGCTAAAGTACAGACAGGAAATAGGCCTCATTTGTGAGGCAGGCAAAAACTATCATACACAGGAGGCACAGCTCTTAAAGACATATCACAAAACAAACAATACCTCACAGTGTTGGGGTGCAAAGACCTGAACTAAATAGTGTGTGATAATGACATACAGGTGTGTGAACAGGTGATTAGAATTCAGGTGATTGGGATCTGGAGAGTGAGCGGCGTTCAGGCGATCTACGTGTTTGAGGTTATGAGTTGGAAGCAGACGTTACAGTCCACTTCATTTTAACAGCTAACCTGCAGTTCAGAGGGCCCAAAATATTAAAGACCCTCACTGTCTTCACAGCACCCCCATTTGAAATAAGAAACTCATGACCATGTTTTTTATGACCATAAATTAAAACACCTGACTCCACTTATTTAGCTTTGGCAGCCCTCCATTTTGCATGAGTGCTCACTTTCTTTGGCATTATGTTTGAGTATCAATAAAAAAGGCTGGCAAGTGTTAAATTGATTCCAATCTCCTGTGCCTTGTCCATGGTTCACAGTATAACATCTACATTAGGAAGCTTTACTCTGCCATCTTCTCAGTATCTTATTTCAGCATTTCAGATGCTGGCTAAAAACTTTGGAGGTCGTTGTTTGTCATTCGAGCACCTCTGCTAAATAAGGAAGTCAAAGTCGCATTTTTTATGGTGTTGTCTTCCTACCCGGCCTGACGATGAGTCATGGATAGCTGGTCTTGCCTTGGCAGGAAACTGCTGTCTGCTTTGACCCCAGAAGCTGTTCCGTATACGTAGACAGAGGAGGCATCATTCATATCCACATCTAAAACGTATTATCCACATCTATAACTTAACATCTACAAGTGATATATAATTTGATCTATAACGTATGTACTAACACCTAGTACTTTTGTGAAGCATCACAGCACAGTGAAAATATATGGCAAATAGAAATCCAAAATGGATGGTGTTGAGAGATAGATGGGAGGGGTTGAATGGAGCTGAAGGGTGCGACTAATAACAAGATAACCAATGTAAAACATACGGGGTCTGTAAAAAATGTATATAGGTTCAGAAATGTTGTGAAATAGCACAGTAACAAATAGAAATCAGAACTGGATGGACATCAGAAATAGAGGAAGGACTAAAAACAAACAAAATTTAACTATTGTAAAATAGATTGTGTCTGTAAAATGTGTATAAGATGTATAAACTGAAGGTAGAAGCCTAAGTGTTATTGTTTATTAGTCTACTCCAATTGGGGGAAGGGTGGTAGGGTTTGCGGGGAATAATAAAGGCATATTCTAAAAAAAAATATGTATATCTATATAGGTATGTGTGTGTATATATGTTCATATGTATGCATATGTGTATGTATATGGATATATATATTTACCCCAAAAAAGATATGGGGGATTGGAAATGAGGCAGATAATTACATTGATGGAAGCAACAATCTTCCGCAATATTAAGCTGATCCACCCCTTTAAAAAAATGTTAATTAAAAAAACACCTCGTGCCATGGTGAGAGAGGTTATGCATCGAATGATCTCATATTTTGTGGACAAACGTTGTCCTAGATATGTGTATTTCCTTACGTTACAAATGGTCCATTTATACCTATAGGCTGCTGAAGTGCATGTTCAGTTGAGAACCCAAAGTTTGCATTGTAGAAGTGAGTCTATCCTCATTGAACACTGTACACTGACTTGGAAGTAGTTTGCTGGTAAGAGGCATGCCAGACACTCATTAGCGCACTGTACAGTGGAGGATAATGGTAACGCGGTAATAACTAAGTGTGGGAGTAAATGCGTTTTGCTTGTGGTGTGATGATGGTATGGAAACTGTCTGACTAGTTTGAGGAGTTTAGGAAACTCATTAACATATAGTAGAGAATAACAGGAAAAACAGCAGATGAACTGAATGAATAATGTAGCAAAAAAAGAAATAACTCCAAGTGACTGTGTTAATAAAATGTGCTTATTGAAATTATATGGAGTGTTTTCATAATAGCCAATCTCTGTCAGAGAAAAGCCCTTGGAGGTTTCCCAGTTGGAAGCAGTGGAGGCTGGTAGGAAAAGCTATAGGAGGTCAAGCTCATTGTACAGGAAAAAAAAGTAGTTTAGGCTGTTTTTTTGCTACATTATTCATTCAGTTCATCTGCTGTTTTTCCTGTTATTCTCTACTATATGTTAATTAGTTTCAACAACTAGTCAGACAGTTTTCATTTATTCCATTCCAGCCATTACAATGAGCCCGTCCTCCTATAGCCCCCCCCCCCACCAGCCTCCTCTGGCAGGAAGCCCCTATCAGCCCCTTTTGTGTTGCTCTCATACAACCTCAAACTAACATTCCCCGTCTTAGGGTCCAAGGGAGATGGATAAACAAATAGCACCGGGCGGCCAGTGAGACTCCCATTGCTGCCCAGCCGTCAGTACTGCCTTGTGGGACGTCTCTACCCGTCGATAGTCATTGACTGTATGGAGGGGTCATTTAATGTGTGGGCCAGACCAGCACAGCTCCTTCTGGAGTAGCCTGCCTGACTGTATAGATGGGATGTAGACACATAACAGAGAGAGCCTGGCCCTGTAAAGAAGACAGATGGCCGCATCCCAAATGGCACTCTATTCCATAAATTGTGCACCACTTTTGACCTGCGTCCTATGGGCCTTGGTCAAAAGTAGGCCCCTATATAGGGAATAGGGCTCCGTTTGGGACTCAGCCGTACGGACGCATAAGAGATAGAGCCAGCAGCCTTGTGAAAGAGCTGGTCGCTGGACATTATCAGTATGTCACTTGCTGTCGAGATTAAACAGATTATTTTCTTCTCTTCGTACTGCGGAATAATGGAAGTGACATGAGGGAGGAATCTTCTGGGCCCAGGAGAGACCACAGTTTAATATAATTCAACTGAAGCATGGAGTGTGTGTGTGTGTGGCCTTGACTGTTATCTGAAAAGTTGATTACATGTGCCTTTCAGTCAAGTTCTCGCGCTTCTCTCTCTCTCTCTCTCTCTCTCTCTCTCTCTTTTTTATATCCCCTCTGTCACACACGCACACGGCCCTATACGTGGACAATCTCTATCCAATGGAGCGTAATAGCCTCTCATCTCTGTGTGCCATGTCAGCCACAGCTATCCGTCGATGAAGTAGACAACTGTAAATAACAACCTCCTGGTGGGAGCCGTATAGTTGTGTCAATGTGTGAGTGTTGGTGCCCAGTGCATTTCCATCCTATCCTCTCCTATCCTAAGTGCCAGCCCCAGGGGTTACAAACCCATCTACCAGTTGACGGAGAGAGAAGAACACCAGGGGGGTGGCAATATTTGTGTTTTGAGTGAAGGCGGGATGGGGATAAACGGGGCATATTATTGCCAAACCAGTCACAGGAGGTTAGGATGTGTTTTGAATGAAACGCAGGTGTGGCTGGGTTCTATACTCCCCAGGTGGACATGATTTAGGTCAGTGAGGATGTGATGGATGTTGGCACTGATTTCAAAGGGGCTCTCACTGCCCGTCTCCTGAGTAAGGCAGGTTGAGGTGTCCTAGAGGGGTGACTCCTCTATCCCTTACCTGTTGGGCTGGGCCTGCCTGACTCCAGCCTAAATATAGGTGGTGTCGGAGGGGCATGAATATAGATGCTGATAGCAGGGGGGCTACTATTAATAACAGGACCTTGATCTGTCCCTGGATGGGGGTTGTGTAGAAAGAAAAGTGGGGATGTCACGGTAAGTGAACTGTCCTAATTCTTCAAGTGGGGCACAATGTTTGGAGGTTTACAAAGGAAAAGCAGACGTTTTAGGATGGCATTAGTCAAATCCATAGGCACCCACTGGTTGATGTGATGGATAATAGAAGTGAAAGTATATTAATAATGAGGAAGCAGTGTGTCCCCTGGAGCGATACTTAGTTTACTGGGCGAGTCCACTGAGGTAAACAAGCGCTAATGAAGTTGGAAATGACTGATAGTAATGCATCCTCCAAATGGCTCACAGCCATGTTCATTGATCCAATGGGGAGGGGTAATGAGGATTACAGGAAGTGACACAATTGCACTTCCTCTCTGGTTGCCCAAGAACCAGGAAGTGTAATGCCTTAAGGCAATGTCATTTCTATTTCGGCACAGCAGGGAGGACAGCAGAAAACCATTGAGGAGACAATAAATACAGTACTGTTGGACTTCATACTGTCATAGTAGTCCTTAGCAGAAAAAATAAACAACATCTTTATTTAACTAGGCAAGTCAGTTAAGAACAAATTCTTATTTACAATGACAGCCTAGGAACAGATTTTTACCTTGTCAGCTTGGGGATTTGATCTAGCAACCTTCCAGTTTCTGTCCCAATGCTCTAACCACTAGGCTACCTGTCGATACAAGCATGAAATTTGGAACAAACATTCCTCTAGTTATACAGTATGAAAACATCTCATAAGAGGTGCCCATTTCAAAATTAACCAGGAAGCGAGTTATTGTGAAAATTCAAAATGGCTGCCATAATAGCTGGTATTTGACCAGAAAAACTGTTATGCAACAGATAAAAGCATGAAATATGGTATAAACATTCCTGAGATTATAGCAAAATATTATTTTAGGGGTGCTCAGTTTAAAATTAAACAGGAAGGGTAATTCAAAATTGCCACCGATGGAGGTGGTAATGAATCCATGGTCATGTTTAATGACAATCCAGCATCCTGGGGTTGACACTTGGGAGAACAAAGGGGCTCACTTGTGCAGCCATGCCTCAGGAGTTCTCTGCAAGCTTTGTCAGTCTCTGGTAAGAGTTTTCACAAAGGTGTCAAGCAATCAACTGTTTTAGCCCATCCAAAACTTTCTGTTGAAGGTTCCGATTGGATGGTTTTCAGACTTGTTGACCAAATGTTGGTTTGGCACAGTGCTCGGTTTGAATGTTGAAACAATCTAGGCTGGTTGTCTTGTCATAGATAACACAGCTGTATCTCTCAAGTAATGTGAAAGTGGATGAATCCAGATCAAGGGGTTAAAATGGTTCTGCTGCCACGGAAACAAAGGCATCAGTCACCTCTGGAAATGACTTCCATGCACTTCAAGCTGTCATTTTGCCCTTTCCATGAAACTTTGAGGTTCTATCACAACCTGTGATTGCGTTAATCCAAATCTGCTGGTTGGTTTTAACCAAACCAAAAGCAACCCACAGCTTTATGGTAGGATAATCCTTGGTAAGATGGAATAACAGCCCAGCAAGGAGGACAATGATGTCTGTGTCCACTGATCAAATGATAATGATTTATGCACCCTTTTGAAGGGCATTTTTAAGATGAAGGCATACTCCTGTGTCTGCCTCTTTGTTGTCACATTCCGTAATTTTGAAGCAGTGGCTTCTTCCTTGCTTCCTTGTCGATATAGGACTCATTTTACTGTGGATATAGATACTTTTGCACTTGTTTCCTCCAGCATCTTCACAAGGTCCTTTGCGGTTCTTCTGGGATTGATTTGCACTTTTCGCACCAAAGTACGTTCATCTCTAGGAGACAGAACGCGTCTCCTTCCTGAGCGGTATGACAGCTGCGTGGTCCCATGGTGTTGATAGTTGCGTACTATTGTCTTGGCTGATTTCTTTTGATTTTCCCATGATGTCAAGCAAAGAGGCACTGAGTTTGAAGGTAGGCCTTGAAATACATCCACTGGTACACCTCCAATTGATTCAAATTATGTCAATTAGCCTATCAGAAGCTTCTAAAGCCATGACATAATTTTCTGGAATTTTCCAAGCTGTTCAAAGGCACAGTCAACTTAGTGTATGTAAACTTCTGACCCACTGGAATTGTGATACAGTGATTTATAAGTGAAATAATCTGTCTGTAAACAATTGTTGGAAAATGTACTTGTGTAGGATTACTGGCTTACTGGTGCTCTTCCATGCCGTCCCTAGGAGGGGTGCGTCACTTGAGTGGGTTGAGTCACTGACGTGGTCTTCCTGTCTGGGTTGGCACCCCCACTTGGGTTGTGCCGTGGCGGAGATCTTTGTGGGCTATACTCTGCCTTGTCTCAGGATGGTAAGTTGGTGGTTGAAGATATCGCTCTAGTGGTGTGGGCTGTGCTTTGGCAAAGTGGGTGGGGTTATATCCTGCCTGTTTGGCCCTGTCCGGGGGTATCATCGGATGGGGCCACAGTGTCTCCTGACCCCTCCTGTCTCAGCCTCCAGTATTTATGCTGCAGTAGTTTGTGTCGGGAGGCTAGGGTCAGTCTGTTATATCTGGAGTATTTCTCCTGTCTTATCCGGTGTCCTGTGTGAATTTAAGTATGCTCTCTCTAATTCTTTCTTTCTTTCTTTCTTTCTTTCTTTCTTTCTTTCTTTCTTTCTCTCTCTCGGAGGACCTGAGCCCTAGGACCATGCCTCAGGACTACCTGGCATGATGACTCCTTGCTGTCCCCAGTCCACCTGGCCTTGCTGTTGCTCCAGTTTCAACTGTTCTGCCTGCGGCTATGGAACCCTGACCTGTTCACCGGACGTGCTACCTGTCCGAGACCTGCTGTTTTCAACTCTCTAGAGACATCAGGAGCGGTAGAGATACTCTCAATGATCGGCTATGAAAAGCCAACTGACATTTACTCCTGAGGTGCTGACTTGTTGCACACTCGACAACTACTGTGGATATTATTATTTGACCATGCTGGTCATTTATGAACATTTGAACATCTTGGCCATGTTCTGTTATAATCTCCACCCGGCACAGCCAGAAGAGGACTTGCCACCCATCATAGCCTGGTTCCTCTCTAGGTTTCTTCCTAGGTTTTGGCCTTTCTAGGGAGTTTTTCTAGCCACCGTGCTTCTACACCTGCATTGTTTGCTGTTTGCCTTTAGGCTAGGTTTCTGTACAGCACTTTGAGATATCAGCTGATGTAAGAAGGGCTATATAAATAAATTTGATTTGATTCATAACTCCAAAGTGAGTTATGTGACGTGTACATATAGTTAGTTGTTACTATTGTTGTATGCTGCCTTTGTGTATAGCTGTATTGTAATATGTGCAGGTGTAACAGTATAACTTTAAACCGTCCCCTCGCCCCGACACGGGCGCGAACCAGGGACCCTCTGCACACATCAACAACTGACACCCACGAAGCATCGTTACCCATCGCTCCACAAAGGCCACGGCCCTTGCAGAGCAAGGGGCAACACTACTAATAGGTTTCAGAGCAAGTGACGTAACTGATTGAAACGCTACTAGCGCGTACCCGCTAACTAGCTAGCCATTTCACATCCGTTACACTCACCCCCCTTTCAACCTCCTCCTTTTTCCGCAGCAACCAGTGATCCGGGTCAACAGCATCAATCTAACAGTATAACTTTAAACCGTCCCCTCGCCCCGACACGGGCGCGAACCAGGGACCCTCTGCACACATCAACGACGGTCGCCCACGAAGCATCGTTACCCATCGCTCCACAAAAGCCACGGCTCTTGCAGAGCAAGGGGCAACACTACTTCTAGGTTTCAGAGCAAGTGACGTAACTGATTGAAACGCTACTAGCGCGTACCCGCTAACTAGCTAGCCATTTCACATCCGTTACACAGGTAGCATATACATTTTTATACAGTCTTCCCTTGTTAGTAACCTTGTTGCTCTACTTGTGCTATCAGTTATAGTGTTGTGTACAGTGGATTCATTACCTCTGTTTCAGAACCACTAACATTCCAATACATTTCCCACTATTCATCCCCATATTAATATTCTTCAGTGTGTTTAAATAAAGTTTATGTGTCCAAACCTGGACCAATTGTGCACCACCCTATAGGACTCCCAATCACGGCCAGATGTGATGCATCCTGGATTTGAACCAGGGTCTGCAGTGACGTCACTTGCACTGAGATGCAGTGCCTCAGACCACTGCGCCACTCAGGAGCACATTCCTCATTCCTCACTGCCACCAGATCATCAGCCAAAGCTAAATTATTTCTGCCACTTTAGGCAGGTTACGTATGAAATATAATGCCATATTGTTGAAGACTGCTCCACTACTTACAAATACAGAAGATTTGTATTATATATGGCAACAAAAATTCAACCGTGATATCACCTTTCCAAATCTGATTCCCTATTGGAGGCCATATTGGATTATGTAAAAATAAATAAATAGGGGAGCATATATATATATATATATTATATATTATATATGTATAAATGAATACATCCCAAAGAGCAATTCTACCAAATTGTACGCTTGTATCCACCGTGTAATAGTTTCAACACTTTTTGATGCGTAGGGCCCGGACTAAATATAGCTGGGTAATATGACGATGACATGTTCCATAGACCAGACCCACTCATTATATCGCTCTGTTCAACGTATTTATGTTACAGATGTCACATAATTGTGACCTGTTTCAAGAAGCTAGGTGTATTTCTTTATCAACATCCTGGGGGGCCAGAAATGCCTCTAGAACATATGAACTTTCATGCCATCTGTAAATACAAATACAATTGTTAAATTACGAGCCTAGTAGGTATAGCCACGGAAAAAGAGAGGAACCTTCCCGCTAGCCATGATTGACTGAAATAATATATGGGCTGGACATGCCGAGAGATGAGTTCGGATTGGTTTTCCATTTAGCATGCTTCTGACTATAACATTAGCTGCTCAGTATGTGTAGGTAGTCTTTGCTGCCACTGCTGTTTTGAAAGATATACCTTTAGCCATGGAGAACTGCAAAAGTGTTGCTACTGCTCTCAAGAACATCGCTGCACTCATTTTGGCATGTCTATCTACAAAGATCAAAAATCTTGGGATGTACTACTTTCTGCACACGGTCAGTGTGAACCGGAGTGACTTGACATAAGGGGCCAAACAAGCTGTGGCTAGCTACAAACAAAACGGAAAAGACATGCTGCCGTGAAGCATTCATCCTATATATTCGGGTAAGAGTCAAGCTACCTTTTCAGATATTATCGATTTCGAATTTTGTCAGAAAGTCGTTTCCATTACAAGTTAATGTGTACTGTTAGCTAGCTAGCAAAAGTTAGCTTGCTGGCTCCCTAGCTAACGTTAAAAGGTATGATCTGTGTAGTAAAGTTATTTGTATCTCAGAAATCCATTTGCATTGCTAGTTATAGCCTAATGTTAGCTAGCTAGCTAACATTGAGCCTAGTTGGTTAGCTTTAGCTACCTGCAGATTCATACTACAACATTTCATGTTCATTTGGTAGATACAAGGGAACTGAGCTATCAAAGGAAAATTATTTAAAGCCCTGGATATGTGTGCAGAAGACAAAAAGTAACTCAGTGGATCAGTACAGAATTGGCATTCAAGATTTTGTCAGTGTGCGTCTCATTAAGGGAAACAAATATTGCTGTTCTTGTATCACTGGTGCTCAGGAGGTTCAGGTTTATCATCCTCCTTCGATCTGAAATACATCTGGTGCTTCTACTCCGAATGACCTGGTTCGATGTATTATCCGTTAACCTTTTGCCCTATTTCGCTTACAGGGATTTTAGCGTTTAATTGCCTTTAAACAAACAAGCCAGTCATGAATACTGTAACACTGGAGGTAAAATGCAGAACTGGTATGTAAGGTCATAGCCATTGCCAAACACCAGGGACAGCCAGTGAGCAGTCTGAAGCAAGTTAAAGACACAATCTGCAATATATCCTGCTGTTCAAAGGTCATACCTACAGTAAAAAAGTGGCAGGGTCAGAATGTTAAAATTGAAGATTGTGCCTTTAACCAACAAGCTTTGATCATAAACATACCTTCCCATTACGACCTCACCTGCCATCAATAGCTACCATGATTGAACACAACGCTTCAAGGCAATTCCCTTCATTCTCCAATAAGCTGAAGGCATTTCTCCATAACTGACAAAGCTGTTCAGGTTAATCTAAAAACGATGGCAGAGGCGAATTTATCATGTTTGCGATGCATTAGCCTGCAGTGGTCTGATGCCCCGAATCCTGAATGAGAGCAATAAATGTGAGACAAACGATCAGTACATGATTTGATAGCTGGAAATCGATGTTTGTTTACCATGGTGAAAGTGAATAATTGAGATTAAAAGGTATGTGATTTGCAGTTTACAGGTATGACATAATGCCAAATACTATTAGTCTCATCATTACTGTGAGTGAGAGCGTTGACAAAAACAACACGCTGTAAAAATAGTAACATTTATGGTTTCATATAAACATGTTTGTGCTACATCATATTGCAGTTGATCGTTTTTGTTGCTATTTCTGAGACCCTTTTAGTTACTATTTGCAAAACACTCCACAGAGAGCGATAATGCACTTGGTAGGGTTTTGCAACATAAAACATGCATGTTTTCTCTCACACACATGCACGCACGACGCACGCGCACACGTTCCAACTCAACAATCTATTGCAAATTATATATTTTGTGTTAGTCTACAGTGCCTTCAGAAAGTATTCACACCTTTTGACTTATTCCACATTTTGTTGTGTTACAGCCGGAAATTCAAATGGATTCAAAATAATTTTTCTAGCACCCATCGACACACAATACCCCATAATAACAAATTGTAAACATGTCTAGAAATGTGTGTTGCGTGGGCCAAAACATGACCAAATAATTTTGTACTCGACCCAAAGATATTAAATATGCCTGTACACACTTTCCATGAACGCTACGTGTTACTGTATACGTTTTCCTCACTTGTTTTGACCAATCAAACTGATTTCACACACAAAACACTCTTTTTACATGTTTTATCACCACTTGTTTACCTTGAACATGAAAGAGCAGGGAAGTACCATATCCCCCAACACCTTGGGATGGGCAACAGTGTTCTCACAACATTAGTTTTGTCACCTTGAAGATCTTTAAATGTCTTTAACAATAACAGTTGGTTCATGAATCCACGTGTAATGTTCATCATAGCAGTTTCTCCTTTCTATTTTCAATCAAAATATAATATTTGAGGTTCTCATTCACCTCCATGAGCCAGTACATGTCATACCCATGGGCGTAATTTTAGGTAAAGTCAGCTCTCTGAACCCTGCACAGTGTGTCTTGCTTTCATTACAAATCATTTTACTGTGTCCCCTGGCATCACTGTCTAACAGCCCTGGCAGACAGCAGATATATTGGGGTGAGCGTGTGCTGGCTCGGCTTGGTGAGAGTATGGCCTAGATTAAATCAGATCAAGCGTTAACCTGCTATGTCTCATGGGCATAAAGGTCCAACAAAGCCTCATTGTGTGTGTGCTTTCTTTCTTTCTCTCTCTCGCTCTCTCTCGTTTAGTCACACACACACACACACACACACACACACACACACACACACACACACACACACACACACACACACACACACACACACACACACACACACACACACACACACACACACACACACACATATATATATATATATAACATACAGTACCAGTCAAAAGTTTGGACACATCTACTCATTCAAGTTATTTATTTTCTTTTTTTAAACATTTTCTCCAACTGCTCTTAAACGCTAGTAAAACCAAATGCATGCTTTTCAACCGTTCGCTGCCTGCACCCGCACGCCCGACTAGCATCACCACCCTGGACGGTTCCGACCTAGAATATGTGGACATCTATAAGTACCTAGGTGTCTGGCTAGACTGCAAACTCTCCTTCCAGACTCATATCAAACATCTCCAATCCAAAATCAAATCTAGAGTCGGCTTTCTATTCCGCAACAAAGCCTCCTTCACTCACGCCGCCAAACTTACCCTAGTAAAACTGACTATCCTACCGATCCTCGACTTCGGCGATGTCATCTACAAAATAGCTTCCAATACTCTACTCAGCAAACTGGATGCAGTTTATCACAGTGCCATCCGTTTTGTTACTAAAGCACCTTATACGACCCACCACTGCGACCTGTATGCCCTAGTCGGCTGGCCCTCGCTACATGTTCGTCGTCAGACCCACTGGCTCCAGGTCATCTACAAGGCTATGCTAGGTAAAGTGCCGCCTTATCTCAGTTCACTGGTCACGATGGCTACACCCACCCGTAGCACGCGCTCCAGCAGGTGTATCTCACTGATCATCCCTAAAGCCAAAACCTCATTTGGACGCCTTTCCTTCCAGTTCTCTGCTGCCTGCGACTGGAACGAATTGCAAAAATCTCTGAAGTTGGAGACTTTTATCTCCCTCAACAACTTTAAAAATCTGCTATCCGAGCAGCTAACCGATCGCTGCAGCTGTACATAGTCCATCTGTAAACTACCCACCCAATTTACCTACCTCACCCCCCATACTGCTTTTATTTATACTATTTACTTTTCTGCTCTTTTGCACACCAGTATCTCTTCTTGCACATGATCATCTGATGATTTATCACTCCAGTGTTAATCTGCTAAATTGTAATTATTCGATTTATTGCCTACCTCATGCCTTTTGCACACATTGTATATAGATTCTCTTTTTTTCTACCATGTTATTGACTTGTTTATTGTTTACTCCATGTGTAACTCTGTGTTGTTGTCTGTTCACACTGCTATGCTTTATCTTGGCCAGGTCGCAGTTGCAAATGAGAACTTGTTCTCAACTAGCCTACCTGGTTAAATAAAGGTGAAAAAAAAAAAAAAAAAAAAAGGAGTTCCCACATACGCTGAGCACTTGTAGGTTGCTTTTCCTTCACTCTGCAGTCTAACTCACCCCAAACCATCTCAATTGGGTTGAGGTCTGGTGATTGTGGAGGCCAGGCCATCTGATGCAGCACTCCACCACTCTCCTTATTGGTAAAATAGCCCTTACACAGCCTGAAGGTATGTTGGGTCATTGTCTTGTTGAAAAACAAATTATAGTACCAAATAAGCACAAACCAGATGGGATGGCGTATCGCTGTAAAATGCTGTGGTAGCCATGCTGGTTAAATCTGCATTGATTTCTAAATAAATCACAGACAGTGTTACCAGCACTGACCAGTCAATAACCCGGCTTATAGCAACACTGCATGGAAAGGGATGTGAGTAATTGGAGAGGAAAAGTTCTCCATATGGCCCACCAGAGTACTCGCTCCTATCGGTGAGCAAGGTCTTTTAGTGGACAGGTAGAGAAGAAATTACCATTAGTCCCGCAATACAGGCAGCTCTTAGTGTGCAGCCTGTATAGCCATTCAGCTGGATACAGCCTAGCTCTGCCTAGTTGCATGGGCTTGGGAAGACTA
The DNA here is from genome assembly GCF_016432855.1 of Salvelinus namaycush. Taxonomy (NCBI): domain Eukaryota; kingdom Metazoa; phylum Chordata; class Actinopteri; order Salmoniformes; family Salmonidae; genus Salvelinus; species Salvelinus namaycush. The sequence continues at coordinate 1,757,059 of NC_052347.1, read as the reverse complement.
CTCGGGTAGCCTCGGGTTCTCTCTGCAACGGAGATGTCAGGGACTTCCGGGATTACCTTGGAGGTGAGGTGGAATCCTTGGATGGACGAGTGAAATCGAATCACTTCTCCTTCCTTCGTTCCCGTAGTCTCCAATCGATCCGAATGGTCAAGGCGATGAGCGAGTCAAGATCCGTCGGTAATTCCCGGGCTACAAGCTCATCCTTTGCTTCCTCCGATACTTCGTGTAGGAACATGTCGAACAGCGCTTCCCGGTTCCAAGCACTCTCAGCTGCCAACGTACAGAAATCCACTGCGTAGTCTGCCACACTATGGGAGTCTTGACGTAGCTGGAGCAGCTTGCGAGCAGCCTCTCTCCCACAACGGAGAATCAAACACCTTCCAAACCTCCTCCACGAACTTCAGACTGAGGCAGACGGCAGATTGTTGCTCCCACACCACCGTGGCCCAGGCGAGTGCCCTCCCGGACATCAGCGTTATGATGTACACTATCCTCGAGTGGTTCAAGGGGAATGAAGAAGGCTGCAGCTCGAAAAGGAGGTAGCACTGGGAGAGAAAAGCCCGACAGGTTCCGGAATCTCCAGCGTAGTGCTCTGGAGGAGGTAAGTGGGGTTCTCGGGACACTGGGGTAGGCTGGGAGATCACGGGTGTGACCCAGTAGGGAATCCGCAGTATTGCTCCAGCAAGGTATCGAACGCCTAGTCATGACGTTCTGTCAGGGAATGTAGTCCCTCCATAAGACCTTGAAGTAACTCCTTGTGTCTTCTAATGGTGGCTCCGTGCAGAGAGACAGCATTGTGGAGCTGGTCTACTGGGTCAGTCATGGCCAGTTCATGCTATCAGGATTCAGGTATGACCCAGGTGCAGACAGTGTCGAAAAAACTAAAGTTTTATTTCTAGAACATGGGCAGGCAAATGACAGGTCAAAGGCAGGCAGAGGTCAGTAATCCAGAGAGGGTGCAAAAGGTCCAGAACGGCAGGCAGTCTGAGGGTCAGGGCAGACAGGGGTCAATAATCCACTTAGGTGGGGCAAGGTATAGAACAGCAGGCACGCTCAGGGTCAGGGCATGCAGAACGGTCAAAACTGGGAAGGACAAGAACAGACAGGAGCAGAGGAACAAATGCTGGTATGTTTCATGAAACAAAATGAACTGGCAACAGACAGAGAGCACAGGTATAAATACACAGGAGATAATGGGGAAGATGGGCGACACCTGGAGGGGGCTGGAGACAAGCACAAAAACAGGTGAAACAGATCAGGGTGTGACAAATGAACTTATCCTCTGCAGCAGAGGTAACTCTGGATCTTCTCCTCATGAGAGCCAGTTTCATCATGGCGTTTGATTGTTTTTGCGACTGCACTTGAAGAAACTTTCAAAGTTCTTGAAATTTTACGCAATGATGGACTGTCTTCTCTTTGCTTATTTGAGCTCTTCTTGCCATAATTTGGACTTGGTCTTTTACCAAATAGGGCTATCGTCTGTGTACTACCCCTACCCTGTCACAACACAACTGATTGGCTCAAACGCATTAAGAAGGAAAGAAATTCCGCAAATTAACTTTTAACTAGGCATACCTGTCAATTGAAATGCATTCCAGGTGACTACCTCATGAAGCTGGTTGAGAGAATGCAAAGCTGTCATCAAGGCAAAGGGTGGCTACTTTGAAGAATCTCAAATATAAAATATATTTGGATTTGTTTAACACTTTTTTGGTTACTACATGATTCCATATGTGTCATTTCATGGTTTTGATGTCTTCACTATTATTCTACTATGTAGAAAATAGTGAAAATAAAGAAAAACCCAGGAATGAGTAGGTGTGTCCAAACTTTTGACTGGTACTGTATGTCAAAATGTAAAAGCAAGCATGTGATAACATAAAACTACACATTTGAGCACATGTGATAGAAAACCTGATCTCATGTTAAATAAATGTGACAACATGGGGATGCAAAATATCAACACGTGATACCATGAAACTACACGTGACAACATTTTAATGTTTTTTTACATGTAAAACTGCAAATTCGATTTTCACATATGAAAATGCAATTCCATGTGTGAGTTAGTTTTCAGAAATCCCCTACAGATTCATGACCTATAATACAGCTCTGCACTTAGCGAAAGAGTTCCATCTGCGTTGCTATTTTAGTCATCAGTTAATCTGACTATTGTTTCATCATTGATTTAATTGACTTATTTAAGCAATTTTAGGGTTTTCTCTATCGTTGTATAATGTTGGTGGGGCATATGACAAATATAATAGTTTTTCTTGATTTGTATTTTTAACAAACCTGATATTTACTTTCAAGTCCAAAGTGTAGGAATACAGGTGAAATCAGTTATTGACACAGACATGGTGGTGTAGCAAGGATATCGGAATGCCCTGAACCAATAAGTGAGTTCAAATCCCAAGTAAGCACAGGCTGAATAATAATTTATGTAGAAATAAACATACACAATGTAGTCATGTATATCAAATATGTACAAATAATGTGTGTATCATAAGGACTTGTCTTTGTTTGCAGGGCATCACAAATTGTTATCCCCACGTGAAAGATTATGACCATGTGGAAATCCACATTTGAAACTTCATGAAATGTCACTTGAAGTGATCCAAAAACACATGTGGTTTCACATGAGAAATGTCAGATGTGGAGTGATCCAAAAACACATGTGGTTTCACGTGAGAAATGTCACATGTGAAGTGATCCAAAAACACATGTGGTTTCACGTGAGAAATGTCACATGAAGTGATCCAAAAACACATGTGGTTTCACGTGAGAAATGTCACATGTGAAGTGTTCCAAACACACATGGTTTCACATGAGAAATGTCACATGTGAAGTGTTCCAAACACACATGGTTTCACATGAGAAATGTCACATGTGAAGTGTTCCAAACACACGTGGTTTCACGTGATTTCACATGGGGAAATCCACATCATCACATGCGAAGTGTTCCAAAAACACATGTTTTTTTTCTTAAGGGACACACCTGACTACACATGCATGTATGTACAATCAAGTCTGACAGAACTACATTGCCACAGACACAGGAGCCAAGTCCATTACGTTTGACTTGGAAATCATCTTGCCGAGGTTGAGGATAACATCACTTTCAGGGGTACACACAGTGTAATCTATTTTCCCTGTTTACATGTCTGCTTTCAGTTAATAATGCTCTGTGTTATTGAACCCAGACCTCTGCTAAGAAGCTGTAATGTGTTCAGAGAAAGACATATTTCGCTCTATAGAATCACAATGACGCAAGGGAGAGATCTCAATGGAAGCAGACTACATAACTAAGCCCTCAGCCCTCATCTGGGCTGAATAGTTTGTAAGAAGAAGCACAATGAGGATCAAATGTCATAAGCAAACTTCTAAGTAACTATGAAGTGTTAGTCTGAACAAAAACACACCCACACAACTTTAATAACTTGTAAAGCTCTCACTTGTCTTTGGCTTGACCCGTGGCTCTCTCAACTGGGCTGCTGTGTTTGCTCAGTTTCTACTCTTCTCCTTAGCCAGAGATTCTCTCATCCACATTAAGCCCTCTGGATTTTGCTGGCGGGGGTCTGTGTAAAGCATTTGAATCGCAATCATGCAGAGGGATCACAAGCTAAAGCTAAAGGGCTTTCAAAAACAAAGTGTTGTATCTTTGTAAAGGTGCATGTATGGGTTGCTCTGGCTTGGACAAGGCTTATTTACTTTACTTGCTAGAATCTGCAGTTGAAACAATAACAAAAGGGATACCGTGCCTCTGTTTTGGTAAAATGCTGAGGGATGGGCTTGGAGAAATGTAACCACTCTAAAATTCATAGACAGAGCTATGGAAGCAAGAACTGACTATTTACGATATCAAAATGATAGTTTTAACTATATTTTTAGGCTATACAGTGTTTGTTTTTATTTAAGTTGTTTACAAACAATGGAGTAAGCTTATATTTTAAGGTTCTGATAGGGTACGTCAGTTGAATTGAGCTCATGAGGCATTTATACGTTATATTCTTCAAGAATCAAAGGATATATCATTCATTTATAAGTACAAAAAATGGATGTAGCAACTACAGATTCTAGCTTTAAATGTGCATGTATGGGTTTGTCATATCAATAGATATGTTTTGCTTGTCATGTGGAAGGGATCAAAGCTAGTCTGTAAGAATCTCTGATCTTCTTCTTAGTTATGTGTTGATGATAACAATGAATGTACTGTATATACAGTACAGATAAAGTGACATGTATCCACCCGTTATCATGGCAGCACTGACAAACAAATGGCTTAATGCCACATGGAATTATCTCTTGACAGTATTTATACAGTATATATCTACCATCAATAAATCAGGTTTTCTTCAAATAGATTGAATGAGAAGAAGTCAATTGAAGTTGTTGCGTTTATATTTTTGTTCAGTAAACATATAGAGCATGTATTATAGCCAGGGCCGTGTGTTTTGCGCAATCACTTGGTATAGTAAGATTTTATACTGTAATTTGAGCCTCATCCAGTAATGAGAATTGCACCAAAAATGAAATCTTTTGTCTGAGGATGGTGTTTGAACATCTGACAAAAAATAAAATAGACGACAGTTTGATGGCAAAGATTTACAATTTTTCTAACTTGCGTGCAAGCATTTCTTTGGAACAATGTGTTTGATTTTGAAAAGAGTCCACAAAACAAAACTCGGTGGCATTTTGCAAGTACGGGTGCTGAGGGTGCTGCAGTACCCCCTGAATTAAAAAATAAATAAATAAATATATATATATATATATATATATATATATTTCCTTCTGACATAAGTACACGTAAGTGTATGCAAAGGGGGCAAAAAGTCTCTCAATTTGTAGTGGTCTGGGTGTAGCTGGCGTACCTGAGCGCTGAGAGAGCATGGCTCCTATCCCAGCTTCGGACGTGTCCACCTCCACTATGAACGCCAAAGAGGGATCCGGATGGGACAGCACGGGAGCCGAGGTAAACAGAGCCCTCAGGTGACTAAAAGCCCTGTCCGCCTCAGCCGGCCACTGCAGTCACACCGGTCCCCCGCACCGGTCCCCCCCAGTGAGGTAATGGGAGCCGCTACCTGACCAAAGCCCCAGATAAACCGGTAGTTGGCAAACCCTAGAAACCGCTGCACTTCCTTTACCGTGGTGGGAGTCGGCCATTTACGCACGGCTGAAATGCGGTCACTCTCCATCTCCACCCCTGAAGTGGAAATGCGATACCCTAGGAAGGAGACAGACTGTTGGAAGAACAGACATTTCTCAGCCTTGAAGTACAGGTCATGCTCCAACAGTCGACCAAGCACCCTGCGCACCAGGGACACATGCTCGGCGCGTGTAGCGGAGTATATCAGAATGTCGTCGATTTACACCACTACACCCTGCCCGTGCATGTCCCGGAAAATCTTGTCTACAAAGGCCTGGAAGACTGATGGAGCATTCATCAACCCGTACGGCATGACGAGGTACTCATAGTGCCCTGAGGTGGTACTAAATGCCGTCTTCCACTCGTCCCCCTCCCGGAAACGCACCAGGTTGTAAGCGCTCCTGAGGTCCAATTTTGTGAAGAAGCGCGCCCCGTGCATTGACTGGTTGTCTGCTCCTGTTAACTACATTTTCGAGGTGCGTGATTCTGTAGTGGTCTGGGTGTAGCTGGTGCAGAGGAGTCAGGCGCAGGACAGCAGAGATGAGTAACACAAGTAACTTTACTAAAATATTCCAATAACATGTTGTAATACCGAGCACACAATAACGGACCGAACATACATAAAACAATCACGCACAAAAACCATGGGGAAAACAGAGGGTTAAATAATGAACATGTAATTGGGGAATTGTAACTAGGTGTGTAAAACAAGGACAAAACAAATGGAAAATTAAAAGTGGATCGGCGATGGCTAGAAGGCCGGTGACGTCGACCGCCAAACGCCGCCCGAACAAGGAGAGGGACCTAGTTCGGCGGAAGTCGTGACACAATTGAGTAAAACTAAATAAAAGGTTCATATCCAGGAATTCACAAGATTGCACAAAACACAGGGCCCTAATTATAGGATCTTTATGATATATTGCCTTCAGAAAGTATTTACACCCCTTGACATTTTCCACATTTTGTTGTGTAACAGCCTGAATTTAAAATGTATTAGAATTTGTGTCACTGGCCTACACATAATACCCCATAATGTTAAGTGGAATTATGTTTTTACAAATTTTTACAAATTCATTGAAAAGGAAAAGCTGAAATGTCCAGAGTCAATAAGTATTCAACCCCTTTGAAGCCTAAATAAGTTCATGAGTAAATATTTTTGTAACAAGTCACATAATAAGATGCATGGACTCACTCTGTGTACAATAACAGTGTTTAACATGACTTTTGAATGACTACCTCATCTCGGTACCCCACACATGTATGTAGTTCTGTCCTTGAGCTGTTCTTGTCTACTGATGTTCTGTATTATGTTTCATGTTTTGTGTGGAGCCCAGGAAGAGTGGCTGCTGCTTTTGCAACAGCTAATGGGGATCCTAAAAAAATACCAAAAATACATGCAATTATCTGTAAGGTCCCTCAGTCGAGAAGTGAATTTCAAACCCAGATTCAACCACAAAGACCAGGGAGGTTTTCCAATGCCTTGCAAAGAAGGGAACCCATTGGTAGATGGGTGAACATTAAAAAAGCAGACATTGAGCATGGTGAAGTTATTAATTACACTTTAGATGGTGTATCAAAACACCCAGTCACTACAAAGATACAGACGTCCTTCCTAACTCAAGCATGGTGGTGGCTGCATCATGTTATATGCTTGCTGTTATATCCTTGATGCATCATGTTATATGTATGCTTGTAATCAGCAAGGACTAGGGAGTTGTTTTTAGGATAAAAATAAACAGAATAGAGCTACTGTAAAAGGAAAACCATTTTCAGTCTGCTTTTCAACAAAAAAATGCACCTTTTAGCAGGACAATAACCTACAACACAAGGCCAAATATACAGTGGATTTGCTTACCCAGACAACAATAAATGTTCCTGAGTGGCCTAGTTACAGTTTTGACTTAAAATCGGCATGAAAATCTATGGCAATACTTAAATTGCTGTCTAGCAATAATCAACAACCAACTTGAACAATTTTTTAAATAATAATGTGTAAATATTGTACAATCCAGGTGTGCAAATCTCTTAGAGACCTACCCAGAAAGACTCACATCTGTAATTGCTGTCAAAGGTGATTCTAACATGTATTGCCTCAGGGAGTTGAATACTTATATAATCAAGATATATATATTTTTTTCTTCATATTTTTCTTTTTACAAATGTTAGAAATATGTCTTCCACTTTGAAATTACAGAGTATTCTGCGTAGATTGATGACCAAAAAATACATTTTAATCTCACCTTGTAATACAACAAAAGGTGGAAAAAGTAAAGGGGTGTGAATACTTTCTGAATACTTTCTGAATACTTTCACTGTATTATATTGTATTGAATGACATTACACTGTGTGGTATCACTCATTCATTGTCTCTCAGAATAACTTGCTGCATATTTTCTGAAGTCAAAAATGTAATATTATGTAAAATGATATTGCACAATGATTTCAGTGAGAAGTTATGTTATATGGAAGAGAGGAAAGGACAGATTTTTTTTGGTTTGTTAAAAAAACACATTTTAATGCACAATTTATGTAGTAGCACTGTTCCATATATCTTGAACTCTCTCCACCTTTTCCTTATTAGATTGCTATGTATTTCATTTTATTTCACAAACTCTGTACAATTCCTCAACGCTTTCCAACATTGAACAAGTAGATTCATAAACATAATAAATATCATTTTTCCTTCTTGGACATTGAAAGAGGAAAGAAAATTTAATTTGCGACATTATCAAACATAACAACACAAGTGAAAAAGATGACATCAACCTACATATCGCACCTTTCATCATTAAAACATCTTAAGTAGACACATTGTGGACACAATTAGATGTATTGATCAATCCACATTATAGGTTATGTTGGCCTGTGTCCTTCAACAAAAGCTGTACCCTTGAAATAATGTGATAAATATACAATTCTGTGTGCCTTAGACATTTAAATAAATACAAATGTTTTCGCTTCTTTGACCTTCACAAAAGACAAACACAACGTAGATACCCGAGAAAGAACACTTACTTACATCGTTGTTATGGTAACTATAACTGCATCGAGAGAAATCGGACAAGACCCTTCTGCACAATTAAGGACACAAATCAAACAAAACAAACAAGCAAAAATGAAAAAGGGCAGCAGCATTTCTTATTGAAATGAAGAAATAGGGCAAGAAATAAGAACAGCCTATTGACTAGATAGCTGCGCTTGTGTCTTTGGAGGACATTCGTGACCACAAACTATTTTGGGGAATGGCAAAGAAAAACAAGAGAACATTTGATCACACTGATGTTGCTGACAGTCAGTGGTATGACAGCTGACTACACTAATAGCATTTGTGCAAATAACTGGAATTCATTATGAAGCTGTCTGTGTACTGTATACTGGATAATGAGAGCCATTTTCAATGTAATTACTATATTAGAGAAGTATGCTGACTACGACACACTTTGAGAGACACCTATAATAATAATGACAATATTCCTGTTTCCTGGAAAAGGAAGGAAAATAGCCAAAAAGTCAATTTGCTACAAAATACTGAAATACTGCATTTGATTGAAAAGGTTTTCAATAGCATCTGGTTATGATAACTGGAATATACGTAAGTCCCGAAAATCTGGTAACAGTGATAACAGAGAACCAACTGGCTTTGGAATTCCAGGGTAAATCATTTTGGTATGAGGTAACATATTTTCATGACAGAGGCAGATACCTGGAATTGGAATGCATAACACTATCATACATTGGCAATTCCATTCCAGACTCACCTCCAATCTAATGAATGTAATAACCTTATGTATCCTGGCTGTTTAGGAGTACATGGTGTGTGTTAGAGGGCTGTAGCATCCCTGACTGGGTAACAAAGCAGAGCCCACAGGTGACAGGCAGACATAGATGAAGTCGCATCTGTGATTCTTGTGATCATTTGTTTCAGCGAATAGGATACATCTGTCTGACAATACGTTCTATAACTATTACTGAAAGCGATCTGTAAACAACATTGCCAATGACATCACATTTTATTCTGACTGCTTTATGCCAATGATCAAAAGGGGCTGGGAGGAAAAAACGATTCAGATCAACCAATTTTTGTGGTCTATAGACATATCTGGTAGAGGTCGACCGATTTATGATTTTTCACCGACGATACCGATACCGATTATTGGAGGACCCAAAAAAGCCGATACCGATTAATCGGACGATTTTTTAAATTTAATTGTAATAATGACAATTACAACAATACTGAATGAACACTTATTTTAACTTAATATAATACATCAATACAATCAATTTAGTCTCAAATAAATAATGAAACATGTTCAATTTGGTTTAAATAATGCAAAAACAAAGTGTTGGAGAAGAAAGTAAAAGTGCAATATGTGCCGTGTAAGAAAGCTAACGTTTAAGTGCCTTGCTCAGAACAAGAGAACATATGAAAGCTGGTGGTTCCTTTAAACATGAGTCTTCAATATTCCCAGGTAAGAAGTTTTAGGTTGTAGTTATTATAGGACTATTTCTCTCTATACGATTTGTATTTCATATACCTTTGACTATTGGATGTTCTTATAGGCACTTTAGTATTTCCAGTGTAACAGTATAGCTTCCATCCCTCACCTCGCCGCTACCTGGGCTCGAACCAGGAACACGACAACAGCCACCCACGAAGCAGCGTTACCCATGCAGAGCAAGGGGAACAACTACTCCAAGTCTCAGAGCGAGTGACGTTTGAAACACTATTTGCGTGCACCCCGCTAACTAGCTAGCCATTTCACATCGGTTACACCATCCTAATCTCAGGAGTTGATAGGCTTGAAGTCATAAACAGCGCAATGCTTGAAGCATTGCGAAGAGCCGCTGGCAAAACGCACAAAAGTGCTGTTTGAATGAATGCTTACGAGCCTGCTAGTGCCTACCATCGCTCAGTCAGACTGCTCTATCAAATCATAGACTTAATTATAACATAATAACACACAGAAATACGAGCCTTAGGTCAATAATATGGTCAAATCCGGAAACTATAATCTCGAAAACAAAACGTTTATTCTTTCAGTGAAATACGGAACCGTATCGTATTTTATCTAATGGGTGGCATCCATAAGTCTAAATATTCCTGTTACATTGCACAACCTTCAATGTTATGTCATAATTACGTAAAATTCTGGCAAATTAGGCGGCCCAAACTGTTGCATATACACTGACTCTGCGTGCAATGAACGCAAGAGAAGTGACACAATTTCACCTGGTTAATATTGCCTGCTAACCTGGATTTCTTTTAGCTAAATATGCAGGTGTAAAAATATATACTTCTGTGTATTGATTTTAAGAAAGGCATTGATGTTTATGGTTAGGTACACATTGGAGCAACGATACGCACCACATCGATTATATGCAACCATGTGTAGTTAACTAGTGATTATGATTGATTGATTGTTTTTTATAAGATAAGTTTAATGCTAGCTAGCAACTTACCTTGGCTTCTACTGCATTCGCGTAACAGGCAGGCTCCTCGTGGAGTGCAATGTAATCAGGTGGTTAGAGCGTTGGACTAGTTAACTCTAAGGTTGCAAGATTGAATCCCCCGAGCTGAGAAGGTAAAAATCTGTTGTTCTGCCCCTGAACGAGGCATTTAACCCACCGTTCCTAGGCCGTCATTGAAAATAAGAATGTGTTCTTAACTGACTTGCCTAGTTTTAATCGGCCATTACGATTAATCGGTCGACCTCTAATATCTGGCAACGGAGGGTTGGCTTTGTTTATGACTTTGCAAAATAATCACAGCATCTTGTGACAGGGTGCGTCATTTTTGATTTCGGATACCCACTTTATTGACGTCAGTTCAATATCTAGTTTTCATTTTAATTTGGTTGAGTTGTCAACTAACGTGAATTCAACATGAAATCAACCAAAAATGTCACCCTATCATTGGATTTAGGTTAAAAGTTGGGTGAAAAAAATACATAAATCCCTTTTTGCAAATCCAATCAGTTGTCCACGTTGATTAAACATCACATAGAATTTTTGGGTTGACATGACGTTGAAAATACTGTATATAGTTGTGTTCCAAATAAGCACAAAGGTCTGTATGAACAAATACATGAAAAACAGCACTCTATGCCTTTCAAACCCTTAAGAAAAACATCAAAACAACGAACACAACCAACAAGACCGACAATCTGCAAATTAGCTGCAGGAAGATGTTTTGGGGGGGGGGGTGCTTTCACTGTTTTTGTAATACTTTTTTAAATGTAGATTTATTAGGGGGTGCTGCAGCAACCTCAGCACCCCTACTTCCCGCGGCTATGCCAGGGGAACATTTTAAGTCAAATCCCAGCTGGTCCCAGTTTCCATCCTTGCCTCTACCTATACCACAAAAGCCCTTTTCATTTCATTCCCAGTTCTTCCATTCACTTGCTCATTCATAGAGACGTTGCACAGCAGGGAACAGCAGTCAGGATACAGGCTTTGGTACTCTTCTCTCTTTCCTGAATTGTCTCTGGCTCTTAGCTGTCAGCCAAGCTAGCTGTGACTTCCCTGCAGGTACAGCTAATTAGCGGACCACGCTGGTCTGTGTGTGTGTGTGTGTGTGAGTGAGTGAGTGAGTGAGAGAGAGATGAGAAGTCCCTGTAGGCGAGGCCATTATAGCTCTCACAGTCCTCTCACAGCTCTACCTACTGGGCCGAGCTATCTTCACAACACCAAGTAACACTTTGGTCTTAATTGGTTTCATCCTGTGCTGTGTGGGGTTGGGTGTGGAAGCCAACTGGTTCTCTGAGCCCTGAGATTGAAGCTTCAAGTTCACAAGCTTTTTGGGAGGGCTCCGACAATATTTTTCAGAGAGAGAGAGGTGAATCCTACTGCAATACATTTGAGACGTGTCCTGTCTAGGGCCTGTCTAGACAATGTCTATCTGAATATGCATCACTCTATTCCCCTTTGTCAGAACAAACCACAAGAAGTCAGCATTCACTCAATCATCTTCCAGACCTTGTGTTCCTCTTTTCCTAGTTACTTTGACTTATTAATGTGAAATTAAAAAATAAAGTTGTGCTATGTGCATGACAATATCTATAAATGGTTTTATGTTCTGGAATGAGTTGGAATGAATATCAGATTTTGTATGGTCCTTCATAATGGGTGGCTCAAGATGAAAGGATTTGCAGAATTTCAGCAAAGTATTATCAGTACCCACTGGATTTAGTATAGATAAGTTACGCAAGTTGCAGAGATGAATCAACCAAAACATCCACGTTCCTCTCAGACCTTAACATAGCTAGCCCAATTTTTTTTTTTAAAAGAAGAAAATTGGCATTTCTCCCAATCTGGCTTTTAACAATGCTATGCTAAAGTGGACGTTGTCTTATTACGGTGCTGGTCATTTTGGAATTTGAAATAAACAAAAGTGCTTTCATAAAGGAGTGCTTATTCAGTTGAAAATGAACACCTTTAACAACCTCACTCAACAGAAAATCATTTTGACAGTGCGTACCAATTTTCACAGCTCATTCACATTAGTAACAGTGTTGGATAAAGTCACATCACTTTTTCCGCTTGCACAATGCCTTGGTTGTTGTTGTAGGGATAATGGGAAAGGCATCCATCTTCAATGGAGGTCAAATATTTCACATCGGGGAACATGGGTCTCTGTGAAGATAATAATCCATAAGAAAAACAGAAGGAAGGAAAGGGAGAAAGTTTTCTAGAGACAGTAGTATGGACAGACCTGAAATGAATGGCCCGTGGCAGTCATTCACTTTGCAGAGCCAGCAAGCATAGCCAACTCAAAGTTCAAAAATGTTTCCACAGAAAATAGAAACATGCAAAGGAACAAGAATCAAATGGTTGTGTCGATGATCTTGAACAGGTCAGTCCAACAGCGATCATGTATTTGACACTGATACAAGCACGTGCTCCAGTACCATTTTCTTCCCACTCTCAAAGTCTTTTTTTGGATTCCAACTCCATCCATTTGGATTCCAACTCCATCCATTTGGACTCCAACTCCATCCATATGGACTCCAACTTCTGGATTTTGCAGAATAAAAAACACAACATTTACTGACAAACAGGTTATTTTTTTTTATCTGACATCAAACGTCACCTCTCAACTGAATCCGCCAACGCCACAGGGATTGTTCCAATTCCCTGTTCTGCCTTTTGGCAAAAAGTCAGCTTCTGACATTACTTTGTTTGGCCATTGTCATCCTGACCCTCCGTAGCGTTCAGAGGGAACGCACTGAGCGAACGTACCTCAATATATTAGCAGGCGAGAGACTAAAGAGGTCATCGCTCCCTGGGAGGGGCTTTGTGTGAGCTTTGTGTTTACAGACCAAGTGTACCCTGTGTGAACCATCACGGTAGCTCTTTCCCTCGGTTGGTTTGGAGAGAAGAGGGGAAAGAGGTGCTCTGTGGCGGACATGTTGGAGGGGTGGTTGGCGGTGAGAGGTTAAACGGGGGCTTTCAGCCAAAGCAGAGTTTTGTTGGTCCTCAAACAGCCGATGACTGCTTGATGCTGTGGAAGCTGACCCTCGTGGGCGACGTGGGGATGGACATGGCGCGCGCCACTCGAGCTCTGATTGAATGCTTGTCCTGCCAGCGGTGCCATCTCTTCCTAACCGCAGAACGCACCTGAGAGGATAGCACGGAGGGCAAGAGAGAGGAGAAAAGGGGAAAAATAAAAATTGATTTTGGGTGGTCTGACAGTGTAATTGTTGACTAAAGTAACATTTCAGCGCAGAAACTACATAATCAGCCATGTCAGTTTGATTGAATACCACTTATAGTTAACTGGCAGGTTAGTTAACTGGCAGGTTAAGTAAGTTTCCATTGAATTGTTTTCACCTAATTAAAATATTATCCCATTCATGCAATTTCCAAATTGTGGTAACCAAGGAGAAGAGGAGGACAGTGTTGGGACAATGCCATGGGGTTAAAAATAAGAGGGAGGTAGAAGCTTTTAAGGCACGGAACTTGTGCTACACCATGAGGACCACCCTGTATTCTCTAATAGCAAGTCAGTGACATGATGAGAACTACTTTCCTTATTTGCTTTTGGATCTTATGAACCTCATTAGAAGGCCAAACTTTGACTGGATGTGTCAAAGGATAAGTGTACAGACCCCTTTCTCACTAATCATTTAGTTTACAAAGGAGAAGCAGCACTATGTTCTTTGGCTCCCTGGTTTAAGTATGCTGAAAAGATCAACATCTAAGTTCGGGTTGTTCCCCTTCTCAACTTATAGTCATGACACTGTGTGCTCCATAGAGCTTCTACATGGAGAACATTCTCTTTCTTCAGCGGGAAAGTGTTTATGTATTTGACAATTAACGCTCATAAGCATACTATTTGTATCCATGATTCTACTAAAACACAGGCATTACGTAAGACGCCTATCACATTCTCACAGGCTGGGAAGCTGTCCGCCTGTAGATGACAGTATATTTAATTCAAGCCAATGTGTTTGTTTTTTCACCCGCTTCTAAAGAACTAGAGTAACAAGCAGCTCTATCGTTTCACTTTGTCTTATCATGTGTCCTTTGGAACACTTCACACAGTTGGCTGGGGAATTGAAGGAAATATGTCACAGAGGATGAGGAGTGTGTACAGTAGGGGTGTGAACACGGTAAAGACATTTGTTTATGTCTGCGAATAGAGCCTTGAGTGTTTATTAGGGAGTACAGAATAATAATAACTGTATATTAACGATTGTAGGTAGAATAGCTGCCTGACAGTTTGAGTACAGTGTGGGAGTGCTGGAGTGATTTCATGGATAAAAGGACAAAGGAACCACTTTCCCGCTCTTTTCTCAGAGACTGGAAGCCTTTCACACAAAAGAGGCTGTAATCAGGTTTCCATCTCACCTTTTTTATTCGAGTAAAGTTCGTTGGATAAAAAATGTAAAGACAGGCCTGCTGGAAACAGCTAATTTGTTGCCAAAACTATATACGCGGGATAATTTTTTGGTCTGTGAAATAAAATGTGATAATTGCAGTAGAAATGCTTTTATCCGCAAATATTGACATACTACCATCATTTTGAAGTAAACTTGCATTCAAGCTATGCTATGTTGTGTGGTCCTCCCACTGCGACTTGGCAAAGCATGCACAATTTATTAGCTTATTATTAACAGTTTATTAACTTCACAGTGTGAGGAAAGTGCACGGTAATGAGCTTGATGCTCCTTTCCAATAACTATTGATGGTCTTAATTTGTATGGTAGGGACACGATTATCCATGCTTGGTTGCCAGTTGAAAAATAACAATTATCCTGGTCTTATCCATAACCTTCTAATCTACCCTCCGCGCTGTATCTGCGAGCTGTTGGCTAGAGCTACAGTTGAAGTCGTAAGTTTACATACACTCAGGTTGGAGTCATTAAAACTAGTTTTTCAACCACTCCAACCTAAGTGTATGTGTCAACCACACCAGATGAAACAAGACATTTTTCCAACAATTGTTTACAGACAGATGATTTCACTTATAATTCACTGTATCACAAATCCATTGGGTCAGAAGTTTACATACACTACGTTGACTGTGCCTTTGAACAGCTTGGAAAATTCCAGAAAATTATGTCATGGCTTTAGAAGCTTCTGATAGGCTAATTGACATAATTTGAGTCAATTGGAGGTGTACCTGTGGATGTATTTCAAGGCCTACCTTCAAACTCAGCGCCTCTTTGCTTGACATCATGGGAAAATCAAAAGAAATCAGCTAAGACCTCAGAAAATAATTGTAGACCTCCACAAGTCTGGTTCATCCTTGGGAGCAATTTCCAAACGCCTGAAGGTACCACGTTCATCTCATCTGTACAAACAATAGTACGCATGTATAAACACCATGGGACCACGCAGCCGTTATACCGCTCAGGAAGGAGACGCGTTCTGTCTCCTAGAGATGAACGTACTTTGGTGCGAAAAGTGCAAATCAATCCCAGAACAACAGCAAAGGACCTTGTGAAGATGCTGGAGGAAACAGGTACAAAAGTATCTATATCCACGAATCCTATATCGACATAACCTGAAAGGCCGCTCAGCAAGGAAGAAGCCACTGCTCCAAAAAAAAGGCAGACTACGGTTTGCAACTGCACATGTCCTCTGGTCTGATGAAACAAAGATAGAACTGTTTGGACATAATGACCATCGTTATGTTCGGAGGAAAAAGGGGGAGGCTTGCAAGCCGAAGAACACCATCCCAACTGTGAAGCACGGGGGTGGCAGCATCATGTTGTGGGGGTTCTTTGCTGAAGAAAGGACTGGTGCACTTCACAAAATAGATGGCATCATGAAGCAGGGAAATTATGTGGATATATTAAAATATCTCAAGACATCAGTCAGGAAGTTAAAGCTTGGTCGCAAATGGGTCTTCCAAATGGACAATGACCCCAAGCATACTTCCAAAGTTGTGGCAAAATGGCTTAAGGACAACAAAGTCAAGGCATTGGAGTGGCCATCACCTCAATCCCATAGAAAATGTGTGGGCAGAACTGAAAAAGCGTGTGCGAGCAAGGAGGCCTACAAACCTGACTCAGTTACACCAGCTCTGTCAGGAGAAATGGGCCAAAATTCCCAGAACTTATTGTGGGAATCTTGTAGAAGGCTACCCAAAACGTTTGACCCAAGTTAAACAATTTAAAGGCAATGCTACCAAATACTAATTGAGTGTATTAGTACTTCTGACCCACTGGGAATATGATGAAAGAAATAAAAGCTATTATTCTGACATTTCATATTCTTAAAATAAAGTGGTGATCTAACTGACCTAAAACAAGGCATTTTTTTTAGGAATAAATGTTAGGAATTGTGAAAAACTGAGTTTAAATGTATTTGGCTAAGGTAAGGTATGAAACTTCCGACTTCAACTGTACGTGCCAAGTGGGCACATTTGCTGTTTATCGCAAACTTTTTGTGCCAAAACCATCATCAAAGATAAAACTAGTATGGAAACATATAGAACTTTTGGTTTTATCCTGTAAATAAAAAGTTATGACTAAGTGTTTTTATGTGCACTATGTCAAGATGCAGGGCTTTTTATCTGCAACAAGTCAGTTTGATGGAAACACAGCTCTGGTGGGAAAATGTGCATATTTTTTATGTTGATTTTAGAATATCCGCATGAAAATCTGTCACAAATTGGATGGAAACCTAGCTTGTGGGAAGCAAAATGGAACCATTTAAAAGAAATGCCAACCAAGGCAGAGATTGTGGCATTAGTGAATGCATGTGTAAGTGAATGTGTGTGCCTGTGTATACTCCAACGCTCGTGCCTATAATCCTTCACTGAGTGTTTTTGTCTATTACTGTTGTCAGTTTAATGACAACAAAGAAAAAGGTGAAAAGGTGTAGAGTTGAATGAATATAAACTAAATACATGAAAACTCAGAAGAAAATGAGCAGAACAACAGACACAAACTGAGATGAATAGCTACCTTCAGTTCACTGCGGAAACCAATTCCAGAATTTCATAATGGCGTTATTTTGTATGACATAAAACGTTCAATATTACCGCAGTTTCCTGCGCTTTCCATTCTAATCATATTTTTGATATCATACAGTGAGCTCCAAAAGTATTGGGACAGTGACACGTTTGTTCTGTTTTGGCTCTGTACTCTAGCACTTTGGAAAAGGTCCTAGGCTAGAAAAGTTCAAGAACCCGTGTTGGTCTAATAACAGTAGGCGGCTTTGATGCACCGTTTTCACTACTCTATAATTATTCACAGGTTACTGTAGGTAAATGTCAGATCTACTCAAATATGAGTTTTACATGTATTCCCATAAGGTTAGAGGTGATTACTGTAGTATAGGCTAGGCTGGGATTTTGGCCTGCTCTTTTTCTTGTGCGTGGGTGGGCGTTAAAAATAAACTAGCCTATTGTCCTGACAGGTTGACAATCTTACACACAGCCTGCCATGAGTGTCAAACCATTAACATTTCAAAATAACCCGTTTTTAGAGAAGGCAATTTTGTGAAGCTAAGAAGTCGCCAGAGAAATGATGGTTTGAAATACTGCTCAGTGGTAAAAGCACGATTTCACATGGAAAATCACAGGATTTCAATGTGGTTTTGGAACACTTCACGTGATTATATTTCACATGTTCAGATTTTCATGTGTGATCACATAACCTTTCACATGTGGAATCATGTGTTATAGGAATATATGTTTTTGGTTTCACACTGCCTGTTCTGGGAATGTTTATTTTTTGGTTGCAGGGAGGTTCTGAGAACGTTTTACTCTGACC
Source organism: Salvelinus namaycush (assembly GCF_016432855.1). Taxonomy (NCBI): domain Eukaryota; kingdom Metazoa; phylum Chordata; class Actinopteri; order Salmoniformes; family Salmonidae; genus Salvelinus; species Salvelinus namaycush. The sequence continues at coordinate 1,738,687 of NC_052347.1, read as the reverse complement.
ACCACTTAGTTTTCATGGGATTCAATACATGTCAGGACATTCAATATGTCCATCAGCTTGTGGGGTCTAGTGGCTTTGAAACACACTACAAAAAGACTCCGTCCGGACTCTGGAATATTCAACAAATACACCATAACTACCACCATAATCCAGGTATTGCTTAGTCTTTTCACACAGGGGTTTTTACTCAGGATTACACTCTTAGATACCCGACAGATCCATTTTCTCCCTGCTAGTGAGGTTATCACAAGTTGAGTGCGTCTTTGTTTTGGCTAGGTTTTCCCCTATCAGCATGCTCTAAGTCTGTCATTAGAGTCAGGGTTGTGTGTATTGCTTCAAGGGGTCTCCCAGTAGCATAGGAGTTATTAAAAGAAGATTCTGGAGAAGAGAGAAGGTTAATCCCTCATCATGATTTCAGTGCAGTTGGTTAGCTTTAATATCAGTCAGGTCATTAGCCGAGCTTGCACTGTGGTGAGTGTGAAGGAGAGCTGTACTAGATAGGAATGCTAAAAGTCGGCCGCGGCTGACTGGTACGGATAAAGTGGCACTTCTTTCTACTCTCATTCCTACTGCTTGAGTAACAGCACTTCTAGAATATCAGAGCAGAGAAGGCTAGTCAATAACATGTGCTTGTATGTCTGAGGTTAGCACTACTCTGGTTCTCCCTACCTTGTAATTGATGAAAAAAAGCAGGAAGAAAAACATTCGGTCCTCTCAGGCTTTGCTTCACAGACCGCTGATCGTTCATGATAACATTTGAACAACCGCTGAACTCCACCATTTGTCCTTTGGATGTATTCCCATGTCGCCATCGAGAGCAACAAATTAGCAGCTGCTCAACATTAGTGACCCAACAGGAGACACAAAGGTTGATAAGCTAAGCAAACTGCCAGCACATGTCTATTGAGTGGCCACTTTTGCCCTACGTAACTGCATCTCAGTGGGAGATATCTGCCATTCTAAGTGGCGTCATGCTAACGTTCATTGATCTTTACTCGGCGTTAGTGTGTAGGCTTCATTTCATCCTTCCTGACTATCCTTGTAATGCCGAGGTCAAATAAATGCATTTATAAACCAAAAATACTCGGATGAGTGATCCATGAGACATGACACGGGCAGTCTCCAGTTGAGACAGATTGCTCCAGGGAGAATGGGATGGCTGAGAAGGAGGTAACTTTTGTAACTCATGCGAGATTTAGGTTTCTCACCGATTAACATTTTATGATAAATCCATTTAGGAAAATCTGAAATTGCAGCCTATTCCTTATATACTGCTCTACCTTTGACCAGGGCACCATGCAGCCTCTGACATGGGGTGTGTATATATATATATATGAGTTGGGCCAGGGTGAAGCTCATTGTGATCCTATTGATGCTGATGTCTGCATGTCCAAGGTAACCCTGCTGCTTGGCTTGCAACGTTGACAAGTGGACATGTTTCCAATAGTCCTGGGAGGAATGAGAGGAGGGGTGGAGGGAGGGATAAGGGGAGGAAGGGATTGGAAAGAAAAAAGCATTACGGGTAGAGTAGGTGGGGGATCATGGGACAAAAAAATTATCTGCTTACCTCGCTGTTCAGGAAGCAGTAAAACACTGACACGAAAAAGCCCTGGAGGACAGAGACCGAGGGAAAGATGGCGAGAGGGGGGAAAGACAGAGATAAAGAGATGGTGAGGGGGAGGAGAGAGAAAGAGTGTTGAACATTGAAGATAAGATGAGCAGCACTACATTGTACTGTAGCCTACATATATTATTTTGGATGCCTTCACACGCATTTATTTTATTTTATATCGTTATACGTTTCAGAATGTTAACAGCATAAAACAAGTTCCCAAACCCTTTATAACACTTTTCATTGGGCCTGGGCATACCTGAAAAGACTCCAGGATGGAGTTGAAGTAGATGAAGACTATTTGGGCGACCTCATCCTCCCCTCCTGGGTTGACAAAAAATAGCATGTAGGTGATGCCCAGGAGAGGCAGCAGCACCAGAGTGGCCTTCACCGCTTTCCTGATGGACACACAGTAACACAAGAGTCATATTATGAAATAAAGACTTGGCCGCCAACTAGAGAGTCAATAAGACACAGCCACAGAGTCGTACTAGCAACACAAATAGGTGGCTAAAATAGACCTGCCGGACAACTAGTGAGTCAATACTAATTTGCTAACGGCTGCCAAGTTTTTCTTTCTCCTGTTCTGTGATTTTATGGTTCATGAGAGCACTCACAATACTGGCGTGTGTAGTTTGGATTTAGGGTGTCAACATACCTAGGGTAGTGATAATGTTTGTCAAGTTCCGTCAATACTTTGATTCCACACTGGGTGAGGGATTACATATTCAAACCATGGCAGCAGTTTCCGGTTCACATCCATATTGCAATACCTATAACAGGTAGATGAATAACTCCCAATTGAATTGCTCTGTTAACATATTTATGTTCTTAAACTTGCTATAATGAGACACAGATGTGCGGTGTGTGTGTGTGTGCCGTGTATGCCGTGTGAATGCCTGTGTGCGTGTGTCATCCTATGCCGCCCCATGGCGCTCTCGCACCTGTGAATGAGTGTGTGGCAGCTGTGCCCATCACCTGCATGCAGAGAGACCCCAATGTCAGCTGCTGAAAACGTTACCCAGCGCTGTCAGAGCTAGCATGTCGCCGTACTGCCATCGTATCTATACCGACGCAAATTGGGCACAAAAAGAATGTACAATGTCAATTTCTAACATGGCCTAAAGTAATGGGACACTGACGAATTCTTTCAACTCCCAGTTGAATAACAGTGTAAGTGCATTGCTGTGGTGCATACCAGCTATACGGCCCACCAAGGGGTTAATGTATGAGGACTAGGTCATACTGGCTTCTCATCCATCGGCATATTATTAATCACACGTGAAGTGCTGACCAACAGGGTCCAATAGAGGACCACCATGGCCGGCCCTGGTTAAAAGTACTGCACCGTATAGATAATAAGGCAGGCTGAAAGCTGGCTGAAGGGTAATGAACGTAGCCTTTATAATCACATTAGTGAGGCCAAATTGAATTTGCTCAATAAGAAGTGTGATTGACAAATGACTCCATTAAATTACAATAACGAGCGAGGATATTTGCTGGGCTATTTTCCAGTCCGATGACCCCATGCAGCATCTGTGACTGGTTTCATTATCCAAGGGGTCAGTCAAACTGTCTGATCTTACTCGACCAATAAAAAGGTGTGAAAATGATTATTGCTTGTGGATAGTCAGCATGGTGTGTTGTGTTAGCCGGTTGTGGAAATCTAAGGAGCTGGGGTACAGCAGCTGTGAAGGGTGTGATGTTTTCTGATGATGCAGCCGCACACACACTCCCACCCCACCTGCCTCCACACAACAATCAATTACTGCAACTCAACCAGACAGGTATCGATTATTAGGTTTCTTCCAGCGAGGCCATTGCTGTTTCCTGGGTTAACAGCCCATTGATGTCTACTTTACAGCTGCCCCAGCTGACCCTGGATATACATCCTAATCTCTACTGCCTATAGAAAGTCTACACCCCCTTCAATTGTTTTCACATTTTGTTGCTTTACAAAGTGGGATTGAAACCGATTGAATTGTATTTTTTGGTCATTAATCAGAAAATTCGACAAATGTTTACAAGTTAATAAAAATGTAATAATTAAAATATTGTCATTGCATAAGTATTCGCCCCCTTTGTTTAGGCAAGCCTAAATAAGCTCAGAAGTAAAATTTGGCTTAACAAATAATATAGTAAGTTATATGGACTAATAGGGGTTGACATGATTTTTTATGACTACCCCTTCCTCTGTCCCCCATACATACAGCATCTGTAATGTCCCTCAGTCAAGTATTACATTTCAAGCACATATTCAACTACAAAGACCAGGGAGCTTTTCAAAAGCCTCATAAAGAAGGGCAATGATTGGTAGATAGGTAACACGAACAAATCAGACATTGAATATATCTTTAAGCATGGTCAAGTTAATAACTATGCTGTGGATGACGCATTAAACTTCCCAGTGCTTCTGCACTGAGGTGCAGGACAGGAAGGAAACTGCTTAAGGATGTCACTATGAGGCCATTGGTGATGTTAAAACATCTACAGAGTTCAATGGCTGTGATGGGAGAAAACTACAACATTGTAGGGACTCCACAATAATGACCTAAATGACAGAGTGAAAAGAAGAATTCAAATATAAAAAACATGCATATGTATGCAACAAGGCACAAAAGTCCTACAAAAAAAAATGAATTAACGAAACACGGCTAAGGAATACACTTTTGGCCTAAATGCAAAGCCTTATGTTTGCAGAAAATCCAACACAGCACATTACTGAATAACTGCCTCCTTTTCAAGCATGGGGGTGGCTGCATCACGGTATGGGTGTGCTTGACATCGGCAAAGACTGGGATGGAGCTAAGCAAAAAATCCAAGAGGAACACCTGCTTCAGTCTGCTTTACACCAGACACTGGGAGAGGAATTCACCTTTCAGCAGTACAGGAACCTACAATACAAAGCCACATCTACACTAGAGTTGCTTACCAGGAAGACAGTGAATGTTCCTGAGTGGGCAAGTTACAGTTTTGACTTAAATCTGCTTAAAAACCTATGCCAAGACTTTAAAATTGCTGTCTAGCCATGATCCCCAACACCTTGACAGCGTTTGAAGAATTTTGAAAATAATAAATGGGCAACTATTGTACAATACAGGTGTGCAAAGCTCTTAGGCTTGGGTTTCCGTACAGCACTTTGAGATATCAGCTGATGTAAGAAGGGCTATATAAATACATTTGATTTGTGAGACTTACCCAAGAAGACTGTAATCGCTGTAATCGCTGCCAAAGGTGTTTCTAACATGTATTGACTCAGGGGGGTAAATACTTATCTAAACAAGGTATATTAGTATTTTATTGTTATAAAATTTAAAAAAAATATTCCACTTTAACATGTAGATAGTCTAGATAGTTGACAAAAAAATAACAATTAAATACATGTTAATCCCACTTTATAACACAATAAAATGTGAAGCACTACCTATGAGGGCCCTGTTCAAAAGTAATGCACTGTAAAGGGAATTTGGGGTTCTGGTCCTGGCTCACCTGTACTGTATTGTCTCTGAGGTGGTGGAGGCTCTCAGCTTGGTCATGAGGATTCTCACAATGTTGAAGAGGAATATAAAGTTGATCTGAAAACAGAGAGAAAATAAGAATTTAGAATTGGTCAGAATTGAAATTGATCAGTTGTGAGAGAGAAACATTTAATAAAACAATATTTGTCTGTGCTGGAAATAACTGTATTGGGCTTTAAGTGATGCTAGGAGACCGGTGCCAAATAAAGTCTATATAAAAACTTTTTTGCAATCTCTGCATTTTTACTGAGTGGTATAGATTATAAATCTGTTAAATCTGCATGGGAAAGACAAACACTTGGGAAAAGCTGTCATCAAGGCAAAGGGTGGCTACTGTGAAGAATCTCAAATCCATTTTATTTTGTATAACACTTTTTTGGTTACTACATGATTCCGTATGTGTTAATTCATAGATTTGATGTCTTCACTATTATTCTACAATGTAGAAAATAGTCAAAATAAAGAAAAACCCTGTAATGAGTAGCTGTGTCCAAAATTTGGACCGTGCTACTTTTATGTGCAATAAATGCTGCATCTCAAACAGAATTCTCCAACATAATTCTGAGCAAACTAATAAATATAAAATGAAAACCACCTGCCAAAACAACGAGTAAAGGTCTTAGGATGATTGACAACAGTTTTAAGGGAAAATCAATCAAATCCATTTTTTACATTAAAATATAGCCTGCTAGTTGTATGATATTTTAAATCGTGTTCCAACGCTGTGTGCGTATCTGATGAGTTATGTAGGGAGAAGGCATGAGAAAATAGCTCACATACTTAAACTTGCTTAAGGGGATATGTGTTAAGATTGTTTTAGCTCAGCGTAACTCTTACAGTTTAAGCATGCTGCAAATCATAGACTATTCATACATATTCATTCCAAATGACCTGGTCAGTTCTGCGTATGTGTAGTAGGTGTCACGTCGTTCAAATAGCTTCACATGATGATATTACAGCATGTGCGTGAGTGTGTACGTTGGAAGGCTGCGCTATAAAGTTCACACACCATCGAATGTTAATGACCTTTCTACTGTTTGTTTTGAAGCAATTACTTGGCCTCGAAACACAATTTTTGCTTGAGTGAACAGTAAGGTTAATTTGGCGGTTTTCCTACCTGCACGGTGCCGTAAATACAAACACAGAGGGAAAGTGTAAAGGGGAAGAGCCTGGTCATGGATGTAGGAAAACTTGACAAGGACAAGGCTAGAACACTATGTCTATAAATGTCTATACAAGGAGGAGAAATATGGAGAAATGTGAAAAGGATTGTGTAACATATCAGCTGATCTAAGAAGGGCTATATAAATACATTTGATTTGATTTAACACCGTTTTACCAGCAACACCAGGATCATTGGGCCCTGGTAGATGTAATCTGTGTACACTCCTGCCTTCTTCCCAAACCAGCACCTGCAATTTAGAACACAGAGAATTGAGCCAATCATACTGGCCGAAGTCAGAAGGTCAACCAATCACATTTATTCAATGACAAAGCAGACTGCGGGACCTTTGCCAACATTTTTTTTTATTGTTGACAAAAACGAGCATGGGCCACGGCCAATCACATTAATTGATATCAGAGGTGGGTGTGAGGACATAGCCTATCAAAGCCAGTACGGGCAGAGACCATGAGAGGCCTTTGTAAAGTACAGCACTCCTGTCTAGCAACAGAAAACACCTAAAACAAAGAATTTTGCTGTAAAAACAAAGGGAGGAAAAATGGAAAAATAGACGCTCTCCAAGGGGATGAGATGCTCCAGATTCACTCATTCTACAAGACTCAATTCAGTGGAGTGACTTATTCATTTGTTCTGTCTTCACATTGTTGGCGTCAGGGAGAGGGAGAGGTAGAGGGAGCGAGAGAGAGAAGGAAAGAGCAGAAGGCTTAGGGAGAACTGTGTCTAGATAGAAGTTTTGTTTTCGTCCCGCTGAGCATTATGAAAAACAAGCTAACAGGTTTAGGACGGTGGATATCACGGCAACCCTTGTGTAAGCGAGACACTCCGATGTGATGCAGTGGAAACTGTCAGATTCCTGTTGTGTTTGATAATGAAATACACCCCCGGACAGAACACTAGTCTGTCGCAGGGCCTTACCCATAGAAGCGGGAAGTAGGGTGGGGGTGCTGCAATTTTTTTCTTCGACTGGAGGGGAGGGATACGTTTTTACCCATGCTGCAGACTGTTAGACTGGCTATATTGGTCCGCTAATACAGGACTATTAAAGGCCCAGTGCACTATTTTTCAAAATAAAAATGTTTTCCCTTTTTTTCAGATTTATCAGGGGGTGCTGCAGCACCCTCAGCACCCCCACTTCCCACGGCTATGGCCGCTAAATCTCCTTAATGCTGAGTGCAAAGCAGAGACGCATCAGGTCCCCTCTTTAAAATCTTTGGTATGATTCAGCTGAGGATCAAACTCCCGACCTTCCAATCTAAGGGTGGACACTAACCACAAGGCCACTGAGTTATGATGAAGTGCCTTGCTATAAAATAAGCATTTAAATCAGAGTTATATCTTTGACAGCGGAGAGCTTTTGACTGCCCAGTGATAACTGATTGCAGGTACGTATCTTTTGAGCTCAACAAATGATTTATCTTATCTGATGTGTCATCAATGGGATCTTCACACACTAATGCTCTAATGACAGTATTTCTCATCATAAAACATATCTATAGTACATTTCTAAGGCCTCATCAATGGATCATTACTGCCCTAATGGTATAACCGACACATTCATCTATTATTTATTGGGCACACTAGGTCACTCTCAGATTAGCGTTCACATTGGTAATGGGTATGGATTCACATTGGTCAATGGATCCCATATTCTGTAGCAGGATAGCGTTTTTCATCATGAATCTTGTTCTGGAGACAGCTCTGCAGAGTGGTCTCTAACTGGCACAGCCACACAATCCCAAAATCGGGATTTTAAACCTAACCCTAACCTTAATCCTAACCTTAACCACACTGCTAGCCCGAATGCCTAACCCTAACCTTAAATTAAAACCAAAAAGGCAATTTTTGTTTTCATGAATTTTTACAATATAGCCAATTTTGACTTTGCAATTTCCCCTCAGATAGGCCAGCTGGAATGTTCCGCCACCTAGACAAGACTCACAACAATAAATGTCAACCTGCTATTCTGTATGCAGAGCAATTACAGGTTACAGGTTCACCAAGACTCCCTTGAAATGAAGATGAATTGATCGTTCAATGCAGAAAGTTAAGGAGATGATTGGGTGACATCCATCTCTCATCCACTACAAGTATCACTCTGATGGGTCTGAGGGGAGCTCGACACGGACAAGATTGTTGCCTGATTCCGAAGACAAATGGATTACACAGGGGCGCGAATAGAGATTCGAGAATGAGAAAGAAACAATTTTTTACTTACTTTTCGTTGTCGTAGTAAAGCTTGCCAATGGCCCATGCAATGATGATTGGAAGAGGGATACCTGTAAAACATCACACAGGGTCTCCGTTACAGTTGACGTACATTCTTTGCGATCAGTCGAATGAATAGATCAACGCACATCCGTCTTTCCATCGATGAACTAAGTGTAGGCTACTCACACCACCCGATGCAGATGAACATCCACTTGCGTAGCTTGTCCGTGGAGTAGGTGAGCACGATGGCTGTATGCAGGTAGCAGCCCTCCCCAAACATCCAGAAGAAGTTTGTCACGTGGAAGTAGTTATAGGCGGCCGTGACCAGCCGGCACCACAACTTTTATTAGAGAGGAAGGAAAGAATAACAAAAAAGATTCAGGTGAGTAAAAATACAAAAACGTGAGAGCAGTAAAGGCACCACTGGTTCCTTTCCTCACTCCTTAGTGGGTTATTGCTTATTGGAAAAAACGATCTGGCCTGCGTCTGAAATGGTGCCCTGTAGGCCCTTGTCAAAAGTAGTGCACTATATAGGGGATGGGGTGCCATTCCGGATGCAGCCCCGGTTCTTTATGGACATGTGATGAGATCGAGTAGGAGTAAGACTTATTGGGGAGAGCAGGGAGGAAAGTTAACACAGGGCAGAGGTAGATGTGTGTGCATTGTTGTATATTGTTAGATATTACTGCACTGTCGGAGCAAGAAACACAAGCATTTTGCAAAAACGTCTGCTACATATGTGTATGCGACCAATTAAATTGGATTTGATTTGATTTAAGCTTGAATAGTCTTTGAAAATGGTGGAAAACATCTCCTACTACGTTCCCGTTAAAGTGAGATAAGAAAATGATGGTTAATATAGCTATTACGTGACCCATTTTAGTCTGATCAATATTGTAAGGCAAAATATTGTGGTTGTGCAACATTGCGATGTTGACCCATGGTTCATTTTCATAAAATATGAACCTACGGCATTAATTATTCAAATTGACACAAACAAGAAATTATGTCTGATAATACATTTGTTGAAAGTAATGAGTATTACAAACCAAAAACATGGAGATAAGACAGATATTGTGCGCTTCTCGCCAGCTGTTACTTCCCTCCCAAGGTTGTGTTACTCCCACCGGCAGGTAGAAAAAAGTAACGTTGTGGTATTTCAATTCTTGATCTACTTAATTTCAACTAATTTACTACAGAAATGAAATTACAGTTGCTAACGGTAGAGGACCTGTATACGTTGTTTGTTATAAAATATGGTATCTCAAGCTCTATCGACCTCTGAGTAATTAGGGAAAAAATGAAAAGTGTTAGTTTTGTCCCTGTTCTCCCCTGTATATAGACGTCAATTCAACGTCTATATTTCACGTCGGTTCAATGTAATTTCATTTGAAATGACGTGGAAACAACAGTGTGTGCCCAGTGAGTAGTCTCTCTAAAAAACACTCAACCTGCGAGTGAAACTCCACCGTGCGATCCTTATTTAACATATGCAGCTTGTTGGAGCGTCTCTATCATGCTCTGAGTAGTGACAAAAACGACTCTCTGAATGTTTCCAATTTGGAACTGGTTCTTAGGCAGATGTTTGGCAAACAAAGGTCACTGCAGCGGTTTAAGAAACGCAGATTTGACCCCCTGCGTTACATGTTAGACTGCATCATAGCTCTCACTTCCCATGGCCTACGACAGTCTGAGTCATCCTACACTGTAGGATCCTACACTATACCTCTCAACAGATCCAAAGTCAATGTAGATGTGCTATCTTAATTTGATCACTCTTTTGCGCAGCAGAAAATGCTAATTGAAGTGTATTTGAGGATTCAAAATGGTTCTAAAGTTAGCAATTTCCACTTTGAAATGTAAAACTATTTGTCCTAAAGAAACATTTATCAACACATACAAAAATGTTCATTAATTAAAATCCACATAATAATTCACATTCTCTGCTGCTGCAGGATTATTTTCATGCTGTGAGAAACTGGTCAATTTAAGATAGTACACATCTGTATGCCACTTTTAACACTTCAATCTCCATCGTCTTTGACAAATAATGAGACCAGATCATTGAGAGTCACTTGGGAGTTACATTGGATTGAGAGAGTCAGAGAATGGCACTTGGGGGAGTCTAGACTAGGTGTCTACAGCTGGGAGATGAGACAGGAGATCTGTCAGTCTTTAATCTCTCTCTGAAGACGGATGAGAGACAACTCATTGGGCGATGATATCAGTTCGGAAGGAAGGGGGAGATGCTCCCATTTGGCGTTTGTTCAAAAGTAGCAAAGTCCATCTCTGAAGGCCTGTGATGAATGTGTTGCCTAAGTGTTTAACTTTAGTAGTTTCATGAAAATTCCCTAACAAATGTAAGACTAGAGGCTTAGACGAGAACTCCTTATTGTCATGCAGGTCCGGAGAGTTTTTCCAAATCAGGTGTTACTTATTTACCTCCTTTTCACGACAATAAGAACAAATATTTTAATTTAACATTTGTTCAGGTAGTTATTCATATGGTACCTAGTGAAAATACACTGCTCAAAAAAATAAAGGGAACACTAAAATAACACATCCTAGATCTGAATGAATGAAATATTCTTATTAAATACCTTTTTCTTTACATAGTTGAATGTGCTGACAACAAAATCACACAAAAATAATCAATGGAAATCAAATTTATCAACCCATGGAGGTCTGGATTTGGAGTCACACTCAAAATTAAAGTGGAAAACCACACTACAGGCTGATCCAACTTTGATGTAATGTCCTTAAAACAAGTCAAAATGAGGCTCAGTAGTGTGTGTGGCCTCCATGTGCCTGTATGACCTCCCTACAACGCCTGGGCATGCTCCTGATGAGGTGGCGGATGGTCTCCTGAGGGATCTCCTCCCAGACCTGGACTAAAGCATCCGCCAACTCCTGGACAGTCTGTGGTGCAACGTGGCGTTGGTGGATGGAGCGAGACATGATGTCCCAGATGTGCTCAATTGGATTCAGGTCTGGGGAATGGGCGGGCCAGTCCATAGCATCAATGCCTTCCTCTTGCAGGAACTGCTGACACACTCCAGCCACATGAGGTCTAGCATTGTCTTGCATTAGGAGGAAACCAGGGCCAACCGCACCAGCATATGGTCTCACAAGGGGTCTGAGGATCTCATCTCGGTACCTAATGGCAGTCAGGCTACCTCTGGCGAGCACATGGAGGGCTGTGCGGCCCCCCAAAGAAATGCCATCCCACACCATGACTGACCCACCGCCAAACAGGTCATGCTGGAGGATGTTGCAGGCAGCAGAACGTTCTCCATAGCGTCTCCAGACTCTGTCACGTCTGTCACATGTGCGTGTGAACCTGCTTTCATCTGTGAAGAGCATAGGGCGCCAGTGGCGAATTTGCCAATCTTGGTGTTCTCTGGCAAATGCCAAACGTCCTGCACGGTGTTGGGCTGTAAGCACAACCCCCACCTGTGGACGTCGGGCCCTCATATCACCCTCATGGAGTTTGTTTCTGACCGTTTGAGCAGACACATGCACATTTGTGGCCTGCTGGAGGTCATTTTGCAGAACTCTGGCAGTGCTCGTCCTGCTGCTGGGTTGTTGCCCTCCTACGGCCTCCTCCACGTCTCCTGATGTACTGGCCTGTCTCCTGGTAGCGCCTCCATGCTCTGGACACTACGCTGACAGACACAGCAAACCTTCTTGCCACAGCTCGCATTGATGTGCCATCCTGGATGAGCTGCACTACCTGAGCCACTTGTGTGGGTTGTAGACTCCGTCTCATGCTACCACTAGAGTGAAAGCACCGCCAGCATTCAAAAGTGACCAAAACATCAGCCAGGAAGCATAGGAACTGAGAAGTGGTCTGTGGTCACCACCTGCAGAACCATTTCTTTATTGGGGGTGTCTTGCTAATTGCCTATAATTTCCACCTTTTGTCTATTCCATTTGCACAACAGCATGTGAAATTTATTGTCAATCAGTGTTGCTTCCTAAGTGGACAGTTTGATTTCACAGAAGTGTGATTGACTTGGAGTTACATTATGTTGTTTAAGTGTTCCCTTTATTTTTTTGAGCAGTGTAATATAGTAAGGAGTTTGAGAAATCTTGACTCGCATTTTATCTTGCCTCCCCACTTACTTCAAGGACATACCAAAAGACTCCCTGACCTGGTACTACCCATCAAATCATCACACAGAAAATGGGACTCTACAGCCAGCAATCTCAGTGTATTTGGGCTAAGATCCCAGGTTGCCCTTTCCAATTCCCTCTACTCTACCCCTTGTGTAGTCTAAAGGCACTTCAGGGCAGCTGTCAAATCAGGATTGCAGTTCATTCCATTTTTTCTTTTTAATCGGTGAGAGACTCTCAGTGTGATCAGTGAAGTGGGGCCGTGGTTGAGTGTGATAGCGTTACCGTCCTATTTTCGCAGGGTGAACCCAGTGTACCAAGGACGAGAAAAAAACACAAAAATGACAGCTTTCAAAAGTGAAAAATAACTCTCCTGAGGTTCGAGAGTTGCTTTTGACCTAGACAACTCCCCTTTTGAAAATAGGAAGAGAATCTTCTTTCGAGACCCGCATGTGTCTGACAACAGCTGATAATCAGGGGAGGGCATGCGCTGTACCAAAATGATTGAATGGCGGGAATCAACACAATTGCACATTAGCTGACGTGTTCTCAGTAGGATAAGCCTAGTATGCTGATATTCGTTTTTTACTTCAACAGTACGCTGTAAATGGTATGTAGTACGATTACTACACAGTATGCACTTACAGTCCCGCAAAATAGTATTATTGCATGCGGAACTGCTTTAACTCAGTGACATTTGTGGGTTTTCAAGTATGAACTGCTCATTTAAAGTCCTGACACATCTCAATTGGGATTAGGTCTGGACTTTGACTAAGCCATTCCAAAACTTCCAATTTGTTGCTTTTTAACCATTTTCATGACTTGATTGTGTGTTTTTGATCATTGTCTTGCTGCAGACAATGGGACCCATCACATCCAAAAGTTTGCCAAAAAGCACCTGAAAGCACCTGAATGATCATCAAAAATGTTTTATGGACAGATTAGTCAAAGGTATTACTTTTTGGACGAGATGGGTCCCATTAGGCCTGGCAAAAACCAAACACTGCATTCCACAGTAAGAACCTTATACCAACGGTCAAGCATGGTGGTGGTAGTGTGATGGTTTCGGGGATGCTTTGCTGCCTCAGGACCTGAATGGCTTGCCTGAATTTTGCTCTGTATCAGAGAATTCTACAGGATAATGTCAGGCCATCCGCCTGTGAGCTGAAACTGAAGCATGCAGCAAGACAATGATCCAAAACACACAATCAAGTCATGGAAATGGTTCAAAAGAAACAAATTGGAAGTTTTGGAATCGTGAATTTCAGCGGCAAGGACTGGGAGACTAGTCAGAATCGAGGGAAAGATGTACAGATGTGCAAAGTACAGAGAGATCCTTGATGAAAACCTGCTCCAGAGAGCTCAGGACCTCAGGACAACGACAGCCATGACAACGTAGGAGTGGCTTCAGGACAAGTCTCTGAATGTCCCTGAGAGGCCCAGCCAGAGCCCGGACTTGAACCAGATCGAAAATCTCTGGAGAGACCTGAAAATAGCTGTGCAGCGATGCTCCCCATCCAACCTGACATAGCAAGAGTATCTGCAGAGAAGAATGGGAGAAACTCCCCAAATACAGGTGTGCCAAGCTTGTAGTGCCATACCCAAGAAGACACGAGGCTGTAATCGCTGCCAAAGGTGCTTCAACGTAGTACTGAGTAAAGGATCTGAATACTTATGTAAGTGTGATATTTCAGTTTAAAAATATTTATACATTTGCAAAAATGTCTAAAAACTAGTTTTTGCATTGTCATTTTGGGGTATTGTGTGTAGATCGATGAGGGAAAAAACGATTTCATTAATTTTAGAATAGGCCTGTAACGTAACAACATATTACGTATTTTGAAATGTTCCTGTCAATGGAATGTGGTCTAAGAAAAAAAACAGAAAGAAACCTAATCAGTAAGTCATTGATCTTTAATTAACCACACCCAAAACCTCACTAAAGCAATCAATATATTATTTTATGATCTGACAACCGTTGACTTGTTCTGTTGATATTAACATATTACATATTAGCCCTGACTTATGTACTATGCTGTGTTCCTCTGCAGGTCACTTGCTTCACGACCTTGCGCAAATAATAAATTAAACGAGCCGTCAAGCCTCCGTCTTTCAAATGACAAGCAGAACTTCTCAAGGCTAATAGCTGACGGCAGCCATCTTGTTTCTTCTCAGAATAGAAGAAGAATAGATGGAGGAGGAGGGCTGACTGATTGGGTCACTTTTATTTATTTTTCTACCTTTCCCCCCCTTTTTCTCCCCAATATCATGATATCCAATTGGTAGTTACAGTCTTGTCCCATCGCTGCAACTCCAGTACGGACTCAGAAGAGCTCGATGGGACAAGGGACATCCCAGCCGGCCAAACCTTCCCCTAACCCGGGACGATGCTGGGCCAATTGTGCGCTGCCTCATGGGTCTCCCGGTCGCGGCCGGAATCGAGGCGGGATCTGTAGTGACGCCTGTAGCACTGCAGTACCTTAGACCGCTGCGCCCCTCAGGAGGCCCCTGGGTGGCTTTGAGCGCGCTCAGTTTGCACAAGCAATAACATTAAGAGGCAGGTGAGCTGAGGGGCAATTAACCAGGACAACATGATGGTACTCCAAAGTTAGTTGTGTGTGTGTGTGTGTGTTGTTTTGGTGTGGGGTGTATTTTCCTGGCATGGTTTAGGTCCTCTCATCCCCTTAGAGGGTAAGGTAAACACCAATAAATACACAGCCCTTCTGTGATCACCTTCAACCTATGGTGAAGCACTTCTATCCAGATGGGAGTGGCCTCTTCCAGGATGACAATGCCCCCATCCACAGAGCACATGTGGTCACTGAATGGTTTGATGAGCACGAAAACGATGTAAACCATATGCCATGGCCATCTCAGTCAGCAGATTTGAACACTTGCCAAGGCACATTGAAGCTGTTTTAACGGCTTTTGAGGGCGCTCTATTAAGACACTATATGATGGTGTTTCCTTTATTTTGGCAGTAACCTGTACGTATTTGTTTATTGCATATAAAGCGACCTGAAATGGATGTACAGTTAACTTCCCTGTACTCACCACATTGCTCTCGTGCACCTCAGGGTTCATGGTGAGCTGTACGACGAACCAAGTGGCGTTCCTCAGGATGAAAGCTGTGATCAGGTTCCAGTGGATGATGTTCCTCAAGCAGCGGATACTCCTGGTGGAAGAGAGGAGAATAGAGGAAAGGGTAAGCACTGGTACCTATTCATTATACTGTACAGTGCAACATGGTATCATTGCTATGCATCACATTGTGTATCTGTTGCAAAAAGATATGTGTCACGGTTCTTGACGCCTAAGTCAATACATTGCACTGGGATACTCCTGGTGGTAGAGGAGAGAACAGAGGACAAGTTAAGGGCTGGTGGTATGCAGTATAATTATTGCAGTGAGTGCAGTTTTTCCTTCTTCAGTGTAATTATGAATATTTTTTCTTACTACAACATTGAGGCGAGCCACGACATTTTCTCATGCTACGCAGTATAATGTTGTTAATTCATATGATGGAATGATGAATAATGGGACCGTGATAAAAAGAGAGAAGGTTAAGAGATATTGGGGAAGTTTGTGTGTGTGTGTTTTTGGATGTGTGTTTTGCATAATTAGTACAGCATGTGTATTGCCGTGTGTGTGTGTGTGTGTGTGTGTGTGTGTTTTTGGATGTGTGTTTTGCATAATTAGTACCGCATGTGTATTGCCGTGTGTGTGGCTTTGTGTGTGTGTGTGTGTGTGTGTGGCTTTGTGTGTGTGTGTGTGTGCGTGCGTGCGTGGCTTCGTGTGCGTGGCTTCGTGTGTACCACAATTGACATATTCCCTACAGTAAGTCTAAAGAGACAAGACCCGCTCCCTCAAGCAGGTGGCGTATCACTTTCTCTGTTCTGTTCTAACCACTTCATCCCACCTCCAGTGGCAATGCAAACCACCTCACAATCATCTCCCTTTACCCTCTAACGGTAGAGTTGGGCAAGCTGATCAATCTTTTCCACAGGCCTCAGTATCACCAGCAGCCCAGCAGTTTCTTCAACCCACAGGAATGACTGATCGAATTGGACCAGCTAATGCATGGCTTATTAGATCAGTCAAGGTTGTAATTCACACAATTGGCGCACAAACTTGGAGGTAATAAGACACTAGGAAAGGAAAGCATCCAGGACCAGCTTCACAAAACCTTCTGAAGAATACATTTCTTTGTAAGCGCCATTTTTTCCTTAAGCTTATACTTAAACTACGAAAAGTTGCTATTCCTCAGTAAAGTAATTAGAAATGTTCTTAGGCTTCTTCCTATTAAGAAAGTTATGAAGAAATTAGACTCTTGAAAATAACGTTCTTGGATTTTGTCTTGGAAATGTACTTAATTCCAAGATAGCTAAACACTTGTCTTAAACCCACTGCAGTGAGAGAATAAGCTAACGAAAGCAGTTGAACATGTTTAATTAAACCCCCTAGAGTCAATGTCAGCCCCCTGCGGAAATCTATTTAATCCCCATAAAAATTAATCAGTTTAACTACAGATATCTGTGGAAGGTGACGGAGCTATTTATTTAACTAGGCAAGTCAGTTAAGAACAAATTCTTATTTTCAAGGACGGCCAAGGAACAGTGGGTTAACTGCCTTGTTCAGGGGCAGAACGACAGATTTTTACCTTGTCAGCTCGGGGGTTTCAATTTTGCAACCTTTCGGTTACTAGTCCAACGCTCTAACCACTAGACTACCTGCCGCCCCACACAGCTAGAGCGGTATTTGTCAGACCATGAGACATCCCGAAAATTGGCCTTCTCACAAAATTGTCTGTAGCGCCTGAACGGTCTATAACCTATCACGAGCCCTCTATGGCAAGAGGATACTCTCACGAACACGATGGTGTTCTCCATTTTGGTCTACGATCCCCGCAAGCGTCTTGGGACTCGTCTGAAGTCGGTACAACTGATCTGCCGACTTCTGTCTGTAGCGTTTGAACAGTTTGGGCTACACACTAATACCCCTCTGTGGAAAGGTGAGACCCCCACAAACATGTACATGTCAGTTGTTTTGATTTAGGACACCCACATGCCACACAATACTTATCTGAATGTAAAAGTTGAAAAAATGAATGGAAGTAAAGTATATATATTATGGAGACTGTTAAGTGCTAAAAATAAGGGGTTAAATACATGTAAAAAAAAAAGATATATATATATATAGGACAGACAATTCAAAACAAACCTTCTTGTGATTTTTGGGGGGGACTATCTGTTGTTCCATGTAGGGAATCTGTTATTCAATGTGTTTGTATGGGCTAATAGCTAATAGCAAATTGAGATGGTTTGGGATGAGCTGGACCGCAGAGTGAAGGAAAAGCAGCCAACAAGGGCTCAGCATATGTGGGAACTCCTTCAAGACTGTTGGAGAAGCATTACAGGTGAAGCTGGTTGAGAGAATGCCAAGCGTGTACAAAGCTGTCAAGGCAAACGGTGGCTACTTTGAAGAATATAAAATGTAAATATATTTTGATTTGTTTAACACTTTTTTGCTTACTATATGCTATTTCATAGATTTGATGTATTCACTATTATTCTACAATGTAGCAAATAGTACAAATAAAGAAAAACCCTTGAATAAGTAGGTGTGTCCAAACTTTTGACTGATCTTTCTAGGTAAGTCTATAAGAGCTTTGCACACCTGGATTGTACAATATTATTAATTCTTCAAGCTCTTTCAAATTGGTCATTGATCATTGCTAGACAACCATTTTCAAGTAATGCCGTAGATTCTTCAAGCAGATTTAGGTCAAACCTGTAGCTTGACAACTCAGCAACATTCACTGTGTTCAGGGTAAACAACTCCAGTGTATATTTTTGGCCTTGTGTTTTAAGTTATTGTTCTGTTGAAAGGTGAATTCATCTCCCAGTGTCTGAACCAGGGTTTTCTTTTGGATTTTGCCTGTGCTTAGCTCCATTCCAATAATTTTTTATCCTGAAAAACTCCCCAGTCCGTAATGATTACACGCATACCCATAAAATGATGCAGCCACCAATTGCTTGAAAATATGGAGAGTGGTACTGGATGTGCGCCAAATATAACACTTTGTACACAGGACAAAAAGTGAATTGCTTTGCCACATTTTTTGCAGTATTACTTTAGTGCCTTGTTGCAACCAGGATGCATGTTTTGAGATATTTTCTGTTCTGTACAGGCTTCTTTCTTTTCACTCTGTCATTTAGGTTAGTACTGTGGAGGAACTACAATGTTGTTGATACATCCTCAGTTTTCTCTTATCACAGCCATTAAACTCTTTAGCTGTTTTAAATTGGCCTTAGAGTGAAATCCTTGAACGGTTTCCTTCCTCTCCGGCAACTGAGCTAGGAAGGACAGCTGTATTTTTGTAGTGACTATGTGTATTGATACATCCTCCAAAGTATTATTAAATAGAAATTCCACCCAAAAAAGAGCTTTTGGTATTTGTATAATTTGCCATTGTTGATTATAGTCACAAAATGTTTTGGATGTCAGCAATCAAGTTTTGAAGATATAACTTTTAAAGTACAGCCGGTATGATGCATTTCGCATCAACAATGGTATAATGAAACAAAAACAAAAAAACGTTCAAATATATTTTATTGAACACATTACAAGAATGGTGTATGAAAGACAAGTATGCAATTCTTATCTAAACATACAAGAGCAGACAGAAACAACAAGACCCCGAGTTCTAGGTACAAAACAAATAATACAAAACAAGGACAGGTAGAAAGAAAGAGGGTAGATGTCGTCACCCCCCCAACTGCTCGGGTGCCGGGGCAATCACATGCCGCCCAAAGGTAGATTCAAATATTACAATTGAGTGTGCGTTAAGATGTACAAATTCACAGCGCCGACTGGTCCAAGTAAGAGAGGAAAGGCTGCCAGATTTGATCAAATGTTGATAATTTATTGTTCAGAATATATATAATTCTTTCTAAGTGTACAGTGTTTGCCAATTCGTTGAGCCATAATTTGGTAGAGGGAGCTTCCCTCCTTTTCCAAAACAACAAGATAATTTTTTTGCCGAAATGAGACTAAGAGATGAGTTGTTTTTGGGGGTTGGTTAATCCGTTTAGGGAATCAGTCACTCCCAGGATTATCAGAAGCGGGTCTGGGCCAATTTAAATCTCCAGAACTTCAGAGAGGATCCTAAAAATTCCACACCAATAACCATACAAGTTAGAGCATAGGGCAAAGCTGTGGAGTAGTGTACCCTGTGCAGCCTGACATTTATCACACATACGGGATGTATCAGGAAATACCCTATGCAGTTTAGTTTTGGAATAGTGTAATCTGTGTAATACCTTGAATTGTATGAGACGATGTCTGGAGTAGGTGTGTATATACTCCAAGCTATCTTCCCAGTCTGCCACAGAAATGTTGTAACGGCAGTCTACTTCGTCCTCCTCCTCAGACGAGGAGAGGCGAGAAGGATCAGAGGACCAATGTGCAGCGTGGTAATTTGACATAATGAATTTAATGGACAAAACAAAAACACTATACAAAAGAACATACCGTCACAGTCCTAGCTGGTGCAGAACAAACACAGAGACAGGAAACAACCACCCACAATCCCCAACACAAAACAAGCCACCTATATATGATTCTCAATCAGGGACAACGATTGACAGCTGTCTCTGATTGAGAACCATATCAGGCTGAACATAGAAACAGACGAACTAGACACACAACATAGAATTCCCACCCAGCTCACGTCCTGACCAACACTAAACAAGCAAAACACATAAGAACTCTGGTCAGGACGTTACAGTACCCCCCCCCCTGAGGTGCGGACTCCGAACGCACCCCTAAAACTCAAGGGGAGGGTCTGGGTGGGCATCTGTCCGCGGTGGCGGCTCCGGCGGTGGACGAGGACACCACTCCACCACTGTCTTTGTCCCCCTCCTTAGCGTCCTTTGAGTGGCGACCCTCGCCCACGACCTTGGCCTAAGAATCCTCCCCAAGGCCCCCACATGATTTAGGAGGTAGCTCAGGACAGAGAGGTAGCTCAGGACAGAGAGGTAGCTCAGGACAGAGAGGTAGCTCAGGACAGAGAGGTAGCTCAGGACAGAGGGGCAACTCCGGACTGGGTGGCAGCTCCGGACTGGGTGGCAGCTCCGGACTGGGTGGCAGCTCCGGACTGGGTGGCAGCTCCGGACTGGGTGGCAGCTCCGGACTGGGTGGCAGCTCATGACTGGAGGGCAGCTCATGACTGGAGGGCAGCTCATGACTGGAGGGCAGCTCATGACTGGAGGGCAGCGCATGACTGTAGGGCAGCGCATGACTGTAGGGCAGCGCATGACTGTAGGGCAGCTCATGACTGTAGGGCAGCTCATGACTGTAGGGCAGCTCATGACTATAGGGCAGCTCATGACTGTAGGGCAGCTCATGACTGTAGGGCAGCTCATGACTGTAGGGCAGCTCATGACTGTAGGGCAGCTCCTGACTGGCTGGCGGCTCTGGCGGCTCCTGACTGGCTGGCGGCTCTGGCGGCTCCTGACTGGCTGGCGGCTCTGGCGGCTCCTGACTGGCTGGCGGCTCTGGCGGCTCCTGACTGGCTGGCGGCTCTGGCGGCTCCTGACTGGCTGGCGGCTCTGGCGGCTCCTGACTGGCTGGCGGCTCTGGCGGCTCCTGACTGGCTGGCGTCTCTGGCGGCTCCTGACTGGCTGGCGTCTCTGGCGGCTCCTGACTGGCTGGCGTCTCTGGCGGCTCCTGACTGGCTGGCGTCTCTGGCGGCTCCTGACTGGCTGGCGGCTCTGGCGGCTCCTGACTGGCTGGCGGCTCTGGCGGCTCCTGACTGGCTGGCGGCTCTGGCGGCTCCTGACTGGCTGGCGGCTCTGGCGGCTCCTGACTGGCTGGCGGCTCTGGCGGCTCCTGACTGACGGACGGCTCTAGTGGCTCCTGACAGACGGGCGGCTCTAATGGCTCGGGACAGACGGGCGGCTCTAATGGCTCGTGGCAGACGGATGGCTCAGACGGCGCTGGGCAGACGGATGGCTCAGACGGCGCTGGGCAGACGGATGGCTCAGACGGCGCTGGGCAGACGGATGGCTCCGACGGAGCTGGGCAGACGGATGGCTCCGACGGAGCTGGGCAGACGGATGGCTCCGACGGAGCTGGGCAGACGGATGGCTCAGACGGCGCTGGGCAGACGGATGGCTCAGACGGCGCTGGGCAGACGGATGGCTCAGACGGTGCTGGGCAGGCAGGCAGCTCAGACGGCGCTGGGCAGGCAGGCAGTGCAGGCAACTCAGACGGCGCTGGGCAGACGAGCAGTGCAGGCGGCGTTGAGCAGACGAGCAGTGCAGGCAGTTCAGACGGCGCTGGGCAGGCAGGCAGCTCAGACGGCGTTGGACAGACGAGCAGTGCAGGCGGCGTTGAGCAGACGAGCAGTGCAGACAGTTCAGACGGCGCTGGGCAGGCAGGCAGCTCAGACGGCGCTGGACAGACGAGCAGTGCAGGCGGCGTTGGGCAAACGGCCGATTCTGACCCGCTGAGGCGCACAGTAGGCCTGGTGCGTGGTGCCGGAACTGGTGGTACCGGACTGGAGACACGCACCTCAAGGCTAGTGCGGGGAGCAGGAACAGGGCACACTGGACTCTCGATGCGCACTATAGGCCTGGTGCGTGGTACCGGCACTGGTGGTACCGGGCTGAGGGCACGCACCTCAGGGCGAGTGCGGGGAGAAGGAACAGTGCGTACAGGGCTCTGGAGACGCACAGGAGGCTTGGTGCGTGGTGCCGGAACTGGAGGTACTGGGCTGGAGACACGCACCACAGGGAGAGTGCGTGGAGGAGGAACAGGGCTCTGGAGACGCACTGGAAGCCTGGTGCGTGGTGTAGGCACTGGTGGTACTGGGCTGGAGCGGGAAGGTAGCGCCGGATATACCGGACCGTGCAGGCGTACTGGCTCCCTTGAGCACTGAGCCTGCCCAACCTTACCTGGTTGCATGCTCCCCGTAGCCCGTCCAGTGCGGGGAGGTGGAATAACCCGCACTGGGCTGTGTTGGCGAACCGGGGACACCATGCGTAAGGCTGGTGCCATGTACACCGGCCCGAGGAGACGTACTGGAGGCCAGATATGTAGAGCCGGCTTCATGGCACTTGGCTCAATGCTCACTCTAGCCCGCCCAGTGCGGGGAGGTGGAATAACCCGCACCGGGCTATGCACCCGTACAGGAGACACCGTGCGCTCTTCCGCATAACACGGTGTCTGCCCGTACTCCCGCTCTCCACGGTAAGCATGGGAAGTGGGCGCAGGTTTCCTACCTACCTTCGCCACACTACCCTTTAGCCCCCCCCCCAATAAATTTTTGGGGTTTCTTCACGGGCTTCCAGCCACGCTTCCGTGCTGCCTCCTCATACCACCGCTCCTGGGCTTTAGCTGCCTCCATCTCTTCCCGAGAGCGGCGATATTCTCCAACCTTAGCCCAGGGTCCTTCTCCGTTCAATATTTGCTCCCATGACCATTCCTCCTGGTACCGCTGCTGCTGTCGCTGCTGCCCGTTCTCACGCTGCTTGATCCTTGGTTGGTGGGTGGTTCTGTAACGGCAGTCTACTTCGTCCTCCTCCTCAGACGAGGAGAGGCGAGAAGGATCAGAGGACCAATGTGCAGCGTGGTAATTTGACATAATGAATTTAATGGACAAAACAAAAACACTAGCCAAAATAACAAAAGAACATACCGTCACAGTCCTAGCTGGTGCAGAACACAAACACAGAGACAGGAAACAACCACCCACAATCCCCAACACAAAACAAGCCACCTATATATGATTCTCAATCAGGGACAACGATTGACAGCTGTCTCTGATTGAGAACCATATCAGGCTGAACATAGAAACAGACGAACTAGACACACAACATAGAATTCCCACCCAGCTCACGTCCTGACCAACACTAAACAAGCAAAACACATAAGAACTCTGGTCAGGACGTTACAAATGTCAGTCCCTAGTTCTTCCTCCCATTTTGCCTTAATGGCATCTGTAGTAGGTATGCTAACAGATTGAAAAGCGTCATATAGAAGAGATATCAGTTTGTCTGAGGTGGGGCATATTTTTATGCATCCGTCAAACATGGAAGGTTTAGCATTCCCAAATGTCGGGAGGTGTTTTCTAACATAGTCTCTAATTTGTAGGTATCTGAAAAAGTTACTTCTGGGAAGATTATAAGTTTCCCTCAGCAACTCAAAGGAAGCAAAGGTCCCTTCTATATATAAATCCCCTATGGTATTTATCCTTAGCTCTCCACATCGCTCAAAGGTGTTATCAAAGTTAGAGGGGCAAAGGAGGGATTCCTCGCAATAGGGAGCATGAATGATATTGGTCTAAGATCAAAGTGGACTTTCATTTGCTTCCAGATTCAGACTATGTTATGTATTATAGGATTGTTACTATAAAGATTGACAGGCGAGAAAATCACAGCGCCAATAGAGAAGGGGTGACAATCCTCACGCTCCATACTAAGCCAGCTGGATGACAGAAGTGCGTCATCCAGCTAAAACGTAACACCGCGGAGGTTAGCGGCCCAATAGTAAAATATACAATTTGGGAGAGACAATCCTCCTTCCATTTTGGATTGACAGAGGTATTTTTTTACCTGTCCTGTGTGTTTTATAATCCAAGATGAATGGATTGACAATTGAGTCCAGTTGTTTATGAAAGGACTTAGGTATGAATACTGTGATGTTCTGGTATAGGTAGAGCAGTTGTGGGAGGAAGACTATTTTAATGGCAATAATTCTTCCGAGCAGAGAAATTGGGAGAGTTCTCCAAAATTGTATGTTTGCCTTGAGTTTTTGCATCAGAGAGGGGAAATTCTCTTTAAATAGTGAGGAGTGGTAACTACAATTCCTAGGTAGGTAATTTTTCTCGAAGATGTTCTAGCCAAGAGGTGTTTTGCAACTGTATGGGCATTAATTCGCTCTTGTTCCAATTTATTCTGTATCTCGAGAAGTTACCAAACAAATTAATCACATCAAGAATAGCTGGGATACTAGCTTGGGGTTCTGTTACATAGAGAAGAATGTCATCTGCGTATAGGGAAATCTTATTTAGAGTATCTTTAGTATTATAGCCATGTATTGCTGCATGAGATCTGATCGCCTGAGCGAGAGGTTCAATAATTAGAGCAAAGCGCACAACCCTGCCTTGTTCCTCTATAAAGGTTAAATCGGGGCGACAATGATTGGTTAGTGTGTATTCTCGCACAGGGGTTCCTATATAAAAGCTGGATCCAATTTATGAACCCATCTCCAATATAAAATTTCTGTAGGACCTTGAATAGATAGGACCAGTCAACTTGGTCAAAGGCCTTTTCGGCGTCAAGAGATATAACGGCAAGGTCCACGTTAGGTAACCTCTGAGAATACATAATGTTGAAGAGGCGCCTGAGATTGAAGAATGAGTTTCTGTTAGGGATAAAGCCGGTCTGGTCCGTATGGACCAATATGCCCATTAAAGTGCTAAGCCTGTTAGCCAGAGTTTTTGCTAAAAATCTTTTGGTCTGTATTAAGGAGAGATATTGGTCTATAATGACCCTGCCTCTTCCGGATCTTTACCCTTCTTATGTATAACTGTAATGAACGCCTCATCCAAAGTAGGTGGGAGAGCTCCATCCTCATTGGCCTGAACCAACATTCTGTGCAGGTAGGGGGAGAGCATGTTGCTGAATGTTTTATAGAATTCACCAGGGTATCCATCTGGGCCCGGGGTCTTGCCACTCTTTAGAGATTCAATTGTTTCTTGAATTTCTCCAAGAGATATATCCTGGTTCAGGGCAGGGAGATTACAGTCCTCCAAAAAGTTTTGCATAATTAAGTGGTTAGAATCCGCTTTAGATGTATATAGAGTCTCGTAAAACTGACATTCAGTCAGTCACTCACATTTTTTCGAAGTTGTCTGGCGAGTAATTTGTGTGGTTTGTCACCAAACTCAAAATATTTTTGCTTGGCATAGAGAAAATATTTAGCAATTTTAGCTAAGAGAATCTGATTATATTCAAATTTAAAGCAGTATTTTAAAAAATGTTTCTCCATAGATGGATGGCTAGCATTCTCCCTATCCAGTAAGTGAATTTGTCCCTCCAGTTCTACCAATTTTTCTCTGTTTTGCCTACTCCTGGCAGTCTGATAGGAGATGATACAGCCTCTCAAATAAGCCTTCAGTGTTTCCCACAACAATGCTGGGGAAGTCTCTGTGTTGTCGTTGGTATCAAAGAAAAATGTCATTTGGTCTTTAAGATGTTCACAGAATGTTGGTTCCGTGAGGAGCTGAAGATTCAACCTCCAGACCCTCTCGTTTGGTACGATGTCACCCAATCTCAGGGAGAAGGTGAGTGGGCTGTGGTCAGAGATTATAATATCACGATACCTCACATTATAGGGGAGTAATTTTGCGTCAACCAAAAAGTAGTCAATTCGAGTATAAACATTGTGAACATGAGAGTAAAAGGAGTATTCCCTACCCATAGGGTTAGAGATCCTCCATATATCAAATAAGTTTGAATTTTTTATGTAGGCATTCAAGAATTCGCTTGAATAGGAGGTAGGGGTATTCCGGGTAGAGGATCTGTCCAAATATTGGTCTAGCACACAGTTAAGGTCCCCTCCAATGACCAGGTTAGTATAGGAGATATCTGGAATCAGGGCAAGGACTCTTTTGAAAAAAGAGGGGTTATCAATGTTTGGCCGATAGATATTTAGTAGAGTTACAGAAGTATAGTGGATCTCTCCTATTATGATCACATAACGACCCTCTTTATCCACAATAGTAGTTTTATGTAGAAAGGGAATTCCTTTCTGTATCAGAATCGCTGTGCCTCTCGTTTTGGCGGAGAAGTTAGAGTGATACACTTGCCTCACCCACCTACATTTAAGTCTGCTATGAGAATTGTTATTCAGATGGGTTTCTTGCAAAAATATAATATCAGACGAGAGTGCTTTCAAGTGGGCTAGGACCTTGCCTCTCTTAATTGGTTTGTTTAAACCCTTTACATTCCAGAAAGTGAATGTAAGCCCCTCCCTCCTCTCGTTTGTAGTTCCTATGGTGGCCTGCATAATATGTAACTCAATAAAAATGTAAGAAAGCGCACCAAACCATCACGATCAGCATATGTAGCAGCTACACCCGAGCAGTATCCAACCAGCCCCTCCCCCCTGGCAAGCACCCTGTTCCCCTACTTTCCCCAACATTCCCCCCCCCCCCCAACCCACCTTTAACAGGCATTCACAAATAGGAGAGAAAAAATCTAAAAATAAAAATAATAAACACATTGTCTGGCCGATGCCAAAAATGCACGGCGCGACCTCGAACAAGAGGTAAAAAAAAAGAAACATCCCAACTATACGTTCACCTCTCACTATCCTAGAACTTCTACTAACATTTGAACTGAGGAGGCTCCCGCGAATAAAGTGTTCAGTTAGCATCTAATAAACCTAAAGAGAATAAGTTGCAACTTAAACATATTGCGCACTTAAGTGTCATCTTGGGTTAATCCCTGAGATAAGCAAGATATAGCATCGCAAGATTATATTGCTAAGCAATGCCGGTCTAAATATAAACCATCAGCAACCGACATAGACAGCAGTACATTTACATATTGTGGGTTAGGAGATCGGAACAAGGATTTTGCCAAATTAAACGTACCCCCCAATCAAAAAAAAATAATATATATATATACTGCACATACGCATAAAATAAAATAAATACATATATATACACACATATACATACATATACATCTTACATCGTCTTTATTTAGTATGGTCAGGGCGTGAGTTGGGGTGGGCAGTCTGTCCCTGATTGAGAATCAGGTAGCCTGGGTTTCACTTTTAGTTTGTGGGTGTTTGTTTCCTGTGTCTTTGTGTATGTCACCAGACAGGACTGTTTCGTTTCGGTTATTTCTCGTTTATCGTTATTTTGTTGTTTTGTTCGAGTATTTCGGTTTTCATTAAAAGGAATATGAATACTCACCACGTTGAAGTTTGGTACCTCCTCTCTTTCTCCTAACGACGAGCGTTACAATGACAGAAGCAGAACGGCACAAAATACCAACTTGCTATCCAGGTGTCTTCGTCTGCCCCGCCCCAACCATCACCCCAAGTCCCCTGCAGGCAATAAATAAATGGTATGGTAATAAGAATAATGTAGGAATTGAGAAATAAACAAAAATGGTGGAAAATAAGTATATCCATCCGAAAGTGTCAATAATCAAACCTGGAAGGCCACTCAAACAGGCATCGCTGTGAACTCCAACGACAGGTCAGTCGTCCAGCCGGAATGAAAGTGAAATTAACGTTAAATGAGAGCTCTGACCGCCCGCCATTGGTCGGCTCAGCATCTTACATGTTTGGTAGCGACAATAAACCTTCAGTCGGCAGCCCTTGCTGAGACAGTTTAATACGTTTTCACCCGTTATGGTATAGTATGGATTCGAGTCCATGAGCAGACCCTAACACACAATGACAAGGCACTCTAACCTGTACGGGGGATTGGCGTATGTTCCCGGATAAACTTCTCCGTGTCCAAAACCGAGGAGAGCCAAATCTTCTCACTGGAAGGAGGGGTAATTCTTAGTCTTGCAGGGAAGAGCAAGGCTGGGCGAAGATGCAGTTTGTAGAGTTTGGTCATGACATCTCCGTAGCCGGCTCGATGCTTTGCCACATCGGGCGCATAATCCTCATAGACACGGAAGGGATGTCCTTTATGTAACAGGTTACCCCTCATTCGAGCCTCGCGCAGGATGAGATCCTTGGTCTTGAAACTGTGACAACAGATGATTACTGGGCGAGGACGTTGGCCCGGTCCAGGCACTGGGACAAGAGCGCGATGTGCACGGTCCAGCTGGGGATCCGAAGCCAAAACATCCGATCCCATTGCATCCCTCAATAGCTTGGCGAAGAAGTCGGTGGGGCGAGATCCCGCCTCCACCCCCTCTGCCAGACCAACAACGCAAAGGTTATGATGTCTGGATCGGCCCTCCAGGTCGACCACGTTCGCAGAAAGCCTCTGCACACCATCCTGCAAGGACGTGCATAGCTTCTCTAACTCGTCGATCATACCAGCGTTGAATTCAGAAGCTTTCTCAAGGTCCACAATACTCTGGCCCTGCGAAGCGACCGTTCGAATGGTGCTCTCGATTTTGGTGTCCAGTTCAGCAAAAGTAGCCTTGAAAACCCTCAGCTATAGCAACACGTAGTACTCCCAGAGCCCGGGTAAGTTCTGAAAGTGTCACGTTGTTACCTGTGCCTTCCGCCATGTCTGTCTCATTGTTTGGTGGGGAGGAGGCCTCCGATGAGGATTTGTTGTCCTTTGGTCGCTTATTATTCGGCATGTTCACATAGAAAGTTACAATATTGTATTAGAAAGAGTTGTTTGTTGTAGAAAGTGCTGTAAAGTCGGTGAAGTTAGATTGTTTCGCAAAAAAGTTGCAGGAGCCACTCTCACACACATCCGTTCACTCCAACACGCTAGCTCAGCCCCCCAAAATATAGTTTTTGGGAGGAGATTTCCTTTAATAACTTCACCATGCTCAAAGGAAAATTCTATGTTTGCTTTTTTATTTTTACTAATCTACCGATAGGTGCCCTTCTTTGTGAGGCATTGGAAAAACTCCCTGGTCTTTGTGGTTGAATTTGTGTTTGAAATTCACTGCCCGGCTGAGGGACCTTACAGATAATTGTATGTGTGGGGTACAGAGATGAGGCAGTCGTTCAATTTTTTTAATGTTAAACACTATTATTGCACACAGAGTGAGTCCATGTATCTTATTATGTGACTTGTTAAGCAAATGTTTATTCCTGAACGTATTTAGTCTTGCCATAACAAAGTGGTTAAATACTTATTGACTCACAAGACATTTCAGCTTTTCATTTTTATTTAATTTAGTTCCACTTTGACATTATGGGGTATTGTGTGTAGGCCAGTGACAAAAAATATATACATTTTGTTCATTTTAAATTGCTGTAACATAACAAAGTGTGAAAAAAGTAATGGGGTGTGAATACTTTCTGAAAACACTGTATTGACAGCATTCCTCCCACTTTATACTACATTTTTAATGGCTCTTACATCATGTGTTTATTCAAAAACCTTTCCTACCAATGTAATAAATGTGGCAGAATGCACACTGTGCTAGATTACCTGTTTTTACCATGTTACAGTAAGTTCTTTGTGGTTGTACAAGAGACACACACGCACGCACACACACGCACGGAGGCACATGCGCGCACGTAAGCATGCATGCATGCACACATGGCTGACATAGCTACACCTACGGGTTCTGCCAAAAACAAAGCCCTTTAAGCTTTGAAAAAACCCCATCTGAATTCCTAAATTATTAATGACTAATCCACCAGAGACTGTGTGGGGTACAGCCAATGTAGACATGGCCCTCTCTTTATTTTTCTCTCAAAAGAAATGTCACTAATTCCTTTGACTCTCTCTCCCCCCTCTGTGCGTCATCTTCCAGTTGAACCCTCTCCTTCATTCACCCTCACCTCCTTCCTTCACCCTCTTTCAAAATGACCACTGTAATTTACTCCTCATTTTTACTCCTCTCTTCTTCACTCTCTCTCTTTCTGTCATCCCCCTCATTCTATTTTTCTCTCTCTCTCTCCCCTCCCCACCTCTCTCTTACTCTTCCTTTCTCTTCGTCAGGCTGGACTAAATTACGGGAGGCAGCGGAGAGTGGACCCCGTGTTTCCTTATCCTCCTACTTCTCCTCCAATTATCCCTGACAAGGTATCGCTGGACAAGGGTTGTCCAAGTCGAGGTTTGCTGGCTCAGTTCCCTTCAGACATAACCTTACGTGTCTTACTATTCATTTGTCAGCCAAAGAAAGGATCTGAAGCTCTAGAACTCTACCTCAATTCTATTTACAGATGCACTTTCATGGAGATCTCAGAGCCAAAACAAGGATCCCAAATGGCACTCTATTCCATCTGTTGTGCACTACTTTTGACCATGGGCCCTGGACTGCGATGGTCTTCAGGGGAAAACATTTTGGAATATGGTTAACTCTAGCTGGTAGGTATGCCGAGTCATACAAGTGTGTTATGTTTCCAATTAAGTAGACATTTGAGAAGCCCGGGGGCTGACCCATCAAATCCTATTAAATTAACGAGACTTAAAAGCATTCTAGAGGACTAATATTTGAAGTACAGACACTCACATAAACCCAAAATATCTGGTGTGTGTCATACAGGAAATGTCACTTTTAATCTGAACTCAAAACACTGAGGAGGTTGAGGTTTCAGAACGTGTCTTTTTGGCGAATATATGTAGACAGTCTCTTGTTGACAGAGTATCTAGGCCTGGACAGAGACACACACATACTTTCAAAATGATTATCTTATATAAAACACACCTTGAAAGGCATACACACATGCACACTGCACGCAGAGCCCCTGGTCGTCACAGCTCTCCATGGAGAAGTGTCTCTGAGGGATTGCGTTAGAGCGTGCACATGTATTTATTTTAAAGTGCAGGCTTCAGAGGAACAAATTAGGATATAAGAGGCATCAAAGTGATTCTTTGATTTATTTGCCTCTGCATATCAATGTAGGTAAAAAGGGAAGCAGAATGGCCCTGAAGAGGAATGCAATGCAGGGCTTGGGGTGGAGCTCTGTGCTGTGTGGTGCTGTGAGAGCAAAATATTGGCCTGAAAATAAACTTTATCGTTATTCTTTTCATTTTAATTTGATTAATAATAAGGCACTTCCTGCCATTTCACAGGCAATTTAAACTTTTGTCATTAGAAAAGTGACAGAGATAAATATTATGATAAAGTGGGAGAAGGGAGAGTTAGGGAGGACAAAGTGAAGCCACATTATGAAAAGAACAATAAACGCAGAAACTCAATTTGCGATTCTCTTCTCAGGGGCCTAAATCTATTTACAGTGTTTCTTGAATGTGCCAGACTGCCCAGTGCACAATTTATTCATTGGGGAGTACTGACTATAAGCACACTACCAATTTACAGGGTATACAAATATATGAGGGAGAACAAGATATGAGGCTTCAGTAACTTCAGTTCACACAGTGATTCTGTGTGATTCAGTCAGTAGAGCATGGCACTTGCAACACCAAGGGTTGAGGGTTCAATGCCACTGGGGCCACCCATACACCAAATGTATGCACGCACGACTGGCTAAAAGCGTCTGCTAAATGGGATATATTACAATTTCAGTAAGTCCCCTTTTTGCTTTCAAGAGAATAAAACACTCCCATATCCTAACAAACCTCTTTCTGTCAAACTTTTACAAGAGTTTTACAACGGTAGAAATGAACTGGAACGAAAACAGTCACCTCAGTTGTTTTTTGAAAATCTAAAAACAGGATTTTGTTTTTTTAAATCGTCAGAACAGAACATCTCCAGTTGGTTCACCCAAAGGAAAGTTCTAAGGACCAATGCCCTCCAACGCCACTCTAGGAGACAGTCTCTCTCTCTGTCTGTGGGTTGATGTCCTCACGCATCAATAGAGGTGACATGATATGACTGCCAAAGATGGACAGTGGCGAGATGTCTTCAGGGGAGGGACTGAGGTTCCAACATTCTGGTTGCTTCCCAATTGGGACCCTATTCCCTTTATACGCAGTGCACTACTTTTGACTAGGGCTCTGGTCAAAAGTAGGGCACTATATAGGGAATAGGTACGTTTGACCAGAGCTCTGGTCAAAAGTAGAGCACTCTATGGGGAATAGGGGGCCATCTGGAACACCCTCTATCTCTATTGAGAACAAACCAAATCAAATTGTATTGGTCACATACACATATTTACCAGATGTTATGGCGGGTGTAGCGAAATGCTTGTGCAATATGCCGCCACCACAGTCAAGATGTTGCCTAGCTCCATGAATGACGAGAGAAACTCTACATACTAAATTATCAGACTCACCCACACCACCGGCAGTGCTGTAGCCCTTATCTAAATGAAGTGGTGATTGGAAGCAACAAGCTTGTCTGTATGGGGTCCCAGGCTACACGGTGAGGTTCAGAATGTGGAATTGACATGCACACACACACACCAGCCTGGCCTCAGAGCCATGTGAAACATACTTTACGTATTTCTGAGCGCCTGCAAGACGTATGATACCTGCTAATGGTCTAGCTTCTTCAGACAGAAACAAAAGGAAGGGACGTTGGTCAGAGAGGATGGGTAAGTGTAATGCCCATCTGTCTAACAATGCAAACGTTGCGCGTCGAGTCGTGTCAGGGAAAACTAGTATTTCAGCTAACCCTTCCACTAACCCTTATTCTAAAATGAACCCAATTCAACTAACCTGCCATGTAAATTCACCTAACCTTTGTCGCTTTAGTTTCCCCTAACCTTTAATGTCAATTAACTTAAGCTAACCTTTAGTTAGTTCACCTAACCACCAAAATAAAATCTCCTTTGTTGTTAAGATGCAACAAGCAACCTTGTTTTAGAGAAAGATGTATAATACTATATGTATAATACTATAACTTACATCATCCAATTAATATGCTATTGTATGACCAGGTAAGACGTATGGTACTATATACACAGCCGACGAAGAGACTTGCTTGGGCCAAGAAACACGAGCAATGGACATTAGACCGGTGGAAATTTGTCCTTTTGGTCTGGAGTCCAAATTGGAGATTTTTGGTTCCAACTGCCGTGTCTTTGTGAGACGCGGTGTGAGGTGAACGGATGATCTCCGCATGTGTATTTTCCACTTTAAAGCATGCAGGAGGAGGTGCTATGGTGTGGGGGTGCTTTGCTGATGACACTGTCTGTGATTTATTTAGAATTCAAGGCACACTTAACCAGCAACTGCAAATTGACCACAAGAAGCCCAAACAGATATAATATGCTGGTGTTTTTACAGTCTTATGTCCAACAATGCAAATTCTAACATATACTTTTTTTTGGTCCGAAAACTTGGGGAACCCTGCTAACAGCTGGGGAACCCTGCTATAGGTCCTCTAATTCATATGATATTGTACGACTGCTATTCCATTCATAATGTAATTTAACGTAACGTAACATATGTTACTAAATGGAGTCTCACAGAATAAAACAAATTGCCCTGAGACAAAGTTGCACACACAAAGTTCTCTTCTCTGGGCTCAGTCGAAGTTCAAATCTCTGGCAACACAACCATTGTCACATTGTCAAAATCGGACACACTTCTCGTTCTTACATCCAACTCCAGCCTCCAGGCTCTAACCACCAAGCATAGCTGAGCAGCATGGACCTGCAGAATAACAGATTATTTCACAATAAGTTAAAGGGGACTGTGGAAAAGAACTGGAGTGTGGTGCAGTGCAGTGTTAAAAGCCACACTGGGCTGGGTAAATATGGGAGCATGGCCACAAGTGTGGTAAAACCAAGAGCATTTAAACCCAGAGCAGCTGAGCTAAATACCATGTACATAACTAAAGCGGTTTACCAGAACAGGATATTATGCGTTTCAACAACAAATAGTCCATCCACAACATGCAATGGCTAAATGCTACATACGTATTCCCACCTAGAACTCATCAGAGATGTTCTGTTCTACACTGTGTTCTACTTTTGACATGTTCTATGGGATGTTCTATTCTCTTTCATTCTATTCTATATCGTCTACTACTCTAATACAACACTAGGCACAAGCACCAACACATTATACATCATAGCTACTTGAATAATACATTGTCAAGTTCTGATTTTGAAATAGTCAAGCTGGATATCTGGGTGCACTGGAATCACCTAATCGTTTCCTGTTTGTTGTGACGATAGTAATCGATAGGGAACCCAGGTTTGTGTGTGCATGTGTATATACTGTATGTAAGTTTGCAGATGGAAAAAGTACCCAATTGTCATACTTGAGTAAAAGTAAAGATACCTCAATAGAAAATGGCTCAAGTAAAAGTGAAAGTCACCTAGTAAAAAACTACTTGAGTAAAAGTCTAAAAGTATTTGGTTTTAAATATACTTAAGTATCAAAAGTTAAAGTATAAATTATTTCACATTCTTTATATTAAGCAAACCAGACGACATTTCAATTTTATTTAAAAAAAATTATGGACAGCCAGAGGCACACTCCAACACTTACATCATTTACAAACGAAGCATGAATGTTTAGTTAGTCTGCCAGATCAGAGGCAGTAGGGATGACCAGGGATGTTCTCTTGATAAATTCATACATCTTCCTGTCCTGCTAAGTATTCAAAATGTAACGAGTACTTTTGGGTGTCAGGGAAAATGTATGGAGTAAAAATTACATACTCTTTTTTAGGAATGTAGTGAAGTCTGTAACGGTCGTCGGATGAAGATGAAGAATCGGACCAAAGCACAGCGTGGTAAGTGTTCATGCTTTTTATTAAACTGAACACTAAATAACAAAGAGAATGAACGAAACCGAAACAGTCCTGTCAGGTGCAGAAAACACAAAACAGAAAATAACTACCCACAAAGCATCAGTGGGGAAAAGCTACCCAAGTATGATTCTCAATCAGAGACAATGATAGACAGCTGCCTCTGAGAACCACACCCGGCCAAACACAAAGAAATACAAAACGTAGAAAAAAGAACATAGAATGCCCACCCAAATCACGCCCTGACCGTAGAGAGCTTTTTATGTCTCTATTTTGGTTTGGTCAGGGTGTGATTTGGGTTAGGGTTAGGGTTAGTAAAAGTAGTCAAAAAAAAAGTAGTGACAAAGTAAAAGTAGTCAAAAATATAAATAGTGAAGTACAGATACCCAAAACTACTTAAGTAGTACTTTAAAGTATTTTTACTGAAGTGGGACAACTACATGTATTCCCTTGTGTGTTATATGGCAGAATAAATCAAATAATTAAAGGTCAGAAATTCTCTGAATCACTAACTCCCAGCAGAATGAGATGATGAAGATGTGATTTCAGTACTCAGCAGAGAGATATAGGCAGTTGTCCATTCCTTGGCTTTTTTTATTACAGCAAGTTCCAGTCTTGGTAAAGAAGAGAATAATTATGTCCCTTATGATATACCACACTTCTGCCATTGTGCATTACCTGATAAAGTGATCCTGAATCGGTATAAACGAGTATTGACTGGTTCTTTCAGTCAATTTCTATTAATGTGTATTACATTATACACCATTAACCAAGATAGCAGAAACAGGGTCTGTTGAGCCATTCATAAGTATTATTTAATCCCCCAACGTCAAATACGTTGACAAACAATCATCACTTGTTTGCACTAGAGTCAAGTCAGCAATCTGTGTGATTGGTTAGTGTATCTGCTTGCTCAACAGCAGGCTATAGGACTTTACCTTTTCAGGAGGAGGTAACGCTGGAGTGTGCGTGGGGAATGGGAATTGTATCTGTGAGTCGTGTGTGTGTGTGTATATGTGTTTGTGTGTGAGAGATTGCAGGTTACCCATCGAGATAATGACTTGCCTTAGGTGGGTCACCAGGTCTCTAAATGGTCTCTCTATAATGACTCGATGCCCAAAACTACCTTGCCCTCAAGGTTAGAGAGTACCCGGGTATTGAAACAAAATAGCATAATCAATGGTCCCATGTTGTTCCAGAATGCCTTGAAGGTTGTCGCAAATTACTCCCATCACCCTAATCATCAAGAAGTCTCTTTATGGAGCTGTAAGGATTATTAAAGGCATGAATTCAATCTCCTCAGCCTCTCCCCTTCTCTAGCCATCAGCTTTGCCCTTGACGCAGTTTGTATGCAACATTCATTATGCTTTTGGAAGGTGCTACAGTTTGAAGTCCCATACCATGTTATTAGTACTATGGTCAGGATAGAATTCATTTCAAAAGTCATTAGTGAAGCAAAGTGAAATCAGACAGACACGTGGCTAAGATCCATTAAACCAAATGAAGACCGAACATAGCACCATGGCTACCCCAGGAAGCCCTTTGAGGCACTAATAAGCAGTGGGCTGAAGGCTCTTTTCACACATCTCTGAGCTCTTGTAAAAAAGAAAGCGGGATCAGGGACCCCCTCTGGAAAAAAAACATGCCACGTCGCTGTTAAAACGAGCCTGTAATCGTCCCCTTTAAGCAACCGCAAAAGTGCCTTGGTTTATAATGAGGACATCTCTAAGTTGGGTAGAAATATTGTGGTACAGTATCTCTACAGCTATTTGCTTTTCCTTTTTGGTAGAAGACTTTGTCCCTTTCAACAGGGAGCTGTATGTATGTCAATGATTTGCAGCTTGATTCAATGTGGATGTTATGTTCATGCTCGCACCTTGGCAATAAAGGTCTTTAACAACGTGTTTGAACTGGACCTCTGCAAACTGTCTCTAATGGAGTGAACGAAAGCAAAGTTAATAAAAAATCAGACCATGCTGAAACATTGACTGGCACTAGGCTAGACAACTTTTCGTCTGATGCGTTGATGCCAGCCAGCGCCAGGTGAGCTGTGACAATCACTGCCAGGCGTCACACTAGGATGCTCGCTCTGAAAGTGGGCGAGCAGCTGCTTTGGGATCCAAAGTTCCGCCACAGTGGCTTATGTCTTACACTTTATTATATGATTAGTATCACATATTTGAAGGGGTTTGAGTTGCTGTACAGCCCTGGGCTCTGTGCTGAGTGGATCCTTACTACATGTGATCTCAAAGGCCTAGAGGTACAGT
This sequence comes from Salvelinus namaycush, assembly GCF_016432855.1. Taxonomy (NCBI): domain Eukaryota; kingdom Metazoa; phylum Chordata; class Actinopteri; order Salmoniformes; family Salmonidae; genus Salvelinus; species Salvelinus namaycush. The sequence goes on along the minus strand of NC_052347.1, from coordinate 1,701,437 downwards.
AGGGTTGACCGCGAACCCCTTCCCACATCACCACAGTTCCTTTCATCTTACTGGCCTATCTCTTGGATAATTTCCCTCTACCAGGGAGTTCTGTATCTTCACTATGCACATTCTTGAAAGCAGCAGCATTTCCTGTTTCATGCTTGAAATGAGGCACTTTCACAGCAGAGACTGTTTAAGTCCATTCCCTTCATTTGCAGATCCCACTGATCCTTTGATTTGGATGCCATTTTAAAGCCAAAGCATTGGGAACTTGAGAGTCATTTTTTAAGGATACAAGGATGGTTACTATCCTTCGTCAAACCCCTTCCCCACTGTGAATGAACTGGGACAGCGTCATGGGCATTTTGCTGCAAACCAACCTGCTCTCAGAACATTTCGTATTATTCTGTTTGGTCACATAAGACAGTTTGGTTTACTTAAGGAAAAAACGAAAGGGGGGTGGATAGGTAGGCATATAGCGGGAATGTCTAGCTACTCAAAGGTTGCGAGTTTGAATATTATCATGGATAACTTTTGCATTTCAGCTAATTAAAAACGTTTTACTACTTTTTAGCTACTTTACAACTACTTAGCATGTTAGCTAACCCTTCCCCTAACCCTAGCCTTAACCCTTTTAGCTAACCCTTCCCCTAACCCTAGTTTAACTATTTAACCTAACTCCTTGACTTAACCCTAACCCCTAGCCTAGCAATGTTAGTGAGCTAACTAACATTAGCCACCTAGCTGGAATTTTTTACATATCCTACATTTAGCTAATTCGTAACATATAATATGAATTGTAATTCATAACATATCCTACGAAATGTGTGATGGACGAATGAATACACACTATACGAAACGTAGCATGTCATACTAAATAGAGAGTCTCAGATTTTCTTACAAAATAATCCGAAATGCTCTGAGACCAGGTTGTATAAACTCCTGCTCCTTTTACTGTTAACAAAATGAGGCGGGATAGATCAGGAAAAGATACTGGCTAGCTACGTGAATAACGCCTCTGTCGTTTTCACAACGGGGTTTTCCATTAGTGGATGACAGCAGTGCTGCTCTGCTTGTCCTTTTCCACTGACGCAGATCCCCCCTGGTGTGTTTCACAGTCCAAATGGCATATCACTGCGTTGGTAACACCCTGCCTGTGCAGTGCTGGGATCCTGGGTATGTTCACTGTCGGTGCGTTTCTCAGTTCACTGGGGGAGCTGAAGGAAGCTGGCCAGGGGCCATCACTTCACACTGAGACCCATGTGTTTCTGAGGTCTGTAGCCTCCTATCCTCTACATCCCCCTGTCTCTTCATCCTGCTGCTACGTCAGCATGGATGGGAATAGAAACCACCAGGTCCTCCTAGTTCAGGGATCAGTGGAAAGTCACTGATAATCTAAATGAGTTGTTTCCCCCGATATTTTTTTCCTTTTTCGTAATCACTTAAGTGTTAAAATAATTGACAGATCGTGACGTTTACAAAGTCTCCAAGTGGTGGCAATTACAAAGCTTGTGCACAAGAAATATCCACGTGTGTAACTCGAAAGTCATTTCGGTCCGCCCAATTCGATATAATTAGATAAACGTCGGCTGAAGTTCCCGCACATACAACTAAGCCCTCGTCCCATACGAAAGCACCTTTACACTTTTTACACGAATCTGTATATTTCAGTGCTCGGCAGTATCATATCAAATGTCACCAAGTGTGAATAAAATGAAAGGTGAGGCAGAAGGGTTCTTCCATGGATGCTTTGTCTACAATTCAGACTCAGTAATGCTGTTCACAGTGCGTTGGGCGCTTTAACTCAATGAGGCTTGAACAAGTAGGCATAACATGTTTACCCTTTTCTTACCGTTGTGTTCCCTGTCTGGAAATAACCTCAAGTCATTCAATCTAAACTTGTCCGCACACTAAACCAGGCCTGGGGTCTTCACTGGGTTTGAATAGAAGGTTTAGGACTATCCAAACAAAGGGTTATCGAAGCTTATGTGCAGACACAAAACCTCTTAAAATGTGGTTTCCTTGGCCGAGCTACCCAAACAATCTGCATGGATTGAAGGCACTTAAACTGCACAGCAAAGGTTTACATGATCAAAGACGAGTTTATACACTCATGAGTGACAATGATGTGCATTGTCTTTTAACTGTACAATGCACTCAGGCAGTGAAGCTATTTTGATTCATCTCCGTAATCTGATAATCCTTCAAATTGTATTATCGATTTTGTAATCAGTCCTGAAGAGCAGATTAGAGAGGATATAAAATGATATATAAAAATAACTGTTTTATGGGTGTAAAAAAAAAAAACGCTCCTTTTGCCTTTCGATTTTACGCCAAAAGACATTGAAGACCTATAATCTATCAAAGCGAGGCATGTGAATGAGAAAATACTCCTTTCAGGGACTTTTCTTCTGTCGTTACAGTACTTACAATGTATGACTCACACAGCTACCATTCTCCTGTGAGAGGTCCATACCCATGAAGTAGCTAGGGGGGATTTAGAGACAAAAATGTATTTTTTGTGTGTATGAAACATTAAAAAGGACAGCTTTGTCACAGCCTGATAAAATGAAAATATAAAACAGGCCCTGATTTCAGCGAGTTCAGCCCATGTGTGGAGAGGGAGTAATGAAGTCTCAGGATGTGTGTGTGTGTCCATCCCAGACATCTGTTCCCGCTAGCTGTTTCATTTCAGTTAAGGAAGTAAACAGTAGCCGGCCTGCCTGCTACTTTACACGACTTTAGCCTCTCCTCTATTTTCTACATACATATACATACAGTACGACCAATCACAGCTATATTAGCTGAGAGGTTAAGAGGTTAATAAACAGGACACTGATGTTGAAGATGTGACTATTTAAACCAGATTGAGCCTAAAAAATACTCCTCTGTTGTCTCAACTCAAATGAGACTTCCTGATTGGAGATACGGAAGCAGTGAGACAGTATCTTAATCTGGGATAATCTGTTCTAAACAATCTCTTACACTATATGTTTAATCTCAGAGTCCAGATAATCTGTGTCGGTGCGGCCTTTGAGAAAACACAGACGGGCGGTTTTTTGGCTGACTGACATGTTGGGTTGTTAGTGACATGCTGTTTGTCACGTATTACTGCTTTCACCACCACACAATGCCCTAACTGGTCTACACCTTCCCAAACAGATGTAATTTCAGCATCTAGTTTTGGCTTACATTTTGGTCGAGTTGTCAACTGACGTGAATTCAATGTGAAATAAAATGTAAAAGTCACCGTGTCATTGGATTGAGGTTAAAAGATTGCTGAAAAAAATACAAAATTCCCTTACGCTGATTACTCCCCCCCCCACGTTGATTACTCCCCCTCCCCCACGTTAATTACTCCCCCCCACGTTGATCCCCCCCCCCCCCCACGGTGATTCAACGTCATCACATTTTTGGTTTTTGAAATGACGTGGAAACAACGTTGACTCAACCAGTTTTTGCCCAGCGGGTGAGCCCTGGGAGTCCAGAATGAAACACAACCACTCTCCTCTCGCAAAACAAGATTGTGGTTTTTGTGAACACTGGTTCGAGTCTCAGAGTGGATTTGTCGGTGTCAGTGTGTGTGTTTCCGTGTGTGCGTGCCTGTGTGTGTGTGAATGTATTTGAATAATACACGCCACTCCAGCAGAACACACTTCACTAATATGCTGAACACATACAGGACAGAACCGAACAGGGCTGCATTACACCTAGGTCAAATCAGCACTGCATTATAATTCACCACCTCATTCAATTTAGACATCGACGGGTCATGACAGAGCATGCGCTGTCTGCAGGGTTGAGGGCCGGGCTGGTGGTATACATAACGACATATTCCCCCCGGCGAGTGACAAGTATCGACCACAAGAATGTGGATCCTGTCAACTGAGCCATGAAATTACATGAATCTTGGCAGGATTATTATAGAGTATTATGAACTATGGATTTATGGTATTTTGTTCTCGGTTTTGTACTGTACTGTTTCATGTTGTATTGGATTGAGTATGAAACACTTAGCCATCACCAAGGCTATGGGTGTCACGTTCCTGACCTGTTTTCCCTTGTTTTTGTATTTGTTTAGTATGGTCAGGGCGTGAGTTGGGGTGGGCATTCTATGTTGTGTGTCTAGTTTGTCTGTTTCTGTGTTCAGCCTAATATGGTTCTCAATCAGAGACAGCTGTCAATCGTTGTCCCTGATTGAGAATCATATATAGGTGGCTTGTTTTGTGTTGGGGATTGTGGGTGGTTGTTTCCTGTCTCTGTGTTCGTGTTCTGCACCAGATAGGACTGTCTCGGTTTTCACGTTTGTTGTTTTGTATTGTTGTAAGTGTTCACAGTTCGTTAAATTAAACATGTTGAACACTAACTGCGCTGCATTTTGGTCCTCTCCTTCATCCCAGGAAGAAAGCCGTTACAATGGGGTTGTGTGGATGTGTTGACATGGTGAAGGAACGTGAAGGAACGTAACAGGCGGGTGTCGTGTTGCTATCTGTTTCTGTTATATGACGTGTTGGAATGATGGAGGAATGATAGAAGGAGGACAGTGTCACTCACCTCAGCCTCATGAAGAGGATGAAGGCCACCAACAGGGCTGCCAGAGAGATACAATGTCCCATGTAGTTTATGATCACCGCTATGTGGTAGTGCAGCTTGCTCTTTTTCTGCAGAAAGGAGAAAAAAAAAGCCAGATAATACACAAAAAACGACAGTAATACGCAAACAATAGTATGGACACACAATTCTATACTTGGCGGTGTACATCATTGTCAAAGTTAAAAGATAGCTAATAACTTCATGAGAGATATCGTGCACTTTCATATTGCTATTGCCTACTGTTAAAAGCAGTGCAAAACGTATCATCTATAAATCGTATTATGGCAATTGCTTGGCATTTGACTATAAGGCGCTACAGAGGGTAGTGCGTACGGCCCAGTACATCATGGGGCCGAGCTCCTTGCCATCCAGGTCCTCTATACAAGGCCGTGTCAGAGGAAGGCACTAAAAATGTTCTAAGACTCCAGCTTCCCAAGTCATAAATGGTTCTCTCTGCTACCGCACGGGAAGTGGTACCGGAGCGCCAAGTCTGGGACCAAAAGGCTCCTGAACAACTTTACCCCCAAGCCATAAGACTACTGAACAGTTAATCAAATGGCTATCCAGACTATTTGCATTGAGCCCCTTTTTTTTGCACTGGCTCTCTGCACACTCACTGTACTCTACCCACACATACTACGCTGACATTCCAACACACACACATACACACACACACACTACTCTGTTTATTATCTATCCCGATTGCCTAGTCACTTTTACCCCTACCTACATGTACATATAAAAAAATACCTGAACTACCTCGTACCCTGCACGTACCCCTGACTCGGTACCTGTACTCCTTGTATATAGACTTGTTATAATTATTTTATTGTGTTAATATTTCCTTTGTTATTTAGGAAATGTTTCTCACTTTTAATATCTGCATTGGTAAAGTAAGTAAGCTTTTCACGGTAAAGTCTACACCTGTTGTACTCGGCGCATGTGACAAATACAATTATATTTGATTGTGGTCTTTACACATTTCAATAGTTCATGCATTACAGCCTAAGCTCATGAGGGCATCATGTACAGCAGACTATGTAACGGATCTATAAAGGTAACATAATTGAATTTCATCTATAAAAATGGTTTAATATGTCTGTATGTATTGTTAGAACAGTCTGGTATTGAATAGATAGACAGAGTCAAAGTGCAGAGGTTTGAGTTGACACTGGATTATATGAGTTCCCATCATCTGTTAAAAAGACCCATATAACCCAACCAGATGGCATTTTATAAGGGACAAGATGATCACTGTTGTCATTAATATCAATGAGCAATGAGCAATATCAAATATCACATACTGGTCATTTAGACATTTTCATTGACATCAAACAGGGAAATGATATGTCATTGGTACTTGAAATCACATCTTTACTTTACGGCGTTTAAATGTTCTACTTAGCACACCCCAATTTAACAGAAGACTTTTGTGTTCCTTCAAGGGATGTGAAATTAAGTGTGAAACTGAATATACTTGAGTATTGTTATCCAAGCCTTCCACAGCAGTTGCTGCTCTGTACGAAGTACACACTGCCTGCAGTGTGTTCTTGATAACAGACTTGTCTTTTGATTTTGAAGCTTTATTGTGGTACAAATTGTGGTTACCTATGTGAGTTTCAGATTCGACCACATTCCCGTACAGTTAACACCTCTGGGGCAACTGTCTTATGTCCTCCTTCTCTACAGTTCCTCCCTGTCTTCTTTCTGGACATGTTGTTCTGTACATGTTATCATTACTTCATCACAGAGCGCACCTTCTAGTTTTGTCTCTTTTAACATGTTCCTCTTCCCATTATCTCCCTGTCTCTGTTTTTCTCCCCTCGAAGATCTACTAACAGACAAAGAAACAAAAACCAAATTCCCCCCCCCCCCCCCCCCCCCAGATACAAATGTGAATCTTTATCCATCCGGATCATCCTGATGGGATTATCTCCTCTGTAATCCCCCAATCTAATCTGTGACTTTGATAGATTATCACTGGCAGATTACAAACGTACGCCTTGATGAGTCAGATGGGAAAAAATGAAAAAATCTGTAGGCACCTCATGTCACACCTTTTACCACATTCTGTTATGTTACAGTCTTAGATTGAATAAAAGTTTTCCGTCATCAATCTACACACAATACCCCATAATGACAAAGTGAAAACAGGTTTAGAATTTTGGGCAAATTTATTTAAAATAAAAAACAGAAATACCTTATTTACATAAGTATTCAGACTCTTTGCTATGCGACTCGAAATTGAGCTCAGGTGCATTCTGTTTCCATTGATGATCCTTGAGATGTTTCTACAAAATGATTGGATTCCACCTGTAGTAAATTCAACTGTTTCGACATGATTTGGAAATGCACACACCTGTCTATATAAGGTTCCACAGTTGACAGTTGTAACGAGTGCGCTGAGAGCCGGGAAGCAAGTTCAGTTAGTGAGTGTTTTAGTAAATAGAAGAAACACGAAACACAAACAATGCACCGACATGAAAACAGAGTCAATAAAACCTGAGGAAAACACCAAGTGGAGTGACAGATATAGGGAAGATAATCAAGGAGGTGATGGAGTCCAGGTGAGTGTCATGAGCCGCAGGTGCGCTTGACGATGGTGACAGGATAATCAGCAGCCTGATGACCTAGAGGCTGGAGAGGGAGTATACGTCACAGTACGCCCCCCCTGACGCATGGCTCCAGCTGCAGGATGCCGACAAAGGGGACAAACCCGGGGATCAGGAGCGGACCGGTCACCCCTGCTGATGTGCGAGAACCTGTCGAGTCAGCTGGGGCGCGGGAACCTGAGAGATTGGTTGAGGCAGGGGGGCCTGGCGATCCGGTGGAAGCAGGGGAGCTTGGCGATCCGGCTAAGGCATGAAAGCCCGACGTGCCGGCTGAGGCTGGGGAGCCTGGCGATCCGGCAAAGGCATGAAAGCCAGACGAGCTGGCTGAGGCATGAGAGCCTGAAGCAGTTCCCAGACCCGACGTCATTACCCTGACACAAAACATTTATTAAAAAAACACTCCCTGATGCTTCCCTTAGGTGAGGTGTTATTCTGCAACGAGTGCTCTGAGAGTCGGGAAGCAAGTCCAGGGAGTGAGTGTTTTAATAAATAAAACAAACAATGAACACGAAACACAAACAACGCACCGACATCAAAACAGAGTCAATAACACCTGAGGAAAGAACCAGGGGGAGTGACAGATATAGGGAAGATAATCAAGGAGGTGATGGAGTCCAAGTGAGTGTCATGAGGCGCAGGTGCGCGAGACGATGGTGACAGGTGTGCGGGATGACCTAGAGGCTGGAGAGGGAGTATACGTGACAACAGCGCATGTCAGAGCAAAAACCAAGCCATGAGGTCGAAAGAATTATCCGTAGAGCTCTGAGACAGGATTGCGTCGAGGCACAGATCTGGGGAAGGGTACCAAAACATTTCTGCAGCATTGAAGGTCCCCAAGAACACAGTCGCCTCCATCATTGTTAAATGGAAGAAGTTTGGAACCACCAAGACTCTCACTAGAACTGGCCGCCAGGCCAAACTGAGCAATCGGGGGAGAAGGGACTTGGTCAGGGAGGTGACTAAGAACCCGATGGTCACTCTGACAGAGCTCCAGAGTTCCTCTGTGGAGATGTGAGAACCTTCCAGAAGGGCAACCATCTCTGCAGCACTCCACCAATCAGGCCTTTATGGTAGAGTGGCCAGACGGAAGCCACTCCTCAGTAAAAGGCACATGACCGCCCACTTGGAGTTAGCCAAAAGGCACCTAAAGGACTCAGACCATGGAAAACAAGATTATCTGGTCCAAGATGAAACCAAGATTGAACCCTTTGGCTTGAATGCCAAGGAGGAAACCTGGCACCGTCCCTTCGGTGAAGCATGGTGGTGGCAGCATCATGCTGTGGGGATGTTTTTCAGCAGCAGGGACCGGGAGACTAGTCAGGATCAAGGGAAAGATGAACGGAGCAAAGTACAGAGAGATCCTTGATGAAAACCTGCTCCAGAGTGCTCATGACCTCAGACTGGGGTGAAGGTTCACCTTCCAATAGGACAATGACCCTAAGCACACAGCCAAGACAATGCAGGAGTGACTTCGGGACAAGTCTCTGAATGTCCTTGAGTGGCCCGGACTTGAACCCGATCGAACATCTCTGGAGAGACCTAAAAATAGCTGTGCAGCGACGCTCCCCATCCAACCTGACAGAGCTTGAGAGGATCTTCAGAGAAGAATGGGAGAAATTCCCCTAAATACAGGTGGGCCAAGCTTGTATTGTCATACGCAAGAAGACTTGAGGCTGTAATCGCTGCCAAAGGCGCTTCAACAAAGTACTGAGTAAAGGGTCTGAATACCCTGTTTTTGCCTTGTCATTATGGGGTATTGTGATGTCATTATGGGTTATTGTGTGTAGATTGATGAGGGGGAATTTAAAAAAAAATCCATTTTAGAATAAGACCTAACAAAATGTGGAAAAAGTAAAGGGGTCTGAAAACATTTCGAACACGCTGTACACATACTCAAGCATGCACAAGCATGCACAAACATGCACACACATGCACACTAATCCCACCAACTCATGCCCCAAAAAATGCAATACACCCTAGCAACGTTTTCTAGCAGGGCTATCTTGATCTCGCAAATGGGGGAGTCTGTTTTACCTCAGGCGAAAACACTGCCAAGACTCTCCTAGAGACTCTTAATCTATTCTCTCTTGTCTGCTATCTCTGCCTTTGTCTCTGTCTCTCTCGCTGTGCTGTGCTTTAACTGGGTGGAACTAGCTTTGTCATTCACAAACGAAACAACTTTTATAGTGCTATTCATTACATACAACATCTCCAAGTGCTTTATTAAAGCAACACAAAAAAGACAATCCATTTAGAAAACAACCACGTCATTCATGAGATGGAAGGTCAAGAGAAAGTTCATCGCTTGAGTAGTCATCGGACGCAAGTGGTCAATGGTGGAAAGCAAGCAAAGGTGGTCTCTGGACATGGTCTCTCACGTGGTGATAGTACTCAGCACTGCGGTCATGTCTTTCTCTTTCCTGGCTGAGCAGTACCAGCATTCAAATAAGCCTCCAAACGAACACATTGAAGGCAAGCCGTAACTCAACAGGACCACACTCATCCCACCATACCAACCCATAGTAAAAACAACTATGAGGTTCATAAGGATCACTTTACATAGGGTCTCACTCATGGTAACGCTGATCCTATCTCTCCTACTGGCTACAGTTTCTTAGAAATATTCATATTCTTGTTGGGTCTGAGGGAAACAGATGTCAGTGAGGGATCCAAAGTGCTTCTGTGGATGTCCTCCCTGGCCTCTATCTCTTTAATTAGGCAATAGGGACAGAACGGATAGTCCTAGCATACGATGGAGCACACAGGCTTGTGTCTATCTATCCATCTATCCACCCAATCACCCACCCACCCATCTACACACATTAGCAGGACATGCATGTGTATTGTGTATGTGCCAGTGTGTAAGGACAGGTTGTTTGTGTATTTGTCCAATAGTTAATGTTTATTGAAACATCGGAGGCTTGAGCCTTGTGTTGTGTGTCTGACCTCCCTGAAACCTGATAGATAAGAACAAGGCACATATGTTTTGTCAAGTAAAGCTGGTCCGCGGAGGGGGACGGTAGGCGGAGGCTTCACACACACACACACACACATCACATGCTTTTTGATGGCGGTGCCCAGCCGCCTCCCACTCTTAGAGGCCAGCCTTCCCGCCGGCCAAATCTGTCACCAATTTCCTCCTGCCCTCTTAAAGGAGGCCAGTGAAAGCTCTCTGAGCCAATAAAAAAGGACAGGGAGAATGGAGGAGCAGTATGCCATGCAGAGCCAACAGCGGGAGCAGGCTGCATCACCAGCCCAGTGAACAGTAGAGATGGCTGGGCCCTCATCTCATTCCTCCTGACTCCCCTGCCTCTCCTTCTGCTTAACCTATAGGGGCGCAGAGCTGGTTCAGATCAACTAGTATTTCAGTTTGATATTTATATGACTGACGAAGAGGAGAATGACCACGTCTGTATAATGACTCCTGATGATGACTAAGATCTGTGATTATAGAAAACATTTGTGCCATTGGTACACAAGAGAGTATCACAGAGAGCGTCTCACTGTAGAGCTGAGATTTTACTGATACATTTGAAATCTGCAAGGGGAGATTCCAGCACCTTGAAAGTGGGTTCGAGAAACAAGTGGGTTCGAGAAAAAACTTAAACACATCCATGCAGTTTCCCTCTAATTCTAGTGGGGCAGGCTAACAATCCGCAGTGCAGTATGTGCAACCTCTCCTCACCTTTAATCTTTTAGTTCTAAGACAGTGCTCTGATACAGAGGTAGCAGTTACACATACAGTTTAATTCGCTCTGTGCCCAACTGTCTTCCCCACTACCCTTTGTGAAAATTTTTCAATTCATCCCAGCAGCTGTTTCTTGCAGGGCTATTTTGATCTCGCAGGTGGGGGAGTCTGTTATAGCTCAGGCTACGACACTGCTTAATCTACAGTACACTCTCCTGTCTGCTATCTGTGCCCGTGTCTCTCTCTCGCTGTGCTGTGCTTTAACTGGGGGGAGATAGCTTTGTCATTCACAAATGAACCAGCGAATACCTTGTATTCTGTATAAAACAGGAACTCTGGGATGTAGGGCAGACATAGGGATATCTTTTTTTACTCGGAAACGAGTCCCTCATTGCTCATTCGTCTGCCTCAGCAGAATGAGACATGGTGATAGTACTATGTCCTGAGGCATCTCTTTCTCTTTCCTGGCAGCCGCATCCAGCAGCATCCCCCTAACACACAACGCAGGCAATATGTAATTCGACAAGATAACTTGCCTGAGCCAGTTCTTGTCCCCATGAGGAAATAGGGGGGTTATGGGACTATGGATCTGTCTCCGTACATTTGCCACAGTCGATATCGCAGACACCACTGGTGAATGATGTATTTTTCGATGGGAATGGTGATCCGAAATGTACATAACTACACTGATTGGCCCCAAAGGGGGGCGTTATAGTAATCAACTGAAAACTTTGAACAAGCAGATCTCTGGTCCCGTTTCAGCTACATGCATGAAATGTTGTACATATATGCAGCCCCTGATGAGAAACGTGCTTCCCTTAAGGACCTATTTATTTATTTAATGTCACCTTTAACTGCGACATGGCCATGATAAAGCAGCGCAGTTCGACACACACAACAACACAGAGTTACGCATGGAATAAACAAACATACAGTCAATAATACAGTAGAAAAATCTATTTACAGCATGTGCAAATGAGGTAGGATAAGAGAGGTAGGGCAATAAATAGGCCAAGGTGGCAAAGCAATTACAATATAGCAGTTAAACACTGGAATGGTAGGATGTGCAGAGTATGAATTTGCAAGTTGAGATACTGGGGTGCAAAGGAGCAAGATAAATAAATACATAAATACAGTATGGGGATGAGGTAGATTGGATGGGCTATTTACAGATGAGCTATGTACAGGTGCAGTGATCTGTGAGCTGCTCTGACAGCTGGTGCTTAAAGCTACTGAGGGAGGGAAGATCTCCAGCTTCAGAGATTTATGCAGTTCGTTCCAGTCATTGGCAGCAGAGAACTGGAAGGAGAGGCGGCCAAAGGAAGAATTGGCTTTGGGGGTGACCAGTGAGATATACCTGCTGGAGCGCGTGCTACGGGTGGGTGCTGCTATGGTGACCAGTGAGCTGAGATAAGGCGGGGCTTTACCTAACAGAGACTTGTAGGTGGGTTTGGCGACGAGTATGAAGCGAGGGCCAGCCAACGAGAGCATACAGGTCGCAGTGGTGGGTAGTCTATGGGGCTTTGGTGACAAAACGGATGGCACTGTGATAGACTGCATCCAATTTGTTGAGTAGAGATTTGGAGGCTATTTTGTAAATGACATCGCCGAAGTCAAGGATCGGTAGGATAGTCAGTTTTACGAGGTTATGTTTGGCAGCATGAGTGAAGGATGCTTTGTTGCGAAATTGGAAGCCGATTCTAGATTTAATTTTGGATTGGAGATGTTTAATGTGAGTCTGGAAGGAGAGTTTACAGTCTAACCAGACACCTAGGTATTTGTAGTTGTCCACGTATTCTAAGTCAGAACCGTTCAGAGTAGTGATGCTGGACGGGCGGGCAGGTGCAGGCAGCGATTGGTTGAAGAGCATGCATTTAGTTTTACTTGCATTTAAGAGCAGTAGGAGGCCACGGAAGGAGAGTTGTATGGCATTGAAGCACATCTGGAGGTTAGTTAACACAGTGTCCAAAGAAGGGCCAGAGGTATACAGAATGGTGTCGTCTGCGTAGAGGTGGATCAAAGAATCACCATCACCATGACCGCGGCAGCTTTCCAATCTATGGGAATTTTAGACAATACGAAAGAGAGGTTGAACAGACTAGTATTAGGGGTTGCAACAATTTCGGCTGATAATTTTAGAAAGAGAGGGTCCAGATTATCTAGCCCGGCTGATTTGTAGGGGTCCAGATTTTGCAGCTCTTTCAGAACATCAGCTATCTGGATTTGGGTGAAGGAGAAGTGGGGTAGGTTTGGGCAAGTTGCTGTGGGGAGCGCAGGGCTGTTGACTGGGGTAGGGGTAGCCAAGTGGAAAGCATGGCCAGCCATAGAAAAATGCTTATTGAAATTCTCAATTATTGTGGATTTATCAGTAGTGACGGTGTTTCCTAGCCTCAGTGCAGTGGGCAGCTTGGAGGAGGTGCTCTTATTCTCCATGGACTTTACAGTGTCTCAGAACTTTTTTGAGATTGTACTACAGGATGCAAATTTCTGTTTAAAAAGCTAGCCTTAGCTTTCCTAACTGCCTGTGTATATTGCTTCCTAATTTCCCTGAAAGGTTGCATATCACGGGGGCTATTCGATGCTAATGCAGAATGCCACAGGATGTTTTTGTGCTGGTCAAGGGCAGACAGGTCTGGAGTGAACCAAGGGTTATATCTGTTCCTGGTTCTAAATTTTTTGAATGGAGCACACTTATTTAAGATGGTGAGGAAGGCACTTTTAAAGAATAACCAGGCATCCTCTACTGACGGGATGAGGTCAATGTCATTCCAGGATACCCCGGCCAGGTCGATTAGAAAGGTCTGTTCGCTGAAGTGTTTTAGGGAGCGTTTGACAGTGATGAGAGGTGGTCGTTTGACCGCAGACCCATTACGGATGCAGGCAATGAGGCAGTAATCGCTGAGATCTTGATTGAAAACAGCAGAGGTGTATTTGGAGGGTGAGTTAGTTCGGATGATATCTATGAGGGTGCCCATGTTTACGGATTTGGGGTTGTACCTGGTAGGTTCATAGATAATTTGTGTGAGATTGAGGGCATCAAGCTTAGATTGGCTTTGCCCATTAGATTTTCTGCAAATTGTTGACACCCCTGTTTTCAATACCTTAACTTGCTAGAATAACAGCACATAACCTTTTTCTAAAATGTTTGAGTTGGAGAACATATTGGTGTAACGCTCGTCTTCCTCCTCTTCTGAGGAGGAGTAGTAGGAAGGATCAGAGGACCAATACGCAGCGTTGTAAGTGTCCATATTTTAATAAAGAAATAGAACACTGAAACAAAAACAACAAAGTGAACGAATGAAAACGAAACAGTCCCGTATGGAAAAACACAGACACAGGAACAATCACCCACAACCCACAACCCACAATGACAAAACAGGCTACCTAAATATGTCTCCCAATCAGAGACAACGACTGACACATGCCTCTGATTGAGAACCATATCAGGCCAAACACATAGAAACAGACAAACTAGACATACAACATAGAATTCCCACTCACATCACACCCTGACCAAACAAAACAAAGAAACATACAAAGCAAACTGTGGTCAGGGCGTGACAATTGGGAGGGATCTTAGACCATTCCTCCATACATAATCCTTCCAGAGCCTTGATATCCTTCGTCTGGCTTATGGACTGCCCTCTTCAATTCAAACTACAGGTTTTCAATAGGGTTCAAGTGCGGAGACTGAGATGGCCATTGCAAAACGTTGATTTTGTGGCCAATTAACAATTTCTTTGTGGATTTCGTGTGCTTGGGGTTATTGTCTTGCTGGAAGAATCACTTGTGGCCAAGTTTCAGCCTCCTGGCAGAGGCAACAAGATTTTTTAATAAAATATCCTGGTACTGGGTAAAGTTCATGATGCCGTTGACCTTAACAAGGGCCCCAGGATCAGTGAAAGAAACATAGCCCCATTACATCAATGATCCACCACCATATTTTACAGTAGGTATGGGGTTATTTTCTGCTAATGCATTCTCACACCACTGGTGTGCATGGCCAAAGAGCTCTATTTTCGTGTCATCCAACAAATGCAGACGCCTTGAGTTTGCTAAACGGCATTGGCACTTGAAAGGGAACTGGTTCTTTAGCCAGATTACATTGTCACGCCCTGATCTGTTTCACCTGTCCTTGTGCCTGTCTCCACCCCCCTCCAGGTGTCGCCCATCTTCCCCATTATGCTCTGGGTATTTATACCTGTGTTCTCTGTTTGTCTGTTGCCAGTTCGTCTCGTTTGTCAAGTCAACCAGCATTTTTGTCTCAGCTCCTGCTTTTCCCCAGTCTCTCTTTTTCTCTCCCTCCTGGTTTTGACCCTTGCCTGTCCTGACTCTGAGCCCGCCTGCCTGAACCTGACCCTGAGCCTGCCTGCCGTCCTGTACCTTTGCCTCTACTCTGGATAACCGACCTCTGCCTGACCTGAGCCTGTCTGCCATGTTGTACCTTTGCCTCTACTCTGGATTACTGACCCCTGCCTGCCTTGATCTGTCTTTTGCCTGCCCCTGTTGCTGTAATAAACATTGTTACTTCAACAGTCTGCATTTGGGTCTTACCTGAAACATGATAGACATGAACTTTGAGCTCTTTGGCCACGCACACCAGTGGTGGGTTTGGCATAGAAATGAGAATCCATGACCAGAAAAGATCCCATACCTACTTGAACATCTTTATCAAGGGTCTCAATCATTTCGGACCCCACTCTATATGCATCTCCTCATGAGAAACAAGTATCCCATGAGGACTTCATTGTTGTAATAATTGTCACTAACTGGGGCACTGCATCATTTATGGACGATATGTTTACTGTTGCCTTGTTTCTTCGTGCACTCGCTTTCACATTTGAGCAATTTTTTATACTTTTGTCTTTGGCCCATCCACAGAAGCCCCGAGGGCCTTATTTTCAACCCGAGTTCAAATATACAACACCTGAAAAGCATTGGGCCAGTAAGCATTTTATTTATGGTCAATTCTGTGGGTCTTGCTCAGTACAGGTAACACTACCATGAAACTGCAATATCACTGAGTGACAAGCAGCCATGATTGACCTGGGAAAATAGACTATATGGTTATTTCTATAACCACTGCCTCTGGGGCTCTGGTGACAATGACCTTTTCCTACCGTAACAAAGTGCTTTTTCTTGTTTAAGAGTACATGTGCCACAGTGGAATGGGATGGGGACTGGTGTTTTAGTACAGCAGAACAGAAATGTACTGTATAGCGAATGAAAACAGTACAGTTGTGTGTTAAAAAACGTTTTTAAAAAGCGCATGTACTCTCCCGGTGTTTGTCTGCAATCATCTATTGGTCGTTTAAACTGGGGTAGTCAAGTCTGTAGGACATGGCTTCATTATCCTTACTACATATGCCACTGGACTGGAATGAAAAACATTTCACAGTAATTTCCTCTTTCTATTACAAACGCATGCAGTGAATAAACAGATACAGTACATAAATAATTCAAGTCCATGATCATGGTAATCTCATGAAAAGCAAAGGCTATATGACCTCTGCTTCTGCCAAGTTCTTTTAAAACAAAAAGAAACCTTAACATGACTCGTAACCCATGAGCTCTCTTCTAGAGGGAGCCTAGCCCAGGGAAAGGAAACGTAAAAGGGGTGAACTAGCTACATATTCCAGGGTCAAAGCTCATATCTGTTCCTCACTGATTTAGTCTGCAAAGTCATAGGAGCGGAGCATTCACTCGGCTGCCTACTAAAGAGGAAATAACCCCAAAACATCCAGCCTGGGCAGGAGGAGACTTACCACAGAGAAACTGAGAACATAAACCAACAGCTGGACATGATTTTAATGAAATAAGCACTCTAGCGACAACAGCAATTCCTCCTTCAACAAAAATTACCAACTGAGCGAACCCAAAATAAACTCTAGGGTTGCTGGGATTTCAAGGAATGCAGCTTTGTGATTGGAATGAGAAGATTATAGTTTATCGTCAGCTATAAGCTTTGCGGACAGGAAGATGCCCTAGAAAGCAGTTACTCAGCCCCCTCCTGCTGTGCTGGTATACGGAACAAATCGTGAGATCAAATTGAACGTTTTGCAACCACACTGAAGTGGTATACTCATCTTGTCAGTAGCCCACTATGCTGTAAGAGGATTAAAATGTTCTACAGGTGGAAAGGGCAAAGTATCATTTACAACACGACACAGCTAAATACAGTACATTGTCAAAGACCTTCCTGGTAAAAAAATGTCACTTGCTTTTGTACTCTCCTGCTCTAAGATGAGGCTAGATTTTTCTTTGCTCCTCTGCATTCTGTCTTTCCCTAAAGGTGATATTCAATGCTGATGCTAGCAACACAGGCAGCAGATGGCTTTTATTTCTTCTCAACAAAACCTAGTCATATAAGTTTGGTCTACCACTATTTATGCCACCGGTGTTAAAACCCAAGACTTAAAAGTGTTCAAATTCAACAGTTACTGCATACCTCAAAAAAACGTGTGAATTGCTGGCATAAACAGCTCCAACAAAAGAACCACTGTAGTCCGATATAGTGAATGCCAAGAAAGAGTAATATAGCTAACCCTTTTTCCTACTTGACGTTAAAAAGATTTGTAAGCAAAAGCTATGCCCTAAAGGATTGCACACTTTCTGAATATCAGTAAAGGTCACTGGAACTACTTTTAATTAAGTACATTGGACCTTTGTGTCTGCAAGGTGACACTGTTTAAATAGCACTGCTTTGCCACCGTCCGCAGTCTTTGAATAACCATGCCATTGTGTCCCATACTGTTTTTAATTTCCCCTATACCACAAGGTTTGATTTGTGAAAACGCAGCGCCACTCTGGATGAGCCAAACCACAAAGCAGTGGGCGTCCGAGGCGACAGCGCGCTCCCCTGTGTGAGTGGACGTATTCATTTGCATGTGTATGTCCCTCAGGAAACAGATGGCGGGGAGAGGAGAGCAGGCAGTGTGCAGACCGTCTGCCCGGTAGCAAGGGGGTCCTCAACAGCTTTAGAGGACTCACGTGTTCGCCCGTTCACAATGCTGCTAGCTATCAGCTGCCTGCTTGCCAATGGCCATCACAATCAATCTGTGTCATTGGCTTTAGGAAGGGAGCTAATTTGTTTAGTACATGATTCATAATCCTGTAAGTGATTCATATAGTGCAGCTTTCAGACTCGTTCAAATGAAGGTTGATGGTTTTCCAGGGAACGGAAAGGAGGGCTAAAAGGGTCACTGGTCAAATTTGGGGTTAAAAAAGTCTTTCAGAGAAAAATGACAATGTACAGCAAGAGTTAAAATAAGGTCATCTAATTGACCAGTTTACAATCAATGGTATGGGCGTTGGAATAGCTTGACGTTGGAAAATTCACAGTACAGTATGTGTAACAAGTGATTGGAGCTACTGTACAGTATATACTTGGGAGACCATGCACGCTACCTTTCCTTCCCTCCAACCAGATCACCTCCATAATGATCTGGTCGATGTAAACAACCACTTATGCCTTGTTAAATACAAGCTACAAATAAGCCTACACATTAAGCTCAAACTCCCTTCCACTCTCTTCTCCTCCCAAAGACGGAAGAAAAGTGTTGAGGTAAACGCCCTGTTGCCTTGAGGACTGAGATGTAAAGGCATGACGCTGTATGACCGGTAGCTTCTGCTGTGAATGACTAAGCTGAGCTGGGCCCTCTCCGAAAGATTTAATTGGAGTACAGTTGCCTCAGTAGGGGATTCACTTGTGACTGCTTAGTCATCCAGCATCAACAGGATGCTCATTGACAACGAAAAGCAAATTGGAGAGATGAAGCTTGGAACACCCACTCTATAGCACACATCATCAGTCCTGGAGTTTTGAAGAGAATGTGTGCTGGAAGAGCAGGTGGTGGCGCTGGTGTGATTTCTGTTGTACCACAGACTGTTTCTATTGGCAGCCGTAGCCTCAAGATTAGAGAAGAGGGCCAGTAACCTGAGGGTAGCCCCTCGCTTCGAATACCAGGGCCGACGGAAAAAACATCTGGTGTGATGTGAGCTGGTACCGGAGGGTTGCTTGCGTCAGTATCGCAGGTGCTACTGCCGTTGTGCCCTTGAGCAAGGTACTTACAGGAGAAGCTTTATTTTTTTCAATCAAATCTACATGTTATAGAAGGGGTCCAGACACCTTTTTTTGCGATTTCACTTGTTTATGAGAAACTTACCCCAAAAAACAAATACATTCCTTATCCTCGTTGTGTAGTATGGGGCCCCTGAAAAAACATTAACAAACTCTCCCAAAACACCCAAATACGTCCTTTTAGAAAAGTAAAATCTCCCAGTATAGTGATGCAGATGTTTTGATGTTGTACACATGAAATTCTGTCATTCTGAACATTACCGCTGCGTTATATTCCCTTTTGTGCGACTCGAGCTGTTTAACTTATCCAGCTGTTCCATTATCTGTGTAGCTTGCTACTACACGTAACTGGCATTATAATAAAATATACATAAAGTGTCTTAATAGGGCGTTAGGCCACCAAGAGCTGCTAGAACAGCTTCAATGCATCATGGCATAGATTCCACAAGAGTCTGGAACTTCCTGTATTGTAGCACCTGCTTTCAATATACTTTTTACACCTCATTTACTCAAGTGTTTCCTTTATTTTGGCTGTTACGTGTAGACTGGATGGAGAGGAATAGCTCGAGTCGCAGTAAAAGGGAATATAACGTTGTCAATAAAGTTCGTAATGAAACAATTTCATGTGTCCAACATCTAATGACCCGCGTCACAATATTGAGAGCTGTTTTTGGAGCCTTTGTTCATGTATTTTCAGGGACGCCATACTACACAACGAGGGTGAGGAAGTGATTTGCCGTTTGAGGTAAGTTTCTCAAAAACAAGTGAAATCACAGAAAAGGTGTCTGGACCTTTCTATAACATGCCATGTACATAGCAAAATTGAGATGTGCTTGTAAAAATGAAAACTTTGTTAAAAAATAATTCCCACAATGCTTTAGGGGGGCTGCTCTGTGTCGGACCCTATCCAGCCCATCGTGCGGGTTTCGGTTTGAGGGATACTGAGAATTTCTCTGCAAATAGAGTAAATATATTTTCAGCAGTGCTTGTATCCTTGGAAGAAGAATGGAAGAATATATCTTTACTATCCATTGCAGAGAAATTCTCAGTATTCTCAGAGTTAAACAGTTACCTTTCCGTACACCAATAGCCATGCTACATACAGTACATACCTCATTGAGAATCTCTTGACACTGGGTGTAGTTGCCTTTCACGGCCCAGGACCCGTTAGAAAGGCATTCTCTGTACACATTGTCTGTGGAAATAAAGGATTGAAAACCATGTTACAAAGTAAGCAAACATGCACCATTTCTCCTTTCATACAAGCGAAAACCGAAACCTTGAAAACTCAGTCTGCAAAAACCACACAGGGCGGCTGTAATTTATGCAGCTTAGAGTGCTGACAGACCCCGATAGAGGACACGCGATCCAATCTTGACAATGTTGCACGCCAAACCCATTTCCAAATAAGTATTTGAACTCTTGACAGAGCTGCCGCTTTTTTTATTCTCTAAATAATAATAAAAAAATACAACAGTCTCCAGGAATAAAGTAAAGCAACAAAACAAAAAAACACCCACGTCTGAGAGGTGTCTTCATTTGATGTCAGGTGTACATGCTACACGTGCACAGTGGAGGTAATGTGACTCAAGAAGTAAGCAAGAGGCGAACAGAGAAGCAAAGCCACAGACTTCTAAAAGACTCTCTGCTGTGTTCACAAGGTTGCGACAGAGTAAGCGACAGAGTGTCGGAGACGGCAGAAAACACATCAAAGGCAGTCAGATCTTAAGCTAACCTAAAATAAAGACAGCCAGCTACGCTCTACTAACACCTAATGAACCATCATAATATTACCTGACAAAGTGCAAGGAAGGAAGCATCATGTTGTTACCCCATGACAGGTCTAATTGGTTGTTCTTAAGTTGATTGACAGAGTAGGTGGCATGCCATGCTCTCAATATGTTATAAAAAAGTATGGAAAAGGTATGAAATCAAGAGCTATAATTGAACGAGAGAAGTGTGATGCCATGATATCTCAACAATAACACTCTTGATGTGGTATACACCACCCCAAAATAAGAAATATTTGACATAATCAGAATTTTTCAAAAGTCACATGTTTTATGTTGCAAGGGTTCTGTATTACAGTAGTTATTTACGACCATTATGTAGGCTACATTGACCGACCTGTTCTTGATCCGTGAGAGTTGGGGGGGGGGGGGGGGGGGGGGTAATACAAACACTAATTAACACACTCTCACGCATTTATTGAACATTGACATCAACATTTGAACGTTCATAGTCTGTATCACTGAACACGAATACCCGTCGGACTAACCTATGCATCGGTACTACAGATTCATTCTTTGTGGCTAGCATTATAGCATGACTGTCTGCCAAGAGCACCACGATAGATGGTTGACAGTATACACGATGTAATTAAGCATACACACGGTTCGATCTTTGAACTGGGTTGGAGGTTGGGTAGTACTGAACATACGGCATGCTATGGATATGACATGAAAAGATCCACAAAAACGATACCGTTTTCATCTTTTTGACTTTGAAAATCAATCATGGTGACCTTTTTCTAAGCCACCCTTCTGAAAAGTTTCTCGTTCTTTTAGCTTTGTTTGAAAATGAGGTCGCTGCGATGTCCAGTATCACGCCAATGTGACAAGGAACTCAGGCTAACTCTCTCACAGCAACGTCCCTGCGGCTAATAATTTACACCCATCAATCCCTGTATCGATCATAATCCACTCATTTCACAAATAAAACTCCCAATAGAATGATGGGTTTTGGTGGAGTGGTAACACTCCAATTTCAGGAGTAGACGTTTTCTCCAGAGACAGGGATCCCGGGTCCGGAACGTCCTTCCTCAAGATAGAGTGTCTAGAAGGGTCAGTAAATTCCAGGTCTGGAATCCTCCCTCATCTGTCTCCACCTCTCCTTCCAACCGTCTGAATAAATATAATAAATATAAAAAAGGAGAATGAAATTCCATTAGTTAAAGTAGAACTCCAGCTGAGAGCTAGACTTAAATTGGAAAGGAAGAGAGGGAAAGATTTAAAGTCCGCATCTGCATTTTCCGACAGAGTCAATACCTACCCTGAAGAAGAGGCTCCCATGTACTCCCTCCTGACTATAATTGAAACCGTGTAAAGGCCAGTGTAAAGGCCAAAATCCAAACTTGAACTCATGCCAAGGAAACCACCTTTCAATACACAGTAAATCCAAAGATGCTTAAACTCCAATTATCAACACCTACCGTTGACACATTGCCATTTAATGACTTCGGAGTGCCTGTGCTTTGCTACAGTCTCATTCTCCTTCAGTGTGATCTCATTCTCACTTTCCCTCTTTCCGCCCTCCCGACCACCACCGCGAACCCCATTGGTATTGGATGACTCACTCTATTAATGCAGCTGACCTTCTAAGCTATAATTAATCGAAATCTAGCTGAATCCCATGTAAGCCCCCGCCAGAAGCTTATCATTCTCTCTCGCCCCCTCAAACGGGATGGGTATGTTGTGTTCCGGCGCGTCTTAAGTGGGCTTAATCGACGAGCTGCCAGGCTATGTGGTAAGCATGGCAACGCAGAATAGAGAATACTGTTTACCATTCTTTGAGGAACAATCTTCGTACAGGGGAGAATATATCCGGTGAATACGAATGGGGCTCAATCTTCACTGTCTGAAGAGCTCTAGGAACTCTAAGAAGAAAGTGGGAAGCCCAGTTAAAAAGTTGTCTGAACTGAACACCTACAATCAGTAAACCCAGCTACAAAGAAGATAAATGTGAAGAAGTATCAGGAGTGGGGACCCAATTGAACGGTTTAATTCCAGACTAGATTCAGGGGTTTGAAACGATAATACCAATGTAACCTATCTGGGAAGACAACCACAGCTCTGAAATGATGATACAGCACCATGTATGAAGGAAACTTTCAGCAAAACTTTCTGCCAAAGTTCTTCAGCTTCAGGCTGGCCTGTACCCTTCCATCATCCACACTTGGGTTATCCATAATGATGAGTACACTGAGCCAAGAGAGAAGCAATCGGAGGGTAGTCAAGGACTTTGGCCATCAGTTGGCTTAGCTCTTCCCTCCAAATGTTTGTCTCCTAGCAGGTGTAAGCTCCATTGGACACAGACGGTAATGTGACTAGTACTGGGCTAGTCGATCACTCTAGCTTGGACCAGAGGGACAAAGGAAGGGCCCAAAACAGCTTCTGTAAAGCCTGAGCAGATTGGGGGCAGACAGTATTTCTGCACAGGATGTCGAGGTGGAATGCAACAGAGCAGTGACTGGAGAGTTGGGCTGCGTTATCGAAGGGGTGGTGGTGGTGGTGTACAAGGCTGGAGAACTGACTCTACTGACTGTGTCGATATATAACAAGGGGGAAATACAGAGAGAGAGGGGGGCAGATGGAGTGTGTGAGAGAGGAGAGGAGAGAGACAGAGACAGAGACAGACAGACAGACTATAGGCATCGCTGTAGGCCAAATGGACATGTGCTGATGGACATGTTATAGAAGAGACCTGCGAGACTGGGGGGAAGAGAGAGAGTCCAGGAGATTACATCTTTCCACCTCTTTCTTTCCAATTTATATCAATCACTCTACTGGAGTCTTGACTTGAATCCTTTCTGTACTATTATTGTCCTTTTCCTCCTAATCCTAGTCCTCCCTGCTTGGAGGTTGAGGTGATATAGATCACACATACACAACTCAATGCCTGTTGTAATTGTTCCTGTCACCATTTCCCCTCATTTCCATTTTCTCCCTCTCTTTCTGCCTCTAATGCTATCTATAATTGGTGGTTGTATTGATTAGACATAAAATTCAAGGGCTTCCTTAATTGGTGCTGTCAAACCATGAAAGAGCTCTGTGATCACACACACGCACTTGCGCGCACACGCACTCTCACACACACACACACACACACACACACACACACACACACGCGCTCCTGACAAAGTGCTGGGCGGAAGGCAAAACCATGGATCGATTAGTTAATAGAATATTGTGATGTAAATTGTCAGGAGAATGATTCTAAGTAACTTAACATGAATCATCATTTAGCTTAAGTAATTTGATTTTACGATGACACTGATGGGTAATCAAGGCATTTATCAACTTGTAATCACAGTGTTCATGAGCATTGATGAGCATTGGTAAGCATCAATATGTCACGATCGTCGTAAGAACTGGACCAAGGCGCAGCGTGCGTAGAGTTCCACATCTTTATTACTAAGTGAAACTTTCAGCAGAAACAAAACAATAAACGAAATGTGACGTTTTGGAGTGCTCACAGGCAACAACACAAAAACAAGATCCCACAAAACACAGTGGGGAAATGGCTGCCTAAATATGATCCCCAATCAGAGACAACGATAAACAGCTGCCTCTGATTGGGAACCATACCAGGCCAACATAGAAATAAAACAAGCTAGATTACCCACCCTAGTCACACCCCGACCTAACCGACATAGAGAATAAAAAGGCTCTCTATGGTCTGGGCGTGACACAATAAATATTGAGTGTGCGATTACATTTTTGTGGAACTGGCGGTTGATCTTCTTACGTTTCTGCAACGAAGATTGAGATTACTGGTGTGCTTCCAGAATTGCCATGGCTCATTTAAAGATAAACCACTACTAAGCCTTTTGAATCGCACACTCAATTATCAACTTTTTAGCTACAAAACATCCTGGGACAATTAGTCCACTTTTGAAGTTTGACTAACTCTGATTTTGGGGTGAAATGTCACTTTAACAGATGTTTGACAATGTGTAGATGATATTACAAAAACAGGACCAGAGCATTCCATGTGTCCAGATGTCTACCTTTGCTAATCTAATATATCAGATAAAGTGTGGTTTGAGACCATTTAATAATATAACAGAGAAGCAGCTCCCAGCAGTTCATCATCGTTCTAATCTTGTCAGGATATTTCATAAATTCAAATCTGTGTCAGGGGGAAGCCATTTTCACAGAGAACTTCTGGATGAGGAACAGACTGAGATAATTGCTCAATTTTTAGAGTTCAAAGTCCTTTCCTTCAAATCATTAGTAATCAATTCTGCTCTGATCATCTGACTATACCGCTGGATGAGCTCGATGGTGTTTACGCTGGCTTCATAACAACTTTGATTCCCTCGGGAGATAGTTCATTGTTCTGATCATGCACTGGAAAATTATATCACAAATCGATTGGAGAAAGATTTGTAGACCTCCACAAGTCTGGTTCATCCTTGGGAACAATTTCCAAACACCTGAAGGTACCACGTTTATCTGTACAAACAATAGTAAGCAAGTATAAACACCATGGGACCACAAAGCCGTCATACCGCTCAGGAAGGAGACGCGTTCTGTCTCCTAGAGATGAACGTACTTTGGTGCGAAAAGTGCAAATCAATCCCAGAACAACAGCAACGGACCTTGTGGAGATGCTGGAAGAAGGTACAAAAGGTACAAAAGGGTACAAAGGTACAAAAGTATCTATATCCACAGTAAAATGAGTCCTATATCAACATAACCTGGCTGGTCAGCAAGGAAGAAGCCACTGCTCCAAAACTGCCATAAAAAAAGCCAGACTATGGTTTGCAACTGCACATGGGGACAAAGATCGGACTTTTTAGAGAAATGTCCTCTGGTCTGATGAAACAAAAATAGAACTGTTTGGCCATAATGACCATCATTATGTTTGGAGGTAAAAGGGGGAGACTTGCAAGCCGAAGAACACCATCCCAACCGTGAAGCACTGGGGTGGCAGCATCATGTTGTGGGGGTGCTTTGCTGCAGGAGGGACTGGTGCACTTCACAAAATAGATGGCATCATGAGGGAGGAAAACTATGTGGATATATTGAAGCAACATCTCAGGACATCAGTCAGGAAGTTAAAGCTTGGTCGCAAATGGGTCTTCCAAATTGACAATGACCCCAAGCATACTTCCAAATTTGTGGCAAAATGGCTTAAGGACAACAACGTCAAGGTATTGGAGTGGCCATCACAAAGCCCCGACCTCAATTCTATAGAAAATGTGTGGGCAGAACTGAGAAAGCGTGGGCGAGCTAAGAGGCCTACAAACCTGACTCAGTTACATCAGCTCTGTCAGGAGAAACTGACAGGAGAAATTTTCACCCAATTTATTGTGGGAAGCTTGTGGAAGGCTACCCGAAACACTTGACCCAAGTTAAACAATTGAAAGGCAATGCTACCCAATACTAATTGAGTGTATGTAAACCTCTGACCCACTGGGAATGTGATGATAAATAAAAGCTGAAATAAATCACTCTCTCTACTATTATTCTGACATTTCACAGTCTTAAAATAAAGTGGTGATCCTAACTGACCTAAGCCAGGGAATTTTTACCAGGATTAAATGTCAGGAATTGTGAAAAACTGAGTTTAAATGTATTTGGCTAAGGTGTATGTAAACTTCTGACTTCAACTATATATATATATATATATTTATACACATATGTACACACACATACTGTATATATATATTTAAAACAAAATCATTTCTACATAATATGAAGATAATGTTGCTTCAAATGAAACCAGGAATCATATGGCTTTAGCATCATTAAAATAAACTTCAGTATATTGTAGCCATTACAATTATCTGCTCAATTGATGTAAAATTCCCAATACCTTCAGAGGCAAGAAAATATGTCAGTGCTATAGACAGGTTGGTTGTTTAGCAATAAAACCGATGACTGCACAACTATGGGCAAAACAGACGGTGTTGGCTGAGATTGTTGACAACTGTCACGACTTCCGCCGAAGTCGGGCGGCGCTCGGCTGTCGGCGTCGCCGGTCTTCTAGCCATCATCGATCCACTTTTCATTTTCCATTTGTTTTGTCTTGTATTCTCACACACCTGGTCTCAATTTCCCTCATTACATGTTGTGTATTTAACCCTCTGTTCCCCCCATGTGTAACGGCTGATTTCCTCCTCTTCGTCTGAAGTGAGGTGTAGCAGGGATCGGACCAAGACGCAGAGTGGTAAGTGTTCTTGTTTTAATATAATCCACTGAACACGACAAAAAATACAAAATAACAAAGTAACCTAACCGAAACAGTCCAGTGTGGCATGAAGACAGACACCAGAAACAAACACCCACAAACCAACAGTGAAAACAGGCAACCTAAATATGGTTCCCAATCAGAGACAATGCAAAACACCTGTCTCTGATTGAGAACCATATCAGGCCAATTGACAAACCTAGAAACACATAACATAGACTGCCCACCCCAACTCACGCCCTGACCATACTAACTAAAGACAAAACAAAGGAAAATAAAGGTCAGAACATGACACCATGTCTTTGTGCGGAATTGTTTATTGTAAGCGCATGTGCACGTTGTCGCGCGACGGGTTTTGTACCCATTTGTTTGTTGTTCTGGTTACCGGTGGTTTTTATGATTAAAACTCCTCCGTTGATTAACCAGTTTTGCTCTCCTGCGCCTGACTTCCCTACCGCCAGTTACGCACTTCCTTACAACAACATGTAGGCCTGAACTATATTTTGTTTCCAAATGTTTATTGAAAACATAAATACATTTGCATGATGAGCACTTATTGTCTCTTAAATACATTGTTACAGTTGTTGGCCCAATTTTTTTGGGCCATATTAGCATAGACGTAACATCATTCGAAACACCTCAAAACAAGACATGATATCAAGAACAAGATAAAACTATCGGAAGCCAGCCATCTACGATTCCCCACATGGCAGCTTCATGTCATTGTCGCTAGCTATCTGAACATCACACGTCCTTCAGCCCCATCGGTGTGCGCACATCATTTTCGTGATGGTGTCAGCCCGTCTATAACATCAAGTATGTCTATGTTTATGTAACGGATGTGAAATGGCTAGCTAGTTAGCGGGTACGCGCTACTAGCGTTTCAATCAGTTACGTCACTTGCTCTGAAACCTAGAAGTAGTGTTGCCCCTTGCTCTGCAAGGGCCGCGGCTTTTGTGGAGCGATGGGTAACGACGCTTCGTGGGTGACTGTTGTTGATGTGTGCAGAGGGTCCCTGGTTCGCGCCCGGGTCGGGGCGAGGGGACGGTTTAAAGTTATACTGTTACATTTATTTTATGAAAACACTGACATTTACTTATTAAATGAATATCCCTTTGGATTGTGTGGGATGACAGAGGAAGAGGAAGTACTATCTTCTTGGAAAAGGTCTCTGTCCTAAATGACCACACAATAAACACATGCAGATGTAATATTAATGTGTTTGGGAGTTATCTTTTCTACAATGAAAGTGAAAGACTAGAGAAATGAAATCACTGAATCGGATATATATGATACCTCAGATCATGCAATAAATCATATGTCTTAGGTCAGGTTGTGACAGATGGATTACCACTTTGCTGTTTCTCATATTGTAATGTAACCTTCTAGAGTGGTGTATTTCTCATCTTTTAATGTAACATTCTAGAGTGTGTTTCTCAAATGTTAATGGAACCTTCTAGAGTGGTGTGTTTCTCATATTGCAATGTAGCCTTCTAGAGTGGTGTATTATATCATTTACATGGCCCTTTCGTCAATTACCTCGGGCCTAAGAGGACAGAGCAAGAGTAATTGGTCCTATAGTGGTACTGCGGGTAGTTTTGTGTGGCCTCCACTTTGCTATCGTCACTCGTGTTTAATGGTTAGTGATTAATTGCTAGAGGGAATATCACATACACATGCCTAAGCACTTACTCCAGCAATGAAAAAATCATCAACATTTTTTATCTACAGAATCAGAAGACTTTCATTTATTTAATGGGTGCATCCACACAAAACTAGTATTAATTTCACTCCACTGATCATTTTTAGAGAAGCACACATTGACCCTCTGAGAAAAGGAGGATAAGCTTGTTTCTGATAGGGATAGTTGATTATTGTTGGAATGGGAGCTACACGAAAACAAAATCATTGACAGTCCTCTTTAACTAGCATCAGCTAATTGAGAGAGAGAGAGAGAGAACTCTCAGTTTTTTCCAGTCAGTCCTCCTCTTATCCCCTACCTACTGAAAGAAACACAACCAGAGCTGATATATTTTGCTAAAAAGTAGAGCATAGGCATACATAATGTGCCCATGACTACATCACTAACTGGTTTCCAAAAGTTTTTAAAACACTACCAATTCCATCCGGGTGAATTCAAAACAAAAAATAGACCTTGGCGAGACATATGATACAAAAAAATGACAAATAAAATACAACGGCACTTCAACACTTGACATTGTGCATTATTCAACATTCCAGTCAAATCACTGCCCTTGGGTCCGTCTTGCTCTGCTGTAAAGAGCCATGGGCTGAATTACCAAGGATTTGAATATGCAGTGTGTGACCTTGCATTACTGGTGTCCTAATTTACAAAACCTACCTCCCTCTCCATAGACAGAGAACCATTAGGAATTCTACACCACAGTGCCCTCCGTAATTCTTATTATTTTGGCGTTGTACTCCAAAGGTTTGGATGATTTGAAATCAAACAATAACTATGGGGTTAAAGTGCAGAATGTCCGCTTTAATTTGAGGGTATGTTCATCTATATTGAGTGACCCGTTTAGAAATCACAGCACTTTTTGTACATAGTCCCCCCATTTTGGTTGAGCAAAAGTATTGGGACAAATTCACTTATTTGTGTAAAGTAAAAAGTATTCCTAGCACGCAATGACTACACATTTGTTGGATGCATTATCTTTTTGTTTTGGTTGTGTTCCAGATAATTTTACGCTCAGTAGAAATGATGCAGGTGTCATAACCAGCCATAAAATATATATGTCACAACAGGTCTAAATGTGTCATGACGGTGTTATTACCATATCATAACAGGTTATGACAAGTTATGTCAGCTGTTATGACATTATGACATGGCTATGACTGTGTCATAACGTGTTATGACGCTGGGTGTCAAGTAAAGTGTTAACCAATTATCATACCCCCAAGAGATGCTAACCTCTCACCATTACAATAACAGGGAAGGTTAGCATTTTATATCATACCCCCAAGAGATGCTAACCTCTCACCATTACAATAACAAGGAAGGTTAGCATTTTATATCATACCCCCAAGAGATGCTAACCTCTCACCATTACAATAACAGGGAAGGTTAGCATTTTTTGGGGTATGATATTTGTTCATCTGTAACTTTCATTATTCACGATTAATTCAGGATTATCCGTAATCATGGTAGCATCCACATTCATGTAGAAGTCTTTAGAAACATATTATATTCTTATTTACAATAAAAGTGACTCCAAAATTACACAATTCATTATTTACCATTAATTTCTATTGGGCACAAAATCAACTGAAATGCAATCTGAACAAATAGAAAATTAGCTTGATGTAGTCATTGTGTGCTATGAATATAGGAACAAATACTTAACTTTTTACTACTTTAATACACATACATTAGTATATGGACGGCCCTTCAAATTAGTGGATTTCAGTGATGTAAAGCTTGCCGCCATTGGACTCTGGAGCAGTGGAAACGTGCTCTCTGGAGTATTGAATCACGCTTCACCATCTGGCAGTCCAACAGACAAATCTGGGTTTGGCAGATGTCAGGAGAAGGCTACCTGCCCCAATGCATAGTGCCAACTGTAAAATTTGGTGGGGGAGGAATAATGTTCTAGGGCTGTTTTTCATGGTTCGGGCTAGGGCCCTTAGTTCCAGTGAAGAGAAATCTTAACGCTACAGTATGCAATGACATTTTAGATGATTCTGAGCTTCCAACGTGGTGGCAACAGTTTGGGGAAGGCCCTTTCCTGTTTCAGCATGACAATGCCCCCGTGTACAAAGTGAGATCCATACAGAAATGATTTGTCGAGATCGGTGTGGAAGATCTTGACTGGCCTGCACAGAGCCCTGACCTCAACCACATTGAACACCTTTGGGATGCATTGGAAAACCGACTGCGAGCTGAATGGAAGAAAATCCCCACAGCAATGTTACAACACCTAGTGTTGAGTGGAGGATGTTATAGTAGCAAATGGGGGACCAACTCCATATTAATGCCCATGATTTTGGAATTAGATGTTTGACGAGCAGGTGTCCACATACTTTTGGTCATGTAGTGTTTAAGCAAATTTGTCCCAATACGTTTGCTCCCCTAAAATCGGGGGTCTATGTACACAATGTGCTGTAATTTCTAAACAGTTCATCCGATATGGATAAAAATTCCCTCTGCACTTTAACCTCAAAGTAATTGTTTTATTTCACATCCAAACTGTTGGAGTATACAGCCAAAATAATAAAAAACGCTTCACTGTCCCAATAATTACGGAAGGCACTGGGGAGCGACTCACTTTTGTTCTCCCACAGCAAAGCTCTCGCTCTCTTTCCCTTGCCTCTCTCTCTCTGACTGTTTAACTCTCTTCCTCTATTTTCATCTCTAAAATGCACAAGCGTTCATACACACAGATGTACAAAGATTTACTCAGACCCACGTTTGGCAATGATGCTTGCATCTGCATGCATACGTGTGTGTGTGTATTTGTGTATTGTATGTGTCTTAAGACAGGCCTGAACAATTAAGTGATAATGCCCTCGAAGCCGATGTTGGAGGATATATTGGCACTGGGGTTGCGGTAAACCGTGCCAATATATCCTCCAAACACCGGCTAAGAGGGCATTATCACTTCTATACCTCGGGTTAACAACATATTCAAATAATCATTGACACATTTTCAGTTTTTAGATTTTGTTAAGACCTGTATAAATAAACAATAGATAAACCCTAAAAATTGAGTTACAGTACCAGTCAAAAGTTTGGACATACCAGGGTTTTTCTATATTTTTACTATTTTCTACATTGTAGAATAATAGTGAAGACATCAAAACTATGAAATCATGTAGTAACCAACAAAGTCAAATATATTTTATGTTTGAGATTCTTCTAAGTAGCCACCCTTTGCCTTGATGACAGCTTTGCAGACTCTTGGCATTCTCTCAACCAGCTTCATGAGGTAGTCACCTGGAATGCATTTCAATTAACAGGTTTGCCTTGTTAAAAGTACATTTGTGGAATTTCTTTCCTTTTTTGAGCCAATCAGTTATGTTCTGACAAGGTATGGGTGGTATACAGACGATAGCCCTATTTGATAAAATACCAAGTCCATATTATAGCAAGAACAGCTCAAATAAGCAAAGAGTGACAGTCCATCATGACCTTAAGACATGAATGTCATGGTTCCAACTGTCACCAGAGGGCGACAGAGACCGTCCTAGAGACATTAATGACACTCAGGTGTGTCCTATTACTCATTATGATTTCCCTGTTATTAAAAGAGGTGTGTTTTCTGGTTTCCTTTGCAGAAGCTTGAATTGTTTACCGTGTGCGTTTGTTTCCTGGGTGAGTTTGAGACTTAGTGTTTGTTGCTTTTTCTAGTGTACTGTGATCCTGCGGCTGCTTTTTTTAATGTTTATCCTTAACCACTGATTCCTCGTCTGGTCTCTTCTCTGCACCTGGGTCCAACCTCACCACGTCACAGCAAGCTTCTGCCCAAACATGGACCCAGCAGAGATCACCCAGATCAAGAATGTTGTAACACACCAAGGAGCACTGCTGGGGTGGCAGTAAGAACAACTCTCCCAAACATAAGAGACCCTCTGGGAACTTACCGAATCCCTTCAACCACAGTCCAACCTCAACCCAGGAGGAGCCAATGCCCAAGGCTCATCGCCCAGTGCTGCAGGCATCGCGTAGTTCCTCCAGGGAACCTGCCCCAGGAACTCAAGATTCCAGCCCCCGAGCGGTATGACGGCCACCCGAAAGGGGTTCCTCAATCAGTGTTCTCTGGTGTTCAAGCTACAGTCCTCCTCGTTCCACTCTGATTGGGCCATGATCGCCGACATCATCTCTCTACTCTAGGACAAGGCCCTGGCGTGAGCAACAGCGGTGTGGGAACAGCAGCCACCATCCTGCAGCTCCATATTAGCCTTCACCCTCGAGCTGCAATGAGACTTCGACCACCCAATCGGCGGACGAGAAGCGGCCAGCCGACTGTTCAACATCCGCCAAGGGGCCAGATGAGTGGCTGATTTCGCCATTGAGTTCCGCACTCTTGCCGCCGAGAGTGGGTGGAATATGGAGGCCCTAGTCACCGTTTTCCACAAGGGTTTGTCTAACTCCATCAAGGATGAACTGGCCTCTCGGGAACTGGGAGAGAACCTTGAGCCCCTGATAACACTGGAAATCAGGATCAACAACCGCTTCCAAGAAAGCGTGAGACAACACCTTTTAGGCACCACCCAAATATCCCGGTTTCCTGAGTACCCCAAGCTCCCTGAAACCAGCATTAAGGAGCCCATGCAGCTGGGACGCACACGTCTGAGCCCAAAGGAACGTGACAGGCGCATGCGCAAAGGTTGCTGCCTCTACTGCGGAGGTCTCGGCCATCTCCGAGCTACATGCCCAGAGCTGACGGGAAACGGCATGGCACGCCAGGACAAGGGGAGACCATGACGAGCTGTGCAGTTACCCCCCGGATACCCAGTCACCGTCTGTCACTATCAGCAACCCTCCACAGGGACAACAGTCAGCACCAGATTCAAGCCTTCGTGGACACCGGGGCCGCAGAGAATTTCATTGATCAAAATTTCGCCAGAGAATTACAAATCCCCTGCTTGAAATGTCCCGTCCCTCTGCAGATTCAAGCCCTCGATGGACGCCCCATTGTCTCCGGCCAGGTGGAATATCAGACCAAGCCCAATCTACTGCAGGTTGGGGTGAATCACTCAGAATTTTAGTTTAATTTTGATCATGGCTCCCGAGAACCCCCTTATCCTAGGGTACCCCTGGCTAGCGCTACATAACTCACTATTCTCCTGGTCCATGGGACACTTACTAGACTGCGGTAAGGACTGCCAGACTAAATGTCTGAGACCCCCACCAAGAGCATCACCGTGTCTTCCTGAATCCATTGAAGACCAAGACTTGTCGGCTCTCCCTCCCAAATACTTCGACCTCCGAGAGGCCTTCAGCAAGAGGCAGGCAGGCACCCTTCCTCCCATCGTCCATATGACTGCGCCATAGAAGTTCTAACCGGCTCCACACCTCCCTGGGGCCGTCTGTACTCCCTCTCGACCCCTGAGGCAGCAGTCATGGACAATTACATCCGGGAGTCGCTGGAAGCAGGTTTCAGTCGCCCCTCTACATCCCCAGTTGGTGCAGGTTTCTTCTCGTGGGTAAGAAGGATGGAGGCCTGCGTCCTTGCATGGATTACAGAGGGCTGAACCGGATTATGATCAAAAATCACTAGAACCTACCCCTGATGTCTGTCGCATTGGAGTTGGCCCCAGGGGCCCAATTCTTCACCAAACTGGATCTCCGCAACGCTTACAATCTGGTGAGAGGAAAACGGCCTTTAACACCCCTAGTGGTCACTGAGTATTTAGTCATGCCCTTCGGATTATCGAACTCACCGGGAGTCTTTCAAGCATTGGTCAATGACACTCTTTGTGATATGTTGAATCGGTTCGTCTTTGTTTATCTCAACGACGTCCTGATCTTCTCCAAAACCCTTCCATAACACATACTGCACATCCTCCAAGTCAATTATATGTCAAGATAGAGAAGTGTGAGTTCCACCTATCCCAAGTTTCCTTCCTGGGTCACATTATCTCTACTGCAGGCATCCAAATGGACCCCGTAAAGGTTGAGGCAGTTGCCGACTGGCCCGTACCACCTCACTCAAGCAGGTCCAGCGGTTCCTCAGGTTTGCCAATTTTTACAGGTGTTTTATACGCAACTCACCATCCTAACGCACAAGTCCCAGACCTGTTTTTGCTGGACTCCAGAGGCTGACAGGGCATTCATGGAGCTCAAGGGACTTTTCACAGACTTTATCACAGGGTTACCTCCATCCCAAGGGCTTACCACTATCCTGGTGGTCATCGATCGGTTCTCAAAGGGAGCCCATTTCATCGCCTTACCCAAGATGCCCTCGGCGAAGGAGACCACTGATCTCGTGATTACCGATGTCTTTCGGCTACACGGACTTCCCCAGGACATTGTCTCAGATCGTGGGACCCAGTTCATCGCACGTTATTGGAAGGCCTTTTGCTCCCTGTTGGGGGCGTCGGTGAGTCTCTCCTCGGGGTTCCACCTACAGTCTAATGGGCAAACTGAGCGGGCCAACCAAGAGCTGGATAAGCTTCTCCGCTGTTTCGTCTCCACTCAGGCCAACAACTGGAGAAAGTTCCTCGTCTGGGTGGAATATGCTCATAACACACTGCCGAACACATCCACTGGACTGTCGAGTGTAAGTTTTGGTTCGGGCCCGAGGCACCCTGCAGTACCTGGTGGACTGTGAGGGCTACGGTCCCCAGGAGTGGGCGTGGGTGCCTGTCCGGGACATCCTGGACCCGGGTCTTTTCAGGATTTCAACTAACTACATGGTGGTTGCCCTGGCTCCGCGGCTGGAGCCGCTCCTAGAAGGGGGGGGGGGGGGGGGGGTACTGCCATGGTTCCACATTTCACAAGAGGGTGGCAGAGACTGTCCTAGAGACATTAATGACAGGTGCGTCCAATTACTCATTATGATTTCCCTGTTAAATGAGTTGTTTTCTGGTTTCCTTTGCAGAAGCTTGAATTGTTTAAGCTGTGCATTTGTTTCATGAGTGAGTTTAAGACTTAGTGTTTGTTGTTTTTTCCAGTGTACTGTAATCCTGCGGCTACTGTTTATCAGTAAAGTCTTTATGCTTATCCTTAACCACTGATTCCTCATCTGGGTCCAACTTCACCACATCACAATGAAGGTCAGTCAATCTGGAAAATTGCAGTCATAAAAACCATCAAGCACTATGATGAAACTGGCTTTCATGAGGACCGCCACAGGAAAGAAAGACCCAGAGTTACCTTTGCTGCAGAGGATATGCTCATTAGAGTTAATTGCACCTCAGAAATTGCAGCCAAAATAAATGCTTCACAAAGTTCTAGTAACAGACACATCTCAACATCAACTGTTCAGAGGAGACTGCGTGAATCAGGCATTCATGGTCGAATTGTTGCAAAGAAACCACTACTAAAGGACACCAATAAGAAGAGACTTGCTTGGGCCAAGAAACACGAGCAACGGACATTAGACCGGTGGAAATCTGTCCTTCGGTCTAAAGAGTCCAAATTTGAGATTTGTTTTGGCTCCAACAGCCATGTCTTTGTGAGACGCAGAGTAGGTGAACGGATGACCTCCGCATGTGTGGTTCCCACCGTGAAGCATGGAGGAGGTGGTGTGATGGTGCTTTGCTGGTAACACTGTCTGTGATTTATATTCGAATTTAAGCCACAGCATTTTGCAGCAATTCGCCATCCCATCTGGTTTGTGCTTAGTGGGACTATCATTTGTTTTTCAACAGGACAATGACCCAACACACATCCAGGCTGTGTAAGGGCTATTTGACCAAGGAGAGTGCTGCATCAGATGACCTGGCCTCCACAATCACCCAGCTTCAACAGAATTGAGATGGTTTGGGATGAGTAGGACCGCAGAATGAAGGAAAAGCAGCCAAGTGCTCAGCATATGTGGGAACTCCTTCACGACTGTTGGAAAAGCATTCCATGTGAAACTGGTTGAGAGAATGATTTTAGATTCTTTAAAGTATCTTGGCAATGTTTTTTTAAAATTTGTTTAACTGTTGTGGTTACTACCTGATTCCATGTGTTATTTCATAGTTTTGATGACTTCACTATTATTGTACAATGTAGAAAATAGTAAAACAATTAAGAAAAACCCTTGAATGAGTAGGTGTGTCCAAACTTTTGACTGGTACTGTACAACTTTGGAT
The DNA here is from genome assembly GCF_016432855.1 of Salvelinus namaycush. Lineage (NCBI taxonomy): Eukaryota > Metazoa > Chordata > Actinopteri > Salmoniformes > Salmonidae > Salvelinus > Salvelinus namaycush. Next base: position 1,664,734 of record NC_052347.1, on the reverse strand, counting down.
ATTGACAGACACACACAAATAAGCATTGTCAATGGGGCTCTACTCACTGGTGGTGTTGTACTTGACGCCATAGAACATCTCTGGACATGGCCGTGACACCCACTCCCCTGCAGTGCTCTTTGGCCAGCAGGTACCGATGGGATCGATGGACATGTTACAGAACAGGCCTGAGCAACAGAGAAAGGAGGGAGGGAGACAGACACAGAGAAGGGGATCACAAAAGGAATGAAAGGGAGAGAAAGACAAGAGAAAAAAGCCAGCATTACAACCAGTGGATTTTTGTCTGTGATTGTGGATGGACAGAGGTTAAAGAGCGCAGTGTCACAGCTGTCTAACAGAGAGAGAATGGTAAATAAAGAACAGGACATGACCACCGTAACCTGCCTAGCAGTGCTTACAGGTAACTGGCCCTGGCAACAGTAGGGTCGACCACACACACATGGTCACAGAGGTCATAACCATGGCACCAGTCATCATCCGAGCTACAGCCTCAGGGCATGTCCAGTTGTATTCAATTATAACAACCCCTAACTTTTCTAATGTTTGAACATTGGACATTTTGGAAAGTTGTACAATGTTTACCCATGACATTTGACATTTCCATCCCACCCTCTTATATGAAGTTGTGCTAAACAGTAGGAACTCATTGGTTTGTTTAGACCACCCCTCAATCTATAAATGCCTAAAATAACATGAATAATGTTGATTGAAAGTTTGTTTACAAATAGTTGAAATGTGCAAAGTGCAAACTAGGATTACAGTTACTATGCACTAGTAATTGAATGACTACCATTCAAAAGTTTGGGGTCACTTAGAAATGTACTTGTTTTTGAAAGAAAAGCAATTATTTTGTCCATTAAAATAACATCAGCTTGATCAGAAATACATTGTTAATGTTGTAAATTACTGTTGTAGCTGGAAATGGCTGATTGGGGCGGCAGGTATCCTAGTGGTTAGAGCGTTAGGCCAGTAACCTAAAGGTTGCTAGATCGAATCCCTGAGCTGACAAAGTAAACATCTCTTGTTCTTCCCCTGAACAAGGCAGTTGTTCCCGCTGTTCCTAGGCCATCATTGTAAATAAGAATTTGCCCATTATCAGCCCATTATCAGCAACCATCACTCCTGTGTTCCAATGGCAAGTTGTGTTAGCTAATCCAAGTTTATCATTTTAAAAAGGCTAATTGATCACTAGAAAATCTTTTTGCAATTATGTTAGCACAGCTGAAAACTGTTCTGATTAAAGAAGCAATAAAACTGGCCTTCTTTAGACTAGTTGAGTATCTGGAGCATCAGCATTTGTGGGTTCGATTACAGGCTCAAAATGGCCAGAAACAAAGGACTTTCTTCTGAAACTCGTCAGTCTATTCTTGTTCTGAAAATTGAAGGCTATTCCATGCGAGAAATTGCCAAGAAAGTGAAGATCTCATACAGCGCTGTGTACTACTCCCTTCACAGAACAGCGCAAACTGGCTCTAACCAGAATAGAAAGGGGGTTGGGAGGCCCCAGTGCACAACTGAGCAAGAGGATAAGTACATTAGATTGTCTAGTTTGAGAAAACTAAATCTACTATGCCTTGGGTGGATGGCATTTTTACCTTGTATTTGGGAAGGAGGTGTGTAGCTAGCTAACGTACGTGACAACGGGGGTTGAAAATGGTTAGAGGGATTTCGAAATTGAAGGTGGAGGTAGGGGACGACTATGGCCAAGGAGGTGCATGTGCATGGACGTCGGAGGATCTGGCTGAGGAGATCACCAGGGCATCGGAGCACAGAGGCCGCTTGAGGGAGACAGTTAGAATGATGTCGGCTGAAGCGGGCATGAGTACTTCGTCGACTGTGCTTGGTGAGGATTCTGGTGGGCGGACCGAAGGGGTTGACGTCGAAGCTGCGGGAAGAGGAATTTGGTGCTCAGGATGTAAACAAACATGGCGGCGCCCAGTTCCCGATTGCGTCCGAATCTGTTAAGACCCAGAAGTACTCCGATAAAGCGGATTGTGAAGCTTTTCATGCTCAGTTTGAACTGTTAGCTCATTTTGGAGGGTGGTTGAATGAAGATATGGCAGTGCAGTTGGCTTTGTGCCTGACGGATGATGCTCTGTCCTGTTTGATATTGATTTGCCCCGAGGACAGACGTGATTATGGGGCTTTACTGGGAGCACTGAGGAGGCGCTTTGGACAGTGTGTACAGCCCGGGCTGCTGCGCTCAGAGCTGAGTAATAGACACAGGAAGCCTGGAGAGCCACTACGGGTGCTAGCTAATGACATTGAGAGCCTCTCTCGGTGGGCATATGCTCACATGCCCCCCTCTGTGCAGAGAGAGCTAGCACGGGACCAGTTCATCCAGGCGCTTTCTCCTATGGAGCTGCGCATACAGACCCAGCTGGCTCATCCTGAGTCATTGCAGATAGCCTTGGAGATGGCTTTGGAGAGGGAGCTCGTGTGGGCTGGGGCTTCAGCTGTGGCTTTGGTGGGGGTGCAGGGAGACAGACCCACTGTGCGGGCTGCGGGGCAGAGCAGCCCAGAGCCGGAAAAGCCTGCATGGGTGGCTGTAATGACTGAAATCATTCGTGCTGTGTCGCTACAGGCAGCACGAAACACACGCCCTGGTCCCAGGGTCTGCTGGGGATGTGGCAGCCAAGCCATCTGCGCCGGATTTCCCCATGTCCCCCAGAGCTGAGGGAAAAGGCTTGGGGTCCGCATAGACGGGGCAGTGCGGACCCCTGGGACTAGGGCGTGCTTTCCCAACCACCACCATGTTCAGGAGGATCCCACCAACACGGACGGGGGAGCAAGGATCCAAGTCCCCCAGAAGCAGACGAGGGCAAGCGGATGGAGCCTGTTGTTATGGTGGGCCGGACCTGTGTTGGGGACTTTTGTCATGTCCCTGTCACTGTGGAGGGGGTGCCCTGCTCTGTCCAGTCGTCAAGGTTCCTAAGAAGGGGTGCAAGCTGAGGTTCTGTGCGGACTTCAGGTGGCTGAATGAGATAACCAGGAAGGTCTCATACCCCATACCACGTATCGATGAGTCGCTGGACCTAGTTAGGGGGTCCTCCTGGTTCTCCTCAATAGACCTCCGCAGTGGCTACTGGCAGGTGCCCCTCTCCCCAGAGGCCAGAGCCAAAACTGCGTTCTCCACTAACAGAGGACACTGGCAGTTCAAGGTCCTGTGCTTCTTCCTGTGCAGTGCTCCAGCTACTTTTGAGAATTTGATGGACAGCGTGCTGGATGGCATCCCCCGAAAGCAGTGTCTGGTATACCTCGATGACATCCTGGCCCATGGCAGCTCCTTCCAATCAGCCCTAGGGGCGCTACGACGTGTACTGGAGAGGGTGGCTGCCGCAGGCCTGAAGCTCCACCCCAAGAAGTGGTGAGGAGAGAGGTGTCCTTCCCACCGAGTGGGGAAGGAGGGTATCAGCACCATGGAGGACAAGGTGGGGGCTATCCGAGACTGGCCCACCCCCACCGACCAGCATCAGCTGAAGAGCTTCCTGGGCCTGGCCTCGTGAGGTTTGTACGGGGCTTCTCAAGCGTTGCTGCTACCGAATAACAAGGCCTTCACTTGGACAGTGGAGTGTGAGGAGGCCTTCAACACCCTCAAACGTGCACTGATCGAGGCCCCCGTGCTCGCCCACCCCTGATCTCACCTTGTCCTTTATTCTGGAGACAGACGCGAGCAATGTGGGCATGGGTGGTGTGCTGGTCCAGGTGGGGCCAGATGGGAGAGAGAGTGGTGGCGTACTTCAGCAAAATATTTGACAAACATGAGCACTGCTACTGTGTCACCCGGCGGGAGCTCCTTGCTGTTGTGGCTTCCATCAAACACTTCCATCCAACACTACTACCTGGGTGGCCTGCCCTTTACTGTAATGACTGCCCACTCTGCTCTCCAGTGGCTCATGTCTTTCAGAGAGCCAGACGGGCACGCTGGTTGGGGGAGCTTCAGTCATACGACTTCACAGTGGTGCACAGGACAGGGGCACGCCACTCCAACGCCATGTCCCATCGGCCCTGTACTGCAGACAGAGCCGCCACTGTGGGCGGAGAGAGGGCCGTGAGAGAGAGCTGTGTGCAGGGGTTCTGTGCCACAGTGTTTCGGGCGAGTGGGCCTGTCTGCTGTGAGCTGCAGACTGTCGACGTGGCTGAATGGGGGCAGCAGCAGGGATGGGACACAGACCTACAGCCGGTGCTACAGTGGGTAGAGGTGCAGCTAAGGCCACCATGGGAAAAGGTGGCAGCACTCACTCGCGACCAAAGGGTTGTGGTCAAAGTTTGAGAGACTGCGGCTGGCTGATGGCGTGCTACAGCGGGCATGGAAGGAGTCAGCTACGTGAGAGGAGAGGTGGCCGGTGGTGGTCCCAAAAGCATAGCGGGAGGCGATGCTCCAGAGCACTCATGGGGGATGGGGACTGGACACTTTGGGGTCACATAAACACTCCGCCGCCTTCGTCATAGCTTTTACTGGGGGCAGCACAAGAGGGACGTGGATGACTTTTGTCGCCGCTGTGACAACTGCACAGCGAGAAAGGGCCCTCCAGGCCGCTCTCATGCTCAGCTCCAACAGATCCCAGTTGGGGCTCCCATGGAGAGGGTGAGAGTGGATGTAGTTGGGTCGTTCCCCACCACAGACAGTGGAAACCACTGGGTGTTCACGGCCATGAACTATTTCACAAAATGGCCGAGGCCTATGCTCTGCCTGACCAGGAGGCAGAAACCATCGTCGATACCCTGACAGCGGGGATGTTCAGCAGAAACCTTGAGTCACCATGTGTGAGAGGCTGGGTATGCACAAGACCCGCACTACTCCTCTCCATCCTTAAAGTGATGGCCTGATGGAGCGCTTCAACAAAACGCTTGGACAGCAACTGGCCATCGTCTCTGCCAAACACCAGCGTGACTGGGACAAGCACCTGCCTATGGTCCTCATGGCATGCCGCTCCGCTGTCCAAGACTCCACCTCCTGCACGCCTGCCCTTCTCATGCTTGGGAGAGAGATCTGCACCCCTGCAGAGATGGTGTTTGGTTGGCCCCTGGATAGCCTTGCTGTTCCCCCAGGCCGGAGTATGCCCGGAGACTCCAGGGCCACCTGGAGACAGCCCACACCTTCGCCAGAGAGCAGCTGGTGAATGCAGGTGTGAGGCAGAAGAGTAACTATGACGTGCACACCCGGGGAAGGCACTTTGTGGCTGGGGAGCTGGTCTGGGTCTACAGCCCCTTAAGAAAGGCAGAAGCCTCAAGTTGTACAGCCACTGGGTGGGGCCCTGCAGGGTCCTGGAGACGGTAGGGGAGGTTGTTTACCGGGTGCAGCTTCCTCCCAGGGGGAGAAAGGTGGCACTGAGCCGGGACAGGTTAGCCCCGTAGAGAGGGGCCTCTTCTCCCCAAACCCCAGGGACCCCCACAATTCCCCACTCTGGCAATGACATTCTCCAGGCACCCACCCCCAGGTGCCACAGACAAGGCTCCAGACAGCCCACTCCCCCAGTCACCCACCCTGTGTCACCGCGTGGTTCCACGGACTATATTCCCCATTCCCACATCCTTGTCCCCCATATCCTTGCCTTCATCCCCTGGGCCCCAGAGAGGCAGTCCCCTGCCACAGACTGAGCCCCTTGTTTCACATCTGGATACTCTGCGACCATCACGGCCACGCAGGCAAAGGAGACCTCCGGGTTCGTTCAGAGACTTTGTTTGTTCCCTGGGACGAGGGACTTTGTGGTGGGGGGGCTGTGTAGTGACCCGCACAGACAGCTGTGTGTTATGCTATTAGTTGGTTGTGTTGTACTTACCAGTACTCAGAGTTCGCGGGGTCTGACATGCCAATCAACCTGCTATCTGCCAATCACAGGAATGCCTGGAATGTTCTGATGCCAGGCATCCTGGCGGTTGGTGGAGTGGCGTGGCGTGGGTGGGGGGTTTGGAAGGGGGATGGAGCATTGCAAGTTAAGACCATGTTTAGCCATTGTTCTCTCTCTTAAGTCTGGTCTTCACAAGAGAATGTTACGGTTGTTTTATAGGGTATCTTTCATTTATTTGGCGTGGGCTACGGCCAAACAGTAGCCTGTGTGGAGTTGGGTTAATAAACCGTAAATTCGCAAACTCAAACCTCTGTCTGGACAATTGTTCCTTTATGATCCAGCCAGGTCATTACAGTATCTTTCTTTTTTGGAAGAGCACAGCGGGATGTGACATTAAACCGAATATCAACAAAAATAGGACCCTAAAATAAAGTGTACTGGCTAAACTGTCTAATTATTGTCCCAATGCAATTTCCATCCTAATAATTTAGCCACAATGGGGAGTGGTGGAAGTATGAACACAAGCATTTCGCTACACCCGCAATAACATCTGCTAAATATGTGTATGTGACCAATACCATTTAAAAAAAAAAATTGTATAGTTCTGACTTATACAAATTAAACGTCCAGGGTTTGATTCAAGTTGAAACATGATAATCAATGTATTTGTCGTTACTCTCTTTACAAAAATCAAAAGCAAAATGTAACCAAAACGGATTCTGATCGAAAATGAAAAAAAAAAAGCATCGACACGTTTTCTCTCTATCTAAATGAATGCAGCTCTTTGGTGTTACACACCGTGAATCATATCTTTTGCGAAAGCATCAAAAAGTGACACGTAAACTGATACCAGGCTATACACGCTTACACTTTGGGACCACATGAACACTTCTACTGTACTCACCGGCGGTGACATTGCTGGGCGTGAGGGTCAGATTCCACAGTGCCAACGTACGTGCTGCAACACAAGAGGAAAATCATATATTAATGCACCACTTAAATATACAGGAAACGCATGAATAGAACCATATGCCATTTACAATTCATTTATAGTCCTATTCAGGTTCGACATGAAGATGGATATGTGTCTGATCAATGCTGACCAAAAAGAAAGAAAAAGAAAGAGACTCATGTCATAAAAGTCTTGGAATTACCTTCTTTGTATTCTGTCCTCCATTACCTTTAAAAGGTGTTACCAGTCAACATAGACAATTAGGCACGCAAAACGCAACACTTGTGAAATAATTTAAACAATCTGACAAGGTGGAACACGAGAGACAAAAGCAGAATCGTCTTAGCTTAACATCTGCAGTAAAATGATGCTTGACACTGTAACCTACCATTCCTTACGCCCCATTCCCCTTATCCCTCACCCACCCCCTCATCCCACTCCTCTCCCCGTACATTTCCACAGCACTTCGTTTCATGCTATCCATAATATATACATGGAAATATTCAATTTTTCTCTCCGGCATATGCTTTGATGTACAGTTGCATTATTCAAATAGTGCAGGGTACATGGAACCCATGGAGCATGTTTTGTTTGAGCCAGGGCCACGTCGCATCTCGTCATGAAGGAAACCTAGCACTCATGACTGTCAAATAGTTCCTTCCCAACATCATTTCATGCCCGTCTACCTTCTCTTTTCCCCTCACTGAACTTAGATCAAAGGACAACTGGACAGAGGATGCTGTCTATGTAAATAAAACATGAATATATATTCAAATATATATCAAGTACAGGCAGTTTGGGCTATTTTTTAATTAGGTGATAAAGTCAGAGGCAGTCTCATATGAATGGACAGACCGTTCTTTCATTTCATCTTAGATCATCCTCAAGTCCTGAGCCGGGAATATAGAGGTCACACAGCACACTGTAGTGGCTCAAACGCACAACCCATTTCATCCTCAAAACACAGCTAACTGTTTCCATGATAGATCCTGTATCTTTGGTGTGTTCATATCCCATTTTGGCGGGAGTCCATGTTCATGTTCATGTTCATGAGACTTGGCCTTGCTAGATGGCCATGTAATGTTGAGGTGATGGTTGATAGTTACGATTGCATTTTCACAGCCCCTAAAGGCGTCTCTTAGGCTGTCAGTCTGTTCCCCCCAACTGCCTCTGTGGCTGCCATCCGCTGACATAAAAGAAGTTGTCCCCGAGAACATGATTTCAACATAAACGGTTGTGTTATGTTCAGAGTAAGACACACAGACACATATCCAAGCACTTAGCACGAATGCACACACGCTGTGAGCACTGTGAGGACATGCTGTCTGCAAGTTAAAGGGTAGGTCACGCAGACAGCACACACAGTATGTGGGATACTCCATTGATAAGACAAGTCCTACAATCCATCCTCAGAATTATTCTATAATAGAGGAACTCCCCAGGGACGTACTCACTCGTGATGACTGTGACTACTCTCCACAAACATTACCATAACTGTCCCTAACAGGGAACAGGCTCTGGACATGGCTTATGACAGTCTATCCTTTATAAATAGTTATAATTAGAGAAGCTGCACCCTATTCCCTACATAGTGCACTACTTTTGACCAGAACCCTATGGGCCCTGGTCAAAACTAGTGCACTACATAGGGTGCCATTTGGGATTCAGACAATCATTCCAGAGAGACTTCAGGCCCCTAGTGATCCTATGCCCTTGGTTAAGGGAGTTTTCAGGTTCAGTGAATCTCTGCATGGGTAGATAATAATTATGTCAAAGGACCAGGCCAATGAGATAACATGCCCTGCAACCTATACAGGCTCAGAGCCAATACAGTGCAAGCTGATCCCAGTGATCTCTCTGATACATCGAAAACCCATAGAGATACACAGTATTGAATTTGCTTTTCCATCTCAGTAAACCATTTTACAGTACTGTATGTATTCAATAGGAAATCTAATAGATCACCCATCTCCCAAGACCAAGCCCCATCTCATGTTCTTCTGTACAGTAGCAGAGGTCAATGCCCTCTATTCTACCAGACAGGGTCAGTGCGGCTGACTGAACGCAACTGAAGAGAGGTCATAGTCAGTTGTTTTCCAGCAAGTCACCCTACTGTAGCTCTCAGAGTGTACACGTCACACTGGTCTCAAAAACTCTATCAAGAAATAAAATATCACACATCTACTAGAGACAGGCGCCACTCCTCAGTGCACTGGTGGTACTGTTGCCTCTTTTTATTTATTTTATTTAACCAGGTAGGCAAGTTGAGAACAAGTTCTCATTTACAATTGCGACCTGGCCAAGATAAAGCAAAGCAGTTCGACACATACAACAACACAGAGTTACACATGGAGTAAAACAAACATACAGTCAATAATACAGTAGAAAAATAAGTCTATATACAATGTGAGCAAGTGAGGTGAGATAAGGGAGGTGAAGGCAAAAAAAAGGCCATGGTGGCGAAGTAAATACAATATAGCAAGTAAAACACTGGAATGGTTGATTTACAGTGGAAGAATGTGCAAAGTAGAGATAGAAATAATGGGGTGCAAAGGAGCAAAATAAATAAATAAATACAGTAGGGAAAGAGGTATTTGTTTGGGCTAAATTATAGATGGGCTATGTACAGGTGCAGTGAGCTGCTCTGACAGCTGGTGCTTAAAGCTAGTGAGGGAGAAAAGTGTTTCCAGTTTCAGAGATTTTTGTAGTTCGTTCCAGTCATTGGCAGCAGAGAACTGGAAGGAGAGGCGGCCAAAGGAAGAATTGGTTTTGGGGGTGACCAGAGAGATATACCTGCTGGAGCGCGTGCTACAGGTGGGTGCTGCTATGGTGACCAGCGAGCTGAGATAAGGGGGGACTTTACCTAGCAGGGTCTTGTAGATGACCTGGAGCCAGTGGGTTTGGCGACGAGTATGAAGCGAGGGCCAGCCAACAAGAGCGTACAGGTCGCAGGGGTGGGTAGTATATGGGGCTTTAGTGACAAAACGGATGGCACTGTGATAGACTGCATCCAATTTATTGAGTAGGGTATTGGAGGCTATTTTGTAAATGACATCGCCGAAGTCGAGGATTGGTAGGATGGTCAGTTTTACGAGGGTATGTTTGGCAGCATGAGTGAAGGATGCTTTGTTGCGGAATAGGAAGCCAATTCTAGATTTAACTTTGGATTGGAGATGTTTGATGTGAGTCTGGAAGGAGAGTTTACAGTCTAACCAGACACCTAGGTATTTGTAGTCGTCCACATATTCTAAGTCAGAGCCGTCCAGAGTAGTAATGTTGGACAGACGGGCAGGTGCAGGCAGCGATCGGTTGAAGAGCATGCATTTAGTTTTACTTGTATTAAAGAGCAATTGGAGGCCACGAAGGAGAGTTGTATGGCATTGAAGCTCGCCTGGAGGGTTGTTAACACAGTGTCCAAAGAAGGGCCAGAAGTATACAGAATGGTGTCGTCTGAGTAGAGGTGGATCAGAGACTCACCAGCAGCAAGAGGGAAATCATTGATGTATACAGAGACGAGAGTCGGTCCAAGAATTGAACCCTGTGGCACCCCCATAAAGACTGCCAGAGGCCCGGACAACAGACCCTCCGATTTGACACACTGAACTTTATCAGAGAAGTAGTTGGTGAACCAGGCGAGGCAATCATTTGAGAAGCCAAGGTTATCGAGTCTGCCGATGTGGTGATTGACAGAGTCGAAAGCCTTGGCCAGGTTAATGAATACGGCTGCACAGTATTGTTTCTTATCGATGGCGGTTAAGATATCGTTTAGGACCTTGAGCATGGCTGAGGTGCACCCATGACCAGCTCTGAAACCAGATTGCATAGTGGAGAAGGTATGGTGGGATTCGAAATGGTCGGTAATCTGTTTGTTGACTTGGCTTTCGAAGACCTTCGAAAGGCAGGGTAGGATAGATATAGGTCTGTAGCAGTTTGGGTCAATAGTGTCCCCCCCTTTGAAGAGGGGGATGACCGCAGCTGCTTTTCAATCTTTGGGAATCTCAGATGACACGAAAGAGAGGTTGAACAGGCTAGTAATAGGGGTCGCAACAATTTCAGCAGATCATTTTAGAAAGAAAGGGTCCAGATTATCTAGCCCGGCTGATTTGTAGGGGTCCAGATTTTGCAGCTCTTTCAGAACATCAGCTGACTGGATTTGGGAGAAGGAGAAATGGGGAAGGCTTGGGCGAGTAGCTGTGGGGGGTGCAGTGCTGTTGACCGAGGTAGGAGTAGCCAGGTGGAAAGCATGGCCAGCCGTAGAAAAATGCTTGTTGAAATTCTCAATTACAGTGGATTTATCAGTGGTGACAGTGTTTCCTATCTTCAGTGCAGTGGGCAGCTGGGAGGAGGTGTTCTTATTCTCCATGGACTTTAGTGTCCCAGAACTTTTTTCAGTTTGTGTTGCAGGAAAAAAATGTCTGCTTGAAAAAGCTAGCCTTGGCTTTTCTAACTGCCTGTGTATATTGGTTTCTAGCTTCCCTGAAAAGTTGCATATCACGGGGGCTGTTCGATGCTAATGCAGAACGCCATAGGATGTTTTTGTGTTGGTTAAGGGCAGTCAGGTCTGGAGAGAACCAAGGGCTATATCTGTTCCTGGATCTACATTTCTTGAATGGGGCATGCTTATTTAAGATGGTGAGGAAGGCATTTTTAAAAAATAAACCAGCTACCATAACAATAGCCAACAGCATACCATCCTGCATCCCTCTGCTGGCTTGCCTCTGAAGCTAAGCAGATTTGGTCCTGGTCAGTCCTGGATGGGAGACCAGCTCCTGCTAAAAGTGGTGTTGGAGGACCAATGGGAGGAACTCTTTCCTCTTGTCTAAAATAAAATATCCCAATACCCCAGGACAGTTATTGAGGTGTAACATATGGGATGTTAAAACCTCTTTGGGCTAGGGGGCAGTATTCGGAAGATTGGATGACTGACGTGCCCAAAGTAAACTGTTATATATAAAATAAATAATGTCTGTGAGTATAACAGAACTGATATGGCAGGCAAAAACCCGAGGAGAATATATCTGGATTTTACTTTTTTTTAGGTCACAGGCTAGTTCAATGCTAGTCTATGGGATATTCAAAATAATTCCTCCCAGATTGCAGTTTCTATGGCTTCCACTAGATGTCAACAGTCTTCAGAAAAGGTTTCAGGCTTGTTTTTTGAAAAATTAGCAAGTAGTAGTTTTTCTAAGGTGTCCCTCGTTAGGACTCCAGTCTTGTGGCGCGAGTGAATGAGGGCGCGCAATTCGTTATTTTTCTCTGGTATTGAACATACTACATTCCGTCTTAAATTGTATAGTTTATTTACATATTAGGGTACCTGAGAATTGATTAGAAATGTTGTTTGACTTGTTTGGACGAAGTTTACCGGTAACTTTTGGGATTCCTTTGTAAATAAATGCTGTGCTCACGCTCCAGGAAATAGTCCACGCATTCATTCATGTGACAAGTTAACCCACACACACGTTCCAGTGATTCATGTCACCGTGATGCAATTTGACAAGTTTATTGCTCAATTAATAAACCATGACTCATGCAAACCGCAGATGTTAGAAACAGAGCCTAAAACAGTTGCAATCATCTTTTTACACCATTTCAAGTACAATCAAGCTTTTTGTTCTCAATAATTGGCTTACTGTGATGATTGATGGACAGGCAGGCTAGGCAGTACCTCTCTCTCTCTCTCCCACACACTGAAAGGTATTAGTACATGTGTGATGAGTACAGGATAAGCTCTGTAGATAAGAGATCTATCCAGACAAATCAGGGATAAATACAAATAGGCTAGAATGTAGGAGTTACTTACGGTAGTCATTTCGGATGGGCGTTCAATACTACAACCAATTCAACAACTTGTTGGTGTAATAGCATTGATAAATCATGGCTGTGGTGGCATCTTGGCCTTCAGTGGCCCATTAAGGGGAGACAGACATTGATTCAGGAAATCTGAGATGAGATGTTAATCACCGTTTGATCTGCATATTTTCCCTAAGCTTCCCTCTGTTTAATGGGCACACATATCAGAGATGGATGGAGCCAGGGAGAGAGAGGGAGAGACAGAGAGTACTCTCTTGACATGTGGAAGGAAGTAAACATCCTCTACTGCAGATAGCAGGATATATGGTGTGCATTGGTGGGAAGGAAAATCCATAGGAAAACATGCTCTGAATTTTGAGAATGAAATGACAAAGCCTATAGAATAAACAACCAGTTATACAATTATGGGGTCTGTTTAATATCTTTCTGGATGTATTAAGTTTACACAGCAGCAAGTAATAATGTGAGGGGGCCGCTGTAAATAACCCCATTGAAAGTTTACTGCGCCGACTTCTAAACAGCAGTTCTTAGAACAGTTTATTGAAGTGGGCTGAGACGACTGCGTTAAACAAAGTCGATGATTTCTCTCTGCGTTAATTGCTGGTCTATTAGATCCTGAGTGTTCTTTCTCAGCACCTGCAACAACCGTAATTATAAGCCACTACCACCACGTAACACCTCCTTTCTCTGCGCATCATAATTTATCACAGTATCTTCTCTTTCTAGGTCAAAGGGGTGCTCATAAAGCCTTTGGATCAAAAGGATATGCATTATTCTTGCTTTTTACAAAGCTGTTCACTGCAACCAAATAGTGGCTAACGTGTGTCTCGTCCTTCGATATCCCTTCAAAATCACGTATAGCTAATTAAAGAGCTGGGCACTGTGTGTGTGTGTTTGTGTATGTGTGTGTGTAAAGGAAGAAGAAAATAGCTTATTGCATTAGTAGTGAATGGCTTCCATCCAATTAGCAGGCTTATTCAAGGGAGACAACATCAACACTGCAGCTTCATCAGCAATTTTGCACAGATATACTATATTTCTGCATCAACGTAAACTGCTGAACTGGCTATAACCTAAAGTTAAGGTAGCAGCGAAATACTTTCAGCAATAATACATTATTAAAATATTGCGCTATATTGTATGCAAACATTTATTTTATTATATTATTTTATGCTAATACAATTACTCATAGAAATAGATTTTGTTTAACAAGTAATACATTTTTTGTATATCCCCAAGCACACATCAAAATCCACAAATAATATTTTAATTGGCCACAAAATCAACATTTTGCAATGGCCATCGCAGTCTCCGAACTTGAAACTCAATGAAAACTGGTGGTTTGAATTGTAGAGGGCGGTCCAAAAGCGCAGACGAAGGGTACCAAGGATCTAGAAGGAGTTTGTATGGAGAAGGATTGTGTATGGAGGAATGGTCTAAGCTGTGTGTTCTCTAACTCATACAACAGCTCAGTGCCGTCATCTTCGCAAGGTGCGGTATTGAAAATAGGGGGGGGGTCAATAATTTTGACCTCTACGTTTTGAGAAAAAAAAAAAGATATTACTTGTTAAACAAAACATCTTTCGCTGAGCAATTGTATTAGTATAAAATAATATAATTTCCCACCATTTTTTGTATATCAGTATTTCAATTATATCTTTTATACAGTCATTTTTGCGCATCTTTGCGCAAGAATTTGCGCAAGAATTTTAGAACCCCAATGTATTTGCATAGTTTATTTGCAAAGCTTTAGTCTTGTCAGAGATGGGCAGTATTTAACATTTTATATTTTGCGTTTTGTATTACACTGGGCTGAACTACACAGCAAAGTATTTTCTAAATCTGTCATTTCTATTTTCAAAATATTTTTCTATACCATTTTTTATATAGCTGTTCACATTTTTGTTGTCCCCTTTCACCCTACATTGGTATCAAAAGTCTGATAGCAGACACTCTTAGTGCTAAATGAGCTAAATGTATTCAGAAAGTATTCAAACCCCTTCTGTTACATTTCAGCCTTATTCTGAAATGGATTAAATTACTTTTTTTTCTCGTCAATCTACACTCAATACCCCATAACGACAAAGTGAAAACATAATTTTTTTAATGTTTGGAAATGTATTAAATATTAAAAACAGAAATACCTTATTTACATAAGTATTCAGACCCTTTGCTATGAGACTCGAAATTGAGCTCAGGTGCATCCTGTTTCTACAACTGATTGGAGTCCACCTGTAGTAAATTCAATTGATTGGGCATGATTTGGAAAGGCACACATCTGTCTATATAAGGTCCCACAGTTGACAGTGCATGTCAGAGCAAAAACCAAGCTATGAGGTCGAAGGAATTGTCCGTAGAGCTCGGAGACAGGATTGTGTCGAGGCAAAGATATGGGGAAGGGTACCGCAGCATTGAAGATCTCCAAGAACACAGTGGCCTCCTTCATTCTTAAATAAAATACGTTTGGAACCCCCAAAACTCTTCCTAGACTGGGCCGCCCGGCCAGACTAAGCATTAGGAGGAGAAGAGCTTTGGTCAGAGGGGTGATCAAGAACATAATACATGTATTTTAATTAAATACAATACTTTGCAAAAGAATGTTATATTTTATTTTGATACATTGGTTTTTAGGGTATTTTGGAGTAGTATTTTGTCATTGTAATTTGTCATTCATGCCCATCCCTAAGATGTGTTTTCCCCTTTCATGTGGAAGTTGAAAAGACAAGGAAACAACATCTCTGATGGCTGACAGAGGTGAACAAGGCAGACTATGTTCCCGTTCGTGATGTGTCATCTCAGAACTTTTCATTGTTGATTTCCCAAGAGTTCTCTAGAAGAAGGTGGTGACCTCATGACATGAGAATGACAGTTGAAGAAAGAAAACGTTAAAGAAAATGTCTTTGTAAACTCCAAATCCAGCAATATTTCTGACCTTTACCTCTGAAAAACACACAAAATAACCTATCCTCTGTGCTGGCTGACAATTTCATTTAAAAATGTATGATGAAGTGTAGAGAAAATATATTTGGCATCCTTTCTCAGTAACCATCTTTTAACAGACTGGGTAAAAGGGAATCAAAGAAGTGACAAAAAATAAAGATTCACATTGAATCCCATTTTAAACACCATCATGGTGAGTGAGAGATATGGATGATTTCATCCGTGATATGACTAGATAATGTGCTTGACATGATTTTCTCAATGCTCCGATGATTAAGCTCTTCTCCTTTCATAGCCCTCTGTATAGCCAACTGTACACCTGTCTGAAGGTTTGTGCTACAGGTCAAACTGTTGTTTCATTACAGGTCAAATGAGTCTAGAATCTTGTCAGTCAAACCCTCATAATGTTGGAAGCTATAAAGACTATGAAGTGTGCTCTATAACCTGACATCTCTTCCCCATGCAGTCTCTGATCACTTAGAGATAATCCATCATCATAGATCTTATCGAATCTGAGCTCCACCAATGTCCTCAAACACACTGCGTTTACACATACAGCACAAAGCAACCGCTCTACATAATCTTTTTGATTGGCCTTTGAAGTGAAAGTGAGGGGTGAAGGGTGCGAGGGGTGGGAGGACTAATCCTTATGGAAAAGAATATGCAATCATCACAGACTACTCCTAGATTGATACTGAGGGTAACTGAGGTGCAACTCTAAGTCCCATCACAGACAGTCTTGATAAACTGTTCATGCAAAAAGATCCCACAGCCTATGGAATTCTCCTGCTCACACCTTTGTCATGTAGTCAAGTCAACTTCAGACAATGCCTGTGTCCGAAATGGCACCCTATTAATTTTATAGTGCTCTAATTTTGACCCTATTCCTTGTATTTTAAAATGTAACCTTTATTTAACTAAGCAAGTCAGTTAAGAACAAATTCTTATTTACAATGACGGCCTAACCCGGACGACGCTGGGCCAATTGTGCGCCGCCCTATGGGACTCCCAATCACGGCCAAATGTGGTACAGCCTGGATTCAAACCAGGTACTGTAGTGACGCCTCTGACCGCTGCACCACTTGGGAGCCCATATACTGTTATGCACTACTTTATCCAGAGCTCTATGGGCCCTAGTCAAAATTAGTGTACTTTAAAGCCAATAGGATGCCATTGAAGACACATCCAATGCCTTTTTATAACTGAAGGGTGAACTGTGATTTGTGATTGGCCAATTGAACCATCTGGGAACAATAAGAATGGCACTACTGACAGAGGTAATAGCACATCTCACAACAACCTCTTCTATCTGAGTGCAGAGCGGGGTACTTTCATCTCATCACAATTTCATCTCGGAGTGTCTTCCTTTCACCTCAACACAATTTCATCTGAAATATCTCAAGTGCTCTCTGACCAAAGCTACTGTACTGTATATTGTATAGCTCACTCTAGGAAAGTCTTAAAGAGCAACTAGACATAAAAAATGAAATAAAAATAATATATATTTCTCTGGTTGACAATGGCCTATGTTGCATCGATAAGTCAGAAACATTGATTATTGTTAAAAACATGTACTACAAAGTGTAAATAGCATAATTATGGTCATAAAGTCAGTATCTTCCAAAATGGAGATTTGCGAGATTTATAGAAGCTGTTGGGTTTTGATTTTGATCATGCCTACTTGCCCATTCACACAGATGGTAACGCCAAGGGAGAATTGTCATGCACGGAGAAACAGCTATGCTGATCGCGCTCAATCTAATCATACGATAGAACCCACAGGCAGTGACAGACCTGCCCACATTACAGAGTGCCTGGGACTTGTTACACATAAGACAACACGTCGCCAATGTTATGTTGAAAGACCACTTGGCCCCTAAACTTATTGTGTGGCAACTTGCTGATGTGTTTGATAGTAATCACTCGAGTCTGCCACTGTTTTGGGCAAAATTACAAATGAAGACAATGCACACATGCATACCAACTGCCATGATTCAATATTCAAAACTTCAGAACCCATTAGCGAGCATCTTGTGTCCCACCGCAGCATGTTTTGTAACATGATTTCCTATGAAACACTGCCAGACAGACATACACTCTGGTAATAGATAATGAGAAAGTTGTAAAAACTCAAAGACACCAAAGCACTTTGCCACTCGCGAGTGACTTGATAAGCTTTTGCTTGATAAGCTGATTTTGCTAACTATGCTAAGTGCCTTCTAGCTACTAGCTAGCTTTATTGACAACCACAGAGATGGAATCAGCTAGTGATTTTATGCACTGATAAACAGTGTGTACTGTAGCTAGTGCTTTATTTTACGATAGTTCGACAGCTTGCTGAAGTTGTAGACATGTTCTCAGAAATCAGTCTCGAGCGTAGTAGCACTGCAGTGCACTTCTAGTTTCCATGCAACAAAAAAAAATACTTGAGAAATACTGCACCAGACACCTTAGCTAGATGTCAAATTGCGCGACTAAGACCTCCTCGGCAAAACTTTTAAGTTAATTATATATTTCTTGATTCATCTTAATTAATTCAGACTATACTGAGGGAATTTTTTTGCTACTGTGACTCAATAAGGACAAACAAAAATAACTACCAAGGTACAATATAGTGAACATAACACATCCACCTCAAACCATACCTACTAGACCGAAATCTTATTTTTCTTAATGAGCAGCAGAAAAACACATGCAGAATCAGTTCAGCCCCCCATTCAAAAAAATATATATTTGAAGGCTTTGTGTCATCATAGGTGATTGGGACTATAGAGTGCACATGGACTTCGATTGGGAACACATTCTTGCCCAATTGCATTCCTGTTTTCCACTGATGCTGTGGACTGACCAATAATGACTGTTGTTGCCTATGTACAGTATTCCACCCGTGCCTATTCAGTGATGGGAAGAACTCAGAATGAGTTCAACTCCCTATTTAACATCATAGACCATCAAAAATGTTCCTCCACCATATTCCCCGCCCACATAGAAAACCGTCCTTATACGATTGGAGGAGGGCCTCACCAGTGAGATTGGTGGACAGCAGTAGCAGTGTATCACAGGTCAGGTCAGCCGTTGTCCCGGAAATCACCACAGCCCAGATGGTCAACACCTGAACAGGAAAAGAGAAAACAAGTCTCGTCAGTCTATTTCTGGAACTGGGGTAAAACCAATTGTTATACATAAGTTTAATAATACTGATGTGAATTTCACTGTCGACTTGAGACGAGGGAAACATAGGCCGACACTGTATCTAGTGTCTAGTGTCTAGCATGAGTCAGCCAACCTCCCACACAAAAAGGCTGACAATATCCCCAAGCTCCCAATAGTGCCCTTCTATGCTGTTCACTGAATAAAACAAATATGTTCATGTATCAAATTCATTGACTATCAGACATACTCCCAGTCTCAGCATCATAAAATACTGCATTCATTTCATATGTTGGTTTTATGCACATATTTTACATTTGTGGCATGAACATGTTATTTATATACATTATTTCCCTATAAGGTTCCCTGATGTACAGTATGATGAACAAGCAGCGTAGTTATAACATTCAGGACTTGTTCCATTGAACCTGAAGTACAAACATGAATGTAAATTATGTCATGTGGGCTATAAAGAATATATTCCCATGCATTGCACCCTTTCCCTTCTGAATACCCTGGCTATTTACATACCTAGGGAAACGCATGCAGTAGATACATAAATACCCCTATAGGCCAGGAATCATACACTAGATTCAGCCGCAGGCCGATTTGTTCTTGAGCGAATGGTCAGGGGGCCGGAAGATAATTACAAATCATTTGTAGACTGCACATTTTAAACCTTGCTTACATTTGTATACAATCACATATACAGGTAGCTGCCAAAATAATGGAAACACGAGTAAACGAGGGATACAAAGTATATTGTATATCTGAGATGGTACCGCAGGAGATGGCTGCTGTTTAAAGGGCTCCTTACCAATTGTGCTATTGTGTGTGTTTTTTCACGTTATTTGTAACTTATTTTGTACATAATGTTTCTGCCACCGTCTCTTATGACTGAAAAGAGCTTCTGGATATCAGGACAGCAATTACTCAACTCGTACTGGACAAAGATGATATCTTTAACGAGCCGGAAGCGAAGGATTTACTTCAGCCCCCCGACATGGCCTAAATCCCTGTCGTTCGCATGAAGAAGAGAGGGAGATATTGGAGGTCGGGGTGCCTTGTAAGGAGCCATCAGTGAGTGAGTAATCTGCATCTACCATCAGTCCTATTAGCCAACGTGCAATCATTGGATAATAAAATGGATCAAGACTATCCTACTAACAGGACATTAAACACTGTAATATCTTATGTTTCACCGAGTCGTGGCTGAACGACTACATGCAGTTGGCTGGGTTTTCGGTGCATCGGGAAGATAGAACACCTGCTTCGGTGAGACAAGGGGTGGCGGTCTGTGTCTATTTGTAAATAACAGCTGCCACACAAAATCGAATATTAAGGAAGTCTCGAGGTTTTGATCGCCTGAGGTAGAGTATCTCATGATAAGCTGTAGACCAAACTATTTACCAAGAGACACGTAGAAAGTTCTCCCTCGCCCTCCATTTGGCAAATCTGACCATAACTCTATCCTCCTGATTCCTGATTCCTGCTTACAAGCAAAAACTAAAACAGGTTATACCAGTGACGGATTACCAGGATGTTTACGCCGAGCATGCGCTGACCAACTGGCAAGTCACTTCACTGACATTTTCAACCTGTCCCTGACCAAGTCTGATATACCAACATGTTTCAAGCAGACCACCATAGTCCTTCATCCTCAACACAGGGGCCCCTCAGTGGTGCGTGTTTAATCCCCTCCTGTACTCCCTCTTCACCAATGATTGCATGGCCAAGCACGACTCCAACACCATCATTAAGTTTCCCGATGGCACAACAGTGGTGGGCCTGATCACCAACAATGATGAGACAGTCTATAGGGAGGAGGTCAGAGACCTGGCAGTGTGTTGCCAAGATGACAACCTTTCCCTCAACGTGATCAAGACAAAGGAGGTGATTGTGGACTACAGGAAAAGGAGGACTGAGCATGCACCCATTCTCAGCAATGGGGCTGTAGTGGAGCAGTTTGAAAGTTTAATGTTCCTTGGTGTCCACATCACCAATGACCTATCATTGTCCAAACACACCAAGACAGTCGTGAAGAGGGCATGACAAAACCTATTCCCCCTCGGGAGACGGAAAAGATTTGGTATGGGTTCTCAGATCCTCAAAAAGTTCTACAACTGCACCATCAAGAGCATCCTGACTGGTTGCATCACCCCCTGGTATGGCAACTGCTCAGCCTCTGACCGCAAGGCACTACAGAGGGTAGTGGGTACAGCCCAGTACATCACTGGGGCCAAGCTTACTGCCATCCAGGACCTCTATACCAGGCGGTGTTAGAGAAGGCCCTAAAAATTGCCAAAGACTCCAGCCACCCTAGTCATAGACTGTTCTCTCTGCTGCCGGCACGGCAAGCGGTACCGGAGCGCCAAGTCTAGGTCCAAAAGGCTTCAGCTTCTACCCCCAAGCCATACGACTCCTGAACAGGTAATCAAATGGCTACATGGACTATTTGCAATTAAAACATTTTTTTTAATTTTGTTTATTTTAGTAAATACTTTCTTAAAACCATATCTTTATTAACTGCATTATTGGTTAAGGGCTTGTAAGCACTTCACTGTAAGATCTACACCTGTTGTATTCGGCACGTGACAAATAACATTTATTTGATTTGATTGAAAGTAGGTTCTTCCACACAGGTGTGGTTCCTGAGTTAACTAAGCAATTATCATCCCATTATGTATAAACACGCTGGGCAGGCCATTGTTTTGGCTACCATGGCTATGGGAACACAATAGGGAGTCAATGGCCCAATCCACGGGGCACGAGTGGTCACTGAATGGTTTGATGAGCACGAAAACGATGTAAACCATATGCCACGGTCTTCTCAGTCACCAGATCTCAACCCAATTGAACACTTGAGTTTCTGGAGCGGCGCCTGAGACAGCGTTTTCCACCACCGTCAACAAAATACCAAATGATGGTGGAAGAATGGTGAATCCCTTCTTGAGAGTTCCAGACACTTGTCAAGGTGCAGTGAAGCTGTTATGGCTTGTGGTGGCCCACCATTCCATTAAGACACTTTATGATTCCTTTTTTTGTTTTGTTTTGGAAGCAGACGACACAGTTCTGTATATACATCTGGCCCTTCTTTGGACACTGTGTTAGCAAACCTCCAAACGAGCTTCAATGCCATACAACACTCCTTCCATGGCCTCCAACTGCTTTTAAATACTAGTAAAACTAAATGCATGCTCTTCAACCGATTGCTGCCCGCACCCGCCCGCCCGACTAGCATCACTACTCTGGACGGTTCTGACTTAGAATATGTGGACAACTACATATACCTAGGTGTCTGGTTAGACTGTAAACTCTCCTTCCAGACTCATATTAACATTAAGCATCTCCAATCCAAAATTAAATCTAGAATCGGCTTCCTATTTTGCAACAAAGCCTCCTTCACTCATGTTGCCAAACATACCCTCATAAAACTGACTATCCTACCGATCCTTGACTTCGACGATGTCATTTACAAAATAGCCTCCATCAGTCTACTCAGCAAATTGGATGTAGTCTATCACAGTGCCATCCGTTTGTCACCAAAGCCCCATATACTACCCACCACTGCGAACTGTATGCTCTCGTTGTTTAGCTCTCGCTACATATTCATCGCCAAACCCAATGTCTCCAGGTCATCTATAAGTCTTTGTTAGGTAAAGCCCCACCTTATCTCAGCTTACTGGTCACCATAGCAGCACCCACTCGTAGCACGCGCTCTAGCAGGTATATTTCACTGGTCATCCCCAAAGCCAACACCACCTTTGGCCGGCTTTCCTTCCAGTTCTCTGCTGCCAATAACTGGAACGAATTGGAAAAAAATCACTGAAGCCTTATATCTCCCTCTCTAACTTTAAGCATCAGCTGTCAGAGCAGCTTACCGATCACTGTACCTGTACTGTCGTGCCCAAAAGTTTTGTTCCCCGAGCCACTTAGTTATCACTTTTGCCTTATGGCAAGGTGCTCCATCATGCTGGAAAAGGCATTGTTCGTCACCAAACTGTTCCTGGATGGTTGGGAGAAGTTGCCCTCGGAGGATGTGTTGGTACCATTCTTTATTCATGGCTGTGTTCTTAGGCAAAATTGTGAGTGAGCCCACTCCCTTGGCTGAGGAGCAACCCCACACATGAATGGTCTCAGGATGCTTTACTGTTGGCATGACACAGGACTGATGGTAGCGCTCACCTTGTCTTCTCTGGTCAAGCTTTTTTCCAGATGCCCCAAACAATCGGAAAGGGGATTCATCAGAGAAAATGACTTTACCCCAGTCCTCAGCAGTCCAATCCCTGTACCTTTTGCAGAATATCAGTTTGTCCCTGATGTTTTTCCTGGCGAGAAGTGGCTTCTTTGCTGCCCTTCTTGACACCAAGCCATCCTACAAAAGTCTTTGCCTCACTCTGCGTGCAGATGCACCTGCCTGCTGCCATTCCTGAGCAAGCTCTGTACTGGTGTTGCCCTGATCCTGCAGCTGAATCAACTTTAGGAGATGGTCCTGGTGCTTGCTGGACTTTCTTGGGCGCCCTGAAGCCTTCTTCACAACAATTGAACCGTTCTCCTTGAAGTTCTTGATGATCCGATAAATGGTTGATTTAGGTGCAATCTTACTGGCAGCAATATCCTTGCCTGTGAAGCCCTTTTTGTGCAAAGCAATTATGATGGCACGTGTTTCATTGCAGGTAACCATGATTGACAGAGGAATAACAATGATTCCAAGCACCACCCTCCTTTTGAAGCTTCCAGTCTGTTATTCGAACTCAATCAGCATGACAGAGTGATCTCCAGCCTTGTCCTCGTCAACACTCACACCTGTGTTAACGAGAGAATCACTGACATGATGTCAGCTGGTCCTTTTGTGGCAGGGCTGAAATGCAGTGGAAATGTTTTTGGGGGATTTAGTTCATTTGCATGGCAAAGAGGGACTTTGCAGTTAATTGCAATTCATCTGATCACTCTTGATAACATTCTGGAGTATATGCAAATTGCCATCATACAAACTGAGGCAGCAGACTTTGTGAAAATTAATATTTGTGTAACGTCTCTCGTCGGAAGGCATGGACCAAAACGCAGCTTGATAAGTGTTCATGAATCTTCATTACTCAAAAAACACTTGAACAAAATAACAAAGAGAAAAAAACGAAACAGTTCTGTCAGGTGCAGACACTAAACAGAAAATAACTACACATAAAACACAGGTGGGAAAAAGGCTGCCTAAGTATGATTCCCAATCAGAGACAACGATAGACAGCTGCCTCTGATTGGGAACCACACTCGGCCAAAAACAAAGAAATAGAAAACATAGAAATAAAGAAACTAGAATGCCCACCCTAGTCACAATTTGTGTCACTCAACTTTTGTTTCACCACTATGGCCTATTTATTGCCTTACCTCCCTAATCTTACTACATTTGTACACACTGTACATAGACTTTTCTATTGTGTTATTGACTGTATGTTTGTTTATCCCATGTGTAACTCTGTGCTGTTGTTTTTGTCGCACTGCTTTGCTTTATCTTGGCCAGGTCGCATTTGTAAATGAGAACTTGTTCTCAACTGGCCTACCTGGTTAAACAAATGTGAGATAAAAAAATAATTTAAAAAAGTTACCTGTATGCGTAGGAATACTTTGGAAAAGATTTCCAAAATTAAAATCCCTTGGAGCTGATTTGCTGTCCAACAATTCAATTGTATTTATTTATTTTTAACTTTGGGGTGGGGGGGGCAAATAAAATCACCCCCGAGCCAAATTGTTGGGGGAAAAAATATTTGGGAAAATAAATGTTTTCAACCTGTTGCAAGGATGGCTAAATGGAACTCATGCTGGCCGTATTTCAAAAACCCAAACCGCCCATTCTTTCAGTGGTCGGTTGTGTGTGAAGAGCCACTAGCGCCACAGGCTACTAGAAAAGCACAGCAGGTCCTGCCTGAGGCCCTTCATTGAGGAAAAATGTATTTCAGGGCCCACACACCCACACAGAGAAGAGGAGAAGAGGGGGAGACTAATCTAAGACCCCCCTCCCCTTCTCCTCCCCCCATCCCTCCTCTGAGGTTTCCGACACGAGACACTCTAAATTGATTTGTGACCTACATTTCGTAATGTGCTGAAATTGGAAAGCAAGAATTCAAAAGAAAAAACACACACAGGAGCCTGATCTGCCGTAGAGCCAGTACACTCAAAATAGTCTCATCTGCTTAAGAACATTAATGGGGCTTTATGTAACCTCATCTGCTTGCTTGTTTGCTTTGCTGGTGTCCTTGTTGATGGAAGGAGAGTTCAGAGTGTGTCACAAGGAGCTGCACTTGAAACATTCTTTATCCTCTGTGATTCATTATCACAACAAAACGATACTCGGTGTCAGGAGCATGTTCTGGCATAACCTTCAGCTTAAACACAAGATGTGGAATCTTTCTCAAGTGTTAAATGACTATTCTGCGTTGGATAGTAATGGAACTGTCTGATAAAATCGGTTGCTTTTCCATGGTCATTTTCTAAGAATGCATGCAGTCTTCCATAGTAATAAGCTGGCAGAATATTTGACCAATCGATCTTCACAAAAATTGTGTCAGCCTTGATAGTGCAACACAAGCGTACATTCATGAAAAGTTATTCTTATGACTGACATTCGCATAATTAGCATGATTGGCAACAGTACAACATCAATTAATTGAATTCACTCAACCAATTCAGACACAGCCATGTGGTGTGAAGATGATGCACAGCAGGTATCTTTCACACATGAGGAATATTTTACCAAGCTGTCACGTTCCTGACCTATTGTTCCTTTTTCTTTTATTTATTTAGTTGGTCAGGGCGTGAGTTGGGGTGGGTTGTCTTTGTGTGTTTTGTCTAGTTTAGGGTGTGTGTATTGTTTAAGGGGTTTTTAGTATGTATGGGGTTGTGTTCAGTGTAGGTGTTTAGGAAAGTCTATGGTTGCCTGATTTGGTTCTCAATCAGAGACAGCTGTTTATTGTTGTCTCTGATTGGGAGCCATATTTAAGGCAGCCATAGGCTTTAGGTGTTTGTGGGTAATTGTCTATGTCTATGTTTGCACTTAGTCGTTTATAGCTTCACGTTCGTCTATTTTGTTGTTTTGTTTTTTCTTCTAAATAAAGAGAAGATGTATTTTTCACACGCTGCGCCTTGGTCCTCTCTCTCACAGCAAGACGATCGTGACACAAGCGCATAACACTTCTGTGTTAAGTGATGCCCACTTCATAAACCATTTGAATAAGTGCATGGTTGGTAAAAGAAATGAAAAGTAACGGTGACAGAATGATGGAGACTTTGTGGTCTTTATCCCTATATCCCAAATATATTCATAGTCCTTCCTTATCCTCTGATTGGAAAAGGATCCAGAAGCATGCTTAAGTCTCCGCCCAAAGCCCAACACAATGCAGTTTGGGGTGGTAAGAGAGAGAGAGATATTTGGTATTTTTTCTATTTTACAACAGCCCTCACTGTGGCAGAGTGTTAAGTAAATCTCCCCAAAGCCTTGGGCTGGCACGGATATACTGTATACCTAGGGGTCATGGGCAGGTTGGCATGGAGATATATCCAGGGGTCATGAGCAGGTTGGCATGCAGATATATCCAGGGATCATTGACTCTTTATGCCCATGTGGTCTTCTATACCACTCTCTTCCTCTCCTAAGCAAAGTGGGCAGGAGTGAGTGTGCATGTATTTAAACATGTATAATTTAAAGTGCAGTTGGCAGTTTAAAGGTTCAATACTGCGATTTTTCAATTTTCCCTCATATTTCAACAGTGTCTCCTGCCAACTCTGAATGAGACATTCTGCTCATCTCAATTTGGGTGGAGTTGAATGGAAATCTCCACTCATGATGTCAAAAGCCTGAGAAGAACCCATCCCAGAGGGGATTTTTGCTGAATCAGAAAATGATGATCTGTCAATCACTCTCAAACCATAATTAGAAAGAATGTCTGAGGTGCAGCAAGTAAAGAGTAAAGAAACTTCTGTCACTCACAAACTGCACCTCTAGCAAATCGATCTCAAGGCACATATCACTCATGAATTTGAGCACAAACCAGGGGTTAGAATCGGTTCAGGGAACAGAACCAAAAACTGGAACAGAAAGTGATCCATACAAAAAAAACGCAACAAAGCGCCAATGCAAAGCCTTCACTCTGTCACTCAGAAACATATTCCGGTGTCTGCCTTCAAGCTGAAAATCTTTGCCAGTGTTTGTGCATGTTTAGGCTACTTTCCCCTCCCCCTCCAAAGCATAGTACTAGCATTACAAGCTTTATTCAGAAAATAGGGAGAGATTTTAAATTAGCTAGAGAAGAATGGATTACATTTTTCAAAGCTAGTTAAGGAGACTATAGGTCAAGTTATAACGTTTCACGTTGGATTTATTAACTACAAAAAGGTAAGACCTTTTCATTCTGATGCCAGTCTAACCACACAAGCTTGTTAGCTAACTAGCTCAAAGGACATTTAAAATTCCTCTCTAGAAGCCGCTCCTCCTAGGTACAATTATGTGGTTCTAATTCAGAGAATGCATGTCATAACAAGATGCCCAGCGCATCAAGCCTCCTCCCCAACCCTCTCTCGCTTTCTTCCCACCCGCAACATTTCAGTCACATCTTGCGCCATAGGCTACACTTATGTCCATCACGCATGTAAACAACTAGCTTGCCTGCTCTATCCGTACTGATTGGTGAAGTAATTTAATGAGCTAAATAAAAAACGGCTTTAAAAACGGTTGATTTCACAGGTTAAAAAGGAAACAGAAAGGATCAATATAAACCTGTACTTTTTTTTGATTAGAACCGGTTCAGAACTTTATTTTGCTAGTCGGAACAGTGGAACGGAACAAAAATGATTTTTGGTTCCACCCTGGCACGAACGCACGCACAGACACACACATACTCACACACTCCCCCAACAAACATCTGAGTTACAGAGTGAGTACTACATTGCAGAGAGGAGAGGAGAGGAGAGGAGAGGAGAGGAGAGGAGAAAAACACAGGAAGCCAGCCTTCTACCCTCAGTCAGTTATTCAACAGAGCAGAACAGAGGAGTAGGCATGGGGGAGTTCAACTTATAACCTAAAGGTGCTGTGTCCAGCAGAAGCTGTTGTCACCTCTGACTTCATGTGGTTCGCTCTGGTTCACTTCAGTGAAACTGACTGCACACAATGGGAAAATGGAACCTATATGCCAACCATGAGTAAAGCTATCACAAAATAACTGTCACACTCTTCGGGCTGAGATGTTTTTTTTAAAGGTAGCTACTGAGTTAGCACATAACGTTCTGAGAACCATATGTTTCTTAAAGTTTGGTGAAAGTGTGGTTGTCCTATGGTTATTTTGCTACAACCTTTCCACAACTTTCTGGGAATGGTGCAGGATAGTTACTTGGCTTTGGAACATGCCCAGCACATTTAAGTAACTTGACAAAAAATATATTTTTTCTTGGTATTTCATTACTTTAACAGAATGTTTCCTAAAAGTTCAGACATGGTTACATTTTATTTCAATTTGGTAACGTTTAAGGAATGTAAAATCGTGAATGTTCTCAAATAGTTCAGAGAATGTTAAGGGCAAATGTTCTACTGTAGGAATTTCAGTACTTAGGAAATAATGTTCCTTCAGGTTTCCTCATGGTTCTATTTAAAGTAATGTTCTGAAATTGTTCCAAGAACATTAAGAAACAACGTTCTTCTTTGGGAATTTCAGTACTTCGGCAAACGTTACCTATAGGTTTCCTCACAGTTCTATTTGAAGTAATGTTTTTAAATTGTTTCCGAGAACGTTAAGAAAACCTTTCATAAAAACCACAAGAGAACGTTCGAAGAATGTTACTTCAAAAAATATGCATTCTGTTCTCAGCATCAACAAAACTCTCTATCCTCTATCTTGTTAAGTGTGTTCAGGTGTGCTTGCATCCTTTGAAATGGGGTCTGTTTGAATAGACTAAACTGACAAGTTTTGAATGACGTCCTAGCTCCATCCTGGTGGCGCAGTGGACTAATTCCATGTATAGAGAACAGAAGACTATAGGTTTGAATCTCACTGATGCCGAGTCACAATAAAAAAATGTTTAAATAAAACCTCCCATGAAAACGTTCAAGGAACTAGAGTAAAATGTTCTCAGAACCTGCCTTCAACCTAAAAATAAATGTTCCCAGAACAGGCAAAATGTTCACTTCTGTTCTCAGAACATAAAAAAAATGTTTTACACATCAGGAAACATACTGTATGGCTTCGTTCCCATATCTTCCAAGGAACCAAATGTGGTAGCATGGAGAGCTTTCTCACAGGCTTTGGAAAGTCATTGCTAATTGCTAATATTGCTAATATTTGTCCCACTCGTGATGGACTGTTGTACCAATTCTGCTCCTTGAAAACTTGTAAAAATAGACAAGATCCTGCAACCACAGAGAGGTAAATTGTCACGACTTCCAACTTCCTCGACTTCCTCCCTGTTCGGGAGGTGCTCGGCGGTCGTCGTCGCCGGGCCTACTAGCTACCACCGATCCATTTTTCTTTTTTCGTTTGTGTCTGTTTCTTACACCTGTGTTCTATTGAGTTCATTTCTGTGGGTTTATTAACCTCGTTACCTGCTGTTATTTTGTGCGGGATTATTTCTGTGTTTGTTTGGTGCGTGTGCTAGATTGCGCCACAGGCTATTCTGATGGTCGTCTGTGCCGTTGTGATATATTTAGGAGTAGATTGTTTTTTTCCCTCCTGTTGTCACTTCGAATTCCTGTTTTGTTGGGCGCCTTCGTTGGGTTTGTTTCCTGACCAGTTTTGTTGTGCTTTGGACTTCCAAATAAATATTTTACTATTTGGACCTCAGTGCTCTCCTGCTCCTGACTCTTGCACCTACCTCGTCCTAGTGAGGCACCTTACATAAATACCTGTCTATTTATGGAAAAATTGCCATGATTAACTACTTAGTCATATCTCAGTTTACTCACTTACTTATGGAGCTGCCTATTCCTGATGATTTGTTTTTCAAATCATTTGATCAAAAAATATTTTGCTTTAACTGGGACGCTAAACCAGACAAACAAAGCGTGCCTATCTATATAATGAATATGAATTGGTGGGTTGAGATTATTAAATGTAAAAGCACTAAACCTCACTCTAAAAGCTTCACTTACTCAAAAGTTTTACTTGAACTCTAAATGGTTCTCAAGTAGATTACTAAGAAAAGCTCATCCATTGTTTAAAAATAGCCTTTTTTTTTTTTTTTTTTTTTTACAATTAATTGAAAATGATACTATTTTTCAAAGTATCTCTCTTTTTCAAACAAGCATTGCAGAGCTGGCTACAATTTTTTGATGTACCGATTCCATGGTACAGGGTGTATGAGTTGATATATAAAATTACGCAAGATTCAAGACTTTGTGCTTTTCAGCAAAAATTATTATGTAGAATTCTTGCCACCAACATTTTTTTGAATACTTGGGGCATAAAATCATCGAAGCTCTACAGATTTTGTTGTGAGGATACAGAATCAATAAACCATTTATTTTGGTTTTGCCCTCAGGTAGCCTGTTTCTGGTCTTAGGTTCAGGAATGGCTGAAAATGCATAGCATTGATCTAAAATTGACCCTAGATATAGTACTGTTAGGAGATCTGGAGAGACCGGGTCAGTCAATTACTAATATACTAATACTTTTAGTAAAAGTATTTATCTTCAACTCGCAATCTGTGGATTCTATTCGATTAGATAGTAGATTGAAATTGTACGTTAAACATCACAGCATAGTTGAATGATATATGTTGCATAGAATTCCGAAGAGGGTGGCCAGCAGAGAGAGGTGGGATGGGCTGAGGTAAGCTGAGGGTTGGGATGTGGAATCGGAGACAAATGGGAGTGGAGTTGCTGTGCGGGAGATAGAATGATGGTCAAAAATAAAGTCAAAATAAAACATATTAAAAAGTACGTTTGAATGACACTGAGGGGCAGTGTTTTTACAGCTAATGCCGGTTTGCCTGAGGCTGATTCCGTGCAGGTGTTTGTACACATGCATATACACACACTCTCATTCAAATACACACATGTAATAGTGCCAGACATGCACACAAACATATACATTTGGCATTGCTGTTATGATTTTAGTTGTCCTTGATGTCCTTAGTTTTATTTTTTCTTGCATTGTTGTTTGCTGTTCTTTTGTCTTTTTCTTTTTTCTCCTTAGTTAATATTCTTGGTTGTTGGTGCATGGGGGGGGGGGGGGGGGGGGTTCTTGGTGGTGGGGAATGGAATTAATTGTATTTTTTCTTTTTTCTTGGGGGGGACAGTGGCAGGGGTCTCAGATGGTTGAGGGACAGATATTGGAGAACTGTGGGGGGATCATGGAGGGTTCGCGTCCCAGACAGGGGATGAAACGAGTGAGGGTCTGTTTAAGTGTGAAAATGCCGAGTTGCGAGTTCTGAGGTTAAGTCGACAGAATATCTAACAGAGAAGGGTAAAATCAACTTACACAAAGCAATGAAAACAGAACTAGAACGATGGAACACATTTTGTAGGCACGATTGTATTGGCAGCAGAGCCGTGTTCATTTTATGAGCAAATCCCCTGACAGCTTAGCCTAAAATTGTAAACAATGAACAATAGATGGTATTACAACAGGCCACCATAGCCGTGCTCCCATTCTGCAGTTGCCAGAAGGGTTGAAACAATCTAATTCTGACTGTCCATAGTCAGTGTGTGTGATGAGCTATTCTTCTTGGTTTCACTTTAAACAAACTGCCACTTTGGTATTAATGAAGCCTTCATAAACCATGCACAGTATACAACATGCATTGATGCTTGAGAAAACATTCATTAACAACAATCTTCAATAATGGAAATGTACACTACCGTTCAAAAGTTTGGGGTCACCTAGAAATGTCCTTGTTTTTGAAAGAAAAACAATTTTTTTGTCCATTAAAATAACATCAAATTGATCAGAAATACAGCGTAGACATTGTTAATGTTGTAAATGACTATTGTAGCGGGAAATATCTGCTGGCCTTCTAGGCAGAGTTCCTCTGCCCAGTGTCTGTGTTCTTTTTCACATCTTAATCTTTTATTGGCCAGTCTGAGATATGGCTTTTTCTTTGCAACTCTGCCTAGAAGACTGGTGTTTTGCGGGTACTATTTAACTTCTTTGGGCTGCAAGCCCGAAGCCGGGCACAATATGACAACAGCCACTTCAAGTGCAGGGCGCGAAATTCAAAATATATTTTTTAGAAATATTTAACTTTCACACATTAACAAGTCCAATACAGCATATGAAAGATAAACATCTTGTGAATCCAGCCAACATGTCCGCTTTTTAAAATGTTTTACAGCGAAAACACCACATATATTTATGTTAGCTCACCACCAAATACAAAAAAGGACAGACATTTTTCACAGCACAGGTAGCATGCACAAAGCCAACCTAACTAACCAAGAAATAACTTCATCAGATGACAGTCTTATAACATGTTATACAATAAATCTATGTTTTGTTCGAAAAATGTGCATATTTGAGGTATAAATCAGTTTTACATTGCAGCTACCGTCACAAATAGGACCGAAGCAGCCAGAGTAATTACAGACACCAACGTCAAATACCTAAATACTCATCATAAAACATTTCTGAAAAATACATGGTGTACAGCAAATGAAAGACAGGCATCTTGTGATTCCAGCCAATATTTCCGATTTCTTAAGTGTTTTACAGCGAAAACACAATATAGCATTATATTAGCTTACCACAATAGCCAGAAACACAAGCCATTCCCCAGCAGCAAAAGTTAGCGATCGTAACAAACCAGCAAAAGATATATAATTTTTTACTAACCTTGATAAGCTTCATCAGATGACAGTCCTATAACATCAGGTTATACATACACTTATGTTTTGTTCGAAAATGTGCATATTTAGAGCTGAAATCAGTGGTTATACATTGTGCTAACGTAGCATCTTTTTCCCACAACGTCCGGATATTTTTCTGACACCCACATTCTGACCAAATAACTATTCATAAACATTACTAAAAAATACATGTTGTATATGTCACGATCGTCTTGATATGAGTGAGAGGACCAAGGCGCAGCATGATATGAATACATCTTCTTTTTATTTATACGAAGACGGAACACGAAACACTTATTCAAACTAACAAAAACAACAAACGACCGTGAAACTACAAACGCAAGTGCACACACAAACTACTTACGTTCGACATCGACTAGACATATACAATGACCCACAACAGCTAAAGCCTATGGCTGCCTTAAATATGGCTCCCAATCAGAGACAACAGAAACCAGCTGTCTCTAATTGGGAACCCATTCAGGCAACCATAGACTTTCCTAGACAACTACACACAACACTAAACCATCTATACTCCTTAACCCTCTAAACCATACAACCCCCTAGACAATACAAAAAACACATACATAATAATAATGAACACAAAGATAACTAAGGCCAGGGTGTGACAGTATAGGAAATTATAGATACACTAGTTCTTAATGCAATCGCCGTGTTGGAATTCTAAAAATAACTTAATTACGACATCCAGCTTAGTTATAGCGAGAGAGTGCCCAAACTCTGGGCGCAAACTACTAGTACAACATGTTCGACAGATATATGAAATAGCATCATAAAATGGGTCCTACTTTTGACGATCTTCCATCAGAATGTTGTACAAGGGGTCCTTTGTCCAGAACAATCGTTGTTTGGATTTAGAATGTCCTCTTCTCCAGTCAATTAGCACGGAAAGCTAGCAAAGTGGCGCGAAGCTCTCCTTCCTGAACAAAGGCACACAACGCAACACGCCTAACGTCCCGAATAAATTTCAATAATCTAATAAAACTATATTGAAAAAACATACTTTACGATGATATTGTCACATGTATGAAATAAAATCAAAGCCGGAGATATTAGTCGTCTATAACGACAGCTTATCAGAAGGCAAAACCAGGTCCCTTCATGCGCTCTCCAGAAAACAGGAAACTGGTGACACGTCATACAAAGAGCTTTTATTCGACCCCAGATCAAGTTATACACTCCATTTCTTCTCTCACTGCCTGTCGACATCTAGTGGAAGACGTATGAAGTGCATGTATTCTAATAAATATCAAGGACATTTATAGGCAGGCCCTAGAACAGAGCATCGATTTCAGATTTTCCACTTCCTGTCAGGAAGTTTGCTGCAAAATGAGTTCTGTTTTACTCACAGATATAATTCAAACGGTTTTAGAAACTAGAGTGTTTTCTATCCAATAGTAATAATAATATGCATATTGTACGAGCAAGAATTGAGTACGAGGCCGTTTGAAATGGGCACCTTTTATCCAGGCTACTCAATACTGCCCCTGCAGCCCAAAGAAGTTAATGAAGCTGCCAGTTTAGGACTTGGGAGGTGTCTGTTTCTCAAACTAGACACTCTAATGTACTTATCCTCTTGCTCAGTTGTGCACTGGGGCCTCCCACTCCTCTTTCTATTCTGGTTAGAGCCAGTTTGCGCTGTTCTGTGAAGGGAGTAGTCCACAGCATTGTACGAGATCTTCAGTTTCTTGGCAATTTCTCACTTGGAATAGCCTTCATTTCTCAGAACAAGAATAGGCTGACGAGTTTCAGAAATAAGTCCTTTGTTTCTGGCCATTTTCTAGTCTAAAGAAGGCCAGTTTTATTGCTTCTTTAATCAGAACAAGTTTTCAGCTGTGCTAACATAATTGCAAAAGGGTTTTCTAATGATCAATTAGCCTTTTAAAATGATAAACTTGGATTAGCTAACACAACGTGCCATTGGAACACAGGAGTGATGGTTGCTGATAATGGGCCTCTGTACGCCTATGTAGATATTCCATTCAAAATCAGCCGTTTCCAGCTATAATAGTCATTTACAACATTACCAATGTCTACACTGTATTTCTGATCAATTTGATGTTATTTTAAAATCGACCATTTTTTTTTTGCTTTTCTTTCAAAAACAATGACATTTCTAAGTGACCCCAAACTTTTGAACGGTAGTGTATGTGTCAAAATGCAATTGCTAAGATGAAAGGGGTCAACAAGGAAATGGCTCTTGATCTTCTATCGAGTTCCTTTTGACTGTGAATGAAAGTGGACTGTATTGGTGCCAGGAGGGCTACCTGTCTATCTGTCTAATGGAGTTACTGGCTTTACATCTGATACACTGGCTGGCAACAGGCCTGCAATCAAGGCAGAATGACTGACACAATGTTGTTTTCCATTCTTTCCAATCTTGTTTTCCATGAGTGGGATGAGTGTACAAGTGTACACTTTGGACAGAAAGGGTTAGAATCCGACCAAAACCAGTATTGTATCTTCATTTGAATATAAAGTAGGATTTCAGCTCCGGCATCCTTTACAGCTCAGGGCATGGCACTCGTAACCAATCAGCAATGCACCTGTGTGGTGACTGAAGCCAGGTTCATGCCCAGGTCACAGCCTATCAGGACGTGAAAGAACACCCGGAGAGGCAATCTTCACTCCTGTATCCACCACTGATCACCTTACGGTGTCTGACTGTCTGTGCAAACATGATATCACTCTGTGGCTTGATCAAAACCCAACAAAATATTCAAGGTCTCACACAAAACAGGGTTCTACAAATGTATTACCTGACCACACACTCTAGTGAGTGAATACAGATACAGGTTTTGAAAAAAAAGAAAGTGATTCAGTCTTGGCAGAGTATCAAACCTCTAAGCTGCCTGAACAACTGTCCGGGTAGAGAAGTCAAGTGCCTGAAATCCCTCCCTCTCCGCACTGCACCACGGAAACCCATGACTCTCTCCCAGGCTTCTCAGCATGATTCGTGGCTCTCCTACTTCTGGGAAACTTTTGATGGTAAATCCGGAAAACAATGGGACAAAGCTGGAAGGCAAGTGCATTTTGTACCATGTTTGGACACTGATTTCAGGGGAGACATTCTTGGACTCTTGGTTTAAGTCGAGACAAATAACATGAGTTTATCCCAATTACCTTGTTTTGCGATTCACATTGGTCCTCCTTATATACCAACAAGGCATTAGCACATGGTATTGACATTGCACTACATAAAACGGCATTGACATTGCACAACCATGATGCAACTGATGTTTATACGAAGACTATTATTACCCTATCCAACGTTTCAGACAGGGTTCTACCTGCCTTGCCAGGAGCCTTTCCATGCAAGTTGAATGGCACCTCATAAAATCCTCTTCAATCAGATATAGCATGCATGTGTGTGTGTATGTGTTAATTGGAGAGAGTTACTCTGGGTGCATGTCTGTGTGCGTGCCTATGTATGTGTGTGTCTGTTTCCGCGTGTGTCTGTGGTCACTGACTGAGCCACACACAGGGGGTTGTCTGAGAACAACCGTGGGAGAAGCAACTGCAGCCAGCTGTAAAATTGATAATTGTCACGATCGTCGTAATGAGCGGACCAAGGCGCAGCGTGAGTATGGTTCCACATATTTTTAATCTCCGTGAAACAAACAAAACAATAAAGAAACAACGAAACGTGAAGTAATGCCGTGCACACAGGCAACTAAACACAAACAATATCCCACAAAACACAGGTGGGGAAATGGCTACCTAAATATGATCCCCAATCAGAGGCAACGATAAACAGCTGCCTCTAATTGGGAACCATATTAGCACCAACATAGAAATAGACATACTAGAACACCCCCTAGTCACGCCCTGACCTACTACACCATAGAGAACCAAGGGCTCTCTATGGTCAGGGCGTGACAATAATCGAGGTCTAACAATAGGTACCAGGCACCAACAACATGTAATATTTACGCTGGGCCCTTACAAATGGCAATGCTGTCCTCACGCTCTCAATTCTCATCCCCATCCACCACCATTGGCCCAACTTCCTCTTGGAGAGGCTGCGTAACAAGAGGCTTGACTGGCACACAGACACAGGCATGGAGCCAGTGGCTGGAGCATGTAGTAAGAATGGGTTCACTGCTGCTGACTACAGTCAACAAAAACAACCATCAGTGTTATCATACAGTGCCTGGCTGGCTGTTTGACGGGTTGGTTCTCAGAACAAATAGAGTTGGATGATAGTGGAGATGATCCCTGCTTTGGACAAACTGATATCCAGGGATTGTTGTTCTTCCACTAACCCTGACGAACAACCTCCAACCCTTGATCCCCCAAACACGAGACAGCATCACCCCCTGTCATGATCCCCTTAACCCTCAGGTTCGAGGAAGACTTAAGAGGTTTGGTTTCAACAAACCCCTTCCCCCAGGGGCGAGAGTCAGCTCTGTGTGTGCCTGTGCGGGACAACATTCTACAGAGGCCAACAGAGAGCGGGATATTCATGTATTAACATTGTATTAGCACACTAAACCACTAAATGGATATTATGTGTATTAAAGTGTCTTAATACATCACAGACAACTAATCCTCCATCATCCTATGTGATATAATGACAAAAACTAGAAATACCACAAGCATCATCCAAATACCAGACATTCTGTTATTTTCACCCAATCGGTCAGGCAGAAATATTAAAGAGCATTATCTATAAGTTCAAGCTGCCACAGTCTCTCTCTGATTGATTGATCCAGTCTGGAAAAACAATGGCGTATGCCCTGAACTTCACACTACCCACAATCTTCCCATTGCTCCTTTCTGTCTGTCCTAGTGCCAGGATTTAGCTTGACAACTGAATTAAGGGTGGAATTTGAAATATTAGGTGAAGTTAGCAACAAGAGAAAAACTATTGTTTTTAACATTGCAATCAACTTTACGCATGGGAAGATGATGTTACCAAGGGCAATGTGTCTATTGCTTTATAAAGTGATGGGTGCTTGCTATATGAAATGCTTGTGCTGCAGCTAATGAGTGCCAAACAAACACATAAACATATGTCATATATGTTTTTAATCAACATATACAAGTGATGTCCCGCCTCTCACACTCAAGATACAGTACATAATATGATTGAACTCCCTCATGCTAAACGGCTAGCACATGACTTATCCTCTCTGCGAGTAAGGCTAGTTTCCTGAATTTCCGCCTGTCTGACATGCCCAAAGTAAACTGCCTTTTACTCAAGCCCAGAAGCCAGGATGTGCATATAATTGGTAGCATTGGATAGACAACACTCTGAGGTTTCTAAAACTGTTACAATACTGTCTGTGAGTATAACATAACTGATATAGCAGGCAAAAACCTGAGAAAAAATTGATCCAGGAAAAGCATTTTTGGAGCTCCGAATGACTTCCAATGCAATGCTATTGAAAGATCTAATTTCCGCCTCCCAGATTGCAGTTCCCATGGCTTTCAGTAGATGTCAACAGTCTTTATACAAGGTTTTAGGCTTGTTTTTTTGAGAAATTAAGAAGTATTTGTAGTCTTTCCAAGTTGAGCGCCAGGGCAAAAGTAGTCTTTTTGCGCGCATGAACGTGGGCGCGCTCTTCGTTCTTTTCCTTTGTTATTGAACATAGTAATCTCCGTCTGAAATAGTATCATTTATTTAGATATTAGACAACCTGAGGATTAATAAAAACATTGTTTGACTCGTTTGGACGAACTTTGCTGGTAACCTTTTGGAATCCTTTTTATGCATGTTGAAGGAGTGGATTATTGAACTCCATGGCGCCAACTAAACTGTGTTTTTGAGATATAAAGAAGGAATTTATCGAACAAAACGACCATTTATTGTGTAACTGGGACCCTTGGGATTGCAAACAGAGGAAGATCTTCAAAAGTAAGGGATTTATTTTATCGCTATTTGTTATTTCGTGACGCCTGTGCTGGTTTGGAAAATATGCTAATGTAAGGCGCTATCCTCAGACAATCGAATGTTATGCTTTTGCCGTAAAGCCTTTTTGAAATCTGAAATCTGAAATCGACTACCAAGATTCTATGCTAAAGAATCATGTACGACACTTGTATTTCCATGAATGTTTAATATTACGATTTTGTGTTTTGAATTTGGAGCACTCCGATTTCACCGGATGTTGTTGAATTTGATCCCGCTAGCGGGATCTCCGCGCTAAAAGGTTATTTATCTTCAAATGGATGGGGTGAGCGAATTGCTCTTAATTTCCCCCCTGCCATAATGAAGGGGTTTAGGTGTCACACTCTGATCTGTTTCACCTGTCTTTGTGCTTGTCTCCACCCTCCTCCAGGTACCTGTGTTCTCTGTTTGTCTGTTGCCAGTTCGTTTTGGTTCGTCAAGCCCCTCAGCGGTTTTCCCATTCTCCTGTCTTCCTCTAGTCCCTGTTTCCCTGGTTTTCACCATTCTGCCTGCCCTGACCCTGAGCCTGCCTGCCCTGACCCTGAGCCTGCCTGCTGTTCTGTACCTTTCGGACTCTGCTCTTTAAAAAAATGATATATATTTCACCTTTATTTAACCAGGTAGGCCAGTTGAGAACAAGTTCTCATTTACAACTGCGACCTGGCCAAGATAAAGCAAGTCAGTGCGACACAAACAACAACACAGAGTTACACATGGAATAAACAAACGTACAGTCAATAACACAATAGAAAAAATCTATATACAGTGTTTGCAAATGAGGTAAGATTACGGAGGTAAGGCAATAAATTGGCCGTAGTGGCGTAGTATTACAATTTAGCAATTAAACACTGGAGTGATAGATGTGCATAAGACGCATGTGCAAGTAGAGATACTGGGGTGCAAAGGAGAAAAATAAATCAATAAATAACAATATGGGGATGAAGTAGTTGGATGGCCTATTTACAAATGGGCTATGTACAGGTGCAATGATCTGTGAGCTGCTCTGACAGCTGATGCTTAAAGTTAGCGAGGGAGATATGAGTCTCCAGCTTCAGTGATTTTTCCAATTTGTTCCAGTCATTGGCAGCAGAGAACTGGAAGTAAAGGCGGCCAAAGAAGGAATTGGCTTTGGGGGTGACCAGTGAAATATACCTGCTGGAGCGCGTGCTACGGATGGGTGCTGCTATGGTGACCAGTGAGGCGGGGCTTTACCTAGCAAAGGCGGCAAAGTGGATGGCACTGTGATAGACTGCATCCAAATGGCATCGCCGAAGTCAAGGATTGGTGGGATGGTCAGTTTTATGAGGGTATGTTTGGTAGCACGAGTGAAGGAGGCTTTGTTGCGAAATAGGAAGCCGATTCTAGATTTAATTTAGGATTGGAGATTCTTAATGTGAGTCTGGAAGGAGAGTTTACAGTCTAACCAGACACCTAGGTATTTTTAGTTGTCCACATATTCTAAGTCAGAACCGTTCAGAGTAGTGATGCTGGACGGGCAGGCAGGTGCAGGCAGCGATCGGTTGAAGAGCATGCATTTAGTTTTACTTGCATTTAAGAGCAGTTGGAGGCCACGGAAGGAAAGTTGTATGGCATTGAAGCTGTTCTGGAGGTTAGTTAACACAGTGTACAAAGAAGGGCCAGAAGTATACAGAATGTTGTCATCTGCGTAGAGGTGGATCAGAGAACACCAGCAGCAAGAGCGACATCATTGATGTATACAGAGAAAAGAGTCGGCCCGAGAATTGAACCCTGTGGCACCCCCATAGAGACTGCCAGAGGTCCGGACAACAGGCCCTCCGATTTAACACACTGAACTCTGTCTGAGAAGTAGTTGGTGAACCAGGCGAGGCAGTCATTTGAGAAACCAAGGCTGTTGAGTCTGCCAATAAGAATGTGGTGATTGACAGAGTCGAAAGCCTTGGCCAGGTCGATAAATACGGCTGCACAGTATTGTCTTTTATCGATGGCTGTTATGATGTCATTTAGGACCTTGAGCGTGGCTGAGGTGCACCCATGACCAGCTCGGAAACCAGATTTTATAGCGGAGAAGATACGGTGGGATTCGAAATGGTCGGTGATCTGTTTGTTAACTTGGCTTTCAAAGACCTTCGAAAGGCAGGGTAGGATAGATATAGGTCTGTAACAGTTTGGGTCTAGAGTTTCTCCCCCTTTGAAGAGTGAAATCTATGATCTCTTATTGATGTCACTTGATCAATCCACTTCAATCAGTGTAGATGAAGTGGAGGAGACAGGTTAAAGAATGATTGTTAAGCCTTGAGACAATTGAGACATGGATTGTGTGTGTGTGTGTGCCATTTAGAGGGTGAATGGGCAAGACAAAATATTTCAATGCCTTTGACCGGGGTATGGTAGTAGGTGCTAGGGGCACCGGTTTGTGGTACGAACTGCAATGCTGCTGAGTTTTTTACGCTCAACAGTTTCCCGTGTGTATAAAGAATAGTCCACCACCCAAAAGGCATCTAGCCAACTTGACAACTGTGGGAAGCATTGGAGTCAACATGGGCCAGCATCCCTATGGAACGCTTTTGACACCTTGTAGAGTCCATGCCCGAAGAATTAAGGCTGTTCTGAGGTCAAAAGGCAATTCAATATTAGGTGTTCTTAATGTTTTCTAGTATCTCAGTATACTGCATTGGTGTGTGTGGTTGTATGTGTGTTGTGTTCACTTGTAACATGCCCATTTGTGATCCTCCACTTCAAGGAGCACAAGAGCGACGATTTCTTCAGTGGTATCACAGACACCTTATTAGTGTGGCACTATAGTTGTGGCACTAAGTTAATTTGTCGGAGACTCAATTTAATTATATTGACATGAATTAATGTGCTATATGACCCAGAGTTATGAATACTTTAAA
This sequence comes from Salvelinus namaycush, assembly GCF_016432855.1. Classification (NCBI taxonomy): domain Eukaryota; kingdom Metazoa; phylum Chordata; class Actinopteri; order Salmoniformes; family Salmonidae; genus Salvelinus; species Salvelinus namaycush. The sequence continues at coordinate 1,623,474 of NC_052347.1, read as the reverse complement.
TTGCTTCCACCACTTTAAGCCTGATTTAAAGGTAACAAAAAAATGAAATGAGCAAATGCTGCATCGTTTAGTCATGGTCAAAACCTAATCTGATGCCCCGTGTTATTATATATATATATATATATATATATATATATATTCCTCCCTCATGTACATTGCTCAAAACTTAACTGTCAAAAGCAGTATTGGCGTTGCCATTGTAGTAATTTGGTAGGTCTTTGTCCTTGATCTCATCCAAATCTACAGTGGACTAACTGTAATTATAAAACCGCTGGTTCGAGGTCAGGCACATCAAAGGAAATGTGTTAATCAGTTGCTCTATTACAGATGGAGCATTTGCCTCTTTCCAATATAAATGTAACCTATGAATAATTAGGCTGCCTTTGTTTAGGCATTTAAAGTGTATAACCAACATAAGCCTCATGCTTTGAGAATGTATTCCATCTCCATCTGATAGCTAACAAGAAAGCAGCTTCGAAATACAAACATAACAACTTCCCTATTAGAAGTTATTTGCAATTGTAATACACAGTACTGAGCCCATGGACCCAGTTTGAACCATACGACCAAATGGTGAAATATTTCAGTGCTCAGAAGCAGACTAAATCAAAGCCGTTTGCCTTCTTTGCATCATTAGCCCCCCAAAAAATCAAAAACACATGAAAATAGAAGGGCCAAATGCTACAGTAGTTGTCAAAAGGTCCTTGGTGATGGCAAAGGCTACTAGTCTTGAAGGTCAGACATCCTTGGCTAGTTTACTTAGCTACCCTGTAGTAACAGCTTACTCACTGCTTTGATGTTTGCCGGAGAGCATGTGACAGCAGAAAGTCTGACGTCATACAAACCCCTATCATATCTGATCATATTTGCCCTGTGACAAAATGTACTGCCCTTTCACAGTTTAATTGGTACTGATAAGTGTCGGCCACTGAGAGAGACTTTGTCATTTCTTCAAACAATCATCTTTATTTAATATCGATTAGTTATTGCAATAATGTGGCTGGTCGACACCACACCCTTGAGTGTTGGACCGAGTAACCTAACCTTTACACAAATGCAGAGTTCTCTATACAGCTGACACTAAGAATGCTTTGTCATGCTTGGTTCCACCCTTCCCATGCAGACCAAGGGGCGTCATAAGTCACTCTGGGTTCATCCTGTCGTTATCTGCACGGGGGGGTGTTGTCTTAACCCCGCCTTGTCTTAGTTTCTCAGATGCAAGGATGATTGAGACGATGAGAGATTGTTCCACTCCTAAACTATCTCTAGTAAAACACATTCTTGTCTATGTAATGCAGTCTTTTCACTCATTTGTCATCTCAAGCCATCTCTAGTGACCATACGCCCAGATTAGCTGCAGGGAACTAGAGTGGAGACCATAAAAACACAGCATTAGCAGGACAGAAATGTCTTCCTATTTGTTAAGTATTAATTGCTAACTATTAATATCAAACAAATCAGTTAAATACGTAATTTTTCTGTCACATGCCAGTATGCATTCTAGCTACAATTAGGCTAGCATGACAGATGAGCCTGACAAACAGATTCTTTGACACATCAAGGCCAAGTGACACCATGTTGAATTATAAACGGTGCCAGAGAGATGTGATTAGAGTACCATCCTACATGATTTTCTATCTCGCTTCATGCTTCCAAACAACTGGGTCAGCAATGGGCAACTGAGAGGGGCTGCACTGTCTGCTGGTTATCTCTTCTTTCGTTGGTATCGTGATCCATTACTGCCAATGATTGCTCAGTAGGTGTAGCCTACATACCTGGTTGTCGAAGGTCAGTCAATGAGTTGAGGGAACTAATGAACAGAAACCAGCTGATGCTCAGCCCCTGCCCTGTCCCGGATCTAGTAGATATGAAACACTCTTAGAAAAGAAAGTACTACTTAGAACCATAAAGGGTTCTTCAATAGTCCCCATAGGAGAACCCTCTGAAAATAATTATTTTTGGATCCAAGTGGAACCCTTTCACAAATGCAAGGTACAATATTTTTCACCACCAAGAAGGGTTCTCCTATGGGGACAAAGCTAGGGGGATAAGTGGAGTCTCTCATGCATGTCCTCTATTATAGACATCACAAACACATATTTCTTTAGACTTTGATTACACTCTGGGGGTTTATTCTGCCCTGGAGTTGCGTTCCCATGCAAAACTAGACAGATAGCTAACAACTGAGTCTTCAAAAAAACTCCCAAGGCGTGACTTTTCTTGAATCAAAAAATTGAAAACATTTATGTTGTGAAACTGCAAAATACAGTTGAAGTCGGTAGTTTACATGCACTTAGGTTGGAGTCATTAAAACTCGTTTTTCAAACAACTCCACAAATTTCTTGTTAACAAACTATAGTTTTGGCAAGTCGGTTAGGACATCTACTCTGTGCATGACACAAGTAATTTTTCCAACAATTGTTTACAGACAGATTATTTCACCTATAATTCACTGTATCACAATTCCAGTGGGTCAGAAGTTTACATACATTAAGTTGACTGTGCCTTTAAACAGCTTGGAAAATTCCAGAAAATTATGTCATGGCTTTAGAAGCTTCTGATAGGCTAATTTACATAATTTGAGTCAATTAGAGGTGTACCTGTGGATGTATTTCAAGGCCTAACTTCAAACTCAGTCCCTCTTTGCTTGACATCATGGGAAAATCAAAAGAAATCAGCCAAGACCTCAGAATAAAATTGTAGACCTCCACAAGTCTGGTTCATCTTTTGGAGCAACTTCCAAATGCCTGAAGGTACCACATTCATCTGTATGGTACGCAAGTATAAACACCATGGGACCACGCAGCTGTCATACCGCTCAGGAAGGAGACGCGTTCTGTCTACTAGAGATGAACGTACTTCGGTGTGAAAAGTGCAAATCAATCCCAGAACAACAGGAAAGGACCTTGTGAAGATGCTGGAGGAAACAGGTACAAAAGTATCTATATCCACAGTAAAACAAGTCCTATATCGACATAACCTAAAAGGCAGCTCAACAAGGAAGAAGCCACTGCTCCAAAACTGGCATAAAAAAGCCAGACTACGGTTTGCAAATGCACTCTGGTCTGATGAAACCAAAATAGAACTGTTTGGTCATAATGACCATCATTATATTTGGAGGAAAAGGGGGGAGGCTTGCAAGCCGAACAACACCATCCCAACCGTGAAGCACGGGGGTGGCAGCATCATGTTTTGGGGGTCCTTTTCTGCAGGAGGGACTGGTGCACTTCACAAAATAGATAGCAACATGAGGACGGAAAATTATGTGGATAAATTGAAGCAACATCTCAAGACATCAGTCAGGAAGTTAAAGCTTGGTCGCAAATGGGTCTTCCAAATGGACAATGACGTCAAGCATACTTCCAAGTCATGGCAAAATGGCTTAAGGACAACAAAGTCAAGGTATTGGAGTGGCCATCACAAAGCCCTGACCTCAATCCCATAGAAAATATGTGGGCAGAACTGAAAAAGTGTGTGCGAGCAAGGAGGCCTACAAACCTGACTCAGTTACTGTCAGGAGGAATGGGCCAACATTCACCCAACTTATTGTGGGACACTTGTGGAAGGCTAACCGAAACGTTTGACCCAAGTTAAACAATTTAAAGGCAATGCTACCAAATACTAATTGAGTGTATGTAACCTTCTGACCCACTTGGAATGTGATGAAAGAAATAAAAACTGAAATAAATCATTCTCTCACTATTATTCTGACATTTCACATTCTTAAAATAAAGTGGGGATCCTTACTGACCTTAGTCAGGGAATTTTTACCAGTTTTAAATGTCAGGAAATGTGAAAAACTGAGTTTAAATGTATTTGGCTAAGGTGTATGTAAACTTCCGACTTCAACTGTACAGACAATAATATACAGTGGCAAGAAAAGTATGTGAACCCTTTGGAATTATCTGGATTTCTGCATAAATTGGTCACAAAATTAGATCTGATCATCATCTAAGTCACAACCTTAGACAAACACAATGTGCTTAAACTAATAACACACAAATTAGTATTTTTCTTGTTTATATTGAATACATCATTTAAACATTCACTGTGTAGGTTGGAAAAAGTATGTGAACCCCTTTTCCAAATCTAATTGGAGTCAGGAATCAGCTAACCTGGAGTACAATCATTGAGGAGATGTTGGTTAGAGCTGGCCTGCCCTATAAAAACCACTCACAAAATGTGAGTTTGCTATTCACAAGAAGCACTGCCTGATGTGAACCATGCCTCGAACAAAATAGATCTCAGAAAACCCAAGATTAAGAATTGTTGACTTGCATAAAGCTGGAAAGGGTTACAAAAGTATCTCTAAAAGCCTTGATGTCCATCAGTCCACAGTAAGACAAATTGTCTATAAATGGAGAAAGTTCAACACTGTTGCTACTCTCCCTAGGAGTGGCCGTCCTGCAGAGATGACTGCAAGAGCACTGCACCGAATGTTCAATGAGGTAAAGAAGAATCCTAGTGTCAGCTAAAGACTTACAGAAATCTCTGGAACATGCTAACATCTCTGTTGACGAGTCTATGATATGTAAAACACTAAACAAGAATGGTGTTCATGGGAGGACACCACAGAAGAAGCAACTCCTGTCCAAAAAACAAGTCTGAAGTTTTGTCTGAAGTTCGCAAAAGAGCATCTGGATGTTCCACAGTGCTACTGGCAAAATATTATGTGGACAGATAAAACTAAAGTTGAGTTGTTTGGAAGGAACACACAACACTATGTGTAGAGAAAAAAAGGCACAGCACACCAACATCAAAATCTCATTCCAACTGTAAAGTATGGTGAAGGGAGCATCATGGTTTGGAGCTGCTTTGCTGCCTCAGGGCCTAGACAGCTTGCTATCATCGACGTAAAAATGAATTACCAAGTTTATCAAGACATTTTGCAGGAGAATGTGCGGCTATTTGTCCGCCAATTGAAGCTCAACAGAAGTTGAGGGATGCAAAAGGACAACGACCCAAAACACAGAAGTAAATCAACAACAGAATGGCTTCAACACAAGAAAATACGCCTTCTGGAGTGGCCCAGTCAGAGTCTTGACCTCAACCCGATTGAGATGCTGTTGCGTGACCTCTTGAGCGGTTCACACCAGACATCCCAAGAATATTGCTGAACTGAAACAGTTTTGTAAAGAGGAATGGTCCAAAACTCCTCCTGACCGTTGTGCAGGTCTGATCCGCAACTACAGAAAACGTTTGGTTGAGGTTATTGCTGCCAAAGGAGGGTCAACCAGTTATTAAATCCAAGGGTTCACATACTTTTCCCACCCTGCACTGTGAATGTTTACACGGTGTGTTCAATAAAGACATGAAAACGTGTAATTGTTTGTGTGTTATTCGTTTAAGCAGACTGTGTTCGTCTGTTTTTGTGACTTAGATGAAGATCCGATCAAATTTTATGACCAATTTAGTCCAGATAATAGTCCAGATAGTCCAGATAATTCCAAAGGGTTCACATACTTTTTCTTTCCACTGTACTTTAGTATTCAATTCACATATACATGCTGTACCTGTACGTTATACATTTCAAGTTGAAGGTGCAAAAATACAAAGCAAGTGCCAAGGTACCATGAATCTCGCATCAAGACAAACCAGATAGATAATAACCATATGAATAGCTACTAGCCAACTCCTTTCATTACTCGAATAATGTGCAAACACCTCTGTTCAATAACAGAGCATTTACACTAGAAACAGTAACAAAACTATAGTATAGTATGTTTTGCAAGTTGCTTACATGACGCACGAGAAAACGAATACAGCCGATGGCGTACATGAAAGACGAGGCAATTTGCGTGAGGAAATGTAACCAACTAACGTTGATAAGTAAGCAATTCTATCAATAACAATAGTATCATCACGAGCAATATGCTTGAATTGAACTCACAGACAAATATTTTCAGAGGCTGAAGCGTGACAAGGAATAGCTGCACTGAAATAACTGTGCCGTAGTGTTGTTTTAAGCTGCCCGGCTGCGTGCAGAATACCTATTTTACTCCACTTCATGTTTTCGTGCATTCTTTCTAAATACCAGAAAGCTCCACTAGGGGGCGATAACAGCATGGAACACAATGAAGGTCAAACCTAACCACTAAAATAAAATCATCTGTTACCTTCTAAAAGAATGACAGCACAGGGTTTTAGGATGAAAGGGGGATTTCACTTTTGATCGATTGTATCAAACTCAGTTCAAGGCCTTTCTTATACGAACCTCAGTGCTTATATGGGTCAGTGTTTCACGCATAGGGCAGTTACTTAATCCACTCTAGCGGCAAGTTGCTGATGATGCACCTGAAAGTAACAAGAACATATTGGCTGCAGCATAAAGAGCAAAGACGAATATAGCCTCCTCGAACATAAAATGCCAACAAGGCATCAATATTACATATAGCCCAGCTAAGCTCAAAGGGAGATTTCTGCTTCACTGGTAAACAGGGCTTCCTTTCTGTCTACAGTTTTTCTGCTCTGATGTTGGTTAACGGGCAAATTATAATTTTAGACATAACCTTCATGGAGATAAACGTCTCTATCAGCTTTGGCATTGATCTGTCAATCTTTCATTGATTGCTATTTTCTCTGTCCTCCGCCAGATGCAATGGCGGTCAGTGCCGTTTAAGATGAGGGAGGCCAATTATTTTTTTTATGAGCATGGCCTTCTTTCTATTACAGCATATTGGATGACTGTCATTCATATTCCATTCACCCAGCTCAATGTAACATCGATAGGTTTAGGCTACTACACGATAGTCATATTTTCCTAACACATCATGAGGCTGCCGGTGTAACTGCTAAACTGTTTGCTGGCTGTACACTGTACTGCATGATTGCATGAACGCGATAGTTTTAGTAGCTATGTAGCCTATGAATGAAAGTACATTGTTGTCACCATATTAGGTAACGTCATAGTCAACATAGCTACTAAAACTATCGCGTTCATGCAATCATGCAGTACAGTGTACAGTCAGCAAACAGTTTAGCAGTTACACCGGCGGGCCCCTGTGGCAGTAAATTAATAAACCTCTTAAATGTAAAGTCCCTTGTTTAGGGGACCTGTGTGGTTCTGGTATCGGTTCCGACCAACATTTTCACTTGTAAGTGTATCTGTGGACACGGTAGATCAAAATAGCTTACATTGAGCGGTAGCCCTGATTCTTCTGCCTGTGTGAAGCAGGGTGTGAAATCTGACACCACTTGAAGCTGGAATGTCCCTCCTACCCTTTCATTCTCTCTTCCGACTGTCCATCAACTCCTGGCTGAACCCTACGTCATAGCCACTAACAACGCATATGCCTGGAATTTGAATGTATCCCATTGCTCCTCTGAGGAGCCTCCACTGATCAAATGTGGTAGCAACAGACTTCCCTTATTTGTCCAAATGGAATTCATACATTTCCTCACATGGACATTAGGCGACCAGCAGTAAAGAGAGTCCTATATGTTGCTATGTACTGTACACTTCAAATCCAAATACATAATGTTCCCATTAGAATGATTTCCAACTCAAAAGATTCCACAAGCCCTTTGTTGAATAAATATCTCAGCTCCACTCCAGCCCAAGATGTAGAGGAGCGAATGGCAGTGATGGTCGCATATGTTGCTATGTACCCTTCATCCAAATACTTAATACTTCATTTTGATATGTATACTTGAAATCTAAATACCTAATCTTCCCATTAGGACCCAATTACCTTCCACTCTCAAAGGATTACAAAAGCCCCTTTACTATACATCTCCACTTTACCCTATGATTTAGAAGAGCACACATCATAACAACCGCCTCCAGCCATACTACTCTGTAATGCCGGATGATGATGTTTGGATGGGGAGAGAGAGACAAAAAACGGTGGAAGCCGGTGCAATACAGCTGTAGAGTGGAAGGTAATGGACTCAGATGCAGCAGATTGGTTAAACGGCCACGGAGGTCTCTGTCGCCATATGTCTTCGCTCTGGCAGTGGCTGCAGGGATGGCTGCTAAGCCCCCTTATCCATCCATCCCCATTTTCCTCCTCCCCCAGCAAACCCTCTATCCCCTTCTTTATCTCAAGAGCCAGGGACCGGGCCTTCTTGAAGCTTGACAGCTGGGATAGGGAGTGGAAGTGTGGCCAATGTTGGCCCATGTAAGGGGATGTTGCTGTCACTGTGCGGATCTTTGAGTGGCTGATGACAGGTGCTAGAGACCCCCCCACACACAAACACAAGCACAAACACATACCCCTGGCTAACGACTCCATCAACCCAGACAACCCTTTCCCTCCATTTAGCTTAGTTTCCTCTCTTGGCTCAGCATTTACTCTGTTCTCCATTCATATCAAAGTGGTAAGGACGAGAGCGGGACTTCTTGGCTGAGTCCCAAATGGCTCCCTATTTTCTATATAGTGCTCCACTTTCAATCAGAGCCCATAGTGCTATATATAGAGAATAGGGGGCCGTTGGGATGCAGACCTTGAAAGCCACTACCTCCAGCGGTTGAGGGTAAGGTGCGTCTGGCTACCTTAGTGGCCCATAAGGAGCGGCTGTTTTCTTAGAAACAGTGTCTGAGCTTCACTTATCTAAAGTGAGCAGGCTGCTCACCGTGAATGAGTCGATAGTCTGGGACCAGCAGGAAAAGGGGGCCTGCTTGACATTCAGCACACCAGCAGAACTTCTGAAATGAATCACACCGGAAGAGTTTGTGGTTCCTAAAATCTTCTCAAAATGTATTCTAAACAACCTAGTCGATATTCCCACTAGGGGAGAGAAAGTTCACCTGGGAGAGGATGTGATGGTGAGGTAAAATACAGTAAGTTGGACATTTTCTGCAAAGTTACTTTGGTCTGGCCATACACTTAACTGAGTTTTCATGCTCTAGGCCTGAGGGCAGATCACATTTTATCAACCACTATAAACACCTCTGAAGGGGAAAGAGGAGAGACAAAGTGCTTTCAAATTACCACAAGGATTAAAACTTTCCGCCTTGGTCTCAGTCTCCTGACGATACAAGACATTCCAGTCACTTTAAACAGCCCCTCTCTCGCTCTCCCTCTCTGCCTCCCTCTCTCTTTCTCGTTCTGCCTCTCTCTCTGTCTCTCTCCTAGCACATAATCAGATCTCAATGGTCACTGCACAAATCTTCCTCCAGCCTAGCGTTAGGCTTATGCTAGCCATGGACGTAAGCTGTTAATTCCTCCATGGTGTGCGTCAAAGTAGGTGAACTCGGGGCCCAAACATGCAACAGTCAGGAGAAGACTTACACTGTATTTCGGACAACAAATTGTGAACCAGCCCATAAAAAAACAGCGTGCAGCCTCGCCGGCCCTGCGATGTGAGCGATGGGATGTAGAACTTGGTCTGCCTCTACCAGACGCAACAAACAATACATTACAACCAATGGGAGAGAGGGAGTGAAAGAAAAACAACGCAAGTAGACAGTGATGAATGCCTTGTTTGTTCAATTACCAGATATCTCCAAGTTTGTTCCAACTTCCCACTTTTCAAACAGAAGCTTCGCAGATGTTTTGTTTAGCACCCCAACAGAACAGGAAGCATACAGCGATGAAAAAGTAATAGCACACATAAGTCTTTGAGCTTCAGGAGAATGCATCCTGCACTGGTGATTGCTTTCACAGGCACAGCTAGGGCAGCTGGAGTAAATCTAGGACGGCTGTCTTGCAAAATCCAACACTGATATCTGGAGGTAAGCCGGGGCCGGGGGATGGCAGACACAACCTCAAACTGCCAACTGAAAGTGGACCCCAGGTTCTGACATTCTCCCGGGTACATATTTCAGTGGCCAAGCGTCTGTTCTCCTCATCAAACACTTAGGGAGACTATTAATAGGCCTATATCTACCACACACACATCTCTCTATTCATTCGACGCCTGACAAAAAAAACAGCTACCTCCACCCTCACAGCTGGGCTGTACTGTAATTTGTGTTCATCGACCGACCTGTTTTGAAATTACAGGGTAGATAGCTTGCCATGGCACCTGTAGTGCTGGTTGTCTAACTAACTAGCAGGAACAGAGGATGCTCCGTGGGTGTAAGTAACAAGGACGGACCCTTGTCACTGATGCCCATCAATAAGGGTGGGTGCTGGATGAAGAGTTTGCATCCCTTTCTTCTCAGCAGGACGGCCATGTTGTCTCAAGCACTTTGCCTGCATGCTGTGGTGCTGCAGCAGCAGCTCTGTTCTGTTTAAGGCTCTAATGATGTTGACACATAAAGGGCATTATGACGCTCCACTGTTTACCCTGCCTTATTATCACAGGAGGGGGGGGGGGGGGGGGGGGAGAGAGAAAAATATATACAAGAAACATTATATAGCCAACCCAAAAAGGCCTGTGTTGCTGATGTTATTTTAAATGAAATGATCAAATATACAGACCACAAATTCAAAATGGCAATACTCAAACTCTTCAACATTATCCTCACTGCAGGTATTTTCTCCGATATTTGGAACCAGGGATTGATCACACCAATCTATAAAAATGGAGACAAATTTGACCCAAATAATTATAGAGGGATTTGCGTTAACAGCAACTTGGGGAAAATTATCTGCAGTATTATAAATAGCAGACTACATCATTTCCTTGACAACATCCTGAGCAGAAGCCAGATTGGATTTCAAAAAAATTATCGTACAACAGACCACATTTACACCCTCCACACTCTAATTGATAAACAAGTAAACCAAAACAAAGGCAAAATCTACTCGTGTTTTGTAGATTTCAAGAAAGCATTTGATTCAATTTGGCACGAAGGTCTTTTTTATAGACTAATAGAAAGTGGTATTGGAGGGAAAACATATGATTTTTTAAAATCAATGTACACTAAAAACAAATGTGCGGTTAAAATTGGCAACAAGCAAACAGTCTTCTTCTCTCAGGGACGGGAGTGAAATAGGGCTGCCCAATAAGTCCAACACTATTTAACATCTACATTAATGAATTGGCAAAAACATTAGAAGAATCGGCAGCACCTGGTATCACCCTACACAACACTGAAATCAAGTGTCTGCTGTACGCAGATGACCTGGTGCTGCTGTCTCCCACTAAAGAGGGGTTACAGCAGCACCTAGATCGTCTTCACAGGTTCTGTCAGACCTGGGCTCTGACCGTTAACCTAAAAAAAACATATAACACGATATTTCAAAAAAGATCCGGATATAAGGATGATAAATATAAATTATATTCGGACACAGTTCTATTAGAACACACCAAAAACTACACATCTAGGACTAAATATCAGCAACACAGGTAGCTTTCACATGGCTCTGAATGAGCTGAGAGACAAAGCAAGAAGAGCATTCTATGCCATTAAAAGGAACATCAAAATCGAAATTCCAATTAGAATCTGGCTCAAAATTTTTCAATCAGTTATAGAACCAACTGCTCTATATGGCAGTGAAGTATGGGGTCCAATCTCTAAAAATGAATTTACCAAATGGGACAAACATCCAATCAAAATACTGCATGCAGAGTTTTGCAAGACTGTAAACTCCAAATAACGCATGTAGGGCAGAATTGGGCCAATACCCCCTCCTCATTCGAATAGAAAAAAGAGTCATCAAATTTTACAACCATCTAAAAACAAGTGACCCCAAAACATTCCATCACACAGCTCTACAATGTCAAGAGATGAAACAAGAGAAGAGTCCCCTCAGTCAGTTGGTTCTGAGGCTCAGGTCACCAACCCAAACCAACCCCATAGAGCCTCAGGACAGCACTCAGAAAATCTGGCCCAACCAAATCATCACAAAACAAAAAGAAAAATATATCACCTATTGGAAAGACACCACAAAAAATCTAAGTAAACTTCATTGCTATTTGCCTCTAAACAGACAGTACATGGTGGCAGACTATCTGACCACTGTGACTGATAGAAAACTGAGGAAAACATTGACTAGGTACAGACTCAGTGAGCACAGTCTGGCTATAGAGACCGGTCGTCACAGACAAACCTGGCTGCCCAGAGAGGACAGGCTGTGCTCACTCTGCTCCAGGGGAAAGGTAGAGACAGAGCTGCATTTCCTATTACACTGTGACAAATACTCAGACCTAAGAGAATATTTCTTTCCCAAAATTATAATTCAATACAAAGAATTTGAAACTAGAAAAGCTGAAGAAAAAGTCAAATATTTATTGGGTGAAAAGCCAAAAGGTGCAGTTTTGGCAGCCAAATATGTGTCCTCCTGCCACAACCTGAGGGACAGCCAGTGAAAAGTGGAAAAAATGTCGATAATATTTCCCGTTTTGTTTTGTTTTTCATACCATGTCATGTGTCTTCTCAGTCATGTTGACACTGGTCTACTACCATTGCTTTAATGTATTGTTGTTCTGATTAATATTGTTGTTGTAGTTGTTGTTAATGGTAATCCCATGTCCACTACTACTATTATTATTGCTGTTGGTCCCACCATTTATTTATATATAAATATATATTTTTATTTTATTTTTATTTTTCGATATGTATACTTTGACAATGTAAGTAATAATGAACTTGCCATGTCAATTTAATTTAATTGAATTGAGAGAGAGTGTCGGTGAGAGAGAGAGAGAGAAAGTGTGTGTCGGTGTGAGAGAGAGACCGAGAGAGAGAGAGTGTGTGTCGGTGAGAGTGTGTGTGAAGGTGAGTGTTTGAGAGAGAGTGTCGGTGAGGGTGTGTGAAGGTGAGTGTTTGAGAGAGAGAGAGAGAGAGAGAGAGAGTGTCTGTGAGGGTGTGTCTGAAAGTGAGTGTTTGAGAAAGAGAGAGAGACAGAGAAAGAGAGTGTAGGTGAGGGTGTGTGTGATAGTGAGTGAGTGTGTGTGTGTGTGTGTGTGTGTGTGTGTGTGTGTGTGTGTGTGTGTGTGTGTGTGTGTGTGTGTGTGTGTGTGTGTGTGTGTGTGTGTGTGTGTGTGTGAGAGAGAGAACGAGAGTGTAGGTGAGGGTGTAGGTGAGGGTGTGTGTGATAGTGAGTGCAAGCATGAGAGACAGCGGAAACTGCACCACACACACTACTGTCCAAAAATAAACGTCCTCTCACACAGTGGGATAGCTACTGTGGACACCAGGGAATCAAAGCCCTGAGAGAAAAAATGGCTATGAGAGAACCCTATCCCTATTTCTTCCAATTTTGATACCCTCTGAGGGGGGACTGTCGGATCAATCGTTATTCTGCGTCCCCTATGGCTTGTGGTCAAAAGTAGTGCACTACATAGGGAATAGGGTGCCATTTGGGAAACACTCTAAGTATGCCTCTCGACTTTGCCTTTTCACTTGACCTTGCGGTTGCGGTTGACTCTGGGCTGGTATCGCTGCTGTAGGGTTGCTAATTGTGATAAATGAGAATGACACCAGCTCCTACGGTAGCCCAGTAAGTCAATATATTTAATGCCAGCTCTGGCACGGCGAGGAGCTGCTGTCTCTGTGGGTAATTAATGGAGGATGCTCAGGCTTGTATCAAGGATGGCGGTAAAATGGCACAGTGCTCTCTTCTCTCTTGCATACATCTCCCTACTCTAATTCTAGTGCAGCCCCTCGGGCAGTCTTGTGTGTGTGTGTGTGTGTGTGTGTGTGTGTGTGTGTGTGTGTGTGTGTGTGTGTGTGTGTGAAGGTCTGCGTTTGTGCTTGCATGTGTACGTTTGGGAATGGAGGTGATTGTACCAGTACATGTTCAAATAAATCAGACGTCGGAATGGTACGTTGACAAGATCCCCTGGTCATGCCCCATACAGACTGATTCTCTCCTTTGTATTTTTAATCTTCCCTCTGGAGAAACTAAACGCTGACGTTCATCTGGATAGCTGCAGTCTCTCTGAGACGTCGTGACACGAGGGAACGAAACAAGGAGTCAAACGCTTCCACTTGACTTCCTGCATATCCCAGGCGCCTCGAGCCTGTGACAGATACCGGGAGACCTGGGATATAAAAAAGTCCCCACTCACAGGACCATAAATATGTCACTGTGTCATGGATGGAGGCCAGTGTTTACAGCCTGACCAAGCATGGGTTATCAGGCCTCTGGACAATCCACAGTGCACCATAAACATTACAGCAGAGATGGGGGGGGACAAGTGGAGAGAGGGAGAGGGAAAGAGAGCAAAAGGGTGGGAGTGTGTAGCATAGTGAAGACTTAGGGGCCATTTACATTAGTAAAATGTTTAGTGAGATCTTGCTTCAACATCAGATTTGCAACTTTTCTGTTTATACTAGCCTTGGATGTGGTGTGGCCAAAGCTACATTCCTGCTTCATATGTGAGTGCAGCTACTAGCATACTGTAAATACCATAGTATACAGACAAACAAAATAAGGATAGCAATTGAAACTATACAGGAGTTTCTTATCTAAACCATATTCCGCATAATGTTTCACACTTGATTAATGCAACGATTCAAACATTTGTGGATATTTTAAAAGCCTTTCATTTTCAATTTCGGCTAAAGTAAAAATGCTGTCTACTAATATAAAGGTAATTAAGGTGATTCTTGCAGGACATGTGGTGTGGGAAAGCCGTTGTCTTTACACAGTACCTAAAATATATGTATTTTTTTGTGCACATTGTATTTATATGAATCGTGTCAAATAAATCAACATCAGCTGCCATCGATACTTTGTAAGGTTGAATTTGAAATAAACCATTCTATATACAGTGCATTCGGAATGTAGTCAGACCCCTTGACTTTTTCCACATTGTGTTACGTTACTGCCATGTCATTTCCATTTGTTTTATCATCAATGTACACACAATACCACATAATTAATAAAGCAAAAACATTTTTTTTCAATATTTTTGCAAATGTATATAAACTGAAATATCACATTTATCACATTTAGTATTCAGATCCTTTGCTATGAGACTCGAAATTGAGCTCAGGTGCATCCGGTTTCCACAGTAGAAGTTGGAGTAAATTGGAGAAGCAAGTAACTTAGAACAACAAAAATAACATACTGAACTTGTAAAAGTACCTCTTGTTAGCTACTCCCTATAGTTGTTCAGAATTACACTAAATACAATTATAAACGCAACATGTAAAGTGTTTCATGAGCTGAAAAAAAATCCCTGAAGTTTACAGACAAAAAGCTTATTTCTCTGAAATTTGGTGAACAAATTTGTTAATATCCCTGTTAGTGAGCATTTCTCCTTTGCCAAGATAATCTATCCACCTGACAAGTGCGGCATATCAAGAAGCTGATTAAAAAGCATGATCATTACACATTACCTTGTGCAGGGGACAATAAAAGGCCACTTTAAAATGTGCAATTTTGTCTCGCAACACAATGCCACAGATGTCTCAAGTTTTGAGGGAGCGTGCAATTGGCATGCTGACTGCAGGAATGTCCACCAGAGCTGTTGCCAGATAATTTTATGTTAATTTCTCTACCGTAAACTGTCTTCAACATCTTTTTAGAGAATTTGGCAGTACGTCCATCTGGCATCACAACTGCAGACCATGTGTAACCACGCCAGCCCAGGGCCTCCACATCCGCTTCTTCACCTGTGGGATCGTCTGAGGCGTATGTGGGGGTGCGGAGGAGTAATTATGTCTGTAATAAAGCCCTTTTGTGGGGAAAAACTCATTCTGATTTGCTGGGCCTATGCCCTCCCAGGCCCACCCATGGATGCACCCCTGCCCAGTCATGTGAAATCATAGATTAGGGCCTAATTTATTTATTTCAATTTAAATTTAAAATCTTGGAAATTGCATGTTGCATGTTGCGTTTTGTATTTTTGTTTCAATATAGTTCACATCAATAACAATTGAGTGAAAAGGCTTGTTATTTACAGACTACTGAGACACGGCTAGAGTGTCTCTTCGCCCTACATAGATATCTCCCACTTCCTTTCCCAATTAGCTCGTTTGTGAGCTGCTTTGAGGCTATGTAATTGCACTGATAATAAGAATACAAAATATCCACAAATAAACCCAACTACACTCGAGTCCTCTGATCAAACAAAAGGAAAAATAGACAAGATAACCCTTTTGGGAACCGCAAACAATTGCTTTGATGAGTTTGTGTTAGCGGGAAACTGAGTATGTACTCTGCAAAAACAAAACAATCATACAGTAACTTAATTTAAGTAATTTATCGGAAAAGTCAACCAAACCATGGTTGGCTCCCCAAAGCTTTGTTATGGCACCAGCCCGGAAACTGCTGCTCTCAAACCACCGTAGACTGTGCACCATAATTTAATTAATATACAGATTTGAGTGGGTAATTGGCTCGGGTGAAACCCTGGCGCAGGAATGGAGATGCGCTGCCTTTGTCCTCCCCTGAGTTATATCCGCTAAGGAAGCGTAGTTGGGAAAGAAGTATTCTCGTAGTTAGTCAACCAAAAAACCTTGACAAGCTACAAAGCTGCATGGGATACCCCTTGACTAATAGCTTTGCACACCTGGATTGTACAATATTTGCCCATTATTCTTTTAAAAATTCTTCAAGCTCTGTCAAGTTGATTATTGGTCATTGTTAGCCATTTTCAAGTCTTACCATTGATTTTCAAGACGATTTATGTCAAAACTGTAACTAGGCCACTCAGGAACATTCAATGTCGTATTGGTAAGCAACTCTAGCGTGGATTTGGCCTTGTGGTTTAGGTTATTGTCTTGCTGAAAGGTGAATTCGTCTCCCAATGTCTGTTGGAAAGCAGACTGAACCAGGTTTTCCTTTAAGATTGTGCCTGTGCTTATAGCTCTATTCCGTTTCTTTTCATCCCAAAAACTCCCGAGTCCTTGCCGATGACAAGCATACCCATAACATGATGCAGCCACCACCATGCTTGAAAATACGAAGAGTGATGTGTTGTGATGGATTTGCTCCAAACATTGCACTTTGTATTCAGGACAAAAAGTACATTTTCTTTGCCAATTTTTCTGCAGTATCACTTAACTCACTACTCGATTGAGGGACCTTACAGATAATTGTATGTGTGGGGTATAGAGATGGGTTAGTTATTCAACAATCTTTTCAACCACTATTACTAAACACTGAATGAGTCCATGCAACTTATCTTGTGATTTGTTAAGCACATTTTTACTGAACGTATTTAGGCTTGCCATAACAAAGGGGTTGAATACTTACTGACTCAAGACACTTTAGCTTAAAAAAAAAAGATCCACAAACAATTACAAACAAAATTCCACTTTGACATTATGGGGTATTGGGCCTAGATCAGTGACACAAAATCTCAATTTAATCAATTTTTAATTCAGGCTGTAATACAACAAAAGGTGGAAAAAGTAAAGGGGTGTGAATACTTTCTGAAGGCACTGTATGTTTCTAATGGGATAAAATACCTGGACGATACACTCTGCACACTGCATATAGCTTTGTAGTCAAAGCAGAAAGGGTTTGATACGGACATACAAGAGTATGAACAAACGTATCATTTATTGCGTTTACTCACTCTCCAACTCAAGACCTATGTAAGAATCATGAAGCAATTATGTTTTGAAAAAGGCATGGCGCGGTTTCCCAGTCCTGTAACAGAAATTCCATTGAACGTGGTTTGTAGTCCAGGGGAATACTTAATCTGGGTCTGGGAAACTGGCCCATAGATTTCTATTCAGACATTATGAGACTGTTATCCCTTAGACTCTAAGGTTTATAGCCATTGAGTACTGTACTGAAAATAGACTACACAATGACTGGCATTTGAAAAATAAATAAAATATTATATTTGTCCAGAAATAGTCGCTTTATTGCTTTGGTATTTATTTGATTTAGCCATGTTTAGTTATGTAAGGACTTGACAGCAAATATCATGTGATGTCCAGTTTCACAATGCACATATTGGACAAAATCATCTCTGTATCATTCTATCTACTGACAATGCCCCATCACTAAACCTTAAGAACATGAAGAGTAAACCAATCAGATTCAGATTATGGGACGGTCACAGTAAAGTATTAAATAGGAAAAGAAAATAGGAATAGACAAGAGACAGTTAATAATGATGTCCGTGTTATTACATGAGTTTCTGGATTACCAGTTTTACCAGTTAAACTGTAATAGTCGATGCACAGGTTAGAATGATCTTTACATTAGATATCTGTCACGCTTGGCCCCGCTCCCCCTCCCTGGCACTCGAAGGCGACAGGCTCCCCAGCATTACGCACTCCTGCCACCATCATTACGCACACCTGCCTTCCCCCGTCACTCGCATCAGCGATTATTGGACTCACATTTACATTTAAGTCATTTAGCAGACGCTCTTATCCAGAGCGACTTACAAGTACATCTTTTTTTTTGTACTGGTCCCCCGTGGGAAACGAACCCACAACCCTGGCGTTGCAAGCGCCATGCTCTACCAACTGAGCCACACGGGACTCACCTGGACTCTATCACCTGTGTCATTACTAGAGGTCAACCGATTAATCGGAATGGCCGATTAATTAGGGCCGATTTCAAGTTTTCATAACAATCGGTAATCTGCATTTTTGGACACCGATTATGGCCGATTACATTGCACTCCACGAGGAGACTGCGTGGCAGGCTGACTACCTGTTATGAGAGTGCAGCAAGGAGCCAAGGTAAGGTGCTAGCTAGCATTAAACTTATCTTATATAAAACAATCAATCTTAACATAATCACTAGTTAACTAGACATGGTTGATGATATTACTAGTTTATCTAGCTTGTCCTGCGTTGCATATAATCAATGCGGTGCCTGTTAATTTATCATTCAATCACAACCTACTTCGCCAAACGGGTGATTTAACAAGAACACTCGCGAAAAAAGCACGGTCGTTGCACCAATGTGTACTTAACCATTAACATCAATGCCTTTCTTAAAATCAATACACAAGTATCTATTTTTAAACCTGCATATTTAGTTAATATTGCCTGCTAACATTAATTTATTTTAACTAGGGAAATTGTGTCACTTCTCTTGCATTCTGTGCATGCAGAGTCAGGGTATATGCAGCAGTTTGGGCCGCCTGGCTCGTTGCGAACTGTGTGAAGACCATTTCTTCCTAAAAAAGACCGTAATTAATTTGCCAGAATTTTACATAATTATGACTTAACATTGAAGGTTGTGCAATGTAACAGCAATATTTAGACTTAGGCATGCCACCCGTTAGATAAAATACGTAACGGTCCGTATTTTACTGAAAGAATAAACGTTTTGTTTTCGAAATGATAGTTTCCGGATTTGACCATATTAATGACCTAAGGCTCGTATTTCTGTGTGTTATTATATTATAATTAAGTCTTTGATTTGAAAGAGCAGTCTGACTGAGTGGTGGTAGGCAGCAGCATGCTCGTAAGCATTCATTCAAACAGCACTTTCCTGCATTTGCCAGCAGCTCTTCGCTCTGCTTCAAGCCTATCAACTCCCGAGATTAGGCTGGCAAAACTAAAGTACCTATTTGAACATCCAATAGTCAAAGGTATATGAAATACAAATGGTATAGAGAGAAATAGTCCTATAATAACTACAACCTAAAACTTCTTACCTGGGAATATTGAAGACTCATGTTAAAAGGAACCACCAGCTTTCATATGTTCTCATGTTCTGAGCAAGGAACTTAAACGTTAGCTTTTTTACATGGCACATATTGCACTTTTACTTTCTTCTCCAACACTTTGTTTTTGCATTATTTAAACCAAATTGGTTATTATTTCATTATTTATTTGAGACTAAATTGATTTTAATGATGTATTATATTAAGTTAAAATAAGTGTTCAATACTTATGTCATGCAATAAAATGCAAATGAATTACTTAAAAATCATACAGTGTGATTTTCTGGGTTTTTGTTTTAGATTCCGTCTCTCACAGTTGAAGTGTACCTTTGACATGAATTACAGACCTCTACATGCTTTGTTAGTAGGAAAACCTGCAAAATCGGCAGTGTATCAAATACTTGTTCTCCCCATTGTATATAAAAATCGGCCGATTAATCGGTATCGGCTTTTTTCGGTGCTCCAATAATCGGTATTGGTATCGGAGTTGAAAAATCATAATCGGTCGATCTCGAGTCATTGCCTCCCCTATATCTGTCTGTTCCTAAACTCTGTTCCCCCGCTTCAGGATTAATGTTCGTATGTTGTTTTGTTACCCGGTGCTGACGCTGTTCCTGACGCTGTTCCTGTCTTGTTAAAATATCAAAACAAACCCTGAACCAATGACATTCATTTGGGGACAGGTCGAAAAGCATTAAGGCCTGCTGGAGGTCATTTTGCAGGGCTCTGGCAGTGCTCCTCCTTGCACAAAGGCGGAGGTAGCGGTCCTGCTGCTGGGTTGTTGCCCTCCTACGGCCTCCTCCACGTCTCCTGATGTACTGGCCTGTCTCCTGGTAGCGCCTCCATGCTCTGGACACTACGCTGACAGACACAGCAAACCTTCTTGCCACAGCTCGCATTGATGTGCCATCCTGGATGAGCTGCACTACCTGAGCCACTTGTGTGGGTTGTAGACTCCGTCTCATGCTACCACTAGAGTGAAAGCACCGCCAGCATTCAAAAGTGACCAAAACATCAGCCAGGAAGCATAGCAACTGAGAAGTGGTCTGTGGTCACCACCTGCAGAACCACTCCTTTTTTGGGGGTGTCTTGCTAATTGCCTATAATTTCCACCTGTTGTCTATTCCATTTGCACAACAGCATGTGAAATTTATTGTCAATCAGTGTTGCTTCCTAAGTGGACAGTTTGATTGACTTGGAGTTGCATTGTGTTGTTTAAGTGTTCCCTTTATTTTTTTGAGCAGTGTATATACTTCTGTGGATTGATTTTAAGAAATGCATTGATGTTTATGGTTAGGTACACGTTGGAGCAATGACAGTCCTTTTTCGCGAATGCGCACTACATCGATTATATGCGACGCAGGACACACTAGATAAACTAGTAATATCATCAACCATGTGTAGTTATAACTAGTGATTATGATTGATTGATTGATTGTTTTTTATAAGATAAGTTTAATGCTAGCTAGCAACTTACCTTGCCTTCTTACTCCATTCGCGTAACAGGCAGGCTCCTCGTGAGGCAGGTGGTTAGAGCGTTGGACTAGTTAACCGTAAGGTTGCAAGATTGAATCCCTGAGCTGACAAGGTAAAAATCTGTCGTTCTGCCCCTGCACAAGGCAGTTAACCCACCGTTCCTAGGCCGTCATTGAAAATAAGAATGTGTTCTTATTAACTGACTTGCCTAGTTAACGGCATCCAAAATTACCGATTTCCGATTGTTATGAAAACTTGAAATCGGCCCTAATCAATCGGCCATTCCGATTAATCGGTCGACCTCTAATTTCGACATTTATTTTGCAACGCTCGCGCACGCGACGTGTCCGGTCCGGTCAGCATGTAACAGTTATTTTCCAATGTTGCAGTGCTGCTTTATCTAAGGTCAAATATACAGTGTGGCCCACATATAATCTATACCTACAAACAACAGTTAAGACCTTGCTACAGTATAGCCATCATCTCTATGTAACCTGGTTAATACACCACCGTCTCCCCACCAACTCTTTTCACAGCACTGATTGGCCTTATGACTGACATATCAGTTTCATACAACACTCCTATGGAAACGAGAGAGAGAATATGCGACCCAAATGGCACCCAATTCCCTACATAGTGCACTACTTTTCACAGCCCTATGGACCCTTTCGGAATAGGGTGCCATTTGGGACGCAACCCAGTGTGTGCTCCTACAGTGTCTTTAAGTGCTTCTATAATGCGTCTGTGAGCATAGTGTGATGAAGAACAGCCATGCAAGCCAGCAGATGGATCGTAGTTTGGCTTGCCAGGAATTATTTCCTTCATTCTATTAAAGGGGCAATCTGGGAATAGTGAATACATTTTTACATTTTAAAAAGTGGTGGCCACGTTGTTTTTGTTTGAGTCTCAGATTGCCCCTTTAAATACCCAGCTCTCTGTCAACACTGCCACGATAATGAGGCCAAGGTAATGAGGTTTCACTTGAAATTGATCAGACCCATTTTCTGAGAATTTTACAAGGGCTCATGCTGTAAGGGGCTTAGGGAGTGGAGAAGCAAAGGCTTTTCGAGCGACTATTATTGTCATCATCCGCATTTGATTACCTTTGGTACTTAATGTCCTGTCCTCTCCGATTTGGTTATCTTTTTATAGAATTAATTTACAAAGGAGGCAATCAATATGTAGTTAACCAAAGACTGCAACTACCGGTACATATTAAGCCATCAGTCGATGTGATGTGTCGTAACGTATCTTTTTGTTTCAAACCATTTCCCGATTTCTTTTTACACATTGTGTTGGTTTGAGGAACTCTGAATGCATGTATTGCAATCCAAATCCTAATTTCTACTTTATATCTATTTTTATCAGGATTGTAGATGTGGTGGTCTAGAGAAGCCTGATATCCTATGACTCAATCAAAACAAGTGGTTAGAACTTCTCCTCCAGTTGCTTGCTATACCTTGGGACCAATTGCACAGAAGTGGCATAGATTTCTCATGGGCTAGACGAGAAAACATCTAATAAAATCTGCAGCAGCACTCTAATCCTGACATTGAGCTATCCGTCACTGCGATAGGTTCAGGGCTGTGCATGACCAGGGTCCTGTTCATTGGGGGAAGTTTTCAAAATGGAGTGAAACTGAGAAGTACCACTGTACCTGAACATGTCCAATAAGAACACTGATTTTTGTTTTCCGTTGGAAAACGGTTTGCTACGCTGTGCTCTACTGAACATGACCCTGAGCAGATATAAGAGCACCCCCCTCTGACCTTCAAACCCTCCATCCTGACCTTAACAGAGATAACCTGTACTTCACTACTGCAGAATGCAACCACTGCATTCCCATATCTACTGTAATAGACTCTAACTGCACTGATAGATACACCTGGCAGCCTCACCTAAAGTATAGCCCAGTATGACATACTGTATAGTGGAATATTGGTTCATTACTGGGCTTCAAACTTTGACTGATTGAAGTTCTCAAGCATCACACCATCTGCAGCAATCAGTCCAGTCACCTTGGCTTGGGGAATGTGGGCTTTAAAACATGTGTGTGCTGGAAACCTGGTTACCATTGATTAATATGTTCAAGTGGAGCTGCTGATGCAAGCGCTTTCGAGGATTTCAGCCTTGCGGCGTCGAACATATACTTTGTCATCAACGTAAAGCCAGCCGCTTGGTGTAGTGCACTATACAGGGAATAGTGTAACATTTGAGACGCAGCCGTGATAGACAATAGACAGCTTTTTAGGTGACGGGAGTCGGGAGAGAAGCACGCACATCATGTGTCTCGAAAGGTCAAGCCATAGATGTATCATATTCCCCACAGTGTTAAAGGGGAATGGAAACACTTTAGGAAGTAAATCTAAGCAAGACATGTATTCAATCCACTGATACTAAACATGTGCATTTAACATAACCTCTATATATTTAGTATTTTGATTGCCGACAAGGTTTATTTGAGCTAAGGTCAGCGCCATTTTAAATTGCCAAAGTAATGACTGACGCCAGTGCGTCACTGGCAGGAATCAGCAAATTGTCTGTGGTATTGAGTTTTCGTGCGGGGAGTGAATCGAAGAGAGTGAGGTTAGGGGCGGACAACGAAGATGGCAACAGCAAGTAGTAATTCAAACATGAACTGTATAGCGCCAGGCTGTATGAATTGTCTCAAAGAAAATCCCTCGGTAAACTACCATTGGCTGCCCAAGGACCTACAACTTTTGAAGAAGTGGCTCCATGTCCTGAAGAGGAAGGACGTGCCAGCTCGAGCTAGCAGGATATGCAGACAGCATTTCGCAGGGGTAGACTTCGCGATGAAGGGCACTTTCGATGTTATGGTGTAGGGGTTACCGACCCGACCATCATCAACATCGCTGACTTTGGAGTGACGCGAGTCAATGCAATGGAGCCTGAGGTAACATTAACCGGTCATGACTAAAATTGCAACACAGTTTATCCATGTACCCGTTATTAGGTAACGTTAGTTACTGTAGCTAGCTTCCACCTCGGATAGTCAAGTACTGTAATACATTTTGCTGACAGATTTGGTTTTGTTAGCTCCACCTCATTTAAGCTAGACTGAAGTTGACATAGCTAATGTTTGCTGAAAAATAAATGTCCCTGTATTTGCTAGGTGTGTGTGTGTGTGTGTGTGTGTGTGTGTGTGTGTGTGTGTGTGTGTGTGTGTGTTGACAAAGCATACAAGACAGGTAGCTTGTTAATGCCAACTGATATATTTGGGTTCTGTTGTCTTAACAAAACGTTTGTTTGTTTTCAGGATGACATCTTCATCCCTGAAAATGTTTTCATCCTGGAGGAGACTGTGCAGGAGGCAAGGTGGTACATGCAAATCCATATTATTTATACGGCTATTGTTTATTTCAAGTATATGCTGTGATTCTTGAATATAACTATAGCCTAATAGATGCCTTAATTGTTTTCTACCAACAAGAAAGAACGGTTAGTACTGCTTGCCAAACTGACCCCTGGGTGCCAGAGTGTTCTTGTACTGCAGTGGAGAAGAAGTCCACCGGGACCATCGCTAAAGAGCTCGGGCCCCATCTAGATTGCGCTCACGACCATCAGTATACAACCGAGTCCTGCCGCTATATGCCACAGATGGAGCTGACAGAGAGTGAGATCAGTGAAGACCATAACTCGCTGTCGGGGGTCAAAGACAAAGGCCATTCATTTAACATAAAAAGATAAATGAACACCTATGGCATAATTGTGTTAAGTGTTTGCAACAATATATAGAATAATGGGTGACATACTGTATCTAAAGAATATTTAAAGATATTGAATAACTTTTGTCCGGACTTTAGCGCTTCATCAAGGTAAAAAGCCATTTTAAAGCATATCACATGATGGTAATCACAGAAGACCCACAAAGAAGACCCATTGAAGACCCTCTATCAATGTGATGAGGTGAGTAAATCTCGCTGAAATATTTGATGATTTCACCTTTTCACCCTCAAGTAACCTTTGTAAAAAAACGCATGTCCTTCAGTACAACACAGAAAACATACTTTTAATGTTATTATTTTATAAAATACTATATTAAATATGAAAAGTCAGGATAATATTTGTAGGTCAATGTCATTACTTTATATAGGTGAGCAAGGAACTGCCTGTTAAATAAATATGTTTATGCGTGAAATCCGTCCTTCAGTATCACGCTTTTGTCCTTCAGCACAACAAAAGTTTCACCCATTACACCGAATGACAGTAGCTTTGTTATCCCATGTTTTCAACATTTAATAATGCAATTCATATTTACTTGTTTTATGAATACGGAATATTATCATTTTATGGCATTTTAAGGTATTTCAGACCCAGTTACTACAAATCGAAGGAATTCAAAACTCTGCAACTCTGACTGGGAAAAGTTTACAGAGCTTTATTAGTCCAAATTCCAAGTTACACAAAAGTTAGGCTACATAATACTACATAGGCTTACACAATAAAACGACATACACAAGCA
Source organism: Salvelinus namaycush (assembly GCF_016432855.1). Taxonomy (NCBI): domain Eukaryota; kingdom Metazoa; phylum Chordata; class Actinopteri; order Salmoniformes; family Salmonidae; genus Salvelinus; species Salvelinus namaycush. The sequence continues at coordinate 1,598,087 of NC_052347.1, read as the reverse complement.
ATCTAAAAATAAATCCATGTTTTAAAGATGTTATTGAATGATGAGTTCAGTTTGAGAACTTTGATGAGTTCCATTTGATGTTCAGACAATGGATTTGGTTAATATTCTGATGTTCAGAATACAGAAATGTTTTGTTTTTTTGTTGGTGGGATAATTTTTTATGCATTTTCTTTCAAATGCCTGATGTGATGTAATGTCATGATATTACTTTGAGAAAGATATCTACTGTTTTGTGATGATTTTAAGCAAAACTAGTTTATTTGCACAATGTTTTTGGAATGTTTTTTAATTAATGCTTTCTTTGAAATGTTCAATTCTCATTTAATCCTAAGTGAATGAAATTGTACCTCATGTGTCAGTTAAACTATGTTGCATAGTAAAACCCATCTTCTTTATGTGTGTGGGTAATTTCTCTCTCTCTCTAGTACATAAGCGATCTACAGTTGAAGTCAGAAGTTTACATACACCTTAGCCAAATACATTTAAACTCAGTTTTTCACAATTCCTGACATTTAATCATATTAAAAATTCCCTGACTGAGGTCAGTTAGGATCACCACTTTATTTTAAGAATGTGAAATGTCAGAATAATAGTACAGAGAATGATTTACTTCATCTTTTATTTCATTCATCACATTCCCAGTGGGTCAGAAGTTTACATACACTCAATTAGTATTTGGTAGTAGAAAGAGGGGGAAGGGAAGCGCTACTAAGGTACACTATAGTATATTTTGGTAGATAGAAGGTGCTCTTTGGTAAAAGGGGTAAATTGGTCATCAAAAAGAAAGGAGGACCAAGGCACTCTTCATATAATTAATTAATATGCCTTTATTAGTATGGCATGTTCAATAGAAACAAAGTTTCTTTTTTTTTTTAAACTTTGTTTCTATTGAACATGCCATACTAATAAAGGCATTTTAATTAATAGTATTTGGTAGCATTGCCTTTAAATTGTTTACCTTGGGTCAAACGTTTCGGGTAGCCTTCCACAACCTTCCCACAATAAGTTGGGTGAATTTTGACCCATTCCTCCTGACAGAGCTGGTGTAACTGAGTCAGGTTTGTAGGCCTCCTTGCTCACACACGCTTTTTCAGTTCTGCCCACAACTTCCCACAACTTTGGAAGTATGCTTGGTGTCGTTGTCCATTTAGAAGACCCATTTGTGACCAATCTTTAACTTCCTGACTGATGTCTTGAGATGTTGCTTCAATATATCCACATCATTTTCCTTCCTCATGTTGCCATCTATTTTGTGAAGTGCACCAGTCCCTCCTGCAGCAAAGCACCCCCACAACATGATGCTGCCACCCCCGCGCTTCACGGTTGGGATGGTGTTCTTCGGCTTGTAAACCTCCCCCTTTTTCCTCCAAACATAACGATGGTCATTATGGCCAAACAGTTCTATTTTTGTTTCATCAGACCAGAGGACATTTCTCCAAAAAGTATGATCTTTGTCTCCATGTGCAGTTGCAAACCGTAGTCTGGCTTTTTTTTATGGCGGTTATGGAGCAGTGGCTTCTTCCTTGCTGAACGTCCTTTCAGGTTATGTCGATATAGGATTTGTTTTGCTGTGGATATAGATACTTTTGTACCTGTTTCCTCCAGCATCTTCACAAGGTCCTTTGCTGTTGTTCTGGGATTGATTTGCACTTTTCGCACCAAAGTATTTTCATCTCTAGGAGACAGAACGCATCTCCTTCCTGCTCCCAAGGATGAACCAGACTTCTGGAGGTCTACAATCTTTTTTCTGAGGTCTTGGCTGATTTATTGAGATTTTCCTATGATGTCAAGCAAAGAGGCACCTAGTTTGAAGGTAGGCCTTGAAATACATCCACAGGTACACCTCCAATTGACTCAGATGATGTCAATTAGCCTATCAGAAGCTTCTAAAGCCATGACATCATTTTCTGGAATTTTCCAAGCTGTTTAAAGGCACATTCAACTTAGTGTATGTGAACTTCTGACCCACTGGAATTGTGATACAGTGATTTATAAGTGAAATAATCTGTCTGTAAACAATTGTTGGAAAAAATACCTGTGTCATGCACAAAGTAGATGTCCTAACCGACTTGCCAAAACTATAGCTTATTAACAAGAAATTTGTGGAGTGGTTGAAAAATGAGTTTTAATGACTCCCACCTAAGTGTATATAAACTTCCGACTTCAACTATAAATTCAGCTAGCGTGCACATTTTAAAGATCTTGTCCTGTTTTTTACACAGTTTTATAACTTAAAAAATAGCTTAAAGAAAAATGCTATTGCTGCTACTAATAATAGTTCATAGGATCATTATTGTTATTGCTGAAGGAATCACATTTAATCAATATTTGTGGGCCGTAGTGATATGTGTCATTCAGGGTAACAAAATAGTGTCATACAGTATAACACCAGTATTTTATATTAAAATACAATAACTGTGTTTTGTTGACTCAGAGAGACAAAAACAAATCTTAAAGATTAAAGTTAAATATATTTTCATAGATTTCAGGAGGAAGTTTTTGTAAAAAACCTGTGACACATCAAATATGTGGTAGTCAAAATAAAATAATGTCATTTTTTCTGGGTAGTTATATTTCTGCCAGTCTAAGCAAGGATATATAACCTTGTGATTATAACACTTTAGTTTTATGAATTACATTTTACTAGGGTACATTCATATGAACCATAATACAAATGATGTAATGGCTTAATTTTTTTATATAACTAATATAAGGGCATAGGTGACACTCCAATGAACATAAAAAAAAGCATTTTAGGGATTTGTAATTGCTGTTTCATTTTATTGTTACTTTGAAAACCTTATATGACTTTGACCCATGAACCTGAGAGCTCAGAATCACAATCATCACAGTGTGAGCCAAGATATAGTATCGATCCCTTTGGGGGAGTGGGATGGTGTTCCGAAAATGGAGACGGAGCAGGCCATTCAACAGCGAATTCAAAGATGCACCCATCCATAAATGGAATCGGAGTGGAATTGTTTTTTCTCCGATTTCTTTTACCCGTTTAAATGGATGTGCCACCTTGTCCCGGTTCTGCTGTTTCGACTCCCTCTCTCTCAACCTATGAATGCTCAGCTATGAAAAGCCTTACTAACATTTGCTCCTGAGGTGTTGAACTGTTGCACCCTCTATAACCACTGTGGTTATTATTTTGATGTAAAAATATATTTTCTAAAATATGTTTGACTTTGATTGTTTGCTGTTCTGCATGCTGTGTATTCACTAACTGTCTGAGTGATGGGACATTTTTATAGTATCTGTAACATATTTTGGTGTGTATTTAATCTGCATCTTAACTTTTTAAAGTAGCAATCAGCAGTAGAAACAATAACAAAGTGTCTTTTGGTAAAACGCTGAGGGATGGGGCAGGAGAAATGTAACCACTCTCAAATTCATAGACCGAGCTATATTCATGATATCAAAACTGTAATCCTGTTTCTATGATCTGTTTCCACTACCATGTACCCAGTTCGCTTTGGATAAAGGCGTCTGCTAAATGGCATATATTATTCAAGTCTACTTTGACTCTGCCAAATAGCTGCCCAATGTAGTTACCATTCTTTCAAATAGAAGCCTAAGCTAGTTGAACTCACTACTCTAGCGACAGGGACACAGGATTAGTGCGCACTGAAAGTAGTTTTAATGGATATACAGTACCAGTCAAAAGTTTGAACACACCTACCTAACGGTTTTTCTTTATTTTTACTATCTTCTATGTTGTAGAATGATAGGGAAGATATCAAAACTATGAAATAACACAATCATGTAGTGTCATGTAGTAACCAAAAAGGTGTTAACAGCTTTGCACATGCTTGGCATTCTCTCAACCAGCTTCACCTGGAATGCTTTTCCAACAGTCTTTAAGAGGTTCCTACATATGCTGAGCATTGTTGGCTGCTTTTCCTTCACTCTGTGGTCCAACTCATCCCAAAACATCTGAATTGGGTTTAAGCCGGGGTGATTGTGGAGTCCAGGTCATCTGATGCAGCACTCCATCACTCTCCTTCTTGGTCAAATAGCCCTTACACAGCCTGGAGGTGTGTTTTGGGTCATTGTCCTGTTGGAGAAAAACAATTGTCCCACTAAGCGCAAACCAGATGGGATGGCGTATTGCTGCAGAATGCCTTGAATTCTAAATAAATCACAGACAGTGTCACCAGCAAAGCACCCCCACACCATCACACCTCCTCCTCCATGCTTCACGGTGGGAACCACACATACAGAGATCATCCGTTCACCTACTCCGCGTACCACAAAGACACGGCGGTTGGAACCAGAAATCTCAAATTTGGACCAAAGGACAGATTTCCACCTGTCTAATGTCCATTGCTCATGTTTCTTGGCCCAAGTAAGTCTCTTCCTATTATTGGGGACCTTTAGTAGTGGTTTCTTTGCAGCAATTCGACCATGAAGGCCTGATTCACGCAGTCTCCTCTGAACAGTTGATGTTGAGATGTGTCTGTTACTTGAACTCTGTGAAGCATTTATTTGGGCTGCAATCTGAGATGCAGTTAACTCCAATGAACTTATCCTTTGTAGCAGAGGTAACTGGGTCTTCCTTTCCTGTGGCGGTCATCATGAGAGCCAGTTTCATCAAACCAGTTTCATGGTTTTTGTGACTGCACAAATCTTCCGGATTGACTGACCTTCATGTCTTAAAGTAATGATGGACTGTCGTTTCTCTTTGCTCATTTGAGCTGTTCTTGCCATAATATGGACTTGGTCTTTTACCAAATAGGGCTATCTTCTGTATACCACATCTACCTTATCACACCACAACTGATTGTCTCAAAGCATTAAGAAGGAAAGAAATTCTACAAATTAACTTTTAACAAGTTACACCAGTTAATTGAAATGCATTCCAGGTGACTACCTCATGAAGCTGGTTGAGAGAATACCAAGAGTGTGCAAAGCTGTCATCAAGGCAAATGGTGAATAATTTGAAGGATGTCAAATAGAAAATATATTTTGATTTGTTTAACACTTTTTTGGTTACTACATGATTCCATATGTGTTATTTCATAGTTTTGATGTCTTCACTAGTATTCTACAATGTAGAAAATAGTAAAACATTAAGAAAAACCCTTGAATGAGTAGGTGTGTCCAAACTTTTGACTGATAATGTATATATATATATGTTTTTTCTCTGAAAAATTGAGGGCCAAATAAAATCACCTGCGGGCCGCCTGTTGGGGAACCTTGTTGTATAGTGCTAGCACACACTGTTATTCCTCAAAAGCCATTTTCCCATCTGTCAGCCAAGCAGCCATTGGTAATCAGCTATGTGATATGGTTGGGTGGGAGGATTTAAATCCCTGTAGCTTCTGTGCCCATTGAAATAGAATTACTGTACTAGAATTAGGTAGAATTGAATGGGAATGTCCGCTCTGTGGTTTGGTCCCTTCCATCCGAGGGCTCTGTGTTGAGTTAATTAGATCAGCCGGGACAGACAGACCCAGACTGTAAATAGGAGGACATTGAGATATTTAATTGAAGAAGTAGACATTGATATCTTATTGAGGAAGAGTTTATATGAGAGGCTGAACAGACTAGAGTCTCACTGACATTCACACCTGATGAAGGGACAAGGATCTGTTTGCCTCTGAAAGAGAGCCCTGTTTAGGACTGTCCTTAAAAGTTTGGTAGACTGGGAAAAAGTTGTAGTCCTACAGAGTCTGTCTGCAAGGCAAATTGGGAGTATAAAAATAACATAATGTTAGTGATTCATTCGAAAACGTAAAATGTATTGTTTGGTGGAGAGGAAAATAATGTCTACAGAGTCAGACGGTTTGGCAAATTTAGAGTATAAAAATAATATTATGTTGGTGATTCAATTTAACATAATCAAATTAACATATCAAATGATCATATGAAAATCAAAGACATGGGATGGTTGCCCAGTAAAAACAAAAAGTGATCTGAATATGTGCATGTTGTCTAGCTACTGGAGATGATTGATCTGCAATCAGATATGCATCGTTGGTTTAATTTGCATTTCCACTTCCTCATTGTCCAGGTTGTCTTTTCTGCTTAAATTAGAATGCCAATCTCACTGCATTTAAAACTGTCAATCACTTCACCTCCTAGCCCTGGGTAGCGTTCCCTCCTCTCTCCCCATTGGACAAATGCCAGACTTACCTCAAGCAATAGGATTAGTGTGATTCACAGGCAGTGCCTGTGTAGAAATTAATCCCCTACTGCACCTGCATGAGTTTCATTCTCAATGCATTGTGGTGTCTACGTTGATACTGTTTTGAATATACCGCACAAAGAAGGTATGATCATGTGCATACACCAGATACACAACCCTGGAATTCAAGACTGAAGAATCCCGTACAAGTAAGCCTATGCAAGGGCTGAATAGTTGTTTTGTTGCCTTCGTTGCTTTCAATCTGCGCAGGTAATGTTGGCTATGCGGATGTGATGATGGTATAAGAAAACAGTCATATTTAATTCAACCGATTTAAATTTGACCCTCATTCAAACGTGTAATGACAACGCGTAATCTTCTCCCAAATTAGGCTAAATCAGGCGAGCCACAAAAACACCGAAAGATTGTCTGAAATGTAACAATACATTCATGTCCAAGTATCTGGGTCGGGCTTTTAAAGGGTTTATCTGTTATTAGCCTATACGTTTAAATTAAGATCCGAATGCTTTTGTGGAATATAGCTAAACTTTGATTTAGGTGACGACAAGTTATCTCTGTCATTAGGCGATTTGAATATCCCTGGAATTGGTATTCTTGAACACAAGCTAAGTGAATGAATCAACAAAATAATGTATATAACAATATTTAGCAATATCCCTTTTAATCATAGTAGTTAGTAGTGCTCGAGAGTTCGTGCCAAAATAACGTGCATTTGAAAAATGATATTGTTCACTAGATATTGTTCTTTACAGGAGTAGTAAACGAAAAACACATACTGCACACACACACTTTTACATTCATCATTTGCTGCTGCTACTCTGTTCGTAATTTCACTCTTATTATTATATAACCCGATGCCTAGTCACTTTACCCTTCTCTCATGTACATATCTACCTCAAATACCTCGTAACTCTGCAAACTGGTCTGGTAGGCCTACTGGTAGCCTACTCTTTGTATATAGCTCCATTCTTGAGTATTTAATTTTATTCCTCATGTTACTATTTTATTTGTATTATTATTTTAAAACTCTGCATCGCTGGGAAGGGCTCTTAAGTAAGCATTTCACGGTAAAGTCTGCACTAGTTGTATTCGGCGCATGTGACACATTCAATCTGATTTGATTTGAATATATATATATATATATATAATAATCAAAGTCCCAAGCAGTGAGAGTCTAAAACACAATCTCGGCTGAGCCAACAAAACCAACTTTTACAACATAACAGTTAACTGAAACGACAACAATCATTTTAAAAGCATCTCGCATGCACCTGACATACCTGCGGAAGAATTCGCAGCCACATTTTTTTCTGTGCGTTTATTTGCTGATATCTCCAAACTCCACTCCTTCCTTGCCGCAGTTACTGTGTTACCACGAGATGCCTCCGGTACCAGAGTAGGGATACTCAATCATCACAAGAGAGGATATCACACCACTTTTGGAATGAATCTTGCACACATGAAACACCAACTGTCAGTCAGTTACTTATCGTTATGCATTTTCTCAACTCTGAAGTCCCAATAAGCCTCTAAATTGCCGGTCATGATCTTATCGAGATATGTTTGGTTTGATCGGTGTCAGTCCATTTCAGAGGAAATTCAAACGTTTCTTTGGAAATATTTGTTGTACTATGTAGTTCCGTAGTCTATTTCCTTCTGTATTACAACGCTATATATTCCAGTGAATGGACTTTCCAGGCTACTGCGTTTTGCGTGGTTTTAATAATAGCCTACATGTAAATAACTCTTCTTCTCCGTGTACATTAAACGAACATCACAGGTTCCGTCCGAAGTATCCAATAATTCATTCAGTGGGCCGATTGAAAGTCGGTCAGAGATTGAGGTCGGGTCTCGCGAACTTCAAAGCGTTGACAGCCTTTGCATCGTCCTCAACCCCTCTTCATAACTGCCCTCTCAAGTATTGTTTTTCCGATGTGCGACTGGTCCGGTGCTCCAATATTTATTTTCTTAATGCTGAGTTCTCCAAAATACCATTTAACTTATAATTGCTAGGCAACATACACCACACTCCTGTCTCCGAGGAAAAAGAGAGCATGAATTAAAAGCTGCCCGCTCCAAAAAGCGAAAAGGGAAGAGGGCTCCGCAGGCTCAGCTTTAGAAATCGCGTGATATGATGTGTTTGACAAAACTACACCGGTAGCCTCTTAACGCAGTGCGGGTCCACCGTCTTTATCGCTCTTGGGGTGTTTCAGCTCCGATTCCACTTCACTCAGTCCGACCGACTGCTTTCAGAATTTGAAATATTTTGTTTGCGGTGTGTCTCTCTCAGCCTCCATAGGCTAATAGAACAAACTCCAGTATGCGATCGCATAGACTATCCTACGTTACTGCACACTTTACGGCTCTCCTCTCTTCACTTTTGTTTTTCCTCCTGAGAGCAAATTACCTTGCATTCCACTTTCGCTTTTATCAAAACAACATGTTAGACATGCTTCTCGATTTATGTATGCCTGTGAAGCTGTGATATGGTTCAATGAAAACAATAATTTGCCAGATAGGCCCACTGAAGCCCCATTGAAAGCTGTTGACCCATGTCATATACTGTATGGGAACCTAAAGATAAATAATTCTAATGTCATTTAGGCTGGCCACTCAAAAAAATCCCCTTACCCCTTCTTCCCTTTCTCCATTGCACTGCATTATCTCTCCTGATGCCCCAACATGTGTATAGTTCCCCTTTTGAAAAAACACATGATTTCACATGTGACATTTCCACATGTTTTGCAAATGCAAAATTGTATTTCACATGTGAAACCATGTGGTTTTGGAACACTTTACATGTGATGATATTTCATATAAAGTTTCACGTGTGGATTTTCACGTGATCACAACTTTACACAAGTGGATGAACATTTTCCCATGATACCCTGCAAACAAAAAGTCGTTAGGATGTCCACAAAATAGCTGCAGTTTTTTACCTCGTACATATTAGACACATGTACGTTTATTTAATCAGTCATTATTATACAGCATTTACTCACCTGGGATTTGAATAACTTCTTGCTTCATGGCATTCCGATCTTCCTGCTGCTCCACCATGTCTGTGTCAGTGACTGGTTTCACCTGTATTCCCACAATTTGGACTTCATAGTACATCTCAGCTTTGTATAATACGATCAAGAAAAACGATTATATTTATCATAGTGATTCAGGAGTACAGTTAAACAGAATTACATGGCCCACCAACACTATACAGAAACCATCAACTTGCTGAGATAAGTCAATGAAATAAACAATGAGAGAATAGTCAGATTAACTGATAACTAAAATAGTGCAGAGATGTATTATAGGTAATGTAATGTGTAGGGGACTTCTAAGAATGCTACAGACTTTGTGGTGCAGCAGAAAGATCAGCGTAACCCAAATCCAGAGGTTTTTGATTTCAAATCCAAGGTTGTGTCATATTGAAAAGTCAGTAATAAGTGATTATGTCAAATGTAATCATATTGTCATTGATTAAAGATTTGTACACTTTTTTTATAACACCATTTTTAAGGTAAGCGTACCACTTAACTTAAAACCCTCCATTCCTGTCAATGTAAATAGTACGGGTGGCCATTTGATTAATTGTTCAGCAGTCTTATAGCTTGGGGGTAGAAGCTGGTAAGGATCCTTTTGGACGTAGACTTGGCGCTCTGGGACCATTTGCCGTGCGGTAACAGAGAGAACAGTCTATGACTTGGGTGACGAGTCTTTGCCAATTTTTTGGGCCTTCCTGACACCGCCTAATATATAGTTCCTGGATGGCAGGAAGCTTGGCACCAGTGATGTACTGGGCCGTACACACTACTCTGTAGTGCCTTATGGTGGATGCTGAGCAGTTGCCATACCATGAAGTTAAGCAACCGGTCAGGATGCTCTTGATGGGGTAGCTGTAGAACCTTTTGAGGATCTGGGGACCCATGCCAAATCTTTTCAGTCTCCTGAGGTGGAAAAAGGTGTTGTCGTACCCTCTTCATGACTGTCTTGTTTGGACCATGGTAGTTTGTTGGTGATGTGGACACCAAGGAGCTTGAAACTCTCGACCCACTCCACTACAGCCCAGTCAAAGTGAATGGGTGTGTGTGTTCGGCTCTCCTTTTCCAGTAATCCATGATTAGCTATTTTGTCTTGCTCACATTGAGGGAGAGGTTGTTGTCCTGGCACCACAAGGCCAGGTCTCTGACCTCCTCCATATAGGCTGTCTCATCATTGTCAGTGATCAGGCCTATCACGTTTGTGTTGTCAGCAAACTTTATGATGGTTTGGAGTTGTGCTTGGCCATGCAGTCATGGGTGAACAGGGAGTACAGGAGGGGACTAAGCACGTACCCCTGAGGGGCCCCGTGTTGAGGATTAGCGTAGCTCTAACCTTTAGCTCAGTGCGGATGCTGCCTGTAATCCATGCCTTCTGGTTGGGATATGTACGTATGGTCACTGTGGGGATGACATCGTCAATGCACTTATTGATGATGCCGGTGACTGACGTGGTATACTCCTCAATGCCATTGGAGGAATCCCGAAACATATTCCAGTCTGTGCTAGCAAAACAGTCCTGTAGCTTAGCATCTGACCACTTCCGTATTCCGCGAGTCACTGGTACTTCCTGCTTTAGTTTTAGCTTGTAAGCAGGAATCAGGAGGATAGAATTATAGTCAGATTTGCCAAATGGAGGGGCGAGGGAGAGCTTTGTATATGTCTCTGTGTGTGGAGTTAAGGTGGTCTACAGTTTTTTTCATCTGGTTGCATATGTAACATGCTGGTAGAAATGAGGTAAAACAGATTTAAGTTTACCTGCATTAAAGTCCCCGGCAACTAGGAGCGCCGCTTCTGGATGAGAATGTTCTTGTTTGCTTATGGCCTTATACAGCTGGTTGAGTCCGGTCTTAGTGCCAGCTTCGGTTTGTGGTGGTAAGTAGACGGCTATGAAAAATATAGAAGAAAACTCTCTCGGTAGATAGTGTGGTTTACAGCTTTTCATAAGTACTCTACCTCAGGCGAGCAAAACCTCGAGACTTCCTTAATATTAGACATCACGCACCAGCTGTTATTGACATATAGACACACCCCCCCACCCTTTATCTTACCAGACGTAGCTGTTCTGTCCTGCCGATGAACGGAAAACCCAGCCAACTGTATATTAACTGTGTCATCGTTCAGCCACAACTCTGTGAAACACAAGATACAGTTTTTAATGTCCCATTGTTAGGATAGTTTCGATAGGAGATCATCAAGTTTATTCTCCAGTGATTGCATGTTGGCCAATAGAATGGATGTAGAGACGGGTTACCCACTCGCCAATGAATTCTCACAAGGCACCCCGATCTCTGCCCCCTGTATTTCCGTCTTTTCTTCAAGCGAATGACAGGGATTTGTGCCTGGTCTCGGAGAAGCAGTATATCCTTCGCGTCAAACTCATTAAAGAAAAAATCTTCATCCAGTTCGAGGTGAGTAGTCGCTGTTCTGATATCCAGAAGCTCTTTTAGGTCATAAGAGATGGTAGCAGCAACATTATGTACAAATTAAGTTACAAACAATGTGAAGAAACACACAAAATAGCACAGTTGGTTAGGAGACCGTAAAATGGCAGCCATCTTCTCCAGCGCCATTATATCCAAATTGCATTTTCACGTGAAAAGTTTTGGTCCAGAAGGGGGCTAGGCCTGCATCTCTGCCAAAATCTGGCTAAAAGTTTGAAAGTAATAGGAGTCTTATTCTGTACATTTAGCTATTGTTTGCTTTTCTAAAGTCTACCAACCTTGCCAGCAGGCATACCAGCTAACATAGTTAGACAAGCTAGCAACTCTTGCTACTCTTGCTAGATACTCTTGTAGGTACTCGGCAAATGGTGAAAAATCTGTCAATATACCCTTGAGCAAGGCACGTAACCCTAATTGCTCCTGTAAGTTGCTCTGCTAAATGACTAAAATGCACAAATGTAAATGTAACTTCATTGATAGACTAAAATGGCTACTTGGTAGCTAGTTATGAGGTTGGGAAACTCTCTAGGTTAGCTAAAGCCAACTTCATGAAATTGATAGGGGGCTAGTGGTATTACAGAGAAGAAAAAGTATTATTATAAAAATAAAAAAAATGAACAGGACAAATCTGAGGGGGCACGTGCCTCTGTGCCCCCTATGGGCATGATGCCTCCGCATACACAAACAGCAGTTTGGGGCCATAAGCCTATCATTTATCTCTCCGAGGTAAAGTAAGGGGCAGGCTTAAATCATTTCATAGAGGAGCTAGAAAGATTGATGAGATGACAAAAGCCTTTCTTACAAATAGAGTAAGTCTATCTGACATCTGACATATTGCAACACTAAAGCAATGATATCCCATGTGATGATGTATGGCCTACTCTACAAGGGTGTTGGGAAGCTCACTGAATATAAAGATGGAGACTTGGGGAGAGGAACACTGTTACTACCTCGCTCTCCAACATCAGTAGAGGAGCAAACTGAAGATAAGAGGATATTCAGCCACCCTTGGTGGACAAGAGAAGTTAGTTTAACAAATAAGAGAAGAAGGCTTGGAAACCAGATGCATTTGTATTATTTCATTATGAAAAAGAATGCCGTATTAGTATAAAATAATAACATTTTCAAATTTTTATGAGCATACAATATAGCTCAGTATTGTTACTATTTCTTTTGCAGTATTTTTTCCTCATCTTTATCAAGGGTGCCAATAAGGTGACTGTGTATACTGTATGTCCAAAATAACACAATAATCATCATAAAAATACTTCCAGAAGCACCTTGTGGAGAAGTTAGGGTTTTGAAATTATTTTCTTGTACCACAGTTGGTAGAATATGGTATATGTTGACTTGTGTGTCCTGTAAAGGTCATCATTACCTAATAGTATCTCTGAATCTGCACATTTTGTTAACATAGGACTGAATCCTGATTGTCTCTGTGTATAGTGTTTTTAGAACTTTTTTGGGAGAACAATAAAGGACATTCTGTTCCTCAGGGGCACTGTTGTTGATACTATTGTGCCACCTCAACCCTCATATCATGGTGTGTGGTTGCAACCAGGTCACCTGTGAGGCAGTATTCGATGTCCATTCATATTTCAGGAAGTCGGGAGAGGCTGTGGAAACTTGCCACTATGAGCAACAGTGAGCGCTGTTACCTTCAAGTTGTTTCCGGGTTTGCTAGGGTGTTGTGGCCGGGTATTTAAACCATTTTAGGATCCTCATTAGCTGCTACTAAAGCATCAGCTAGTCTTCATGAGGTCCACATGAAACATGACATAATACATATTATAAACTGGGTGGTTCGCTTTGCGTCGTGCCTTAGAACAGCCATTAGCCGTGATATATTGGCTATATACCACACCCCCTCGTGCCTTATTGCTTAATTATAAACTGGGTGGTTCGAGCCCTGAATGCTGATTGGCTAACAGCCATGGTATATCAGACCATATTCCATGGGTATGGCAAAACATTTATTTTACTGCTCTAATTAAGTTGGTAACCAGTTTATAATAGCAATAAGGCACCTCGGGGGTTTGTGATATATGGCCAATATACCACGGCTAAAGGCTGTGTGCAGGCACTCCGCGTTGCGTCGTGCTTAAGAACAGCCCTTAGACGTGGTATATAATGTACAGAACATCATTGATTAAGATGGGACCGGAGCAGAAGGCAGACGTTTTACATGCCCCCGACCGATTGTTTTTTTATTTGTTTATCAGTCAGAGGTTAGCACTAAGATAGCATTGAATGAACTGTATTCCACCATAAGCAAACAAGAAAACGCTCACCCAGAGGCGGCGCTCCTAGTAGCCGGGGACTTTAATGCAGGAAAACCTAAATCAGTTATACCAAATTTCTATCAGCATGTTAAATGTGCAACCAGAGGGAAAAGAACTCTGGATCACCTATACTCCACACACAGAGACACATACAAAGCTCTCCCTCGCCCTCCATTTGGCAAATCTGACCATAATTCCATCCTCATGATTCCTGCTTACAAGCAAAAATTAAAGCAGGAAGCACCAGTGACTAGATCAATAAAAAAGTGGTCAGAGGAAGCAGATGCTAAGCTACAGGACTGTTTTGCTAGCACAGACTGGAATATGTTCCGCGATTCCTCCAATGGCATTGAGGAGTACACCACATCTGTCACTGGCTTCATCAATAAGTGCATCGATGACGTCGTCTCCACAGTGACAGTACGTACATACCCCAACCAGAAGGCATGGATTACAGGCAGCATCCGCACTGAGCTAAAGGCTAGAGCTGCCGCTTTCAAGGAGCAGGACTCTAACCCGGAAGCTTATAAGAAGTCCCGCTATGCCCTCCGATGAACCATCAAACAGGCAAAGCGTCAATACAGAACTAAGATTGAGACTCTGACGCTCGTCGGATGTGGCGGGGCTTGCAAACCATTACAGACTACAAATGGAAGCACAGCCGAGAGCTGCCCAGTGACACAAGCCTACCAGACGAGCTAAACTACTTCTATACTCGCTTAGAGGCAAATAACACTGAAACTTGCATGAGAGCACCAGCTGTACCAGAAGACTGTGTGATCACGCTCTCCGCAGCCGATGTGAGTAAGAACTTTAGACAGGTCAACATTCACAAGGCCGCAGGGCCAGACGTGTACTGCGAGTATGCACTGACGAACTAGCAAGTGTCTTCACTGACATTTTCAACTTCTCCCTGTCCGAGTCTGTAATACCAACATGTTTTAAGCAGACCACCATAGTGCCTGTGCCCAAGAACGCCAAGGTAACCTGCCTAAATGACTACCGACCCGTAGCACTCACGTCTGTAGCCATGTGTGCTTTGAAAGGCTGGTCTAAGTGCTTTGAAAGGCTGGTCATGGCTGACATCAACAAACATCATCACAGAAACCCTAGACCCACTCCAATTTGCATACCGCCTCAACAGATCCAGATGATGCAATCTCTATTGCATTCACCACTGCCCTTTCCCACCTGGACCAAAGGAACACCTATTTGAGAATGCTATTCATTGGCTATAGCTCTGCGTTCAACACCATCGTGCCCTCAAAGCTCATCAATAAGCTAAAGACCTTTGGACAAAAACACCTTCCTCTGCAACTGGATCCACACCACTGCCACTCTCTGTTGTCGTCACTTTCATAACTCTACCTACATGTACTGTACATACTACCTCAACTAACCGGTGCCCCCGCGCATTGACTCTGTACCATTACCCGCCTGTATATATTGCTATTTTCTACTGCTGCTCTTTAATTACTTGTTTCTTTTATCTCTTATTCTTATCCGTATTTTTTTGAAACTGTACTGTTGGTTAGGGGCTCGTAAGTAAGCATTTCACTGTAAGGTCTACATCTGTTGTATTCGGCACATGTGACTAATACAATTTGATTTGATTTGATTTCGTCAAGGAATGAAATACATACATTCAAAACGTCATACATAGCCTACATATCAGTACATACAAAATACTTGGCATGGGTCCTCAGATCCTCAAATGGTTCTACAGCTGCACCATCGAGAGCATCCTGCATACTGCCTGGTATGGCAACTGCTCGTCATCCCACTGTAAGGCACTGCAGAGGGTAGTGCGTATGGCCCAGTACCTCATTGGGGCCAAGCTTCCTGCCATCCAGGACCTCTATACCAGGCGGTGTCAGAGGAAGGCCCTAAAAATTGTCAAAGACTCCAGCCACCCTAGTCATAGACTGTTCTCTCTGCTACCGCACGGCAAGCGGTACCGGAGTGCCAAGTCTAAGTCCAAGAGGCTTCTAAACAGCTTCTACCCCCAAGCCATAAGACTCCTGAACATCTAATCAAAGGGCTACCTAGACTATTTGCATTGCCCCCCCTTTTACGCTGCTGCTACTCCCTGTTATTATCTATGCATAGTCACTTTAATAACTCTACCTCGACTAACCGGTGCCCCCAGACATTGACTCTGTACCGGTACCCCCTGTATATAGCGTCGCTATTGTTATTTCACTGCTCTTCTTTAATTATTTGTTACTTTTATTTCTTTTTTGGGGGGGGGGGGTGTTTCTTAAAACTGCATTGTTGGTTAAGGGCTTGTAAGTAAGCATTTCACTGTATTCGAGCGCATGTGACAAATAACGTTTGATTTGATTTGATTTACACACAATATCTAGGTCTAATACATAGTACAGTGCAAATTACAATATAATATATATAAACTGGCTGTCTCATCACAGTCCCCTTTCTGCAGGTGTTCTTTTATGTGTTTTTAAAAAAACTGGTTTTATTGCTAGCTTGAGTTACCTGGGGTTGGCAGAGCCTTCCATGTAGTCATGTCTCTACATAATACTGTGCGTTTCTTAGCCTCTTTTCTCGGGGACTGTGAAGTGACCTCTGGTTGCGTGTCTTTTGTGTTGTACCGATGAGTGTTCGAACTGTGTGCCAACTGCTTGAACAGACACTTCGGCACCTTAAACACATCAATGCCTAGCACAACGACCAATAGTGATACAGTCAATCAACTTTGAGCCAGGAGGGAATGACATGCGTGTTACTGACACTACATCTAAGTACGATATTTGCTGCTTTGTTCTGGACCGACTTACCTATGTCCTTCTTTACCGCACATGACCACACAGCTGGCCAGTAGTCCAGGTTTCGACAACACTAGGGCCTGTAGAACCTGTCTGGTTGACTGAGATGTCAAGAAGGCAGAGCAACGCCCTGTCATGGACAGACCTCTTCCCATTTTAGCAACTATAGTGTTTATGTGTTCTGACCGTGACCGCTTGCAATCTGCCTCAGGTGCCAAAGGTTGCATCTTCGAATCCAGCAATAAAAAGTTAATGCCTAAACTTAACCCTAACCAAAATCGGAGTTAATGCCTAAACTTAACCTTAAACACTTAGAAATTAGACGTTTGGAACAACATAGAAATTTGACATTTGAGAAACATGGATGAACGTCTAATTCTGACATGAGACTGTGAGCTTGATGGTGATTGTGCCACCCCATATGTAAACTGCTGAAAGGCAAGTATTACACAAGCTCTCTCAGCTTTAAGTGCAGGTTGAATGTTATACACGCTATGCAGTGTGTGTAAACATTAGATATGGTCTCTTTTTGTATTGGCTTACTACTCTTACATACAGTGAGGGTCCAAAACATTAGGATCACTTTCCATGACAAACTGACCATGTAAATCCAGGTGAAAGCTATGATCCATTATTGATGTCACTTGTTATATCCACTTCAATCAGTGTAGATGAGACATGTTAAAGGAGACAGGTTAAATAAGGATTTGTAAGCGTTGAGACAATTGAGACTTGGATTGTGTATCTGTGCCATTCAGAGGGTGAATGGGCAAAACAAAAGATGTAGGTGTCTTTGAATGGGGTATGGTAGTAGGTGCCAGTCACACCGTCACCCACTACTACCTACCCAACGCTGCTGGGTTTTTCATGCTCAACAGTTTCCCGTGTATATCAAGAAGGGTCCACTGTGTGAAGCGTTGGAGTCAACATGGGCCAGCATCCCTGTGGAATGCTATCGACACCTTGTAGAGTCCATGACCCAATGAATTGTGGCTGTTCTGAGGGCAAAAGGGGGTGCAACGCAATATGAAGAAGGTGTTCCTAATGTTTTGTACACTCGGTGTATATAATTATTATAACTGTGCAAGTACTAAGATACAACAAAAATTGCATGAACCTACTGAGCAGGGCCTACTCCACCATCTAGCCCAGTGGTTCCCAAACTGTGTGGCCCGCCCCCGGTCAGCAGGAACTCAATCGGGCTTTCAACTCACTCTGGAATGTTGTAATAATAGAATGCACACGGTGCAATTTCGAAAAAGAGTGGCGCTTAAGCACTCTTCCTCATGTCATGACCTTAGAGAGCTATTTATAACTTGTAAGAAATATCCAGATCAACGAGCCCATGTCAGCTACTGTTTTTTAGCTCGGCTTTTTAGCCTATAGATTTTGTTGTAATGTTTGAGGCACTCCAATATCACACGGACACACATAAGACATGGCAAAATGTTTAGAATAGCAGGAAATTAGCTTTAAAACGACACAAAAAAATGTTGGACAGTGCTTGTGCCCATCTTTCTTTCTCTCTCCAGATGTATAGCAGTGGAGGCTGCTGAGGGGAGAACGGCGCATAATAATGTCTGGAAGGGAGCCAATGGAATGGCATTTAAGACACGGACACCATGTGCTTGATGTATTTAATACCATTCCACTGATTCCGCTCCAGCCATTACCACAAGCCTGTCCTCCCCAATTAAGGTGCCGCCAACCTCCTGTGATGTATAGGCTATCCAGCCCACAGAGGTTAGCAACAGCATTACCTAGTGGTTAGAGCGTTGGGACAGTAACTGAACGGTTGCTAGATAGAATCCCGAGCTGACAAAGTGAAAAACTGTCGTTTCAGATTTGTCGTGCCCTCTTCACGACTGTCTTGGTATGTTTGAACCATTATAGTTCGTTGGTGACGTAGACACCAAGGAACTTGAAACTCTCGACCCGCTCCACTACAGCCCCGTCGATGTTAATGGAGGCCTGTTCGGCCCACCTTTTCCTGTAGTCCACGATCAGCTCCTTTGTCTTGCTCACATTGAGGGAGAGGTTGTTGTCCTGGCAACACACTGCCAGTTCTCTGACCTCCTCCCTATAGGCAGTCTCAACGTTGTCTGTGATAAATAAAGATAAATAAAAATGATTTTTTTTTAAAAATTTATTGAAAAGGAGATGTTGTCCCCCTGGCTTTGTTGGTGGTAACATACTAAATCCTCACTGTCCACATTTAACCACTATGCCTGCAACTGTATGCCTGGGGGTTTTAAAATTCACAAGACAAAGGAAGCCACGGTGCTGAAAAGAAGGATCTGCCACCATCAATCTGGCAGTTCTGTTCCCCTCTGTCAGGTGGAAGATGTGCGCGTGTGTGTGTGAGGAGGTGAGATACGACAGGGGAGGATGATAGTGCTTTGTGAAGATTCGGACAGCCATTCAACTAGACGCATCACAAACTTTTGATGTGTGGATGAGGAGGAAAGCCTGTAGGATTTCCTGTGTCATGTTTAACATTTGGAGGAATCTGGGGGAGGGAAGTGACAGCTTCACACCTAGTAATTCATAGGCACTTATCATATCAGTCTTCTCTGTGATGTTTAACCCCTTCATTATCATTATATCGCTGTAAAAAAATTAGGCCTCTCAGGATATTCCACCACACAGAACAAATTTAAGGCTAGATCTAATCTGATTGTCCCTTTTCAGCAATGCACCTTTTCGGTTAAGACCTTATTCACTGTAAACACTGCATATGTCGGCTTAATGGGAAATTACATTTGAATGTCAGTCACGCTAAAATGCATATCTTCTGGGGCCCGGATTGAATCTAGGTCATAAAGAATGTTATTGTAGTGATTCATAACAAATTAGAGTTGAAATAGCATTTGGAAGCTTAGGAAAGTACGTTTGGGAGATAGTTTTTTTATTTCATTACATTTATTTGAGAAAAAAAAAAAGCCTAAGCGACACAACACATTTTGAGTTGTGTCCTGTACGATAATTTTTTACTCTTGGTTCTCTGGCTTTGGCTGGCACACAGGAAAAGTCTTATTGATCCAAACAGTAATTACATTACTACAAACAATACGCAGGGCTATATAATAGGAACAGATTGTTAGGGCTGCTGAGGCCTATGGTCTCGTCATTCTAATTGTGTTGATTGTATCTTCTTGCCTTCTCCCTGTTTGGTTTCTGTCACCAAACCGCTCATTAGTGAGGTGAAACTGTCCTCGGCGCTCTTCCACTAACCTATTGCTGTCTGTGATGTCATACCTAATTATGTGTATACTTTCTTTAGGACACAAATGAGGGGCGTACTGTGTGGTCGTACCAACCTACACAACTGGCTTTACAAAGATGACTCACTGGCTGAGAGTCATTGTCAGGGACACAATCTAGCCTAAAACAACTATCCTTCTTTATCTGAGACACATTCAATTGGAATGTTTTTTTATAGCGGTTTTGGAGCAGTGGCTTCGTCCTTGCTGAGCAGCCTTTCAGGTTATGTCGATATAGGACTCGTTGTAACGTTTCTTGTGGGCTGAAGGAAGAGTGGACCAAGGTGCAGCGTTTAAAGTGTTCATGATTTAATCCAAAAAAACAATTGAACAAAAACAACAAACAGGAGAACAAAAGCGAACAGTCAGGCAAACAAAACAGCTAAACAGAAAATAACTACCCACAAAACACAGGTGGGAAAAGGCTACCTAAGTATGGTTCTCAATCAGAGACAACGATAGACAGCTGCCTCTGATTGAGAACCACACCCGGCCAAACACACAGAAATAGAAAACATAGAACACAAAACATAGAATGCCCACCCCAACTCACGCCCTGACCAAACCAAAATAGAGACATAAAAAGGATCTCTAAGGTCAGGGCGTGACACTCGTTGTGGATATAGATACTTTTGTACCTGTTTCCTCAAGCATCTTCACAAGGTCCTTTGCTGTTGTTCTGGGATTGATTTGCAATTTTCACACCAAAGTACGTTCATCTCTAGGAGACAGAATGCGTCTCCTTCCTGAGCGGTATGACGGCTTTGTGGTCCTATGGTGTTCATTCTTGCATACAATTGTTTGTACAGATTAACGTGGTACCTACACGCGTTTGAAATTCAAAAGGCACTCGCACATCTGAGCAATCTTTTTTGCAGGTGCATGGTAACAGTTGAACAAGATGAAGTAAAAAGGAAACCGCACACTGCTCTTGATAGTATCACTCATCTTTAATAAGCTTATGTATCGGCCTCACGGCCTTCGTCAGAGCTTTTGTGCAAAAGCTCAAAAGCACTGACAAAAGCCGTGAGTGTCACACCCTGACCTTAGAGAGCCTTGTTTATTCTCTATTTGGTTAGGTCAGGGTGTGACTTGGGTGGGCAAATCTATGTTTCTATTTCTTTGTTGGCCTAGTATGGTTCCCAATCAGAGGCAGCTGTTTATCGTTGTCTCTGATTGGGGATCATACTTAGGCAGCCCTTTTTCCCACCTTAAGTTGTGGGATCTTGTTTTTGGTTAGTTGCTGTGTTAGCGCTACAAAACTTTACGTGTCGTTTATTCTTTCTTGTTTTTGGTGTTCATTTAATAAATTGTTGATGTATGCCTACCATGCTGCACCTTGGTCAGATCATTCCATCAACGAACGTAACAGTGAGGCCGATATGTAAGCTTATTAAAGATCAGTGATACTATCAGGAGCAGTGTGCGGTTTCCTTTTTCCTTCACCTACAGGCGTTTGGAAATTGCTCCCAAGGATGAACCAGACTTGTAGAGGTCTATAATATTTTTTCTGAGGTCTTGGCTGATTTCTTTTGACTTTTTCATGATGTCAAGCAAAGAGGCACTGAGTTTGTAGGCAGGCCTTGAAATACATCCACAGGTACACCTCCAATTGACTCAAATTATGTCAATTAGCCTATTAGAAGCTTCTCAAGCCATATCATCATTTACTGGAATTTTCCAAGCTGTTTAAAGGCACAGTCAATTTAGTGTATGTAAACTTCTGACCCACTGGAATTGTGATACAGTGAATTATAAGTGAAATAATCTGTCTGTAAACAATTGTTGGAAAAATTACATGTGTCATGCACAAAGTAGATGGCCTGACCGACTTGCCAAAACTATAGTTTGTTAACAAGAAATGTGTGGAGTGGTTGAAATACAAGTTTTAATGGCTCCAACCTAAGTGTATGTAAACTTCCGACTTCAATTGTATGTGTATGTGCGCGTGTGTGCTGTTATGGGAATTAGAAACAACATGTGTCACCTCTATTTCAGAAAATGTGTTTTTAAAGATGAGTCTAGATGAGAATGTCATTAATAAAGGATGTATCTTTACTCAGTTGACTGAACCCAACTGAACGGCATTATCAAATGCTTTTAGCACCCATGCAGCCAAAATGTGATCTGTCTTTCAACTCTTCTAATTAAGCTCTATCAGTTTAATTGATTGAGATGTTTTAATAATTTAGATTATCCAAAGATATTACTGTGTTGTCGGATAGGGAAGAAGAGGAGAACTGCATCTAAAAGCAGAGAAGGGCTGGGATCTGGATGCTTCCTATGATATCTACACTGAAAACACAGGACAAGTTGGGCTGACAGATTTTTGAAAACATATTATGTGATTTACTCAAACATGTTTTGTTTCTCCTCTCAATGCGATTTCATTGCTTGCAATCAATGCAACACAAAGCAAAATCAGATCTACTTGTTTGAATCATGTAGGGGGAGTGTGAACCAATAAAGTTAATTCATGACGAGTAATGAGGAACAATTCAAACCACGCCAGAGAAGAATCTTTCAGAAAGAACGCTGGCTCGTTAGTGGAGAAGACAGTACCTAGAATCTTGGTCAAGTGGTGAATTATTTGGTGAAATAAATGGTGAATTATTGTATTTAACGTTTGTCTGTGTGGTTGTAGTCAGAATTGTAAGCAGTAACGTATTAGTGATTGCTCCATATCCTCATTTTGTGCTCGAGTCTGAAACATATTGGTGTGGCAGCTAAAGGTAAAAGCCAATGTTGCTAGCTAGCTTCTATGAACAGTAAAACGGGACGAGGTCAATCTTAACATTTTGTAAGGAGGTAAAGTTGTTGGCTAAACATCATGATATTTATTTATTGTTCAAGAACTTCAAATTTACCAAGCCAAGAACTAATTAGGGTTTGCTGAGGAGTGCACACTGCTTGAGCTAGCTAACTTGCTAGCTAGCTAATGCTTTGGTGCTTGTGCACGACATCTTCTGCAATCACTTTGCAGCAGCATTTAGTGCAGCAATTTTTTTTCTTGTGGGGTAATTTTTTTATTTTTTTTAAGTTCATGTATTTGCATCAAAACAGACATGTAAAAAAAGTTTTTCATTACATATTAGAGATCTTATGATTATACACCGAATCCTTTGAGATCATGCAGTTTAACAGTTTGCCCGTGGATGCCTCCATGTTGTAAAACGCGGTGCGAAGGTGACATAGACTTATTGAAATGGGATGTGGAGTTCATTTTAGCAGTTGAACAGTGTTACTTTATATTATGGGTGTCCATTTATCAATACATTTCAAATTATTTGACAAATGTAAAAATAATTAAACGTATGTGCATATGAGTGGATGCATGCATAAATCAATAGGTAATTGAATCAAACATTTTATAATGAAAATAATAATAATTTCATGAACCAAATGTATATTTACAGGTCCTTGAAGTTTGCCTACTACATTTGTGCTGCTTTGTCTACCCATTCAAAGGCTATATAGTGTTGGAGGGTACTGTTATAAGAGGTTGTTTTAATACCCCCCCAAAAAATGTCAGTCTTTAGGTATTTCTGTTCTTTTTGTCAGTATTGTGTGAATGTGGAAATGTAAGGGGTGTTCAGAATTGGTGTCAAGTAGGTCACAACTTTTGCAACATTACAAGTTAAAACCTCTTCTGGCTGCAAGCCCGAGGTCGGTACACTTATGACAACAGCCAGCTCAAGTGCAGGGCGCGAAATTCAAAATATATTTTTGAGAAATATTTAACTTTCACACATTAACAAGTCCAATACAGCATTTGAAAGATAAACATCTTGTGAATCCAGCCAACATGTCAGATTTTTAAAATGTTTTACAGCAAAAACACCACATATATTTATGTTAGCTCACCACCAAATACAAAAAAGGACAGACATTTTTCACAGCACAGGTAGCATGCACAAAGCCAACCTAACTAACCAAGAACCAACCAAACTAACCAAGAAACAACTTCATCAGATGACAGTCTTATAACATGTTATACAATAAATCTATGTTTTGTTCGAAAAATGTGCATATTTGAGGTATAAATCAGTTTTACATTGCAGCTACCATCACAGCTACCGTCACAAATAGGACCGAAGCAGCCAGAGTAATTACAGACACCAACGTCAAATACCTAAATACTCATCATAAAACATTTCTGAAAAATACATGGTGTATAGCAAATGAAAGACAGGCATCTTGTGATTCCAGACAATATTTCCAATTTCTTAAGTGTTTTACAGCAAAAACACAATATAGCATTATATTAGCTTACCACAATAGCCAGAAACACAAGCCATTCCCCAGCAGCAAAAGTTAGCGATCGTAACAAACCAGCAAAAGATATATAATTTTTTACTAACCTTGATAAGCTTCATCAGATGACAGTACTATAACATCAGGTTATACATACTGTCACGTTCCTGACCTGTTTTCTGTTGTTTTGTATGTGTTTGATGGTCAGGGCGTGAGTTTTGGGTGGGCAGTCTATGTTTTCTGTTTCTATGTTGGTTTTGGGTTGCCTGGTATGGCTCTCAATTAGAGGCAGGTGTTTGACGTTTCCTCTGATTGAGAGTCATATTAAGGTAGGTTGTTCTCACTGTTTGTTTGTGGGTGATTGTCGTCCGTGTCTGTGTCTGCGCACCACACGGGACTGTAGCGTTTGTTCGTTCGTTTGTAATTTAGTCTGTACCTGTTCCTACGTGCTTCGTGTTGTATGTAAGTTGTCATGGTTTAGGTCAGTCTACATTCGTTTTTGGTATTTTGTATTTCTAAGTGTTATTTCGTGTTTCGTCGTTTTTGTTTAATAAATCAGTATGAATTCACACCCCGCTGCACGTTGGTCTAATCCTTGCTACTCCTCTTCGGATGAAGAGAAGGAGGAGGCCCGTTACAGAATCACCCACCAAACCCAGATCAAGCAGCGGGTTAACGGACAGCAACGACAGCGCAAGAAGGAGGAATGGACATGGGAGGATGTTTTGGACGGTAAGGGTTGCTACACATGGGAGGAGATCCTGGCTGGAAAGGATCGCCTCCCATGGGAACAGCTGGAGGCAGCTCGGAGAGCGGAGGAAACCGGAGAGAGGAACCGGCGTTATGAGGGGACGCGTCTAGCACGGAAGCCCGAAAAGCCCGTGAGTACTACCCAAAAATTTCTTGGGGGGGGGCTAAGAGGTAGTGGGCCGAGGGCAGGTAGGAGACCTGCGCCCACTTCCCAGGCTAACCGTGGAGAGCGGGAGTACGGGCAGACACCGTGTTACGCAGTAGAGCGAACGGTGTCTCCTGTACGTGTTCATAGCCCGGTGCGGGTTATTCCACCTCCCCGCACTGGTAGGGCTAGATTGGGCATTGAGCCAAATGTCATGAAGCCGGCCCTACATATCTGGCCACCAGTACGTCTCCTCGGGCCGGCTTACATGGCACCAGCCTTACGCATGGTGTCCCCGGTTCGCCTACATAGCCCGGTGCGGGTTATTCCACCTCCCCGCACTGGTCAGGCGACGGGGAGCATACAACCAGGTAAGGTTGGGCAGGTTCAGTGCTCAAGGGAGCCAGTACGCCTACACGGTCCGGTATATCCGGCGCCACCTTCCCGCCCCAGCTCAGTACCACCAGTGCCTGCACCACGCACCAAGCCTCATGTGCGTTCTCAGAGCCCTGTACGCACTGTTCCTCCTCCACGCACTCTCCCTATGGTGCGTGTCTCCAGCCCAGTGCCTCCAGTTCCGGCACCACGCACTAAGCCACCTGTGCGTCTCCAAAGCCCTGTACGCACTGTTCCTTCTCCCCGCACTCGCCCTGAGGTGCGTGCCCTCAGCCCGGTACCTCCAGTTCCAGCACCACGCACCAGGCCTACTGTGCGCCTCAGCAGGGCAGAGTCGGCCGTCTGCCCAACGCCTTCTGCACTGCCTGTCTGCCCAGCGCCGTCTGAGCCATCTGTCTGCCCAGCGCCGTCTGAGCCATCCGTCTGCCCAGCGCCGTCTGAGCCATCCGTCTGCCCAGCGCCTTCTGAGCCATCCGTCTGCCCAGCGCCTTCTGAGCCATCCGTCTGCCCAGCGCCTTCTGAGCCATCCGTCTGCCCAGCGCCTTCTGAGCCATCCGTCTGCCCAGCGCCTTCTGAGCCATCCGTCTGCCACGAGCCATTAGAGCCGCCCGTCTGTCCCGAGCCATTAGAGCCGTCCGTCAGTCAGGAGCCGCTAGAGCCGTCCGTCAGTCAGGAGCTGCCAGAGCCGCCAGCCAGTCAGGAGCTGCCAGAGCCGCCAGCCAGTCAGGAGCTGCCAGAGCCGCCAGCCAGTCAGGAGCTGCCAGAGCCGCCAGCCAGTCAGGAGCTGCCAGAGCCGCCAGCCAGTCAGGAGCTGCCAGAGCCGCCAGCCAGTCAGGAGCTGCCAGAGCCGCCAGCCAGTCAGGAGCTGCCCTACGGTCATGAGCTGCCCTACGGTCATGAGCTGCCCTACGGTCATGAGCTGCCCTACGGTCATGAGCTGCCCTACGGTCATGAGCTGCCCTACAGTCATGAGCTGCCCTACAGTCATGAGCTGCCCTACAGTCATGAGCTGCCCTCCAGTCATGAGCTGCCCTCCAGTCATGAGCTGCCACCCAGTCCGGAGCTGCCACCCAGTCCGGAGCTGCCAGTAGTACAGAGTTGTCCCTCTGTCCGGAGCTACCTCTCTGTCCGGAGCTACCTCTCTGTCCGGAGCTACCTCTCTGTCCGGAGCTACCTCTCTGTCCTGAGCTACCTCTCTGTCCTGAGCTGTCTCCTCTATGTAGGGGGGGCCTTAGTGAAGGTTCCTGGACCATGGTCGGGGGCGAGGGTCGCCACTCAAAGGACGGGGACAAAGACAGTGGTGGAGTGGTGTCCTCGTCCACCGCCGGAGCCGCCACCGCGGACAGATGCCCACCCAGACCCTCCCCTTGAGTTTTAGGGGTGCGCCCGGAGTTCGCACCTTGAGGGGGGGGTTCTGTCACGTTCCTGACCTGTTTTCTGTTGTTTTGTATGTGTTTGATGGTCAGGGCGTGAGTTTTGGGTGGGCAGTCTGTTTTCTGTTTCTATGTTGGTTTTGGGTTGCCTGGTATGGCTCTCAATTAGAGGCAGGTGTTTGACGTTTCCTCTGATTGAGAGTCATATTTAAGGTAGGTTGTTCTCACTGTTTGTTTGTGGGTGATTGTCGTCCGTGTCTGTGGCTGCGCACCACACGGGACTGTAGCGTTTGTTCGTTCGTTTGTAATTTAGTCTGTACCTGTTCCTACGTGCTTCGTGTTGTATGTAAGTTGTCATGGTTTAGGTCAGTCTACATTCGTTTTTGGTATTTTGTATTTCTAAGTGTTATTTCGTGTTTCGTCGTTTTTGTTTAATAAATCAGTATGAATTCACACCCCGCTGCACGTTGGTCTAATCCTTGCTACTCCTCTTCGGATGAAGAGAAGGAGGAGGCCCGTTACACATACACTTAGGTTTTGTTCGAAAATGTGCATATTTAGAGCTGAAATCAGTGGTTATACATTGTGCTAACGTAGCATCTTTTTCCCACAACGTCCGGATATTTTTCAGACACTCACATATTCTGACCAAATAACTATTCATAAACATTACTAAAAAATACATGTTGTATAGGAAATGATAGATACACTAGTTCTTAATGCAATCGCCGTGTTAGAATTCTAAAAATAACTTCATTACGACATCCAGCTTAGTTATAGCGAGAAGGTGCCCAAAATCTGGGCGCAAACTACTAGTACAACATGTTCGACAGATATATGAAATAGCATCATAAAATGGGTCCTACTTTTGCTGATCTTCCATCAGAATGTTGTACAAGGGGTCCTTTGTCCAGAACAATCGTTGTTTGGATTTAGAATGTCCTCTTCTCCAGCCAATTAGCACGGAAAGCTAGCAAAGTGGCGCGAAGCTCTCCTTCCTGAACATACGCAGACAAAGCAACACGCCTAACGTCCCGAAAAAATTTCAATAATCTAATAAAACTATATTGAAAAAACATACTTTACGATGATATTGTCACATGTATCAAATAAAATCAAAGCCGGAGATATTAGTCGTCTATAACGACAGCTTATCAGAAGGCAAAACCAGGTCCCTTCACGCGCTCTCCAGAAAACAGGAAACTGGTGACACGTCATACAAAGAGCTTTTATTCGACCCCAGATCAAGTTATTCACTCAATTTCTTCTCTCACTGCCTGTCGACATCTAGTGGAAGACGTATGAAGTGCATGTATTCTAATAAATATCAAGGACATTTATAGGCAGGCCCTAGAACAGAGCATCGATTTCAGATTTTCCACTTCCTGTCAGGAAGTTTGCTGCAAAATGAGTTCTGTTTTACTCACAGATATAATTCAAACGGTTTTAGAAACTAGAGAGTGTTTTCTATCCAATAGTAATAATAATATGCATATTGTACGAGCAAGAATTGAGTACGAGGCCGTTTGAAATGGGCACCTTTTATCCAGGCTACTCAATACTGCCCCTGCAGCCCAAACAGGTTAAAGCACCCACATTATGGCCGTACTCTCCGTTACCCATGTACATTGACTGTCCAAGTGCATTTAAGACCTGATATGACTCAATTGTGCACCAAATTAAAGTCCACTCAACAGAGGTTGCTAAAAATCTGACTGAGAAGTGTTCCTTCACTGTATGTGGAGCATGGAAAACCAGTTTGAAATACAAACTGGCGAACTACCGCACTCGCCCGAGAAGACTGGGATGTCCAGAGGTGACGATAAACTCATTGAAGCACAAACCTGCAGGGAAGTCAAGTGCAGCCTATGGTGTAAAAAGACAAAGATAGCAGAAGTGAACGTTTGCCCCACATATCCCTCAAGAGAAACAGAAGAGAGCCTCGGGGACATGCGGGAAAGCTCTACTGTCCGACGTGAAGAAAGGGAACAACAGAGAGACAGTGAAGTTCAAAATGGAGAAGACGTTTGCATACAGCAGGCGTGAAGTTGTCTGTGACGCACCCGTGGTAGAGGACTTCATGGCAAGATGGCCTGTGCTCTTTGAAGTCGTTGAGATAAATTAGCCATGCTTGTCTTATTGTTGATCTATTGGTTATGTTATCTGGGATTAGTTGGTGAAGGTAGAATATTATTTTCCCTCAGCTTGCCACATAAGTGACCCTTATCCAGAGTTATCACCATTTGTGCTGACTGCCTAGTTATTTCTCTCCCTATAGAGAACCCTCTAGTTTGCTGCTTGATTTAAAAACAGGCTGTTTCAGTGAGCTGTTTTATTGTGTGTTTCAGACTGTGTGTTGTGCTTCACACTGTATGTTTCACTTATGTTGAACTTGTTAGATTGTTCACAAAAACTCAAAACAGAAAGAGCATGTCCAAAGATGGCGCTATCGTGATTTTGTTAGATATTTTGCATGGTTGTTTTGAGTAGATGCCCTTCATTTTCTTTGCTGCTTACGGAAAAAGTTCAGTTTCGCTTTGTAGTGACTTTTAGTCAATAGAATTAACATGCACCAATATGTACACATACCTACCTCATTCTTTGTCTGTTACTCCTTATGAAAAATAACCTAATTTTGTAAGAAAATGCACAACCATTGTAAGGACAACTCTTTTTTTATACTTATATATATATATATATATATATCCTATATTATTATGATGTAGACCTGTGCAATTCATTGTACACTGAATGTCAGTGAATGGACATTTGTCATTCCAAAGAGCTGAACCGTTACAAAAAAATACAGTAATTTTTTAAACACATGGCTTTTGCCTTCTTCGCCACTGATGTAAATGGTCTCTTGCTTCTTGGTTACACATCTTTAACATTCCCTATATATTTTTGTAAATACAAACACTAAGGTAGAAAATGGCAGCATTTCATCTTGTGCTTACATGAATAATTATGTCGAACCTTGTCCATAATTGATGATATTAATTATGAGTCATATCATCAATAAAATAATGTTAATTATAAAGTAATGATCAGGTTTAGGGAACATGATCAAATCCATTTCAAGCTACACATTTAATTCAAATAAAATTAGCTTTACCAAATCATGTTGAATTTATTCTATTCCAGTACAATGCATTTACTTGAACACATATTTGCTTGACAAAAAGAAAATAAGTAAACTGAAAAATAAAAAATTGTGTTTAGGTTACTACTGAATGAGTCATCACATTTTGATGGTTAGCTTTCCTTTTAAATTGAGATGATCATTTCAGTTACAAGTATTGTACACATGTGATAATAAGTTTAAACTTGTGACCAAGCAAAATATACTTAGGAACATTTGTCCCCCAGCCTGTGTCCCTTGACATTGAGGAAGGGGGCAGCCTTTTTTTATACATATATATATATATCCTATATTATTATGATGTAGACCTGTGCAATTCATTGTACACTGAATGTCAGTGAATGGACATTTGTCATTCCAAAGAGCTGAACCGAGCTGAACTGCACCTTTCTGTACAAAAGGTCCATGTTCTGGTATAGCCTCAATGCCATGTGTGAATACCTCTGGGCTATATTTAAATCGACGGCATCCTTTTTTAGCTCACTTTTACAACGGTACCTGTCAGTAGGGCATTCCAGTGGGGGGCTTGCCAGTGCTGGTGACACACTCGTTTCGGTAGGGCATGAAGTGAGTGGGAGGGGGACAGTGATTTACGGTGACACTGTGGCAACAGCCAGGGAGGGGTGACTGAGTATGAGTTTGTCTGTGACAACAGCAGCACACCCTTCTCTCTATTCCACCCTTTCCTGAGGGCTAGGCTGTCTGTCAGGTGCCTACGGGCCAGTCTCTGGCTGTCTGTCTGACAGAGCCCAGAAACACGGCCTTCTGGTTTGGTGACATTCTGTCCTCTTGATCACCTCTAGCGTGAAGGGAATCGAGTGCTGTTGTTTTATATGGCTTCATCAGTGATTGTCTGAAAAGTATTCTCATAATCAGTCGCACCTGTATGCATTTATAGGGTTGTGTAGATTTGAGCAGGCAGCTTTATAGACTACTGTATTTCTGCTCTGCCCACTTTTTTAAAATGGTCCCTTGTTACCTCTACACGCTTAGAAAAAAGTGTTCCAAAATACTTCTTTGCGGAGGGATAGGGTTCTACCAAGAACCGTTTTTAGCTGAAGATTCCATTTTGGAAGACAAGGCTTCTTTGTAAGGCAACGGGTTGTACCTAGAACCTTTAACCTGTTGAGGATAGAGGGCGCTATTTACACTTTGGGGGAAAATCGTGCCCAATTTAAACGGCCTCGTACTCTATTCTTGCTCGTACAATATGCATATTATTATTACTATTGGATAGAAAACACTCTCTAGTTTCTAAAACCGTTTGAATTATATCTGTGAGTAAAACAGAACTCATTTTGCAGCAAACTTCCTGACAGGAAGTGGAAAATCTGAAATCGATGCTCTGTTCTAGGGCCTGCCTATAAATGTGCTTGATATTTATTAGTATACATGCACTTCATACGCCTTCCACTAGATGTCAACAGGCAGTGAGAGAAGAAATGGAGTGTATAACATGATCTGAGGTCGAATAAAAGCTCTTGGCATGACGTGACCCCAATTTCCTGTTTTCTGGAACGCGCGAGAAGGGACCTGGTATTGCCTTCTGTAAAGCTGTCGTTATAGACGACTAATATCTCCGGCTTTGATTTTATTTGATACATGTGACAATATCATCGTAAAGTATGTTTTTTCAATATAGTTTTATTAGATTATTGAATTTTTTTCGGGAGGTTAGGCGTGTTGCTTTGTCTGCGTTTGTTCAGGAAGGAGAGCTTCGCGCCACTTTGCTAGCTTTCCGTGCTAATTGACTGGAGAAGAGGACATTCTAAATCCAAACAACGATTGTTCTGGACAAAGGACCCCTTGTACAACATTCTGATGGAAGATCAGCAAAAGTAGGACCCATTTTATGATGCTATTTCATATATCTGTCGAACATGTGAACTAGTAGTTTGCGCCCAGATTTTGGGGACGCTCTCGCCATAACGTAAACTGCATGTCGTAATGAAGTTATTTTTAGAATTCTAACACGGCGATTGCATTAAGAACTAGTGTATCTATCATTTCCTATACAACATGTATTTTTTAGTAATGTTTATGAATAGTTATTTGGTCAGAATATGTGAGTGTCAGAAAAATATCCGGACGTTGTGGGAAAAAGATGCTACGTTAGCACAATGTATAACCACTGATTTCAGCTCTAAATATGCACATTTTCGAACAAAACATAAGTGTATGTATAACCTGATGTTATAGGACTGTCATCTGATGAAGCTTATCAAGGTTAGTCAAAAATTATATATCTTTTGCTGGTTTGTTACGATCGCTAACTTTTGCTGCTGGTAAATGGCTTGTGTTTCTGGCTATTGTGGTAAGCTAATATAATGCTATATTGTGTTTTCGCTGTAAAACACTTAAAAAATCTGAAATATTGGCTGGATTCACAAGATGCTTGTCTTTCATTTGCTGTACACCATGCATTTTTCAGACATGTTTTATGATGAGTATTTAGGTATTCCACGTTGGTCTCTATAATTACTCTGGCTGCTTCGGTGCCATTTCTGACGGTAGCTGTGATGGTAGCTGCAATGTAAAACTGATTTATACCTCAAATATGCACATTTTTCGAACAAAACATAGATTTATTGTATAACATGTTATAAGACTGTCATCTGATGTTAATGTGTGAAAGTTAAATATTTCTCAAAAATATTTTTTGAATTTCACGCTCTGCCTTTTCAGTGGAATGTGGGAGGAGTTCCGCTAGCGGAACGCTGGGGCTAGACCTTTAACATCCTCAGAACCGTTTTTAGAGGAAAGGGTTCTTTGATAATTCTTTGGAAAGTCAAGAAGGATTCTTTGGAAGGCAGGAAAGGTTCTACATAGAACCATATATCATATTTCGCAGCATGCTTTATTGCATGGTGATTTTCAGAATTGTTTGTTTTAAAATCTGTGCTTTTGCATGTACATTGATTGGTTCATTCATTTTATGCTACAAAAAGATATATCCCATACATTTTTCTAACAAATCCAATCTGTTAGTACAGTCATTGGATTAATTGCACCAGTTACTGAGATGGTTGTTCCTGTTTATATGATAAAGGTAGTCTCAGTATTAAATGTACCCTACCCTGGCAGTCATTCTGAATGCAGGCTGTGGGTGATGTAAATGTTCACTTATTATCCTAACTCTGGCTGGATTCCAATAGGAATTACATATCACTTTGTAAGCCAGCATAATATTGTGACTTTTATTTCTTTATTTGTATTTTATTTTACATTTATTTAACTAGGCAAGTCAGTTAAGAACAAATTCGGCCTACCAAAAGGCAAAAAGTCTCCTGCGGGGACGTGGGCAAAAAAAACAAGTAAATTGCAGGTATGATGTGGGGGGGGGGTCAACTAAGCTAACATATGGAATTGTTTTAACAACTTATTCGGGATCGGTGTCCCATCCACGGGACGATTGAGCTAACGTAGGCTAATGTGATTAGCATGAGGTTGTAAGAAACAAGAACATTTCCCAGGACATAGACATATCTGATATTGGCAGAAAGCTTAAATTCTTGTTAATCTAACTGCACTGTCCAATTTACAGTAGCTATTACAGTGAAAGAATCCATTGCTATTTGTTGAGGAGAGTGCACAATTTTGAACATGAAAAGCTATTAATAAACAAATTAGACACAATGACACAATGCAATGGTTCATTGGATCAGTCGAACACTTTGCACATACACTGCTGCCATCTAGTGGCCAAAATCTAAATTGCTCCTGGGCTGGAATAATACATTATGGCCTTTCTCTTACATTTCAAAGATGATGGTACAAAAAGAACAAATGTTTTTTCTTCGTATTATCTTTTACCAGATCTATTGTGATACATTCGCCTACATTCCTTTCACATTTCCACAAACGTGGAAAGTGTTTGCTTTCAAATGGTACCAATAATATGCATATCGTTGCATATACCTTTAGGTATACATTTTTTAAATATTTAATGAAACATTGAATTTGGCCTTACTGCTATTAGCCCATAGAAACACATTGAACAACAGATTCATACACAGAAAAACAGATAGTCAAAAAATAAATCAAAAGAAAGATTGTTTTAAAAATGTCCTGTCCTATATCTGAGAGATATATGAAAGATCAGGAAATTATTATATATACTGTATATATTTACCCCACCCCCAAAATGGCACAAAACTGCTTCCAAATATACAGTACTTCCATACATTTTTTAAACTGGTACCGGCTACCTAAAGACTAGTCTTGTGATGCGCCCTAGAGCAAAACACTGACAGGTACGTGTTTCGTGAGAGTCTCATCTTTCCATAGAGGTGTCATATTAGTGTGTAGCCCAAACTGTTTGGATGCTACAGATGTTTTCATGAGAATAGCCATTTTCGAGATGTCTCATGGTCTGAAAAACACCGCTGTAGGTCACCTTCCACCGCAGATGCGGAAGGATGCCATTGGCGGATGTGGTGAATTGAGACAATACCCATGCAAAACATATCTCTAGTTTAAACAGACAGATTTCTATAGGGATTTTTGTATTATGCTAATTGATTTTCCACGGCGGCACGGACATCGACTCTAGGGGGAGTTATACTGTGCACGGTGATGGAGAGAAAGTGAAGAGAATAATTACATTTGTTTCCACTACTTCTTATTAATAATTCAGACTGAGAACCAACTGGCCATATTTGGTTTGTCTCCTGCTCAAATTATGAGTACCACATCATACGGTAACCTTTCAGGATAGGATTGCAGCACTGAAACTTTGTTTTGGAGGGTCGTCTTTCAATAAAGTGGTGGCGATCGATAGTAAAATGACCTGCTCTTTTCTGGTAAGGTGTCCTTGAAGGATAAAAAAAAAGATTGATTTTGCAATATAGTAGCCTACTCATTGGATTAATCATTTGAAATGGTAATATGACAGGGTTGGGTAGGCTACTTTCTAAATGTAATCCTTTACAGTTGCAAGTTACCTGTCCAAAATTGTAATCAGTAAAGTACCTTTTGGATTACCCAAACTCAGTAAGGTAATCTGATTACATTCAGTTACTTTTAGATTACTTTCCCCCTAAGAGGCATTAGAAGAAGACACAAATGTATGTTACCAATTGAAGGACATCTATTGCAGGATAAATCAAAAAATCTAAAATATATATATATAAATTATTTATATAGCCCTTCTTACATCAGCTGATATCTCAAAGTGCTGTACAGAAACCCAGCCTAAAACCCCAAACAGCAAGCAATGCAGGTGTAGAAGCACGGTGGCTAGGAAAAACTCCCTAGAAAGACCAAAACCTAGGAAGAAACCTAGAGAGGAACCAGGCTATGAGGGGTGGCCAGTCCTCTTCTGGCTGTGCCAGGTGGAGATTATAACAGAACATGGCCAAGATGTTCAAATGTTCATAAATTACCAGCATGGTCAAATAATAATAATCACAGTAGTTGTCGAGGGTGCAGGAAGTCAGCACCTCAGGAGTAAATGTCAGTTGGCTTTTCATAGCCGATCATTAAGAGTATCTCTACCGCTCCTGCAGTCTCTAGAGAGTTGAAAACAGCAGGTCTGGGACAGGTAGCACGTCCGGTGAACAGGTCAGGGTTCCATAGCCGCAGGCAGAACAGTTGAAACTGGAGCAGCAGCACGACCAGGTGGCCTGGGGACAGCAAGGAGTCATCATGCCAGGTAGTCCTGAGGCATGGTCCTAGGGCTCAGGTCCTCCGAGAGAGAGAAAGAAAGAGAGAAAGAGAGAATTAGAGAGAGCATACTTAAATTCACACAGGACACCGGATAAGACAGATATATAAGTACTCCAGATATTACAGACTGACCCTAGCCCCCCGACACATAAACTACTGCAGCATAAATACTGGAGGCTGAGACAGGAGGGGTCAGGAGACACTGTGGCCCCATTCGATGATACCCCCGGACAGGGCCAAACAGGAAGGATATAACCCTACCCACTTTGCCAAAGCACAGCCCCCACACCACTAGAGGGATAACTTCAACCATCAACTTATCATCCTGAGACAAGGCCGAGTATAGCCCACAAAGATCTCTGCCACGGCACAACCCAAGGGGGGGCGCCAACCCAGACAGGAAGATCACGTCAGTGACTCAACCCACTCAAGTGATGCACCCCTCCTAGGGACGGCATGAAAGAGCACCAGTAAGCCAGTGACTCAGCCCCTGTAATAGAGTTAGAGGCAGAGAATCCCAGTGGAGAGAGGGGAACCGGCCAGGCAGAGACAGCAAGGGCGGTTCGTTGCTCCAGAGCCTTTCTGTTCACCTTCACACTCCTGGGCCAGACTACACTCAATCATATGACCCACTGAAGAGATGAGTCTTCAGTAAAGACTTAAAAGTTGAGACCGAGTCTGCGTCTCTCACATGGGTAGGCAGACCATTCCATAAAAATGGAGCTCTATAGGAGAAAGCCCTGCCTCCAGCTGTTTGCTTAGAAATTCTAGGGACAATTAGGAGGCCTGCGTCTTGTGACCGTAGCGTACGTGTAGGTATGTACGGCAGGACCAAATCGGAAAGATAGGTAGGAGCAAGCCCATGTAATGCTTTGTAGGTTAGCAGTAAAACCTTGAAATCAATGTTGAAGTTTACATAGCTGGCCATATATGGATGTTACATTTTACTTTATGGGTTGGTTATGTAGGCTTCTTCTAACCCATCACTTTCTACGACATATAAGAATACAATTTAATTGTATCTTTACATTAAAAACCAAAGTATATCAGAATTCCAGTCATTCCAATAAATGTTATACCCCTTGATCTTCAAGAATGGGACTTATGGAAGTATAGATTATATATATTTTTTTACCTGAGCATAACCCCAAAACTAAGGACTTATTAACCAGCCCTACTCTGTTGTTTATGATTTTGTTGTCATGGAGGACTGATTGGTCTCATTGATTCGAGTTGAAAAATAAATGCTGCGCTCATGGAATGGCATGCTTTGAGCACTACTGAAAAGTGCTATTTAGATGTGAAAAATGAATGCCATATGCTGCATTTGCTATAGGCCTATTGTTTACCTTTTTGTTGGTGACACGTTGATATCTTGATAATATGCAGCTGTTGAAAGTGCAACTCCACAGATTAAACCACAACAAAATGGTTCCCCCCGCCTCTGGTTTGGTAAAAAGCTGAGGGATGCGCCTGGAGAAATGTAATCACTCTCAGATTAATAGAAGGAGCTAATGACGCATGACCATCCATGATATCAATACAGTATTTGTTTACATTTACAATGTTTACAAACATGTAGAAAAACAAGCTTATATTTTGGGTTCTCATGGAGTGTGACAGTTGAACTAAGCTCATGAGGCATTTCTAAGTTATATTCTTCAAGTATCAATGGATATACAGTACCAGGCAAAAGTTTGAACACACCTACCTAAGGGGTTTTATTTATTTTTACTATCTCCTACGTTGTAGAATGATAGGGAAGACATCAAAACTATGAAGTAGCCACCCTTTGCCTTGATGACAGCTTTGCACACTCTTGGCATTCTCTCAACCAGCTCCACCTGGAATGCTTTTCCAAAAGCCTTGAAGGAGTTCCCACAAATACTGAGCAATTGTTAGCTGCTTTTCCTTCACTCTGCGGTCCAACTCATCCCAAACCATCTCAGTTGGGTTGAGGTCAGGTGATTGTGGAGGCTATGGTCATCTGATGCAGCACTCCATCACTCTCCTTCTTGGTCAAATAGCCCTTACACAGCCTGGAGGTGTGTTTTGGGTGCTTGTCCTGTTGTATCGCTGCAGAATGCTCTGGTAGCCATGCTGGTTAAGTGTGCCTTGAATTCGAAATAAATCACTGAGTGTCACCAGCAAAGCACCATCACACCTCCTCCTCCATGCCCCACGGTGGGAACCACACACACGGAGATCATCCATTCACCTACCCTGCGTCTCACAAGACACACAATTGGAACCAAAAATCAAAAATTTGGACTCATCAGACCAAAGGACAGATTTTGACAGGTCTAATGTCCATTGCTCATGTTTCTTGGCCCAAGCAAGTCTCTTCTTCTTATTGGTGTCCTTTAGTAGTTGTTTCTTTACAGCGATTCGACCATGAAGGCCTGATTCACGCAGTCTCCTCTGAACATATTATTTCATAGTTTTGATGTCTTCACTATTATTCTACAATGTAGAAAATAGTAAAAATAAAGAAAAACCCTTGAATTAGTACTGAAGGTGTGTCCAAACTTTTGACTGGTACTGTATACTGTGTATATAATTTATACGTCCAAAAATGGATGTAGCATCTACAGATTGCCCATTTAAGTCTATCAAAAGTTAGCGATTTTGGGAATGTGTACATTAGGCCTACAGTATGGATTTTTTATTTCATGAGCATGAATTAGATAAATGCCCCACTTTTATTCCATAGGCCTGGATTCGTGCTTTGCAGCTGTTGCAAGAGCACATTTTTCGCTGGCTGTCCACTGGTTTCATAAACAATGATTGATAGGCAGCTTGAACTTCTTGAATTCAGCCATTATTGAGCTCAAATACACATTTAGACTTGTGAACAGCCATCCACAACAACCACAATCCGTAAGGTGCTAAATGAGAGAGCAGCAATGTGATTCACATCAATGCGCTATGTAGATATCAATAATAAGTGATATCCGTATTGTCGTAGACTACACGCTGCTGTCATCCTTACCTCCGAGAGTTTATTCAAGTTGTATAATCTTTGGATGCCGACAGCAGTCGCACCATTGGAAGACATAGCTTTGACTGTAGTCTACAAAAGCCTGTTCCTGCTCTTTTCCCGCGATCCATCAAACACATATGATGTGTCATCATAGTGTTCTCTGACTTGTGGTCAGACTCGCTCAGGTGGAACAAACTTAAACTTGCCTCTTTTTTCAATGCTTTATGCAAGACCCAGATGCAGACAGTGTCAAAGTAACAAACGTTTATTACTAGAACAGGGGGCAGGCAAAACCACAGGTCAAGGGCAGGCAGAGGTCGATAATCCAGATCAGAGTCCAAAAGGTACAGAACGGCAGTGTGGTGGGACAAGGTACAGGACGGCAGTCAGGGTCAGGGCAGGCAGAATGGTCAAAACCGGGAAAACTAGAAGCAGCCATGAGCAACGGGAACACCGCTGGTAGGCTTGACGAACAAAACGAACTGGCAACAGACAAACAGAGAACACAGGTATAAATACACAGGGGATAATGGGGGGAGGTGGGAGACACCTTGTTGTGGGTGGAGACAAGCACAAAGACAGGTGAAACAGATCAGGGTGTGACAGACTCAATGACTTGTATTGTACCTTTAACCCGCTGGGTGCACTTCAGAAGGTTAGTCAAGCATGCTGGCAGTATCTTACCCCATTTTCTCCTCTTTTACACTTCCTCCACCTCTCATCTGGCCAACATTACAATACTATTTAAGTGGGCCACTAGATTAGTCCATTCTTTATGGTACATGACATCCTGCAAGTTGGTGTGGGAGGAATCAGCTTGCTTCCAAAAAAAGCAGACAAACATTTACCTACCTTGATTTGGATCTCTCTAGTTCACTTCTAATGGGGTTGGTTGCTATCTCAGGTATAGGAGATGCGGAAGATGCAGATGGTGCTCACACACACAGACACACGCGCACGCACACACACGCGCACACACACACGCACACGCACACGCACAGGCTATAATAGAGGCACCCATTTAGCAGTACCTGTAAGTTAACTTGTACTGTATGTCATATGTGACTACTGCTCTGTTGTGATCCTTGTGGATTAAATACATCAAGGGACATGCCTACATAGTTTTTTTCCACCGAGTTTTATTGCTCTCATTGGCTGGACATGGAAATGTGTTCTCTCATGCAGCTCCACTAGCTACATGAGTTTGAGCCTCTATTGTATGTTTCCAGGGTCGTTAGTGAAGGAAGCCGCTCAACCAAAGGAGGGATATGTTAGCTCTACACTTGATGGACTTCGGTGAAGTTTCCTCAAACTATATTTATTTTCTCTCTCTTAGGGGAAAAGAAAGTTATGTGACTTCCTTGCATGGTCATGCGTGTGTGACTCAATCCCTCGCAGTCACTCTCCAGAATGAAAATTGAGGCAAAGGCTGAGAAAAGGATGATCCTCTTTTCTTTGCAGGGAGACATTTCTCACCGCTCTGTCACTTTCCTCTGAGACAAATTAGGTACCTTGAACTGGGAAAGTCATGAGGTATATATGCACCACCTAGTCCTCCCTTTGAACTACTGAGCTTGTTTGAATTCCCAAGCCCTTTATCTGATTACAATTGAAATAGTTGAGCTGCGGACAGACCCTTCAAGTTGTGTTATGACATATAACATGCGTGTGTGTGTTAGAGACCGACAAGGCGAGAAAGAGAGCCAAGCTTTTAATCATAATTCAAGAGCTAGCATGTTTACTGTTTTCCCAAAATACAGTATTGTGTAAATGCAACACGCCCTACTACACTATGCCTAATTGGCAAACTGGACATAGGCGTGACACTGACAGTCACTCTCATGCAACAAAATAACATCCCACAACTA
Source organism: Salvelinus namaycush (assembly GCF_016432855.1). Taxonomy (NCBI): domain Eukaryota; kingdom Metazoa; phylum Chordata; class Actinopteri; order Salmoniformes; family Salmonidae; genus Salvelinus; species Salvelinus namaycush. The sequence goes on along the minus strand of NC_052347.1, from coordinate 1,557,545 downwards.
TGCCAGAAATATAACGCATGGCTAGACTGTGCAAGGTTGCAGATGTAGTACATTTAATTTACAGTATAATCACACGCAATTTTCCCGTTAGATCTTTTTATTTTTTTATTTTTTTACAATAGATTCGACAGCGTCCATTGACTTGTCCATAATATATTTATATATGCCATTCTTCTTCGAACTTGACTTCCTGGAAGAACAGCTGAGTGTACTGTAAAGTTAAGGATGTCCCATGGACCACAAGCAAGCATTATTTGGTGTACATTCTGTTCCCTGGGACTCCTGTGTCATCTAAATAGGGACTGGAGGGACAAAGGGCCACCGCCATGGTAGCAGCTGGTTCTATGTCAGGGATTTGTGTTCTATAGAATGTAGAGGACTGCCTGACCAGGCGGAAATCTTGACATAAAGTATAGTTGAGATTGAACATGGGGCCAACTAAATATCAAGACTGACCTTGTCTTTATGGATCTTACCGGCACCGTGTCCTTATAGATTCTCCCGGAAAAAAATGGCGTTACCTCGCAAAGCTCTTTCATGTGTCGTATGAAGTACTGTACTTCAAGTATAGAATAGAATATAAGTAATCTATCCTAGATCCGATTACATTTTTAATTATGCCTAATGATGAAGTTCAATTGAATTCAACAGCGGTGTAGGAAGTGAGTCATCCCATTTCAACCTATTATAACCTTGTTTTGTTGCTGTCATTGAGTATTCACTCCATCTGCAACCTTTCCGTGCAACGTTTTTGTTCAATGTAAAGTGACAATATCATCATTCATCCACAGTAAGTGGCAGCACTTCATCTAGATATCAACGACAGTTGTTTTCAACCTCTGAAGGCTATCAAGATCTGATCTGTTGTTTTATCCTTTATTTATTTCCATTTTTCCAGTTCCTACTTTTTCGTTTTTCAAGATGTTTTTTTTATACCAGTTCAACTTTTTACAGAGTGTACCCTGTTCATAGCATTTCTAGTGAGTTATTCAGTTATATAATGATGGGGAGGCAATAACCACATTTCGCAGCTGTCTCTGCAGACTGGAAAGAGTCTGCTGATGTTATGTATTTACTGCTGCTATTTCATACTGCTTTCCAAGCTCAGCGGCCTTCTTAGAGTGAAATGGCTCTAATGAAGAAAAAAAAAAAAAGGCAGATGGTCACTGACATTGGTCCACAGTTTTAGAAAAGGAGGAAGACCTGATTGCACGTATTCAGAGCAGGACTGGTTCAGGCTTGGTTATAAACAGTACTTGACTATATCATACTTGATTAGCTTTTTTAAAGGTCTTATTTTGACCTTTAGGAAAGCATGGCTATAAAAAAACATGGCTATATTCTGACCAAAGGCAATGAAATGCATGCATATATATATATATATATGTGATAATCAAACGATAAACCTTGCTGATGCTGAGGAATGCAGTCCAGACATAGTCCAGACACCAAATGGAAGGATTGGGAACTGGGGACCACTGACCAGCTGTTTGTGTCTGTACATCCTGCCGAAATCCTGGCCATTTCACAATAAAAAATAAAATAAAATATAGAATACAAATCATTGAAATAATAATATGAATGGTTTCCTGAAGTAATGTTGACAGCGAATATCCACAGAGTCCCCTTCACCTGAGAGCCAACTCATTTTTAGCAGAAAAAGTCATTTCCTAAGCTGACAAGTAAAAACATCTCAGCTATCAGGAAGCTCACGAATAAAAAACATTCATATCTCGCCTCACACTCAATCCAAAGGGAAGGCCATGGTTTCAACAATATCCCCTTCCTTGTTTGTCTTCCAATTCTCCAGCTTAGATGAGGAGTATTGCAGTTCCAGAGTACTTTCCATTGGAACTCATCTTTCAATCATTTTCATTTATTTTTCTCCTCCCCACATTTTCACAAACCTTGACATGCACAGTTTTAAAAGGAGGCAATTGACACCGAGTTATTATTCAGTGTTACTGGCACGTTCATAGGAATTCATTGTAGCTGTATATTCTTAAAATGATGACAATGATCAGTATTTATAAAAACCAAAATAACGGAATACTTTTCAAAGCTTTCAATTAGCTCCATAAACACACCGCATGCTTCAAAAAGAGTCATGGGGGAAAACATTAAATATGGATGGTTCTCCTTAAGAGTTTTATGGGTTTATTTCTCTGAAACAGTCTGAGGCGCCAGCCAGCAGACCAATTGCTGTGTTTACACAGTCAGCACAATTCTGATCTTTTGTCAATAATTGGTATTTTGACCAATCAGATCAGTTCTTTTGACAATAATTGGACAAAATATTCAAATCGCGCTGCTAACGCAGCCTTAGAGCGGGGGTAAGTTGGGAGGCGTCACACATAGTAGCCCTTCTACTGTAATATGCTGCGCAAGCAGGTTGAAACAGTGAGTGATAAATGTGCTGAATCCATTTGAATGCAAAAAACCACAGAATATTTTAATGCAGACAACACAGAATATGAATACATGATATATCGGCTGCTATCCTTCTCATTTCTGTACACTTCAGATAAGTAGAGTAGAATCTTTATTATCCCCAGGGGGCAATTCATTTTGGGTTGTGCCGTGGCGGTGATCTTTGTGGGCTATACTCAGCCTTGTCTCAGGATGGTAAGTTGGTGGTTGAAAATATCCCTCTAGTGGTGTGGGGGCTGAGCTTTGGCAAAGTGGGTGGGGTTATATCCTGCCTGTTTGGCCCTGTCCGGGGGTATCATCGGATGGGGCCACAGTGTCTCCTGACCCCTCCTGTCTCAGCCTCCAGTATTTATTCTGCAGTAGTTTGTGTCGGGGGGCTAGGGTCAGTCTGTTATATCTGGAGTACTTCTCCTGTCTTATCCGGTGTCCTGTGTGAATTTAAGTATGCTCTCTCTAATTCTCTCTTTCTTTCTCTCTCTCGGAGGACCTGAGCCCTAGGACCATGCCTCAGGACTACCTGGCATGATGACTCCTTGCTGTCCCCAGGCCACCTGGCCGTGCTGCTGCTCCAGTTTCAACTGTTCTGCCTGCGGCTATGGAACCCTGACCTGTTCACCGGACGTGCTACCTGTCCCAGACCTGCTGTTTTCAACTCTAGAGACAGCAGGAGCGGTAGAGATTCTCTCAATGATAGGCTATGAAAAGCCAACTGACATTTACTCCTGAGGTGCTGACCTGTTGCACCCTCGACAACTACTGTGATTATTATTATTTGACCATGCTGGTCATTTATGAACATTTGAACATCTTGGCCATGTTCTGTTATAATCTCCACCCGGCACAGCCAGAAGAGGACTGGCCACCCCTAATAGCCTGGTTCCTCTAGGTTTCTGCCTAGGTTTTGGCCTTTCTAGGGAGTTTTTCCTAGCCACCGTGCTTCTACACCTGCATTGCTTGCTGTTTGGGGTTTTAGGCTGGGTTTCTGTACAGCACTTTGAGATATCAGCTGATGTAAGAAGGGCTATATATATATAAATGTGATTTGATGACAATAAATATACACAAAAACAATATATACCTCAATATGTACAGGAAGTAGACCTCTAAACCAGGCATGAAAAGAGAATCAACCTGTACCTAACAGTACAGTACTACGGTGTATTAAGAAAGCTGAAAGCATCTGGCATGACGAAGAGTTTTGACTGGTTAGTTTTACATTTAAGGAACCTGCATCTGCACTTGGAGGGAAGCAACACAAATTCATCAAACTTGGGAGTCCCTCAGAATGGATTGCGCCTTCCACGTGACACGTGTCTGATACAGGTGAGAAAGGTCAGTTAAGTTCGTACCAATCATCCTGCTACGTGTTCTGTTGCTTGTGAGTTCTCATTGCTTCGTTTCTGTGAATGCAGAGGACAGTAAAGTGGTTGTCTCCTATTGGCTGTTGAGATTTACAATCGTCACAGCTTGCCTTTCATCTCCCAAGATCTTTCTAGAATTAAGTCTGCATGTTAAGTATGGGAGTCTATGTGTCTGAAATAGTACTCTAGGGTGGTATGGTCCCTGGTCAAAAGTGCACTATACTTGGAATAGGGTTACATTTCACATGCATACATAGACTCCCACAGCCTATGCTATCCTAGCTAGATCCCTGGTAAAAAAGTAGTGAACAATAAAAGGAAAAGGGTGCCATTTCGGACTCTTTTCCAAGTACAGAGATCTTGGAAAAGGCCACCATGGGATGAGGAGATGTGATCCCAAGGGCCGAAGCTAGAAGATAGAGCACGAAGCTGAATGCTTGAAACTGATGAACGGCTAAGCGGTCACGCAAATGGTGACACTGACTGTTAAAATCAGACTTCAATGGCCACCTGGGAATATAGAATCTTTCATTAAATTAATTCTCTGCATTCATAAAAAGGGTTCCCGAGTGGCGCAGCGGTCTAAGACACTGCATCTCAGTGCTTGTGGTGTCACTACAGACAGCCTGGTTCAAATCCAGGTTGTATCACAACCAGCTGTGATTGGGAGTCCCATAGGGCGGTGCACAATTGGCCCAGTGTTGTCTGGGTTTGGCTGGTGTAGGCCTTCATTGTAAATAACAATTTGTAATTGAATGACTTGCCTGTTTAAATCAAAAAGGGACAGATTGAATTTACAGGAGGAAAAGGGACAATAATAATGCATTCATGAAATAATAAAAGGATATATAAGTCAGGATAAATAATTGGGTTCTAAGAATGAAGTTTTATATTTCCATCATAAACATTTTCCTTGAAAGTGTCCTTGAGTGATTCAGTAACCCTGAGTCAAGTAAGATCTTTGAGTTGCATGTGGAGGAGATATGATGGACAGGCCAGGCCACATCACCCAAAAACAGTTGGGGATTCTTTTGTTTTAAAAAAACGACAGGGAGTGATTGTAATCTCAATAATGGACAAAATAATATTAATAAAGGCCAAATATAGCCCTGCTAATAGTTATAATGACGTTGTACAATGTGACCGTGTGTGATTGAAAGAGTATTTTCCAGTAAGCAACAATTTGTTTGCCTTCATTAGACAACTTTGTTCCAAAATTTCTGTAATTCAGTAACATTTATTCCCATAGTAATTCGCTATGGATCCATAACTAAATCAACATCTGCATTTTGAAAGATTATTTTTATCATTATTTTATAAACGAATGGATAAAGATGCTGATGAAGAAATACAGTACTGTACAGTATATGCTTTTAAATTTGGATAATAAAGCATTTAAAGCATTTTGAAGATATAAGCCACCTGCATTTGTTTATTAGGCTACTGTGCAGTCTGACAAGTAAACATAGCCTACAATACATACTGTAGTAAACATGGGAAAGTACCTAATTCCTTACATAAGAGAGAGCAGGCCATGTCCAGACTTTCTCTGTGACCTCAAGTACCTTCAATAATGGCTGTATTAGAGAATGCGGGCACGCGGGAGACGGGGAGGGGAGGAAGTATATCTGTCCTTGTCGCCATCGGTGGCAACCCAGAGCCGCTGCCACCATTCCAACCGGTATGCCAGTACTCCCCGATGCTTCGTACGCAGGATGCAGAATGCAGCAGCCAACATACGAAGCATCGGGGAGTACTAGCGTTCCGGTTGGAATGGTGGCAGTGGCTCTGGGTCACCACCGATGGAACCGGGGATGCCTAGCCAGCTCGTCGGGCTTCCACGCCCTAGCTGGTTCGAGAGGTTTCCTTGCCCCGGGTGGCTCGGATGGTGCCCATCCCACGTCGGGCCTCAGACGGATCGCCAATTTTTGTGCTCCCAACCGGTCCAGGAGTGTTTTGTTTGTGACGTCGGGATGGATTCCGCCGCCGATGGAACTGGGGGTACCTCAGCCAGCCTCGGTTGGCTGGGCAGGTTTCCATCCCACGCCACGCTCCGCTGGATCTTCGGGCTTCCTCAGCGGGATCGACAGGCGTCTTGCCTCAGCCGGATCGTCAGGCTCTCATGCCTCGGCCGGCTCGCCAGGCTCTTACGCTCCTGCCGGTTCGTCGGGTTTTCACGCCCCAACTGGTTTGCCCAGCGCCCATCTATCGGCCGGTTCACCCAGGTGGGGTCCCAAGAGGGAGGGGTACTGTCACGTCTGCTCCTGCTCTTCCCTTCCCCTGGCGCTTGAGGGTGCCAGATAACCCTGCATCACACGCTCCTGCCATCCATCACTCACACCTGCCCTCCCTTGTCACTCGCATCAGCGTTATTGGACTCACCTGGACTCATTCATCACCTGTTTATTTCCTCCCCTATATTTGTCTGTTCCCTTGCTCTGTTCCCTGCTGCTGCATTGATTGTTTCTTGTCTTAGTTTCTGTTTGCTGACGCTGTGCCTGTCTCGTTATATGTCCGTCATTTATTAAATGTTTACTCCCCGTACCTGCTTCGTCTCTCCAGCGTCATTACGCGTGACACTCCCAATCACGGTCGGCTGTGATACAGCCTGTATTCGAACCAGGGACTGTAGTAATGCTTGCACTGAGATGCAGTGCCTTAGACCGCTGCGCCACTCGGGAGTCATGACCAATATATCTTTTCAGAACAGTCACCATGTGTAGTTAGATATGTGTGTAGGTAGATGTGGAAAGGTAGTGTCACGTTCCTGACCTGTTTTCTGTTAGTTTTGTATGTGTTAGTTGGTCAGGACGTGAGTTTGGGTGGGCAGTCTATGTTTTCTGTTTCTATGTTGGTTTAAGGGTGACCTGATATGGCTCTCAATTAGAGGCAGGTGGTTTTCATTTCCTCTGATTGAGAGTCATATTAAGGTAGGTGTTTTCACACTGTTTGTTGTGGGTGGTTGTTTCCTGTGTCAGTGTTTGTTGCACCATACGGGACTGTTTCGTTCGTTCATCGTTTTATGTAGTCATTTTTCCTGTTGTGCGTTCTTCGTGTTTTTGTAAGTTCGTATGTTCAGGTTTGTCTACATTCGTTTTGTTATTTTGTTTATTATCAAGTATAGTTCGTTTTTCGTCTTGTTTGAATAAATATCATGTCATTTCACAACGCTGCAGTTTGGTTCAATCCCTGCTCCTCCTCTTCGGATGAAGAGGAGGAGGAAAGCCGTTACAGGTAGATACAAATGATTTGTTGCAAGTTGGGGGGTTCACATCTAACTCGGTTATTAGAAAATTCTTTAGTAAAGGTTGAATAGTCTATTGTTCAGCTAATAGCCCATCCTGCCACGCTTGTGAAAAACTAACAATAATATTTTTCCCCCTTTCCACTTGTCAAAGATTCCAATTGATAAAGTGTTTTAGCCACAATCGGCCCCAACCCCAATGAATACATTTGGGCATAGTCGATAGCGTGCTGGACTACGGGCTAGAATGTTGAGGGTTTGAAACCTGCTGCCTGTTTGTTTCATTACATTATTTTGCCAGTCTCAAGAATTCAGCATAGCAAGTTTGTATGAAGGTCTGTGTCACGATCGTCTTCGTGAGAGAGAGTGGACCAAGGCGCAGCGTGTGCAAAATACATCTCTTTTATTTTAGAGAAGGGAAAAAACATGCAACGAACACTATTACAAAACAAAAACAAAACAAACGATCGTGAAGCTAAAGACGTAAGTGCAACCACAAGCTACAAACGTACAACATAGACAACTACCCACAAAAGCCTACTGCCTATGGCTGCCTTAAATATGGCTCCCAATCAGAGACAATGAATGACAGTCTGGTTATTCACAGGCAAATAGTAATATCCTCTAAACCGCTCTGGTGACAAACAAACTTTGTTGCCCTGTTTTCAATCGTCCACATGCCTGGGAGAACCTATTCAAGTAAGTAAATACATTACAAAAATGGAAAAAAAGCATGTATTATTAGCCAACTAGCTACAGTGCATTTTAGCTCAAATGAGCTGCTAACATAGCTAGCTAGTTTACATACTGTATAGATAGCTAGCTAAGTTAATTACATTTTACCAGCTACCTAACTTCATATTAGCTGGCTATCTTGATATATTTATCACTGTAAAATACACGTGTAGGTAGCTAGGTAGCTGAAAACATAAATACCACTTGAAGCTTGATGATAACTTGATCATTTGAATCAGCTGTGTATGTGGAACCCTTTGAGTGCCCAGGACCAGGACTGAGAACCACTGCTCTTCATTGGGACTTCTTAATCTGCAGACAGGCTTTCACAGCTCTCTGTATCTGAGGACAGAAAACCTCACAAGATATAGACTTCAGTATACTCAAATTAGACAGCACTGAATATGATGTTCTCTGTCCTCACTAAGGACTGGAACTACACAAAAGTAGCTGCTCTATCCAGAATAGCATACCTCCTATACCTCCTATCTCTATCCTCCTGTCTCTTGTCTGCAGATATGTTTTGATGTGAGAGAGGAAGCAGTCCCGTCATTGCCACCTCACCCGCGCTTAAGATAACCTTCGGGCCAACTGGGGGCCCAAGGTTGGTTAGGAGACACCGCTAGAGACACTATGCAATTGTGATGAACTGAGAGAATATTAGGGTAACAATGTAATTCATTCCCTGCTCCTCTGTCCTTACCTCTTTCCCTTTCTGTCTTCTACACCTCTCTCCCCACCTCCTCTTTCTTCCTATTTTGTAATAATGCACACCATATGTGCATTGAAGTACAGATTGAACTTGTATTTACAATATAATATTACAATTATTATAATGCATGTATTATGTATTTATAACACCTGGATATTGAACTTTCAATAAAGGTTTTCACATTCTCCACTGGTTGAAATTAAGTGTCTCATTGAAATACTACACATATCCTGTGTCCTCAGATTAATGCAGATGAAGGGAGTTAGACATGCATAGGAAGTTTAGTGCACTGTTCTTTTTCTGTATATATGAATTACAAATCAGCCTTTACATAAATCATGTTTCCAGTCTATTGCATAGTTACAATGTGTAATCATTGATGTCCCAGGAGCAGGAGTGGTAAACACTGTTGAAGTGTATAATTATAATACATGCATGCAGACAAAGCATCATTCAAAGAATGGAGTTTGATACTCCTGGTATTGGATATGACTGTCACGAGAATTTTCAATCCCAATGATGATAACTAACAATTATTTTAAGCTTTGACCAATCCCCAAGGTTTGTAAGACCCTGGGTTTAATAATAATTAGGCAAAGACTCAGCTTATGCAAAAGGTCCGTACAGTTTATTCAGAGAACGTTCTTATTAAGTCCATAATACAAAGACATCCATTTTATAACTCACTCCCTATTTACGCACATACCTTCACACAAACAGTAGATATCCTACGCACATACATACACACGAACAGTAGGTGAGTTGTATCCACTGTTTATCACTACCAAGCCGGCAGTTCCATTCCCCCGAGATTAGAGGAACCTTGAAAGGACTCCCTGTCCTATCGTAAGTTTATCAGAGTGCTAGCCAGGTCGGGTCAAACACAGTTGAATTGTTTCAATAAAAAACAATAAAATGTTAATTAATTACTTAAAAATCATACAATGTGATTTTCTGGATTTTTGTTTTAGATTCCGTCTCTCACAGTTGAAGTGTACCTATGATAGAAATGACAGACCTCTACATGCTTTGTAAGTAGGAAAACCTGCAAAATCGGCAGTGTATCAAATACTTGTTCTCCCCACTGTATATTGTGACGACCCTCCCACTCTGTCTGCCGTGTTCTTGTTTCCTTATTAGGATGCCGGTGGGCGGAGTTGGAAGGGTCGTCAGCTACATGGGAAACACCTGGGCCCACTGTCATAGGATAAATGCACCACTTCCCCATTCATGGAGGGGAACTCTCTCCATGCAGACACCTTGATAGATTCGGTTATGTTTCATGGTGCTTTTTGGTTGTTTGTTTTAGCATCTTTCAACACCCTGCATTATCACATTCATGCATGCAAAACATTCACTTACACTACTGATTACTGATTACACACACCATTGTATATTATACCTAGTTTCGTTATTTAATAAAATATATCTTGTTACTCCTTATCTCCACGTGGTCTCCCTTTTGTTACGGGCTCTGAGCCGGTTCGTGACAAGTGGGGGCTCGTCCGGGATTAATTGAACGTATTTGTTTGGGAGAACGTGGAGGTACGTGTTTGGTTTAAATATTTTGTTTGAGTTGATAGGCCCAGTATTGGTTGCCTTAGTTGTTTGGTTTGTGTGCTGCTTTGGAGAGAGTACATTGGTTAGTTTCCAGGCCCTGCCCAGCCTGGAAACTCTTGTTCTACTTTCTGTTGGGACATCGGTCTGAGGTGAGTAATCGGCTGTGTACCTCAGTGGGAGATTTGGATAGGGTAGTACTATTTACTACCCGGAGCTATAGCCTTTTACCCCTGATAGGTTTAGCGACGTGTTTCATTTTTGGAATATGTTGGGCATGGTTAATGTTTGTTATTTTTGTGTGGTGTCTGTGGACTGAGCAGTTGTCTCGGGGGCACATCCGTGGCTTGGTGGAATCTGCCAGCGTGCTGGGGGGTTTATTTCCTTGCCAGCGGGCTACAGTGCGTAAATACCCACCGCAAATCCGCATGAAGACTAGGGTTGAGTTAATGTAGGTTTGGGGAAGCTCCGTATCTCATCTCTCTTCTGTGGTGCTCAGGGTGATTGTCATTTCTTGAGTTGTGGTCTGGTGTGCTCAGCAGAGGGGAAGAGAGAGAATTTTTTTTGTAACTATGGCGTCTTTTGTAGATGAGTTCATTCGCTTTCCATCAGAGGAATTGTTAGAATTAGGTACTAAAGAACAGCTGTTAAAAATCGCCGAATACTACAAGGTTGAAATTAGTGATAAACGTCTAAAGAATTCTATTAGGTTGATATTGAAGGCCAATTTGATGGAGAGTGGTATTCTTGAAGTTACCACTGGGCCAGCCTCTGCTGAGGAGTCATCTCCCCGTAACGTTACAATGGCCATTCCATCGGTTAGTCCTAGTAGTCTTCTTTTTGAACAGCAGAAAGAACTGCTTCTGTTACAGCAGCAGCATGATCGTGTAAAGTATGAAAAGGAATTAGCATTTAAACAAGATATTGAGTATGCTAAAATCAAGTTGCAACAAGAACGGATAGAGTTGGTTAGGGAAGGAAAGATTTCCGGGGAGAGTTTGTTCTGGGAAGGTGACCCAGATTTACCCAGGGGTCGTTCCTCTTTTGGTCGTGCCCCGGACACATTTGATATTGTTGGGAACTTACGGTTATTACCTCAGTTTAATGAAAAGGACCCTGAGACATTCTTTTCGTTGTTTGAGCGTGTTGCTGACGCTAGGAGTTGGCCTGATTCTGACCGCACCTTAATGTTGCAGTGTGTGCTGACTGGGAAAGCACAGGAAGCATATTCAGCTCTTAGTGTACACGACAGTACCAGTTATGATAAGGTTAAAACGGCTGTGTTACAAATTTATGAATTGGTCCCTGAGGCTTACCGCCAACGATTTAGAACTTTAAAAAAGGATGATAAACAGACTCATGTTGAGTTTGCGCGACAATTATCTTTACAGTTTAATCGCTGGTGTTCCGCCTCTGAAGTTGTGACTTTCCAAGGGATGTGCGATCTGATTATGTTAGAGCAATTTAAGGACACAATCCCTGATCGTATTGCGACATATATTAACGAACGAAAAGTAAAGAATGTCGCTGAAGCTGCGGTTTTGGCGGATGAGTATGTGTTGACTCACAAAAGTGTCTTTGCAGAGCCCCGTATTCGGAATGAGTGGGGGCGTTCGGATAGATTTGGGCTTCGCTCACCGAGACACTTTGGTTCACGGACAGAGTTCAATTCAACTAGGGTTGAGCCTGACTCCCGTGGAAAAGCTGACTTTGGGCAAGAGTGTCATTACTGTCATGATTCAGGTCATTGGAAAAACTAATGTCCGGTTCTCAGGGAAAAGGACAAATTCAGTACGCGTGATTACGTTAAATCTAAGCCTACGGCGTTAGCTGCGCCTGTTCCACATCAGTTCACTCATGATTTATGGTCTCAGGCCCAGGCGCAGGTGAAAGTCCATATTCACCCAGGCTATTTACCTTTCATTACGGAAGGTTTTGTGTCTGTATTAGGGAGTAAGGAATTGGTGCCTGTGAAGATCTTGAGAGACACAGGTGCCTCCGAATCGTTTGTGTTGGAGTCTGTGTTACCCTTTTCAGCTGAGACTGATTCGGGGAATAGTGTTCTAATTAGGGGAATAGGTTTGAACACTCTTTCAGTTCCATTGCATAAACTGATGTTGGATTGTGGACTGGTGAAGGGTGAAGTTGTTGTGGGGGTGCGTCCTTCGTTGCCTATTGAGGGTATTGACGTTATTCTTGGGAATAACTTGGCTGGTGATCGTGTATGGCCTGTCGAGGTTCCATCTCTAGTTGTTTCCATAAAGCCGTCAGTTGTTGAGATTCCCGATGAGAGTGTACAGAGCTCCCCAGAGATGTTCAGTGCGTGTGCAGTGACGCGTTCTATGAGCCGCGGCGAACTGGTCACTGTGCCGAATAATGAGAATACCACAAAGAAGTATGCCACTGTTTTCCCTGTTATTCCGTTATCTGTTACCCACTCAGATCTAATCAATGCGCAACAGACTGACCCCACATTAGAAGAGTTGCGTGACCAAATTGTGCCTGTGGAACAGTTGGGAGATGTCGCCCATGGCTATTTTCTCCAAGAGGATGTCCTGATGAGAAAGTGGGTGTCTCATGGTAGTTGTTTTCTGGGGGAGGCGATTAGTCAGGTTGTGGTACCAGTAAAGCTTCGTGAGTTGGTGTTGACAACTTCTCACAATGGGGTTGCTGGACATATGGGTGTGAGGGAAACATACCATCACATATTAAAACATTTCTTTTGGCCTAGGTTAAAGAGGGATGTCTCTGATTTCATCAAAACTTGTCACACCTGTCAATTAACTGGTAAACCTAATCAAGCTATTAAGCCGGTACCACTGTTTCCTATTCCTGTACTCAGCCAACCTTTTGAGTATTTGATCATTGACTGTGTGGGTCCTTTGCCTCGTGCTAAAAAGGGTAGTAGTGGTGAAATGGCTAAAGAGAAGTTATCATCTTCACAGGAGAGGATGAAGGGCATATTTGATCGCCGAACTGAGCCTCGTCAGTTTACTCCGGGTGACCAGGTTCTTGCTCTGCTGCCAATTGTTGGTTCTCCTTTTCGGGCCAAGTTTCAGGGTCCATATACTGTGGTGCGTCAGTACACTGACCAAAATTACCTAGTTGCCACTCCTGAACGGAGAAAAGCTCACCAGCTGTGCCATGTAAATTTGTTAAAACCATATTATGCACGTTCCTCTGAGACTGAACAGTGGGAGTCTACAGAGGACGGTAAACCTGTTCGTTTGGCTGATACCGTTGTTTCCTTGGGTTCTTATCATGCTAGATCTGTGCATGAGGAGGAAGATGGGCCTGGTCCTGACGATTGTATATTGCAGGGTAGATTGAAATGAGTAGTCTGTTACGTTGGGAAGTGGCTATGAATCGTTGGGAGTTAAAAAATGAAGGACCTTGTTCTTTTTGTTGGAGTTTGTAGCTGATGTGGTCTCGTGCGCCCTGTTCTTGAATGGTTGTATTGTCTGGTTCTGTCTTTCCTGTCTGTTCCCTCCTGGTCGTGTATTCTTCTTTCTTCTTAAAAGTTGCTTCCTATGCATTAAGGTTGCTGAGGTTTGGGGAGTCTTTCCTCTTAAATGTTGCTTCCTATGCACTAAGGTTGCTGAGGTCTGGGGAGTCTTTCCTCTTAAATGTTGCTTCCTATAAACTAAGGTTGCTGAGGTCTGGGGTCTTCTTTCCTCTTAAATATTGCTTCCCGTGCGCAAAGGTTGCTGAGGTCTGGGGAGGAGGTTGGCTGGGGAAAATTGGAAGTGTGAACATGTAACCCCTCATCAATTTGGGACGCAGAGGCCTGTGTCAATTTGGGACGCAGAGGCCTGTGTCAATTTGGGACGCAGAGGCCTGTGTCAGTTTGGGACGCAGAGGCCTGTGTCAGTTTGGGACGCAGAGGCCTGTGTCAGTTTGGGACGCAGAGGCCTGTGTCAGTTTGGGACGCAGAGGCCTGTGTCAGTTTGGGACGCAGAGGCCTGTGTCAGTTTGGGACGCAGAGGCCTGTGTCAGTTTGGGACGCAGAGGCCTGTGTCAGTTTGGGACGCAGAGGCCTGTGTCAATTTGGGGGGGCAGGTATGTTGTTCCGGGGTCCTTGTTGGTCCCCGGTTTTATGGGGGGGAATGTGACGACCCTCCCACTCTGTCTGCCGTATTCTCTCTTTGTTCTTGTTTCCTTATTAGGATGCCGGTGGGCGGAGTTGGAAGGGTCGTCAGCTACATGGGAAACACCTGGGCCCACTGTCATAGGATAAATGCACCACTTCCCCATTCATGGAGGGGAACTCTCTCCATGCAGACACCTTGATAGATTCGGTTATGTTTCATGGTGCTTTTTGGTTGTTTGTTTTAGCATCTTTCAACACCCTGCATTATCACATTCATGCATGCAAAACATTCACTTACACTACTGATTACTGATTACACACACCATTGTATATTATACCTAGTTTCGTTATTTAATAAAATATATCTTGTTACTCCTTATCTCCACGTGGTCTCCCTTTTGTTACGGGCTCTGAGCCGGTTCGTGACAATATCCACAGGAAAACGAGTCCTATAATCGACATAACCTGAAAGGCCGCTCAGCAAGGAAGAAGCCACTGCTCCAAAATAGCCATAAAAAAGCCATACTACGGTTTGCAAATGCACATGGGGACAAAGATTGTACTTTGGTCCTCTGGTCTGATGAAAGAAAAATAGAACTGCTTGGCCATAATGACCATTGTTATGTTTGGAGGAGAAAGGGGGAGGCTTGCAAGCCGAAGAACACCATCCCAACCGTCAAGCACGGGGGTGGCAGCATCATGTTGTGGGAGTGCTTTGCTGCAGGAGGGACTGGTGCACTTCACAAAATAGATGCATCATGAGACAGGAAAATTATGTGGATATATTGAAGCAACATCTCAAGACATCAGTCAGGAAGTTAAAGCTTGGTCGCAAATGGGTCTTCCAAATGGACAATGACCCTAAGCATACTTCCAAAGTTGTGGCAAAATGGCTTAAGGACAACAAAGTCACGTTATTGGTGTGGCCATCACAAAGCCCTGACCTCAATCCCATAGAACATTTGTGGGCAGAAGTGAAAAAGCGTGTGCGAGCAAGGAGGCCTACAAACCTGACGCAGTTACACCAGCTCTGTCAGGAGGAATGGGCCAAAATTCACCCAACTTATTGTGGGAAGCTTGTGGAAGGCTACCCAGAACGTTTAAATGTCAGGAATTGTGAAAAACTGAGTTTAAATGTATTTGTCTAAGGGGTATGTAAACTTCCGACTTCAACTGTAGCACCAAAAAGGGTTTCCCTATGGCAGGGGTGTCAAACTCATTTCATGGAGGGCCTAGGAAGACCGAGACAACCAGGTGAGAGGAGTTCCTTTCTAATCTGTGACCTTAATTCATCAATCAAGTCCAAGGGAGGGTTGAAAACCCGCAGACACTCAGCTCTCCATGGAATGAGTTTGACACATGTGCCATATGGGGACAAACCAAAGAACCCTGATTGGTTCTACTTAGCACCTTTTTTTTCTAAAAGTGTAGCTGTATGGTCTATCTTATGTCTACACATACTCTGTGGTCCAATCCACAAACACAGTACATTCACTCGGGACCGGGGACTTTTTGACTGCGTGTCCTGTGTGTTCTGCTTTTGTGGGACTCTTCTAAATTGACCTTTATAGCTTGGGTTTTCAATGTTTCATAGTAACCCTGAAAGAGGTTCCATCAGCTGTGAGGCACGTCTCCATCTCCTCTGCACTTCCAATATTGTAATATTAGGGTTCTCAGAATATCACAAACTATAGAGATAGCCGTTGAAGCAGAAACATCCATGAATATCTTAGCCTGCTAAAGTCACAGTAGACACTATAGGTGCTCTAAAATGTATACCATTTCAAAATATAATGCTTTTCTGTGAATCCCTGTAGTATCCTTGGAGCCTCTTCTTCCAAGAATGAGAAATATTTGTGATAGAATGCAAATACTTCTGACCTCAGAAGACCTACTGATTTGAATTGAGTGTCTATGTTTCGGTCTAACTGCCATACTTTTTCTAAATGTTTTTTATGCAATATTTCACATTTTCAAGAATATTTAGTGATGCAATACTTAAAAACATTATTTTTTTATCCATTGTGACATGCTTGTGATTGGGACATGCTTTGGATTAGGAAATACCAGCAGTAGGCTATTAGCTGACCTCAAAGATGCTGCTTTTTTCAATGAAATTAGGAATTCCTCAGCCTGGACTCATAGTCTACACGTAAAATAGTAAACATAAATCCAGGACACTCCAATTATTATGTTAAGTTACGTTTGGTATGGTTAAATAAGACATAAGATTCCTTAAAGGCAAAAACAAAAGTCGTGTTGTTGGAGTGGATAAGTGGGCGTATAATGCAAACATCTAGCAAACCAAAGGTTGCTTGTTTTAATCTCATCACAGACAACTTTAGCCAATTAGAAATGTTGCAACTACTTACAATATTTACATACTTTGCAACTGCTTAGCATGTTAGCTAACCCTTCTCCTAATCCTAACCCTTTGACATTTATGAACACAGAGTGATCCTTCTACAGTGGTCCCTGCAGGGACGCTCAATCCGGGGTGTGTCGGCTACCATCATTCACGTCCAAAAATTTACTCGAAAGACGAGTGAACCATCTGTCACGACTTCTCTTGTTTTCCCACACACCAGGTTTACATTGCCCTCATTACTTGTCATGTATTTAACCCTCTGTTCCCCCCATGTCTGTGTGTGTAATTGTTTATTTGTCATGTTGGCACTCTTCCGGCTGGTTTGTGCCGGGTTATATTATACACCCGTGCTTTTTGACAGCCTGTACTTTGTACTTTGTTATTTTGTACTTAGTGCTGCCTCACTTGTTCTGAGGGCATTTGTTTTTGTGACGCAGTTGTGTTCTATTCATATATTGCCTCAGTAAAGTGCCTTGTCCACTCATCTCTGCTCTCCTGCGCCTGACTTCCAATGCACCAGCTACACCCACACCTTGACACCATCCCTTTACCTCATTTTGTTATAACATCTTTGGTCTGACAGACCACCCAGTGACACGTGACACCCAGAATGCATTGTCTGATGTCAATAAACATGGCTCCACACATACTGTATCTGGCAATTATCTCAGAATTAACTCATAATAATCAGTACAACCAAAAAAAAAGTTAACATTTCAAACTATGCAAGAATTGGAATGCATGATTTGTCAACGGTACTTGAAAACATGAATAAAACAAGTAGGCATCTCTTTGTTCATGATTTGTCTTGTAAGCTAACCTCAGGATCTATACACCTATAATTATGTTTTTTTCATGTCAATATTGCCTTGTAACATAAGCTTTATGATTTGCACAGTACCAGTCAAACGTTTGGGCCACCTTCTCATTCTAGGGTTTTTCTTTATTTTTTATTACATTAGTTATTAGTGATAATAGTGAAGACATCAAAACTATGAAATAACATATTGAATCATATAGTAACTAAAAAAGTGTTAAACAAATCAAAATATATTTTGTATTTCGAGTTTTTTCAAAGTAGCCACCCTTTGCCTTGATGACATATTTGCATGGGAGTTACTCCCCAAATACAGGTGTGCCAAGAAGACTCGAGGCTGTAATCGCTGCCAAAGGTGCTTTAACAAAGTACTGAGTAAAGGGTCTGAATTCTTATGTAAATGTAATATTTCATTTTTTTGTTTTTACTAAATTAGCAAAAATGTCTAGACTTTTTTTGCTTTGTCGTTATGGGGTATTGTGTGTTCATTAATGAGGAGGAAAACCGGTTTAATCAATTTTAGAATAAGGCTGTAAAGTAACAAAATGTGTAAAAAGTCAAGGGATCTGAATACTTTCCGAATGCACTTTATCATACTCATTGGAATGTCCCGGGTCTACATTTACTATGTCTACCCTTGAGTCCAAGTTGAATTCCAAGTATCCGTCCATCAGTATTCAAATCCTCCAGCAGTATTTATCATACAACCACAAGACCACTGTATTATTCCCTACTACATGAGTAGAACATTAGCAGGTTTGCTTTTTCAACCATCTATACATAAAATGCAAAGCAGCAGGAAGGGGAAAAACTCTCTCACTATTGAAGTAGCATCCACTGAACAATTGGGGCAGTCCCAAAACTCAAAGGTGTTATCCAGCAACAACATGCATTATTGAGGAATTCATCAACACCCGGTAGCTTGGACAGTTTTAACTATTTATTGAGTTATACAACATTTATTTGTACAGTATGGCCATAGTGATATTCAGAGTCAGGAATTCAAAGGGGAATTATACAGTATCAGGAGTTCACATAGAAAATACACATTACAAGCACACCAAGACAGTCGTGAAGAGGGCACAACAAAACCTACTCCCCCTCGGGAGACTGAGGGGATTTGGCATGGGTCCTCAGATCCTCGAGGGGTTCTGCAGCTGTGCCATCGGGAGCATCCTGACTGGTTGCATCGCTGCCTGGTGTGAAAACTGCTCAGCCTCCGACCGCAGAGCACTACAGAAGGGTAGTGCGAACAGCCCAGTACATCACTGGGGCCAGGCTTCCTGCCATTCAAGACCTCGATACCAGGCGGTGTCAGAGGAAGGCCCTGGAAATTGTCGAGGACTCCGGCCACCCTAGTCATGGACTATGCTCTAAGCTACCGCATGGCAAGTGGTACCGGAGTGCCAAGTCTAGGTCCAAGAGGCTTCTAAACACTTCTTACCCCCAAGCCATAAGACTTCTGAACATCTAGTCAAAAAGCTTTTTGCATTGCCCCCCCCCCCCCTCTTTACACCACTGCTACTCTCTCTTGTCATCTATGCATAATCACTTTAATAACTCTACCTACATGTACATACTACCTCAACTAACCGGTGCCCCCGCACATTGACTCTGTATCAGTACCCCGCTGTATATAGTCTCGCTATTGTTATTTTACTGCTGCTCTTTAATTACTTGTTACTTTAATCTCATATTCTTATCCGTATTTTTTGGGAAACTGCATGTGTTGGTTAGGGGCTCATAAGTAAGCATTTCACTCTAAGGTCTACACCTGTTGTATTCGGCGCATGTGACTAATATAATTTGAATTGATTACTATAGAAAAATACTAAGGAGGGACAATATAGTTTATATAGGACAATAACAGGAGGTCAAACTGAGAATTTCTAAGACAATTAACCTCTCTGGGATATTCGGGACGCTAGCATCCCACCTCAACAACAGCCAGTGAAATTGCAGGGAGCCAAATTCAAAACAACAGAAATCCCATAATTAAAATTCCTCAAACATACAAGTATTTTACACCGTTTTAAAGATAAACTTGTAAATCCAGCCACAGTGTCCAATTTCAAAAAGGCTTTACGACGAAAGCACACCAAACGATTATGTTAGGTCAGCACCTAGTCACAGAAAAACACAGCCATTTTTCCAGACAAAGAGAGGAGTCACAAAAAGCAGAAATAGAGATAAAATGAATCACTAACCTTTGATGATCTTCATCAGATGACACTCATAGGACTTCATGTTACACAATACATGTTTTAGTTTACATTGGCGCGTTATGTTCAGTAATGTTTTGCCTCCAAAACATCCAGTGATTTTGCAGAGAGCCACATCAATTTACAGAAATACTCATAATAAACCTTTCTAAAAGATACAATTGTTATGCATGGAATTATAGCACACCATGCAATAATCTGAGTGCGGCGCTCAGACACAAAAACAAGCCATACAGATACCCGCCATGTTGTGGAGTCAACAGAAGAAGTCAGAAAGAGCATTATATTCACTTACCTTTGATGATCTTCATCAGAATGCACTC
The DNA here is from genome assembly GCF_016432855.1 of Salvelinus namaycush. NCBI lineage: Eukaryota > Metazoa > Chordata > Actinopteri > Salmoniformes > Salmonidae > Salvelinus > Salvelinus namaycush. The sequence goes on along the minus strand of NC_052347.1, from coordinate 1,537,686 downwards.
CCAGGAATCCCAGTTCCACAATAAATGTTTGTTTTGTTCAATTAAGTCCATAATTCATGTCCAAATACCTCGCGCGTTTAGTACACAAATCCAAACTCAGGAGGTGCGGGCAAGTCCTGTCACGATCGTCAACGGGACTGAGAGAGGACCAAGGCGCAGCGCGTCGAAAGTACATCTTCTTTTATTTTAAAGAAGGAAAAAACAAAACAACAAACAGAACAGACGACCGTGAAGCTATACAAACATCAGTGCTGACACAAAACACTTCGACATAGACAATTCCCCACAAACAGCTAAAGCCTATGGTTGCCTTAAATATGGCTCCCAATCAGAGACAACAATAACCAGCTGTCTCTAATTGAGACCCAATTCAGGCAACCATAGACTTTCCTAGATACCTACACTCAACCATAGACACAGCTAGACTACTATACTAAACATAAACCCAACTACTCTAATAAACCCTCTAAACCTTACAACCACCCTAGACACTACAAAAAACACATACATTCCCCATGTCACACCCTGACCTAACTAAAATAATTAAGAAAACAAAGAATACTAAGGCCAGGGCGTGACATAACCCCCCCCTTAAGGTGCGAACTCCGGGCGCACCAGCACATAGTCTAGGGGAGGGTCTGGGTGGGCGTCCGTCCACGGCGGCGGCTCCGGCACTGGTCGTGGTCCCCACCCCACCATAGTCACTACCCGCTTACGTAGCCTCCTCCAAATGGCCACCCTCCACATTAACCCCACTGGATTAAGGGGCAGCACCGGACTAAGGGGCAGCACCGGACTAAGGGGCAGCACCGGACTAAGGGGCAGCACCAGGATAAGGGGCAGCACCAGGATAAGGGGCAGCTCCGGACTGAGGGACGGCAGCTCCGGACTGAGGAACGGATCCTGGCTGGATGACGGCTCTGGCGGATCCTGGCTGGACGGCTCTGGCGGATCCTGGCTGTACGGCTCATGGCTGGCTGACGGATCTGGCTGCTCATGGCTGGCTGACGGATCTGGCTGCTCATGGCTGGCTGACGGATCTGGCTGCTCATGGCTGGCTGACGGATCTGGCTGCTCATGGCTGGCTGACGGATCTGGCTGCTCATGGCTGGCTGACGGATCTGGCTGCTCATGGCTGGCTGACGGCTCTGGCAGATCCTGTCTGGCTGACGGCTCTGGCAGATCCTGTCTGGCTGACGGCTCTGGCAGATCCTGTCTGGTTGGCGGCTCTGGCAGATCCTGTCTGGTTGGCGGCTCTGGCAGATCCTGTCTGGTTGGCGGCTCTGGCAGATCCTGTCTGGTTGGCGGCTCTGGCAGATCCTGTCTGGTTGGCGGCTCTGGCAGATCCTGTCTGGTTGGCGGCTCTGGCAGATCCTGTCTGGTTGGCGGCTCTGACGGCTCGGGACAGACGGGCGGCTCTAATGGCTCGGGACAGACGGATGGCTCTGACGGCTCGGGACAGACGGATGGCTCAGACGGCGCTGGGGAGACGGATGGCTCAGACGGCGCTGGGGAGACGGATGGCTCAGACGGCGCTGGGGAGACAGATGGCTCAGACGGCGCTGGGGAGACGGATGGCTCAGACGGCGCTGGGGAGACGGATGGCTCAGACGGCGCTGAGGAGACGGATGGCTCAGATGGCGCTGAGGAGACGGATGGCTCAGATGGCGCTGCGGAGACGGATGGCTCTGGCTGGATGAGGCGCACTGTAGGCCTGGTGCGTGGTGCCGGAACTGGAGGCACCGGGCTAAGGACACGCACCTTCAGGCTAGTGCGGGGAGAAGGAACAGGGCATACTGGACCCTGGGGACGCACATTAGGCCTAGTGCGTGGTGCCGGAACTGGTGGTACCGGGCTGGGGACACGCATCTCAGGGCTAGTGCGGGGAGCAGCAACAGGATGCACAGGACTCTGGAGACGCACAGGAGGCTTAGTGCGTGGTGCCGGAATTGGTGGTACCGGGCTGGAGACACGCACCATAGGACGAGTGCGTGGAGGAGGAACAGGGCTCTGGAGACACACTGGAAGCCTGTTACGTGGTGTAGGCACTGGTGGAACTGGACTGGGGCGGGGAGGTGGTGCCGGAAATACCGGACCGTGCAGGCGTACTGGTTCCCTTGAACACCGAGCCTGCCCAACCTTACCTGGTTGAATGCTCCCCGTCGCCCGACCAGTGCGGGGAGGTGGAATAACCCGCACCGGGCTATGTAGGCGAACCGGGGACACCATGCGTAAGGCTGGTGCCATGTATGCCGGCCCGAGGAGACGCACTGGAGACCAGACGCGTTGAGCCGGCATCATGGCACCTGGCTCAATGCCCAATCTAGCCCTACCAGTGCGGGGAGGTGGAATAACCCGCACCGGGCTATGAACACGTACAGGAGACACCGTGCGCTCTACTGCGTAACACGGTGTTCGCCCGTACTCCCGCTCTCCACGGTTAGCCTGTGAAGTGGGCGCAGGTCTCCTACCTGCCCTCGGCCCACTACCTCTAAGCTCCCCCCCAAGAAATTTTTGGGGCTGACTCACAGGCTTCCTACCGCGTCGTCGTGCTGCCTCCATTCGCCGGTATCCCTCCTCACACTGCGCCAGAGAATCCCAGGCTGGCTCCGGCACTCGCCCTGGGTCGATCGCCCACCTGTCGATCTCCTCCCACGTAGTGTAGTCCATATTACGCTCCCATTTCCATTCCTCCTTGCGCTGCTCCTGTTGCCGCTTTTCACGCTGCTTGATCCCGCATAAGTGGTGGGGAATTCTGTCACGATAGTCAACGGGACTGAGAGAGGACCAAGGCGCAGCGCGTGGAAAGTACATCTTCTTTTATTTTAAAGAAGGAAAAAACAAAACAACAAACAGAACACCGTGAAGCTATACAAACATCAGTGCTGACACAAAACACTTCGACATAGACAATTCCCCACAAACAGCTAAAGCCTATGGTTGCCTTAAATATGGCTCCCAATCAGAGACAACAATAACCAGCTGTCTCTAATTGAGACCCAATTCAGGCAACCATAGACTTTCCTAGATACCTACACTCAACCATAGACACAGCTAGACTACTATACTAAACATAAACCCAACTACTCTAATAAACCCCCTAAACCTTACAACCACCCTAGACACTACAAAAAACACATACATTCCCCATGTCACACCCTGACCTAACTAAAATAATTAAGAAAACAAAGAATACTAAGGCCAGGGCGTGACAAGTCCAGGCGAAAGTTCAGACAAAAAGTAATATTACAGTTCGTAGAAACATGTCAAACGAAGTATAGAATCAATCTTTAGGATGTTTTTATCATAAATCTTCAATAATGTTTAAACCGGAGAATTCCTTTGTCTGTAGAAATACAATGGAACACAGCTAACTCACGGGAGCGCGCGAGACTGAGCTCATGGCACTCTGCCAGACCCCTGACTCAATCAGCTCTTATTCCCTCATCCTTCACAGTAGAATCATCAAGGTTCTAAAGACTGTTGACATCTAGTGGAAGCCGTATGAAGTGCAATATGACCCCATAGACACTGTATATTCGATATGCAATGACTTGAAAAACTACAAACCTCAGATTTCCCACTTCCTGGGACAGACATCATTCAAACAGTTTTAGAAACTTCAGAGTGTTTTCTATCCAAATCCACTAATTATATGCATATTCTAGCTTTTAGGACTGAGTAGCAGGCAGTTTACTCTGGGCACCTTTTTATCCAAGCTACTCAATACTGCCCCCCAGTCCCAAAGAAGTTAGACTGATTCCATATATGGTAAAAATATTCAAGGCAACCGTGGTCAGTATTTCTCGCAAATTACATACTTCTCTGCACAGTTACAAACGAGCGAGCTCATATTACTCCATAACTTTGATGTATTGTGTGTGGTACTTTATCTTTTCTTGAAAGAAATAGTAAACTTTCTGAGAAGTACCTTTCTGAAATCAAAGCTTTCATTGAAAACAATATCCCATTTAGTTAGCCTGGTCACCGTCTCCAAACTGCCGCCTAGGATTAGCTTCACGGTCTCATTCCACAAGGCTCTTGATAGCTGTCACAAACACCCTTATCCTCGACACTCGGAAGAGGAAAAGACGATGGTATAGAGGCCGACGTAGTGACACCCTGACGAAACTACGGCGGCGAGTGAATAATAGGGTAGACTCTGTTCAATTGGCGAATGTACCAATCATTGGAGAACAAGCTAAACGAGTTCCGTTCGAGACTGTCCTATCAACGGGACCTGAAGGACTGTAATATCCTGTGCTTCAAGGAGTCGTGGCTGAACGAGGACATGGTTAATATAAATCTAGCTGGTTTGTCTATGCATCGGCAGGACAGAACGGCAGCGTCTTGTAAACTTCAAGGGCTGGGGTGCGTGTCTCTTTGTTAACAACAGCTTTCGTACGATCTCTAATACAACGGAAGACTCGAGGTTCTGCTCGCCTGAGTTTCGTAATCGGATCCGTTTTATCACACTTGATACTCATCGGATTTACCCGTGATCGGAAAACCCAGAAGTGTGCTTTAAATGTCGGAAAAGCCTGTACCTCAAGTGTGCATTACTGTGCTATCACTCGGGGTGCATCTCAAAGCGTTTCGTTATGTTCCTTCACTCATTCACACACATTGTTAAACAACCCCGACAGATGAAAATGCATGTGATTTAAGTACTTAAACCTATTAATTTATCAACAGAGATTGATAGAGATTTAGATGAAGGTAGGCTAATTCGCTTGCCCCATATATTGTTTCACTTTCGAGAGGAGCAAATCTTTTCTCTCACGACACGTATGCCACAACATTTGTTCAATCAAAACAAACAATCTAAATGTCATTTTATTTTATAATGATCTGTCGCTCGGTAAACATGCCTGGGAGAGAATAAATAATAATAGCAAGCAAGCATGGGCTTGGATCACGACATAACGACAGATGTCATCAGCAATGGAATAATTATAAGGACAGACAAAAGCAACCATATGGCCTCAGCAAATGACTAGCTACGGATCAGTGGAGGCTGCTGAGGGGAGAGAGGCTCATAAAAATGGCTGTAACGGAAATGGAAACCATGTGTTTGATGTGTGTGATACCATTCCACATACTCCGCTCCTGCCATTAACACGAGCCCATCCTCCCCAATTAAGGTGTCACCGACCTCTTCTGCTATGGATTCAGATTCATACACGAGGGGAGACTTGTGCCCTGAGACGAGTGACTGTGAGTGAGTGAAACAGAGCCTTGCGTGTGTCTGGGGAAATGAGAGCAGAGGGAGAATGGGTTGTTCTAGTCCAATAGTTGCAGCAGGCTCAACCGATACCCTGCCCTTTTCTTTACAGACAGAAGAACTAGCCAATAGTTGTTTAGCGCGAGAATGCCAAGAGTGTGCTAAGCTGTCATCAAGGCAAAGGTTGGCTACTTTGAAGAATCTAAAATCTTAAATATATTTTCATTTATTTAACACTTTTTTGGTTACTACATGATTCCATGGGTGTTATTTCATAGTGTTGATGTCTTCACTATTATTCTACAATGTAAAAAATAAAATAAGACAAACTTGAATGAGTAGGTATGAGTAACTTTTGACTAGTACTGTAAGTATTCAGTGCCTTTGCTATGCGACTCAGAATTTAACTTAGGTGCATCTTGTTTCCACTGATTATCCTGAGATGTTTCTACAACTTGATTGGAGTGCACCTGTGGTAAAATAAATTGATTGGTCATAATTTAGAAAGGCACACACCTGTCCATATAAGGTCCCAAAGCTGACAGTGCATGTTAGAGCAAAAATGAAGCCATGAGGTCAAAGGAATTGTCTGTAGAGCTCCAAGAAAGGATTGTGTCGAAGCACAGGTCTAGGGAAGGGTACCAAAAAAGTTATGCAACATTGAAGGTCCTCAAGAACACAGAGGCCTCCACCATTCCTAAATGGAAGAAGTTTGGAACCACCAAGACTCTTCCAAGAGCTGGCCGGCCGGCCAGCCAAACTGAGCAATCGGGGGAGAAGAGCCTTGGTCAGGGAGGTGACCAAGATCCCGATGGTCACTCTGACAGAGCTCCAGAGTTCCTCTGTGGAGATGGGAGAACCTTCCAGAAGGACAACCATCTCTGCAGCACTCCACCAATCAGGCCCTTATGGTACTGTGGCCAGATAGAAGCCACACCACAGTAAAAGGCACATGACAGCCCGCTTGGAGTTTGCCAAAAGGCACCTAAAGACTCTCAGACCATGAGAAACAAGATTCTCTGGTCTGAATGCCAAGCATCACATCTGGACAAAACTTGGCACCAGCCCAACGGTGAAGAATGGTGTTGGCACCATCATGCTGTGGGGATGTTTTTCAGCGGCAGGGACTGGGAGACTAGTCCGGATCGAGGGAAAGATGAACGGAGGAAAGTACATAGAGATCCTTGATGGAACCTCCTTCAGAACACTCAGGACCTCAGACTGGAGCGAAGGTTCACCTTCCAACAGGACAACATCCCTAAGCACACAGCCAAGACTACGCAGGAGTGGCTTCGGGACAAGTCTCTGAATGTCCTTGAGTGGCCCAGCCAGAGCCTGGACTTTAAACGGATCGAAAATCTCTGGAGAGACCTAAAAATAGCTGTGAAGCAACGCTCCCCATCCAACCTGACTGAGCTTGAGAGGATCTGCAGAGAAGCATGGGAGAAACTCCCCAAATACAGGTGTGCCAAGCTAGTAGCGTCATACATAAGACTCAAGGCTGTAATCTCTGTCAAAGGTGCTTCAACAAAGTACTGAGTAAAGGGTCTGAATACTTATAGAAATGTGATATTACATTTTTTTATTTTTAGTAAATTAGCAAATGTTTCTAAGAACCGGTTTTTGCTTTGACATTATAGGGTATTGTGTGTCAATTTTAGAAAAAGAATGTAACGTAACAAAATGTGGAAAAAGGGGTCTGAATACTTTCTGAAGGCACTGTATAGATAGCTATGTTATTTTGTACTCCCTATATGGGTATTTCTATAAACTAGGGTACCAGTGAGGATTTCCTACACTGGACAACTTGTTAGAGCTGTTGATAAGTCCTTGATAAAAAAAAGATAATGTCATTTCATCAAGATATAAGGGGGATCATAGCTATATTCAATAATATTCACAAGTAGGTTAAAAAAAAAGTTCAACCCTTTATCCTGGTTGGTGTCTTGACGGTTCTATACAAAATCTTGTGAAACAAAACATACATTCTCTGTCCTTGCATTTATGACAGTGTATGTTGTCATCATATCATATATTAAGCATTAGTCAGTTAGATTAGATATTAGTTACACCATGATATTTTCACACATCATCATCTGATCCAGGTAGAAATTTCCAAACGACAGTGAAGTGACAAACAGCTGTTGTGATAGCACATGCAATGCAACAGCCCAAGTGCTGAAAAAAAAGGTGTTGGCAATGAAGGTCCAGAATATTTGTCATTCGTTACGCCGGTAAAGACAGTTTTGCCTGGATCCACGTTGGATCTAAAATCCCTAGCGAATTGATGTTTATCATCTGTTGTTGTCTTCTCAATTTAGGGTCTCGTTAGATTTAACAGAGAAAGTATCAAGGTAATGAGTTCATGGTTTCATATGTTTTTGTGCCTCGGATTGGACACAGTCTATTGCGCGCAATTGTGTAGGATAGACTATTTCGCAGCACCCAACGCTATTCCTATTAATTATCCTGGATATAATGACAACACATTACATAGCCTAGTGGGTTTATTGACAATACAATCAAATCAAATTTTATTGGTCACATACACGTGATTAGCAGATGTTATTGCGGGTGTAGCAAAATGCTTGTGCTTCTAGCTCCGACAGTGCAGTAATATCTAACAAATTCCACAACATATACCCAATACACACAAATATAAGTAGGAATGAATTAAGACTATATACATATGGAAGAGCGATGTCAGAGCGGAACGGTCTAAGATACAATAGAATACAGTATATACAGATGAGATGAGTAATGCAAGATATGTAAACATTATTAAGTGAATGAGATACTGTAGAATAGTATAGAAAACAGTATATACATATGAGATGAGTAATGCTAGATATGTAAACATTAAGTGGCTAATACACCGTAGAATACAGTATATACATACACTACCGGTCAAAACTTTTAGAACACCTACTGTACTCATTCAAGGGTTTTTCTTCATTTTTACATTGTAGAATAATAGTGAAGACAACAAAACTATGAAATAACACATATGGAATCATGTAGTAACCAAAGAAAGTGTTAAACATATCAAAATATATTTTATATTTGAGATTCTTTAAATAGCCACCCTTTGCATTGATGACAGCTTAACACGTTTAAATGTTTTACTCACGTTGGCCACAACAAATTGGAATTTGCGTAATGTACACGAATGCGTTATGAAGAAAGAAAATTCTGTAATACACACAAAATGCATTGTGATGAAGATTGTGTAATACACATAAAATAGTAGACTTTTGTGTGTGCCTGTCACAAATTTCGAATAAGTAATTTGTTTCCATTTCACAATAAGCTCTGATAATGTGTTGTTTAAAATTGCAGGTCTAACATGGAAAACAAAATGTATTTGTCAAGTTATTTCATTATCAAATTACTTATTCGAAATTCATTATATATGATCTGGTAATGAAATAACATGACAAATACATTTTGTTTTCCATGTTAGACCTGCAATTTTAAACACTTTATCAAAGCTTATTGTGAAATAGAAACAAATTACTTGTGTACATTACACAAAATCCAATTTGTTGTGGCTAACGTTAGCTAGACTAGCTAGGTGGCTAATGCTAGCTAGGCTAGGGGTTAAGGTTATGGTTAGGGGTTAGGTTTAAGGGTTAAGGTTAGGGGCTAGTTAACATGCTAGCTAAGTAATTAAAGGGTTAGGTTTAGGAGTTAGATTAAAGGGTTAAGGTTAGGGGAAGGGTTAGCTAACATGCTAAGTAGTTGCAATGTAGCTCAAAAATTGTAAGCTGTTGCAAAGTAGATAATTAGAGAAAATGATCTTGGCTTTCCATACAGATCAGTCTATTAAAAAAGAAGCCTAGTTTTTGGTCACTTTCGCATTATAAAAACAGCGATGGTCATATTCAAATAGTGAGATTAATGCTACCGCTATTCATGGATTTATTACGTGTGCCTGCGTCGGCCACATAGGCTACAGAAAAATTGCCATCTATGCATCCAAACTATTTTGATTGGCAATGTCCACATTATTGTCACATTTTTTTATGTAATAATACTTTCAATATAAAAGCATTGGCAAGGCCCAAAAAGAGAACAAATATTCTTAAAGTGGTAATAGCCTACTTAAATCCCTGAAAATCCTTGATTTTGACTTGCCAATGTCTGTTGGAACCCTGCTTAAAGGATAGTCCTAGGCCTATGTTATCGTATAGGTAGAGTTATGGGCCAATTTTCATATATTCACTTTTATTCCTCTAAGTACACATGGGGAACTGCATGAACATCCATTTTATTTTTGTTTCAAACCATTTTGAAATGTTGATCATAATCACACACATTGGCCCAATTATTTATAGAAAGACCCATATGTGGGGCGGCAGGCAACCTAGTGGTTAGAGCGTTGGGCCAGTAACTGAAAGGTTGCTAGATTGAATCCCAGAGCTAACAAGGTAAAAATCTGTCGTTCTACCCCTGAACAAGGCAGTTAACCCACTGTTCCTAGGCCATCATTGTGAATAATAATTTGTTCTTAACTGACTAGTTAAATAAAAGTAAAAAAAAAAATACATAGTAGATGTTATTTTTACTCTTTGGTTTAATTTGTTATTCACTGTGTCACTTTAATTTTTTTTTATCTAACTCTGCACTGTTGTAAAAGGACCCATAAGAAAGCATTTCACTGTTAGTCTACACCTGTTGTCTATGAAGCATGTGACAAATAAAATTTGATAGGTGTCTAGTACTGTATCCTGCTTAGTCACTGTTTCCTGCTTGGCCTTCGTCGACATGGCGACCCCAATCAGGGGTGACCATTGTGGTCAACACTGTCTCACCCGTCTCTTTATCTCTCAGGGACAACCTTCTGACCCCACTCCGAACCTGGAGACCACACACCAGCCACCAGCCCTATGGGCGAAGGGAACGGGAGAAGACAGCAAGTGTAATTTCCTTCTCAGTACTGACCCTCTGACTCTGCTGCATGCAATATTAGGGCAAGCTGGTCTATGGATCTGACATTGTGTAATTTAAAAACACAAGGCTGTAAAACCAATTAACACAACTTGAGCCTTATGCCCTCATTTGTGTCACTTTCTCAAGTGTGTGTGTGTAAGTGTATAAGTGTCAGTCTCAAAACTGCTCAAAAACTTTAGTTGAGATTTCAAGAAGGGTCTACAATCCTACTTGAAACAATTATAGTATTTAAAAAGACACTTGATCTCTACTTCAGATCTTCCAACGGTGTACAAACTTGACAGATAATCATTTTGGTCAGGTCTTTGCAAAGATGACATTTCAAATGATATTTCATGTGGAATCACAGAGAAGAGAACCTAGAATTGAACATTTTCTGTTTAATTTTTCCATCAATTCATCACATTATTTGACAGGCACTATAATACACAGGTTAAACACTTTTATAGTAGACATTTTGATGAGAGAGCTGAAATTCAATAGATTAATCATCAGATGAACCATACTCGGACAGGATAAAATGAATGTGTCACGCCCTGATCTGTTTCACCTGTCCTTGTGCTTGTCTCTGTTTCTACAGTAATTACTTCTGTTGATTTTATGTCTCCATCTCAAACCAAAATTTAAGTTAAAGAATAGGACTAAATCAATTCAAACTATTTGATTTAGCCCTATTCTTTAACTTAGATTTTTGATTGAGACGTGAATCCAAAATATCAATTATGAATTTGTAGACAAACTGGAATTAATGCCAGACTAAGTCAATGGCACAGATGGAACTATCCAAGCAGAAGATAAATCTACTTCAAATGTTGATGTTTGGTTGCGTGGACAAACAAACACAATTCAACATCACCTTTGACATACAATAAAGAGCCTATTAACTTGTCGCCAAGTTCACAAATTATTTGTCGGATTCACTTCTTCGACTCAACCAAAAATACAAGTTAAAGAATGGGATTAAGCCAGTGATTCAGATGAAACTATACAAGCAGTAGATAGATCTCCTTTAAATGTTGATATTTGCTTGCACAACTAAACACAATTCAATATTACATTTGTAATACAGTTAATAGCGTAAAGTTAAGGCTATTTTACAACCTAATGCAACATTCAATCTTGAAATGAGTAACACATCCCATGGCCAAATTTTGAGGTTACTGTAACTATACCTTTCTTCTTATGTAATCATACAACGTGTTCATGTTCAAGATAGCATGCATATGTCTCGTACGGCATTGATGTATTTTTTTATGTAATCTTAACTGCAATCCAGGTCATGTGGTTCTGCTAGTAGATGAAGCACAGTGATAACACTGTTGAATAAATAAACAAGTTATCTGACATTATATTCCCATTTGAACTTTGTTGTGCTTTTAAATAGTTGAAAGCACAGTGATAGACATTATGGGTTACAACTTAAATACCTCTACCGACCCACCCTCCTGATCCGGGATCCTCCTCATCAGAAACGCTGACTAGCATAGCCTAGCGCCACAGGGATATCATATAATATAATTTCATGAAATCACAAGTCCAATACAGCAAATGAAAGATAAACATCTTGTGAATCCAGCCAACATGTCCAATTTTTAAAATGTTTTACAGCGAAAACACAACATATATTTATGTTAGCTCACCACAATAGCCCAAAACACAACGCCATTTTTTCACTGCAAAGATAGCTTTCACAAAACCCACAAATAGAGATAAAATTAATCACTAACCTTTGAACAACTTCATCAGATGACAGTCTTATAACATCATGTTATACAATACATTTATGTTTTGTTCGAAAATGTGCATATTTATAGCTACAAATCCTGGTTTTACATTGTGAACATGGCGCCAAAATGCTCCAAATTGTCCGGAGAAATTTTAGAGAGTCACGTAATCTAACAGAAAAACTCATCATAAACTTTGCTGAAAAATACATGTTGGACATATAATTTAAGATACACTGGTTCTTAATGCAACCACTGTGTTAGATTTAAAAAAAAATAACTTTAGTAAAAAGCACAGCATACAATAATCTGAGACAGCGCTCAACCATTCTCCGCCATGTTGGAGTCAACATATTCAACAAAAATACGAAATAACATCATAAATATTCTCTTACCTTTGATGAACTTTCATCAGAATGCAGTGCCAGGAATCCTTGTTCCACAATAAATCGTTGTTTTGTTTTAGAATGTCCATTTCTTCTGTCAAATTAGCAACTTTGGCTAGCATAGTGGAGCTCACGTGTCCATGAAAGTTTGACGCATGGAACGAAAAATTCAAAAAGTGATAATAAAAGTCGAATAAACTGGTCAAACTCAGTTGAGAATCCATCTTTAGGATGTTTTTCTCGTATGTATCCAATAACGTCCCAGACGGAGCATTTCTTCGTGTCTACCTAAGGCATTGCAGACAACGATATGGTGCACCCAGGTGCGCCGCAAAATACTGCCAATATGGCTGACCTGTCACTCCAAAAGCTCTCATTCGGTCCCACATCAGGCTAGACACCTCATTCAACGTTCTACTGCCTGTTGACATCTAGTGGAAGGCGTATGAAGTGCATACATATCCATAAATACAAGGCAATTGAATAGGCGAAGCCTTTCACAGAGACCCATTTCAGAATTTTCACTTCCTGTTTGGAAGTTTGCCTGCCAAATGAGTTCTGTTTTACTCACAGATATAATTCAAACAGTTTTAGAAACTTCAGAGTGTTTTCTATCCAATAGTAATAATAATATGCATATCATATGATCTAGAACAGAGTACGAGGCCGTTTAATTTGGGCACTATTTTTTCCCAAAGTGAAAATTGCGCCCCCTATTAAGAATTAGTTAACCAAAAATCAGACATCGTCTTTCTATTGGAATTTGATTGTGCTTCAGATGGTTGAAAGCATAGTGATAACACATTGGAAATTCAACTAACCTTTGGCTTTATTTTCAAGTAGGTGAATATAGGCTGTAATCTCATTAATCAACGTCTCAACCAAATATTACCTAATTATCCACATTGAAATGACATGGGGTGGACAGTGGGACCCCTCTGTAAAAATTCTAAATAGAATTTTAAAAACTCTCCTCACTTTCTCATTCCTTTTCTCTTCCTGCTCCAATTGTTATTCGTATAGAGATGATAAACAACACGTCCTTAAGTTCTGGAAGTTGTGATATATGAATAACTATAGGGCATGAAGTACAGTATATACTGTATTATTTACTATGACGCAGATATGCCTGCAGGTATTTCCATTCTTCTCTGCTGAATTGGTCTTCAATTCATTACAAGTGTTTATTTTCCAACTCTTTCAATGTCTTTCATTGTCTGTATGTATGCTGGTGTCTATAACTTTTTAGTTGCGTTTTCAATAGTCATATTCATTGTATAACCATACTCACATAATCCTACTCATAACTGCATTCATTGAACTGTTAATCCAGCAAATTTAGATTTTTTACAACCTTTATATGCATCATTTAATGAAATATTCACATCGAATGGTTATAAACAAAACCCTGATACATATAATGTATCATGTATATTAATGAAACGCCAACAACCCATACAGTATTAATGGCACAATTTTAAAATAAGAACTGAAATGGTACACACTCCGTTGGAAGCCTCTGTCAGTTCATGTTTGTACAATTAATCCCTCCCTCCACTTTCCACACCTAGGAGACAGTTTAAAATGGCTGGCATGGTTAACCTGCTGCAATCTGCAGAATTCATGGGCCGTGGATAAGAACCAGACAGCTGGACAATTTTCTCCTCCTAAAAGCCTCTTCAAAACTTCCCAAGGATTGTGATTCAATTTAAAAAGATAAACATACCACTATAGGGTAACTTTTTACTAATAACAGACTCCCTCCTCTCTCCTCATCCCACTCCTCCTCTTTCTCTCATTCTCCTCTTTCTTTCAATCCTTAAACTGCAAACAGTGTCTGGAGTGCCTAAATATAGCACTCCATTTTGTCATGTTCAGCATTCTTCGGGGCCGTTGAAGCTAGCTAGTTCCAGATTTAGTAACAGTGGCATTTATAGCTTTAGACAAAGAAGAATGAGGATAAATCATCCGGCGGTGGGTTCAATCATCAGTAGATAAATATTCTCACTGCCTTTCAGTTTGATGGGAAAACTATGCAATTCGGAAGGTACAAATAATACTAAAGATATTGCATAAGTTTGAAAAAGGGAAACACATGTTATATTGTAGATCTATAATAAGATTGGTGACCTGAGTTTCAGATTGTCTTGTTTGCTATTTGCAATCAAATGTATTTCCGTTATCAGTTCAAAGAAATCATTTTAGTTTGTCAATCTTATGAATCTTTTCTCCCTATCAATGCTTTTCAATTTGTATTTATTTATTTCACCTTGATTTAACCAGGTAGGCAAGTTGAGAACAAGTTCTCATTTACAATTGCGACCTGAATGAGGAATGAGGAACATATGGAATGGGAATTTGGTTTAATTTCTGAATAGGTTGTTATCAATAAAATTTACAATAAGGTTCAGAATGTTTGATTTGCCTGCTGGGGGGGCAGGGTGAGAGACACCCAGCTCAGCTAAAACCATTGACAACTGCATGTGGTTTTCAAGGGACTGCTAAGAGCACATAGGAAAGGAATTGTTCCTATGATTCCATCCAAAACGTTTGTGCACATTTAGCTCTAGATCATAGTTACACAGCAGGTATCTGCATGCTTTTCATGATCAGTAAACATTGTGTTATTTCCGATAGCCAACGTAAGGGGAGCATACACAGTACATCTGGCATTTAGCTAAGCAAACAACTTGTGTCATTTAGATTGCTTTATCAGAGAAGGCTTTTGGAAAAATATTTTGATATTGGCAAGTATGCCTATCCTATATGTTGAGTCTAAACTCATCCTGGTAAAGTGGTCTGTCTGACTACTGTCATTACTACATTATTGGGAAGAAAATCAAACATTTAGAGCTAACTAGCTAGTTTATCCACTGAAGGTTAGCTGTTAGCTAGCCAAATTGACGTGGTCCGTAAATCAACATCTTTATAAGTTGCTTTCCAGCAGCAAGTGCAATTAAACAGTCTTAAAATCAATCTTCAAAACAAGTACGTAATTTACCATAATGTTTAGGCAACTTTACAAAGTTTCTAGAATGAATGGAAAATTAACCTAAACCACACATACTTGTCATGTATAGTACACTTTAATTTTATACACTACATGACCAAAAGTATGTGGACACCTGCTCATCGAACATCTCATTCCAACATCATTGGCATTAATATGGAGTTGGTCCACCCATTGCTGCTATAACAGCTTCCACTCTTCTGGGAAGGTTTTCCACTAGATGTGGGAACATTGCTGCATGGACTTGCTGCCTTTACACCACAAGAGCATTAGTGAGGCCGGGCACTGATGTTGGGTGATTAGGCCTGGCTCGCAGTCAGCGTTCCATTTCATCCAAAAGGTGTTCGATGGGGTTGAGGTCAGGGCTCTGTGCAGGCCAGTCAAGTTCTTCCACAACGATCCCAGATTTGTCCATCCACTATTTTGAAGGGGTGTCTCATAGAGGATCTAGATACTTTTTCTAATCTCTCTGGATTAAAACCAAATTATAAAAAGTATTGGATCACTAATACTTACTTATCACTATTATGCTACGTATTGGATCCCTACATTACGTGTAGTTTACAAATAAAATGGTCTGACAGGGATGTGGACATACCGCTGAAGTCGGAAGTTTACATACACTTAGGTTGGAGTCATTAAAACTCGCTTTTCAACGACTCCACTCATTTCTTGTTAACAAACTATAGTTTGGAAACGTTAAGGACATCTACTTGTGCGTGACACAAGTAATTTTTCCAACAATTGTTTACAGACAGGTTATTTCACTGTATCACAATCTCAGTGGGTCAGAACTTTACAAACACTAAGTTGACTGTGCCTCTAAACAGCTTGGAAAATTCCAGAAAATGATGTCATGGCTTTAGAAGCTTCTGATAGGCTAATTTACATAATTTGAATCAATTGGATGTGTACCGGTGGATGTATTTCAAGGCCAACTTTCAAACTCAGTGCCTCTTTGCTTGACATCATAGGAAAATCAAAAGAAATCAGCCAAGACCTCAGAAAAAAAATATTGTAAACCTCCACAAGTCTGGTTCATCCTTGGGAGCAATTTCCAAATGCCTGAAGGTACCACGTTCATCTGTACAAACAATTGTACAGAAGTATAAACACCATGGGACCACACAGCCGTGATACCACTCAGGAAGGAGACAGTAAGGAGACACGTTCTGTCTCCTAGAGATGAACAAAATTTGTTGTGAAAAGTATCTACAGTGGGGCAAAAAAGTTTCAAGGTCCTGGAGTGGCCTAGCCAGTCTCCAGATCTCAACCCCATAGAAAATCTTTGGAGGGAGTTGAAAGTCCGTGTTGCCCAGCAACAGCCCCAAAACATCACTGCTCTAGAGGAGATCTGCATGGAGGAATGGGCCAAAATACCAGCAAGTGTGTGAAAACCTTGTGAAGACTTACAGAAAACGTTTGACCTCTGTCATTGCCAACAAAGGGTATATAACATAACAAGTATTGAGATAAACTTTTGTTATTGACCAAATACTTATTTTCCACCATAATTTGCAAATAAATTCATTAAAAATCCTACAATGTGATTTTCTGGAATTTTTTTTCTCATTTTGTCTGTCATAGTTGAAGTGTACCTATGATGACAATTACAGGCCTCTCTCATCTTTTTAAGTGGGAGAACTTGCAAAATTGGTGGCTGACTAAATACTTTTTTGCCCCACTGTAGTGTAGTGACCAACACATCCAGTGGTGATTTTAGCAAGAAAATCTTGGTGGAGCAAACCCTCAAAAAACGTTTTAGATGCATGCCAGCAAAGCCACAACACAACACAAAACAATACATTAATTGCATTATAATAATGACAAACGATGCACACAAACTGTTAAAAACATAGCTGATATGGCTGACTTGCTTAAACAAATGTGGTTTCTACTGACAATTGAGATGTACAAACTATGGCATTAGGGGACGATGAGCGGATAAGAGGCAATCCGTAATTTTGATTAAGACATTATGAGCGAGCTAGGATGGAAGTAGTCAATATAACTATTTGTTCAGCACTGTTGAAATGTACAGCGACAGAATTCAGAACATGGGCCGTTCTTACAGTATTCTCCCTGTACACCAAGTCAGAACCATAGGATAAATAAAGGGGGCATATAAGCAGACAATGAAAGTATGTAGCTCGTTTTTGGTCAGAGGTCCAAGAATGGCTGAAGAATTGCAACATTTACCTAGAGCTAACACTGCAGATAGCAATAATTGGTGATCTGAAAAGTCAAAGTCAATCGATCAATAATATTATTATTATTATTTCAACAAAAAATGTTATCTTTAATTTACAATTGTGGAAAGTATGAGAATAGAAAGGTTCAGTGCTTTTGTGAAGCATCACAGCACAGTGGAAAAACATATGGCAAATATAAATCCAATATGAATGGTGTTAAGCGATAGATGAGAGGGGTTGAATGGAGCTGAAGGGTGGGACTAATAACAAGATAACAAATGTAAAACATATGGGGTCTGTAAAATGTATATAGGTTCAGACCTTTGGTGAAATAGCACAGTTACAAATATACATGACAAATAGAAATCAAACTGAAATCAGAAATAGAGGAAGGCCAGGACTAAAAACAAAGAAAATATAATTATTGTAAAATAGATTGTGTAAAATAGATTAGTATGTACAGCATAAGCTGGAAGTAGAAGCCTAAGTGTTATTGTTTTTTAGTTTACTCCAATTGGAGGGGTGGTAAAGTTTGCAGGGAATATGAAAAGGAAAGAATATTTCATTTTTTTTTATATTTATATAAACTCAGCAAAAAAAGAAATGTTCTCTCACTGTTAACTGTGTTAATTTTCAGCAAACTTACATGTGTAAATATTTGTATGAATATAAGATTCAACAACTGAGACATAAACTGAACAAGTTCCACAGACATGTGACTAACAGAAATGGAATAATGTGTCCCTGTACAAAGGGAGGGTCAAAATCAAAAGTAACAGTCAGTATCTGGTGTGGCCACCAGCTGCATTAAGTACTGCAGTGCATCTCCTCCTCATGGACTGCACCAGATTTGCCAGGACTTGCTGTGAGATGTTACCCCACTCTTCCACCAAGGCACCTGCAAGTTCCTGGACATTTCTTGGGGGAATGGCCCTAGCCCTCACCCTCCGATCCAACAGGTCCCAGACGTGCTCAATGTGATTGAGATCCGGGTTCTTCGCTGGCCATGGCAGAACACTGACATTCCTGTCTTGCTGGAAATCACGCACAAAATGAGCAGTATTGCTGGTAGCATTGTCATGCTGGAGGGTCATGTCAGGATGAGCCTGCAGGAAGGGTACCACATGTGGGAGGAGGATGTCTTCCCTGTAACGCACAGCGTTGAGATTGCCTGCAATAACAACAAGCTCAGTCCGATGATGCTGTGACACACCGCCCCAGACCATGACGGACCCTCCACCTCCAAATCGATCCCGGTCCAGAGTACAGGCTCATTCCTTCAAAAGATAAACGCGAATCCGACCATCACTCCTGGTGAGACAAAACCGCGACTCATCAGTGAAGAGCACTTTTTGCAAGTCCTGTCTAGTCCAGTGACGGTGGACCAGACAGCGACAACAGGCCTACAAGCCCTCAGTCCAGCCTCTCTCAGCCTATTGCGGACAGTCTGAGCACTGATGGAGGGATTGTGCGTTCCTGGTGTAACTCGGGCAGTTGTTGTTGCCATCCTGTACCTGTCCTGCAGGTGTGATGTTCGGATGTACAGATCCTGTACAGGTGTTGTTACACGTGGTCTGCCACTGCGAGGACAATCAGCTGTCCGTCCTGTCTCCCTGTAGCGCTGTCTTAGGCGTCTCACAGTACGAACATTGCAATTTATTGCCCTGGCCACATCTACAGTCCTCATGCCTCCTTGCAGCACGCCTAAGGCACGTTCACGCAGATGAGCAGGGACCCTGGGCATCTATTTTTTTTTTTTTTCAGAGTCAGTAGAAAGGCCTCTTTAGTGTACTAAGTTTTCATAACTGTGACCTTAACTGCCAACCATCTGTAAGCTGTTAGTGTCTTAACAACCATTCCACAGGTGCATGTTCATTCATTGTTTATGGTTCATTGAACAAGCATGGGAAACAGTGTTTAAACCCTTTACAATGAAGATCTGTGAAGTTATTTGGATTTTTACAAATTATCTTTGAAAGACAGGGTCCTGAAAAAGGGACGTTTATTTTTTTGCTCAGTTTACATTACAACATCTCCCATCTGTTGTTCTACTTGCCTTGCTGAAAGGGTTGAATGTCAGTCAGGCCGAAGCTGCTTCCTCAAAGAGAGAAAAAGAGAGAGCGGGAGAGATTGTGCCTTGGGATCAAATTGTTAATCTCTGGTGATTGGCTTGTGTAACACAACAAATCTCTCTCTTGTTAAAACATTTGAGCCAACTTCAGTCCATCGACTTTGGCGCTTCTGCCACATTCTTTATTTTCTGGATGCATTTATTGTGCCTAGGGCAACAGGTGGCAATTTTACAGCCTGACCCTCTACATCAGGGTTGCCCAACCAGTTGATCGCGATCGACTGGTCGATCACAGTGTCTTTGTCAGTCGATCATGAGATGATTATACATCTATTAAAATTCAGCAACACAAATCAATGCCTATAATCTCTTTCTGTTTTAACGTTCGACAGTTAAATGTCTGAAAAGTCACATGATTTACATCAAATATGACCAGTCCCTGCCCACTTATTGACGTATGCCTAATTCATCACCAAGCTTTGTGCGGGAAGATGTTAAATATGAAAGAGGTGATGGATGTTGCGATGAAGATTGTGTGTTCTATTCCAACAAGAAGCCTACAGCGGAGGCTATTTCACGCTCACTTAGGAGAGACTGAAGCGGAGCACACAGACCTGCTGCTGCACACGGATGTGCGTTGGCTGAGCCGGGGTACATTTTTAGGGAGATTCAGTGAGTTGTTGCCTGAAATCAAGGAGTTGCTCAAGGTCTCCAAACATGCAGAATATGCACTGCTAGAGGACACACAGTGGCTCCTGGATTTAGCTTTCTCACTGACCTAACTTACATGCTTAATTAAAGTAATGTAGAGCTACAAGGAAAAGGCAAACATGTAATCGACATGATCAGCTCTGTGAACACTTTTAAATGCAAACTATCACTGCTCACAAGAAAGCTGCAACGTGAGGACCTGCACTTCTTTCAACACATGCATTCAGAACTTGAACATCAGGGCAAGGATACAGCACAGCTTGACAGTGCACATTGCGTGGAGCAAGTCCAGAGCATCTTGTCTGAGTTTGACAGTCGTTTCACTGACTTTGCATCACTTGAGCTTATTGCCACTTATATGTGCTTTCCGTTTGGCCAGACATAAATGTGGAAGTCATTGCCTCCAAAATGGGATCACGTTTTCAGTTGGACACAACTATAGCAGAAACTGACACTCACCCTTCAAAATGACATTCAGCTGAAATCCAGGGCAGCCACTGAGATGAAGGAAGAGTTCTGGGAGCTACTTCTAGAGGAGAAGTATCCCAACATAAGAAGATGTGCTCTCAACTTATCAGCCCTTTGTGGATCAACCTACCGCTGCATTTTCTCACATGAAGATAATAAAGTCTAAGTACAGATCTACTATGTCTGATGAACACCTGTTATTGGTCCACATTATATTTGGGTATCAAATACGTATCATAGCAGCAGGTCCATAGTCAGTGGTGTGTTGCATTTCATACATTTTGTTGGTTGGTTTAGATTTAGAGACTGGTAGATCTCATTAGGCTGGCAAATGTAAAAGTAGATCTCACGTTAAAGAAGGTTGGGCACACCTGCACTACATCATCCAGAAGCGCGACCACTGCCACCACCGGTGCTTCAAGGCACTTGACGTCATCCACAAGTGGAACCACTGCCACCACTGGTGCAGCGAGAACCTCTACTTCAGGGATGGGCAACTTTGATGGGGGTGGGGGGCACAAAAAATCTAAACTAATTTTGAGGGGGCGCAGTTGCTCGTTAATCTCTGGTGATTGGCTTGTGTAACACAACAATCTCTCTCTTGTTAAAACATTTGAGCCAACTAAACTATCTCCGGCGCGGACAGAGATGGCCGCCTCGCTTCGCATTCTTAGGAAACTATGCAGTATTTTGTTTTTTTATGTGTTATTTCTTACATTGTTACCCCCGGTAATCTTAGGTTTTATTACATACAGTCGGAAGAACTATTGGATATAAGAGCAACGTCAACTCAACAACATTACGACCAGGAATACGACTTTCCCGAAGCAGACACTCTGTTTTGCCCACCACCCAAAACAATGACGCCGTAGAAGGGGCAGACGAAGTGGTCTTCTGGTCAGGCTCCATAGACGGGCACATCGCGCACCGCTCCCGAGCATACTACTCGCCAATGTCCAGTTTCTTGACAACAAGGTAGACGAAATCCGTGCAAGGGTAGCCTTCCAGTGAGACATCAAAGACTGTAACGTTCTTTGTTTCACGGAAATATGGCTCACTAAAAACACGCTATCGGAGTCGGTACAACCAGCTGGTTTCTTTACGCATCGCGCCGACAGAAACAAGCATCTTTCTGGTAAGAAGAAGGGCGGGGGTGTATGCCTTATGATTAACGAGACATGGTGTGATCATAACAACATACAGGAACTCAAGTCCTTCTGTTCACCTGACTTAGAATTGCTCACAATCAAATGCCGACCGCATTATCTACCTAGAGAATTCTCTTCGATTATAACCACAGCCGCGTATATCCCCCCCAAGCAGACACATCGATGGCCTTGAACAAACTTCATTTGACTCTATGTAAACTGGAAACCACATATCCTGAGGCTGCATTTATTGTAGCTGGGGATTTTAACAAGGCTAATCTGAAAACAAGGCTCCCTAAATTATATCAGCATATCGATTGCGCTACCAGGGCTGGCAAAACCCTAGATCATTGTTATTCTAACTTCCTCGACGCATATAAGGCCGTCCCTCTCCTTTCGGAAGAGCTGACCACGACTCCATTTTGTTGCTTCCAGCCTATAGACAGAAACTAAAACAGGAAGCTCCCGTGCTCAGGTCTGTTCAACGCTTCAAGATTGCTTCGATCACGTGGACTGGGATATGTTCCGCATTGCGGCGAACAACAACATTGATGAATACGCTGATTCGGTGAGCGGGTTTATTAGCAAGTGCATTGGCGATTTCGTACCCACAGCGTCTATTAAAACATCCCCAAACCAGAAACCGTGGATTGATGGCAGCATTCGCTCAAAACTGAAAGCGCGAACCACTGCTTTTAATCAGGGCAAGGTGACCAGAAATATGACCGAATACAAACAGTGTAGCTATTCCCTCCGCAAGGCAATCAAACAAGCTAAGCGTCAGTATAGCTTGTTTGTATAAGCAATTCAACGGCTCAGACACGAGAGGTATGTGGCAGGGTCTACAGTCAATCACGGACTATAAAAGGAAAACAAGCCCCGTCGCGGACCAGGATGTCTTGCTCCCAGACAGACTAAACAACTTCTTTGCTCGCTTTGAGGACAATACACTGCCACTGACAAGGCCCGCTACCAAAACCTACAGGCTCTCCTTCACTGCAGCCAAAGTGCAGTGAAGGACCGACCCTGGGTCTCGACCCTGCCCTGTGGAACTTGGTCCTGGACTTCCTTACGGGCCGCCCCCAGGTGGTGAGGGTAGGTAATAACATCTCCACCACGCTGATCCTCAACACTGGGGCCCCACAAGGGTGCGTTCTCAGCCCTCTCCTGTACTCTCTGTTCACCCACGACTACTTGGCCATGCACGCCTCCAACTCAATCATCAAGTTTGCAGACGACACTACAGTGGTAGGCTTGATTACCAACAACGACGAGACGGCCTACAGGGAGGAGGTGAGGGCCCTCGGAGTGTGGTGTCAGGAAAATAACCTCACACTCAACGTCAACAAAACAAAGGAGATGATTGTGGACTTCAGGAAACAGCAGAGGGAGCACCCCCCTATCCACATCGATGGGACAGTAGTGGAGAGGGTAGAAAGTTTTAAGTTCCTCAGCGTACACATCACGGACAAACTGAGATGGTCCAACCACACAGACAGTGTGGGGAAGAATGCGCAGCAGCTTCTCTTCAACCTCAGGAGGCTGAAGAAATTCAGCTTGTCACCAAAAACACTCACAAACTTTTACAGATGCACAATCGAGAGCATCCTGTCGGGCTGTATCACCGCCTGGTACGGCAACTGCTCCACCCATAACCATAAGGCTCTCCAGAGGGTAGTGAGGTCTGCACAACGCATCACCGGGAAACTACCTGCCCTCCAGGACACATACACCACCCGATGTCACAGGAAGGCCAAAAAGATCATCAAGGACAACAACCACCCGAGCCACTGCCTGTTCACCCCGTTATCATCCAGAAGGCGAGGTAAGTACAGGTGCATCAAAGCAGGGACCGAGAGACTGAAAAACAGCTTCTATCTGAAGGCCATCAGACTGTTAAACAGCCATCACTAACATTGAGTGGCTGCTGCCAACATACTGACTTAACTCCAGCCACTTTAATAATGGAAAAATGTATGTAACAAATGTATCATACATATTCTTATTCATTCCTTTACACTTGTGTGTATAAGGTAATTGTTGTGAAATTGTTAGGTTAGATTTTTCATTGGATATTACTGCATTGTCGGAACTAGAAGCACAAGCATTTCGCTACACTCGCATTAACATCTGCTAACCATGTGTATGTGACAAATAAAAAAATAGATTTGATTGATTCGGGTCTGCGTAGCCACATACATACCTCCCTTTGCAGCTAATTTCTTGCAATTCTGCACATTTTGACATAGGGGCGGAAAGAAATGTTTGCCGTTTTTAAAATGATGTCTGAGTGAAGATGTTGTCTTTTGTCACATACACCGGATAGGTGCAGTGAAATGTGTTGTTTCACAAGGTCGGCCATAGTAGTACAGTGCCCCTGGAGCAAAGGCTACCTGCCGCCTGGCTAACAAAATCCACAAACAAAAACAATGGGCCCCACGGCCAGTAATTCGACCATGGTAATTGACTTACTATCAGTGACTGACAAAACAAGAGACCTACTGCTGATGCACAACCACATTTCAAAATTGCACCTTTATTTTTAGTGTATTCTACTATTCTAACTCGCAACTATGTTGAGACCCCGACTGAGTGCAACAACAGTTCAACATTCACCTTTTTCTACTATTTTGTCAAGTCTACTCACACAATTTAATGCATACGTTGGATATCCAACGTATGCAACACCCAGAACGCACTGCAACTGCCTCTGCAACACATTGCTGCAAGGCAAACACCGCGTTGCATTGGAAATGAATGGACTTCTGGTGTACTAAAACTCAATGACACGGTCAGTGTGATCGAGGCGTTACAAAATGCTACTGCGGTTACACGTTTAGTGCTCTCAGTAATCCTCTCCATCAGCCCAGGGAGAAGATGAGCTGGGCTGGGTGGATTTGTAAGGTTTTCATTGTAGACACCTTTCCGGCCACTTAATTTCGCCTCCTGGGTTTATCCTACAAGTATGGCCAAAGCGTGACAATACCTCAGCTTGTAGAAGACATGGTAATCTACACCAGCAGCAAGTAATTTGGTTAGGGGAAGTGGATGCCAAAGGGTAACATGTTCAAGTACCATCCTGAAAAGTGGCATCCCGCCGAGAAATGGACATATGCCCGGATGGTGTATCGGATGAGAAAGTACAAACACATGTCCATATTTTTTTGAAGGGGATGGTCCCTGGGAGAGAGCCATCTCCTGTATGTTGAGTGCCATAATGATGTGACACAATCCTGGCTTAACCATTCTCCAGACCTGCCAGAGCCAGTCTCCCATCGGACCCAACTGTCCGTCATCATCATCTGCCATAGCACATTGTCTCCATTTCACTGTCTGCCCTGTACAAAGGACAAACACCGCACGCCAGGCCCAAAGACATAATAAATCTGCTGCTCCGTCCATTTCCTATAACACTCATGTCAGTCAGTGATAGAAGGAAGGTTACCCCCTTCCAGAATAAACAAACAAAAACAAACAGGGGGGGTGGGGTTTTGTTGTTGACACAAACTGGGGATCAAACCGAGATTAAAGCAAGTGGACAATCAAGCAACATATTCTAGAACAAAGAAGCCATCCTCTCTATAAAACAGTTGGAAGAGAAAAACATTCTAAGTTTTATGATCATGTGTAGACCAGAGTAGGGGTGGGCTCAGTGGATGTGGAGTGATGCCCCCGAGTCATTCTGCATGCAGACTTTCACCAGGGACCTCTGATGTGGCCAGTAACATGAGAGGACCCATCCAGCAAAACCCCAGAGGGGACATAAACCCTGAGAACCAGCCAGATGCGACACTAGGGACACACTGCCTTTACAACCAGTGTGAAAGAGCAAAAGGCTCAAATCCAATCTGGGTAGGTCCGCTCGAGCACCCAAGTGGGTCTGGGCTTTTTTAAGGATAGGCCATGAATGTGGCTGCAAGTATTAATCTGCAAGGCCTGTTTTTTTCTATTAACATCTACCTCTAATCTGAAAGGGAAGTTCTGGAGGTCTTCCTCAGTAAGACAAAAACCAAGACAAAATATTTGGTTTACTGCTATATGTGAGTGGATACATCTTCATTCCCTCAATTGCTCACTGCCAAGAATAATAAAGAATAATAATAAAATAGGCACACAAGTCTGAATGGAAGCTTTGAAAATGACAACATTGACTGCCATAATGTGCTCAATCATGGCTGGCATGTATTCAACAATGTTGCAACAAGTCAGAGGAAAATGACAGGAGAAGGAGAATTTGAAAATTAAATATAAAATGGTAGATTAGGCTGCTACTAAATGAAAACGTTTTAACGTTTCACTTAGAAGCACCGATTGAAGTTGTTTTCAATAAAGCTATTAGCAAGTGTTTGGGTAAATAGGAGCTAAATAAATCTAGATGGTTGTGTGTCTAGAGTTATGGTCGTCTGTTGGTCCATCTCTAAGCAGCAAGTGGTCTTAGCCTATCTACATTTGTCAGCATGTAGCGAGGCTGTTGCAGACAGCTAGATATGGATTAGAATGGCCTTCCTCTGCCCAAGTGTGTTTAATTGTGAAATAAATGTGTTTTCATTCTTTTTTCAAATCAGTCGCAGCAATTGAAAAGGGAACCCATTCTGAAACATGAGACAGGACGGAAATAGATGTCCCAAAAGATGAGAGGAACAATCCACTTCAAAGCGTGGAGAGGAACAATCCACTTCAAAGCGTGGTATCCGATTGAGATTTTCCACGCTTGCGGTATTTGAGAGGACAGAGAAGACATTTTCTAAGGCGGAAATAAACGTGATACTTCCTCACAAGCCCTTATGAAAACAGTGTGTGTTTGGCAGAGCTTTCTCTACACCGTCAAATGGCTTTTGTGGCGTTTGTGTACCCTGTCCGTACGGCTTTGAGATGATTGACATTGTCTGCACCAAGTGTGTTTCTAAATATCTGTGACACCTGAAGATCCAGATGAAGAGCTTTCCAAGGGCAGGAGCTCAGAGTTTACTCACTCACACAGGGCTAATCTCCTCATCCAATCGTACTCTATTTCTGTCACCCCTGAAAGTTCTGGGTGATAATGTTTGTGTTATTCTGGCCTCTTTTCCTCTTCCTACTTAGTCTCATTCCGTGCTCTCTGTCTCATTCTCTATCTGGCATGCAGGCACACAAAGATGCAGGCACACAAAGATGTGTGCACGCACGTACACATGCACACACACCAGTACCCAGATCATTTACAAGTGTATTTCAATTTTTGCAAAATGGGAACACTCTCTCTTCATGTCTCTTTCACACCTTTTTTTTCTCTTCCGTTTCAATGGCTTCCATTACATGCTGTTCTCTCCTGCTTTGTTCTTTCCTGCTCTGGTCCTACTTTGCTTCATCTCATGGATCCCCATAATGGTTTTAAAGGCCTGCTGGGCCATGCCAACTCTGCCAGTTTGGTACCACATCAAATACCCTCTGTCTGTGGGCATCCGGCTTCATCCTGCACCTCTGCCATCACACCAGCTATGCAGTGCCAATGGGCACCTCAATGTAGCACAGCCCTGCTTTATTCTCAGTATAAGGCAGCTAGGACTATTATATTATGCATGGTGCGTGGGATTGGTTACGCAAGCTTTGGAAGCATCTCCAAAGCTTCCAATTCCACGAGCTCTCTTCCTGTTATTGAGTTTGTCTTAATGAATGAAAGGGGATAGTGCCTTGGTGTTCGTTCATTCATTACTCGCTGTTGAAATGTACACTATGGCTACATGTTAAAGCCCATTTGGAAAATAATGCAAACATTGGGGTGAAGGAACGTTTATATTTTGTTATATTGTGGTGTGGTGCAGGGGCTCGCCAACCTTGTTGTGAGGTGGCAATGCTTCCCTATTTGATACACATCATTAGTTTGAATCTTAAGACTGATATGAATGTTTTTCCGTTGCGCTACGGTATCACCGGAGAATATTGCAGCGAAAATGTGGATAGATGCAGTGGCAGCGGACATTTCAATGACGTTTTAGTCGTTTAGCAGACACTCTTATCCAAAGCAATGTAGCACTTCCAGCAGTCAAATGATCAAAAGCATCCTCTTTGGCCTCATGGGTGGAATGTTATTAATACATAGTATACCGTACAGAGACAGCACAGCTCACTGCCTACAGTAATTTAAGTAATTTAAGCAATGTTAAAAGTTCATAAACAACATGTTAATTAATATAATGCATGCTATTTAGTGGGTGATTTTATCCAAAGATACTTACAGTCATGCATGCATATAACATATGGGTGGTCCTGGGAATCGAACCCACTATCCTGGCATTGCAATCCCCTGCCTCTACCAACTGAGTACTGCATTAACAGTATTGGTTTCTTAGATAAGAGAGAATAGGAGCTTGTCTGAAAGTCATGTGATATGACATTGGATCTTAGATAGTATCTAACAGGAGCAGCCTGGATATCGGGTTACTTTGCTCTACTGTGTACAGTATAATTAGGGCTCTGTGTTTTGCGCAAGCATGCGACATAGCAAGATTGCATCCTGTTTTTTTAAACCTTATCCAGAAATGAGAATTACAAATTTGACATATTAGTCATTTAGCAGATGCTCTTATCCAGAGCGACTTACAGTAGTGAGTGCATACATTTTCGTACTTTTTTTTACACCAAAACTGAAGGATGAGGATGTTGCTTAACATCTGACATAAGAAAAACAGGACTGTTTGATGAAAAAGGTTTAAGAAGTAAAGGTTCACATCCAGGCATGTCACATGATTGCGCACAACACATGGCCCTAAAATATAATACGTTTAATTGGTAATTGGAGTAAAAGGAATGGGAAATGATTGTAAAAGCATAGCCTTTCTGTCTGTATACTCTTCCCACTCTCATGAGCAACAGCTTAAATAAGATAACAGTATTTATACCAGTAATATAGTTACTAGAAAGAGTTATCTAAGCAGAGTTAGCGGAGGATTATTTTCCTAATTTATAAGTTCTAGTTTGTTTGTTTTTTCTAGTTTCTCTCTCCTAGTCCAAATGACTCCCCCTGTTTTTGAAGTGAAAATATTTGAATCGACTCCCCCTGTTTTTGAAGTGAAAATATTTGATTCAAAAGCTTGTTATACAACGCCTAGGGTGTCTCTGACCAACCAATTTCACAAAACCCTTTCATGGCTGTTGTAATTACAATGTTGGGTCCATGGCTAAGATGAGCTCCGATACCTAGGCGTTTTGGCTATGAGTTTTTCAGAGCACAACACAATACTTCAGTAATGAAATGGTAATGGGCTAATTATGTAAAACATAGCAGGAGCATCAGAAGCGCAGCCCGATAGTGTGTCTGTTGTATATGCCCTCTAGGCTCTATGCGCCGCTCTGGAGATGTCACGCTCTGATCTGTTTCACCTGTCTTTGTGATTGTCTCCACCCCACTCCATGTGTCGCCCATCTTCCCCATTATCCCCTGTGTATTTATACCTGTCTTCTCTGTTTGTCTGTTGCCAGTTCGTCTTGTTTGTCAAGCTTACTAGCGTTTGTCCTGTTTTTTCCCCAGTCTCTCTTTTTTCCGCCTACCTGGTTTTGTCCCTCCCCTGTCCCGTCTCTGTACCCGCCTGCCTCACCACTCTGCCTGCCCCTGATCCTGAGCCTGCCTGCCAACCTGTACCCTTGTCCCTTCTCTGGATTATTGACCCCTGCCTGCCTAACCTGTCTCTTGCCTGCCCCTTGGACTATTAAACCATTGTTTATTCAAATTAAACCATTGTTTAAGACCATCTAGGTCTTACCTTGAATCCTGATAGATCTTGCCCAACCAGTTATAAATCTGATTTGCACTTCATATCTTTTCTATATACTACAGCACTTCACATCTTTTCTATATACCTTTTACAACTGTGTTACTGACCCCACAGGACTGCACTGGTACACCGGCATATGGAAGTCCATTGGTTCTAATCTTTCTTGGCTGCTTCTATGGTTGTGGTATACTTCATAGAGAATAGGGGGAAGTGTATGTCAGGATATCAGAGATGGGCAGGGAAAACAGTCAACCAATATGCCCACAACAGCTGGCTGTGATGCTGAGTGCTGACATCTGCATTATCTACTGCAGAAGATTGATTCTGTGATGCCCTATTCCAGGATGTTTAGGTTGGCAGAAATCTTTTAGCTGGACAACATCCAGGATAAGCCAATGGACAGCTGGAACATTGGTTAGCCCCCAATACAAGTAATTTGGAACAAGAAGCGGTATGCTGTAAACCACCGTGAGAGCAATATTGCAAGATTATGTTATAATACTGTTATTGCATCAAATGGTTATTTTATGCAACAGAATAGGAGGATCTTAGAACACTCTAATCTGTGTGTGTTTTACTGAGAATGGGCCTATGGGGGGCTTAATGCTGTCAGAAGATTGACGATGTCTTTGGGTGATAAACCTAACCGCATTCCATAGCATGAGTTGGTGTTTCTGTACTGAGGTACCAGGGTGGAGATGGCTCCAGTATGGATTTGGGGACCAGACCCCTGGTCTCTAAACAATGAGAACAGTCTTTACAGCAGATAATGTCTGCCGTGAATTATTAGTATTTTTCATACAAATCTTAACCTTGTAACCGACCCATTCCATACATCTGTTGTTTGTCATGAACATTCAGGAAGATGTACTTTGCTATACAAAGGTGTTGTATTTTTTGTCTCGGGGCTCTCAACGAATCATCTGAGGGTGATTCGTTGACCAGCCATCATTATCGCAGAGCACTCAATCAATTCACTTTGTATGTGTGTGTTGTATTGACCTACTCCCTTATTAATAAGTGAATAAATATTCCGTTTCAGTATAACTCTGACTTGTGTGATAAGTTTGTCGCTCCTCATTTGATAGTAAAGAAATTGACAATCACACCACACAAACAACATTACTCATTTTACATTTACATTTGACATTTTAGTCATTTAGCAGACACTTTTTTTGTGGTACTGTTTTAACTTCTTGTGGCTGCAGTGGCAGTATTGAGTAGCTTGGATGAAAGGTGCACAGAGGTGCCCAGAGTAAACGACCTGCTCCTCAGTCATAGTTGCTAATATATGCATATTATTATTAGTATTGGATAGAAAACACTCTGAATTATGTCTGTGAGTATAACAGAACTCATATGGCAGGCAAAAACCTGAGAAAAAATCCAAACAGGAAGTGGAAATTATTAGGCTGGTCGATTTTCAACCAAGATCCCATTGAAATCACAGCGAGATATGAATGACTTTTCACTTCCTACGGCTTCCACTAGATGTCAACAGTCTGTAGAACTTTGTCTGATGCCTCTACTGTGAAGGGGGGCCGAATGAGAGAGGAATTAGTCAAGTCTGCCATGACCTGACTATGCTTTCACCATGCGCGTTCACATAAGAGGAAGCTCTGTTCCATCGCTCATCTGAAGTCAATGTAATTCTCCGGTTGTAACGTTATTCAAGATTTATGTTAACAACATTCTAAAGATTGATTCAATACATCGTTTGACATGTTTCTACTGACTGTTACTGAACTTTTGGACATTTCGTCAGCTTTTAGGGAACGCGCTTCGTGACTTTGGAATTGTTTACCAAACGCGCTAACAAAAGTAGCTAATTGGACATAAATAACGGACATTATCGAACAAATCAAGCATTTATTGTGGACCTGGGGTTCCTGGGAGTACATTCTGATGAAGATCATCAAAGGTAAGGAAACATTTATCATGTAATTTCTGGTTTCTGTTGACTCCAACATGGCGGCTAATTTGACTATTGTTCTGAGCGCCGTCTCAGATTATTGCATGGTTTGCTTTTTCCGTAAAGTTTTTTTGAAATCTGACACAGCGGATGCATTGAGAGGTATATCTATAATTCCATGTGTATCATCTACATTTATGATGAGTATTTCTGTTGAAATGATGTGGCTATGCAAAATCACTGGATGTTTTTGGAACTAGTGAATGTAACGCGCCAATGTAAACTCAGATTTTTTTATATAAATATGAACTTTATCAAACAAAACATACATGTATTGTGTAACATGAAGTTCTTTGAGTGTCATCTGATGAAGATCATCAAAGGTTAGTGATTCATTTAATCTCTATTTGTGATTTTTGTGACTCCTATCTTTGGTTGGAAAAATGGCTGTGCTTATTGTGGTTTGGTGTGACCTAACATAATCGTTTGTGGTGCTTTCGCTGAAAAGCATATTTGAAATCGGACACTTTGGTGGGATTAAGAACAAGATTACCTTTAAAATGGTATAAGACACATGTATGTCTGAGGAATTTTAATTATGAGATTTCTGTTGTTTTTAATTTGGCGCCCTGCACTTTCACTGGCTGTTGTCATATCGATCCCGTTACCGGGATGGCAGCCCTAAGAAGTTTTAAGAGGTAGGGTTTCAAATGTTTTTGGAAGATGGGCAGGGACTCTGCTGTCCTTGCTTCAGGGGGAAGCTGGTTCCACCATTGGGGTGCAAAGACAGAGAAAAGCTTGGACTGGGCTGAGCGGGAGCTGCCCTCCCGTAGGGGTGAGAATGCCAAGAGACCTGACGTGGCAGAACATAATACTTGGGTTGGTGTGTAGGTTTTGAGCACAGCCTGAGGGTAGGGAGGGGCATTTCCTATTATTGTTCCATAGGTAAGCACCAATTTTTTTTCATGAGCATGGCCTTATTTCTTTTACAGCATTTTGGATGACTGTCATTCATATTCCATTCACCCAGTTCAATGTTTTTTAGTGTCATGTCCTCAGTACATGCAGCTCATATACAGTACCAGTCAAAAGTCTGGACACACCTACTCATCACCTACTCACCTACTCAAGGGTTTTTCTTTATTTGTACTATTATAATAGCGAAGACATAAAAATATGAAATAACACATATGGAATCACGTAGATACCAAAAAAACTAATCAAAATATAATTTTTGATTCTTCAAAGTAGCCACCCTTTGCCTTAATGACGGTTTTGCATTCTCTCAACAAGGTTCATGAGGTAGTCACCTGGAATGCTTTTCCAACTGTCTTGAAGGAGTTCCCACATATGCTGATTACTTGTTGGCTGCTTTTCCTTCACTCACTGACAGTGCGGTCCAACTCATCCCAAACCATCTCCATTGGGTTGAGGTCGGGTGATTGTGGAGGCCAGGTCATCTGATGCAGCACTCCATCACTCTCCTTCTTGGTCAGATAGCCCTTACACAGCCTGGAGGTGTGTTTTGGGTCTTTGTCCTGTTGATAAACAAATGATAGTCCCACTAAGCGCAAACCAGATGGGATGGCGTATCGCTGCAGAATGTTGGGGTAGCCATGCTGGCTAAGTGTGCCATGAATTATAAATAAGTCACTGACAGTGTCACCAGCAAAGCCCCCCCACACCATCCTACCTCCTCCTCCGTGCTTCACGGTGGGAATAACACATGTGGAGATCATCCGTTAACTTCTCTGCGCTACGAATCCCGTTAGTGGGATCACTTTCCTAAACAACCGCTAGAATTGCAGGGCGCCAAATTCAAAAATATTACTAAAAATATTTATAATCATGCAATCACAAGTGAAATATACCAAGACACAGCTTAGGCTGTTGTTAATCCACCTATTGTGTCAGATTTTGAAAATATGCTTTACTGTGAAAGAAATCCAAGCTTTTGTGAGTGTATCAATCAATGCTACAACAGCTAGCCCCAAATTAGCATGGTCACGAAAGTCAGAAAAGCAATAAAATGAATCGCTTACCTTTGATAATCTTCGGATGTTTGCACTCACGAGACTCCCAGTTACACAACAAATGTTATTTTTGGTCGATAAATATTACTTTTATAACAAAAAAACGCCATTTGGGTTGCGCGTTATGTTCAGAAAACTACAGCCTGGTTCCGGTACTGAAAGGAAGAAGGAAATTCCCTAACGTATCAGATTAAAAATTATTACAAAAAATATTTATAATCATACAATCACAAGTGAAATATACCAAAACACAGCTTAGCTTGTTGTTAATCCACCTATCGTGTCAGATTTTAAAAATATGCTTTGCAACGAAAGCAATCTAAGCTTTTGTGAGTGTATCAATCAATGCTAGAACAGTTAGCCTTATATTAGCTTGGTTAGCTTGGTCACGAAAGTCAGAAAAGCAACAAAAATTAATCGCTTACCTTTGATAATCTTTGGATGTTTGCACTCACGAGACTCCCAGTTACACAACAAATGTTCTTTTTGTTCCATTTGGGTTGCGCGTTATGTTCAGAAAACCAAAGCGTCGTTCCGTTCGACGAACATTCCAAAAAGTATCCGTAATGGTCGTAGAAACATGTCAAATGTTTTTTATAATCAATCCTCAGGTTCTTTTTAACAAACATAATTGATAATATTTCAACCGGACCATAACCTATTCAATAAGAGAGAAAAAACAAATGGAGAGCTCCTCTCTCGCGCGCAGGAACTATTCAGAGGACACCTGACTACTTTTGAAAAATCTCGCAAATTTTTTAAAATAAAAGCCTGAAACTATGTCTAAAGCCTGGTCACAGCCTGAGGAAGCCATTGGAAAATGAATCTGGTTGATACCCCTTTAAATGGAAGGAAGACAGGCCAGGAAACAGATTTTAAAAAAAATCACTTCTGGGTTAGATTTTCTCAGGTTTTTGCCTGCAGAATCAGTTTTGTTATACTCACAGACAATATTTTGACAGTTTTGGAAACTTTGGAGTGTTTTCTATCCTAATCTGTAAATTATATGCATATGCTACGATCTGGACCTTCTTTGGGGCACCCCCCCCTTCTTCTCAATTTCCGCCTAAAGACATACCCTAATCTAACTGCCTGTAGCTCAGGCTCAGAAGCAAGGATATACATATTCTTGGTATCATTTGAAAGGAAACACTCTGAATTTCGTGGAAATGTGAATTGAATGTAGGAGAATATAACACAATAGATCTGGTAGAAGAAAATACAAGGAATTAAACATACGTTTTCTGTTTTTTATTGTTGCTGCATCATCTTTCAAATGACCAAGAACAGCCAAACATACAGATAGGATGCTGTGGATGATTTGAATGATTTGAATGAGGAAAATAAGATGGCAACAATAGCTGAGCAAAGTTTTAGACAGATAACTTAAAAAATGAGCGAGCTACATGACATTGAGCATGAAGTCACCCAGGTGTCCCACACAAATGTACCCAAGTGGCCGAATTGGTACAGTGATACATTTTGAAGGAAAGAACTATAAACAAAATACATAAATGCTATTCTAACACACCCACAAAAAAAAAATAGATATATATGAAAAAAATAATTAAAATAAATAAATAATAACAAACAAACAAACAAACAAGGGTAACTATTTACACATTTTCTATTTACAATATTGTGAAGACCCTCAGTCCTCTACACAATATTGTGCTGCTGGTGCCATGGCCCATAGCAGTCTCTTTCTGCTGTAAAGCAGAGGCTTACTGAACAGGTGGTGCAGGTGATGGGGCATTTCCTGTGACAAAGCGCACAACGACGTCTCCCTACTGTGCCCTTTTTGCCCTGAGGCACATTCATGCCTGCAGAGATGAATCTGGGCAGGTGAACACCACTGGTTGTGGTGTTCACAGACTCTAGACTTTGTTTTAGCTTTTCCTGATTTATTCGCCATAATTTAAATATATAAACTTGTTGAAAATGCTCTTGAATATGTACTGCTATGCGTTACACTCGTGGCTCCATCAAGTAGGATTTGCAATGGCGAATGAACCTCTTTTGCGCCAGAGTTTACGACAAAGGTTGGTCTTCAAACGTATAACCATTACATATTGCCGTTTACCTCAGCTCATTGGTTATCTTCCAAGCTAGATTTCAAGATGATCAGTGGTCATTGGGCCAAAATACAGTCAATCAACGATAGACCGGTCCTACCATTGGTGCGCAATGAGGTCATTGATTGGTGTCTTCCAATCGGTTTGTTTCGGTCAATACGTCCCGGGAAAAGAGCCATCATGTATGGTTGTGTTAGTAACAACCAGAGGATTGTAATTACCACGAACGCTTCATCCAAAGTTGAATGAGACGGAAATCACGACGCAACCGGTTTACAAATGTTTCGTGTTAGGCTATAAAAATGTATTTGATCAAACAAAACGAACATTCGCTGTGTAGTTAGGACACTTGGCATTGCCACCAGAGGAAGATCTTCAATGATAAGCGATTTATTTTATTGTTTTTTCTGACCTTCGTGACACTAATGCTTGGTTGGAAAATGCTAGTAATACTTGTGTGTGTGGGGCGCCGTCCTCAGAAAATCGCAAACCTTTTTGAAATCTGACACAGCGGCTGGATTAATAAGACGTTCATCTTTTAAATGATGTAAGATACATGCATTTACAAGAATGTTTAATACAACGAATGGTGTATTTAAAATGTTAGCTCTCTGCAGTTTCACTGGATGTTGGCCTGGTGGGACGTTAGCGTCTCACCTACCCTAGAGAAGTTAATGCAACCGCTGTGTCAGATTTCAAAACAACTTTACGGAAAAATAAACCATGCAATAATCTGAGACGGAGCTCAGAACAATAGCCAAATTAGCCGCCATGTTGGACTCAACAGAAACCAGAAAATACATGATAAATGTTTCCTTACCTTTGATGAACTTCATCAGAATGCAGTCCTAGGAATCCCAGGTCCACAATAAATGCTTGATTTGTTCGATAATGTCTGTTATTTATGTCCAATTAGCTACTTTCGAATTGTTTACCAAACGCCCTAACCAAAGTCTCAAAGCGCGTCCACTATAACGTGACGAAATGTCCAAAAGTTCCGTTACAGTCAGTAGAAACATGTCAAACGATGTACTGAATCAATCTTTAGAATGTTGTTAACATACATCTTGAATAACGTTCCAACCGGAGAATTACATCGACTTCAATTGACCGATGGAACAGAGCTCACTCTCACGTGAACGCGCCAGTTCAATGCGTGGGCACCTCATGGAAGTGATTACTCATTCCTGTCTCCTTCGGCCCCCCTTCACATTAGAGTCATCAGACTAAGTTCTATTGACTGTTGACATCCAGTGGAAGCCGTAGGAAGTGAAAACCCATCCATATCTCTCTGTATTTTCAATGAGAGCTTGGTTGAAAATCTGGCACCCCCAGAAAATATCCAAACAGGAAGTGGAACTTCTCAGGTTTTTGCCTGCCATATGAGTTCTGTTATACTCACAGACATACTTCAAACAGTTTTAGAAACTTCAGAGTGTTTTCTATCCAATACTAATAATACTATGCATATATTAGCAACTATGACATAGGAGCAGGCCGTTTACTCTGGGCACCTCTGTGCACCTTTCATCCAAGCTACTCAATACTGCCCCTTCAGCCATAAGAAGTTAAAACATGACGGTCAGTCAATTCGGAAAATTCTCAAGAACTTTGAAAGTTTCTTCAGGTGCAGTCGCAAAAACCATCAAGAGCTATGATGAAACTGGCTCTCATGAGGGTCGCCACAGGAAATGAAGACCCAGAGTTACCTCAGCTGCAGACGATAAGTTCATTAGAGTTATCTGCACCTCAGATTGCAGTCCAAATAAATGCTTCACAGAGTTCAAGTAACAGACACATCTCAACATCAACTGTTCAGAGGAGACTGCGAGAATCAGGCCTTCATGGTCGAACTGCTGCAAAGAAACCAGTACTAAACGACACCAATAAGAAAAAGAGACACGAGTAATGGACATTTAGACCGGTGTAAATCTGTCCTTTGGTCTGATGAGTCCAAATTTTTGATTTGTGAGACGCAGAGTTGGTGAACGGATGATCTCCGCATATGTGGTTCCCACCATGAAGCATGGAGGAGGAGGTGTGATGGTGTGGGGGTGCTTTGCTGGTGACACTGTCAGGGATTTATTTAGAATTCATGGCACACTTAACCAGCATGGCTACCACAGCATTCAGCGATATGCCATCCAATCTGGTTTGCGCTTAGTGCTTATCATTTGTTTTTTCAACAGGACAATGACCCAAAACACACCTCCAGGCTGTGTAAGGGCTATCTGACCAGGGAGAGTGATGGAGTGTTGCATCAGATGACCTGGCACCATCTCCCAATTGAGATGGTTTGGGATGAGTTGGACCGCAGAGTGAAGGAAAAGCAGCCGAAAAGCAGCCAACAAGTGCTCAGCACATGTGGGAACTCCTTCAAGACAGTTGGAAAAGCATTCCTCATGATGCTGTTTGAGAGAATGCCAAGATTGTGCAAAGCTGTCATCAAGCAGAAGATGGCTGCTTTGAAGAATCTAAACTGTAAAATATATTTTTATTTGTTTAACACTTTTTTGGTTACTACATGATTCCTAGGAGGTGGAGAAGGAGAGGTAATTTGGGGACTGCGATATGTAGGTGCTTTATCTCCCCGCCAGCCCATTGAATGGCCAAATTAAACCCTCCCAGCTGAGCGCTCCGACCGACACACTGGCTCCATATGACTCCAGTAAAACATCATTATCACTGGTGATGAATGGGGTTGGGGGGATACAATCAGAGACTAGGTGGCCATTTTGTGCCAAGAGTCGCTTTGTCAAGTATTGCACTTTGTAGCCTACTAGCTTGCCATTGCATTACATGACATAGGAGTTGGTAGATACTACAATGTTATGATAAGGCACTGATTAGCATGCTCTCTGTGGTGAGGCAGGTGAAGAGGTAGTTGCCTTCCATATATATAAACCCTTCCATGTAATAAAGGGAGGTTGGCTCATGAAGACAAATGTACGGCATAGTGCTCCAGCAGTCTGAGTGATCAGCCTTCAGTCAGAAAAATGTAATTTAAATCAATCAGTTTAAAGCCATCTCTTTCAGTCAGTCATCAAAGGTGTGATTGTACTTTTTTATTCAACAATCAATTGCCAAGTGCCAAGTAGACCGACAGTCAGTCACTCGAATGCTGCATCAGTGCTGGCATCGGCAGCCGGCTGAGGCTTTACAACTTTCAACTGTGCTATTCACAGCCAGATTCACCCTGTGTTTGGTAGCATGACAGCAAACGTGATTTCTTTATCTATCATTGAATACACACACTCACCAACTTTAATACAGAAGGCAGCAGACCAAAATACAACACCAAGCATATGGATCAGGCACACAGCTCTACTCATGCTGCTTTCTTTCTTACTCTGGTTCATTTTAACACAGACCAACTTTGATACAGAGACCAAAATACAACAGCAAGCATACGGATCAGCCGCTCTTGATCTCTATGCATGATTTCTTCTCTTACTCTCGCTCTCTTTATCTTACTCTTTCTCCCTCTGGTTCATTTTAACACTCACCAACGTTGATACAGGAGGAGGCAAAGACAAAAAATACAATCCCAAGCATATGGTGGCCATCCATGCTTCTTTCTCTCAATCTCTTTGTCTTTCTCTGTCTTCTAGGTGAAGGCATGATAATAAAGACCAGGGCTGTTTCAGAGAGCTTGCATTGGAGTTGTTCAGTCTCATTTGCTCATGTAGGGAAGGGATGGGGAATGGGTATCTTAAGTTTTGTGGCTGTCAGATAGCTTGGTTGGAACGGAGATTAAATTAAGATCATATTGCTTGATAGCTGTTTCCAACTAGGATATTTCCCTGGGAATGTATTTTTGGATTGGAAAATCCACAATGGGACACTAACACTGATATTTTGATATACTCAATATAAATACCTATATCTCAGGGTCCTTTATGTCATTTTGTCACTAGGTTATACACAAAGTACTCTACAAGATCAACCACATCATATAGCTGGTGAAGGATAAACTGTTTGAGGTAACATCACTGGTACACCAAGGCATTTTTTTACTAAAATGCTTCTAATAAGTTGGACTCAAAGTAAATTAAAAGTAATTATTACTTAGTGTGTGGTACTGACTTAAAACAAAATGAGAAGTCACGTTAACTACTACAAGTACATTTTGGGGAATTGCATGTACATTGGGTGATTAATTGATCACTCTTATGCCACACAGAGATAAATAATACATGTTCTAAACTAATCTAATCATTTAGTTAGATTTTTAGCACCAGTTACTGAAATGGCTGTTCCAGTTTAAAGGGCTTAGTCTCCTCACACTGTTCCTAACCCTGGCAGTTGTTATGAATGCAGGCAGTGGTGGAAAAAGTACCCAATTGTCATACTTGAGTAGAACTAGACACCTTAACTTAAAATTACTAAAGTAAAAGTCACCCAGTCAAATTCTACTTCAGTAAAAGTATTTGGTTTAAAATATACTGAAGTATCAAAAGTTACAGAAATTTCTCAAATATACTTAAGTATCAACATTAGAAGTATAAATAATTTCAAATTCCTTATATTAA
Organism: Salvelinus namaycush; assembly: GCF_016432855.1. Taxonomy (NCBI): domain Eukaryota; kingdom Metazoa; phylum Chordata; class Actinopteri; order Salmoniformes; family Salmonidae; genus Salvelinus; species Salvelinus namaycush. The sequence continues at coordinate 1,497,496 of NC_052347.1, read as the reverse complement.
GCAAACCAGATTTGTTTTTTACATTTATGGATAGCCAGGGCCACACTCCAACACGCAGATATAATTTACAAACAAAGTGTCAGGACCCGGTTACGAACTCAGGTCTCCGGTGAGAGAAACAGTCACTTAACAAACTGAGACACTAATAGTCGGCAGAACCCAGAAGATGAGGCAGACACAGCAGTACTTGAGACGGTGTTTTAATAAAGTAAAAAGGAAAGTTCTTCAGGCAAAAATATAAATCCACAACGTCATAAGTAATTCCAAGAGAAAAAAGGTAAATCCACAAAGTGGAAAGTACAGCAGGGAAACAACCTCAAAAGATTAAACAAAAAATGAATAAACGAGAACAAAACCAGAGTACCTCAAGAGAATCCAACTGGAGTAACAAATGATCACAGCATGGCTGGGTGCTAACATTCAAACACAGAGCAAAGAACTGAGGAAAACTAAGGGTTTAAATACATTCAAGGGAAACGAGGCACAGGTGCAAATAATAACTGGAAACAAGGGAAAAACAAAAGGGTCAAAAAAGCAAAATGGGGGCATCTAGTGACCAAAACCGGAACAATCCTGGCCAAATCCTGACACAAAGCATTTGTGTTTAGTGAGTCCGCCAGATCAGATGCAGTAGGGATGACAATTAATTAAACCATTTTCCTGTCCTGGTATGCATTCAAAATGTAACGAGTACTTTTGGGTGTCAGGGAAATGTATGGAGTAAAAAGTATATTATTTTAATGTAGTGAAGTAAAAGTTGTCAAAAATATAAATAGTAAAGTAAAGTACAGATACCCCAAAAAATGAATTAAGTAGTACTTTAAAGTATTTTTCCTTAAAGTGACTATGCATATATGATGACCAGAGAGTAGCAGTAGCGTAAAAGAGGGGTTGGCGGGTGGTGGGACACAATGCAGATAGCCCGGTTAGCCAATATGCGGGAGCACTGGTTGGTCAGGCCAATTGAGGTAGTACGTACATGAATGGATACTTAAAGTGACTATGCATATATGGTAAACAGAGAGTAGCAGCAGCGTAAGAGGGGTTGGGAGGTCTGTTATCACATTCAAGTCTAACACTGCTCAATCTTAATTTTATTTTGGATCATTTGTTTAATAAATCAAGATCTCAAAATGTTATTTTAAGTCATCTTGCATCAATGTAAAGTTTTGAATCATATTTACTATATAAAAGGAAAAGCGGCTGTCATTCGCTCAGCTAGGATATAATTTAACCGATTTCTTTCAAATATATTTTTATTATTATTTAAATAACAGCACAATTAACCACACATCCAATGTACAGTATAAAGATGTTGTGACAGTGGAAGGTATGGGTGGCTGCCTCCCCAGCACATCCCTGTGGCAGTCAGTACAGTATGTTATTGAAACTACTGAAATAGAAAACAAAATATCCTCGACATGAACAAATCAAGCCATATGTTTACACAGCATTAATATCAAACAATAAAGAGAACAATGATGACTGGCAAAGTAGTGTGCTGCCTAAGGCAGAACTGGCAATGCTGTTATAATGACTTCGAAGCTATCTTTTCTGTGTTCTTAAAGTAGCTTGTGCTAATCTTTCTCCAGAGTATTGGGGAAATGCCCAACAAAAACAAGGCCAGGCATTGAGGATAGATCCATACAAACAACTTTGCCCAGAACCTGCTGCAGAGTGACAACAACCATCCGTACAGGGGTTTCCAGAAGGGGCACAATATGAAAACATGTGCCACTTGTTGCATAATCTTGCAACAGGCAGATATCTGCACTCTCAAATTCACAAACAAGTGCTAACATGGAAGAGTTGCCAGATTCTTCATATGTGAAAAAGAACTCCACTTGGCCATACTTGATCTGTGTCCCTTTACGATATAGAATAGTGAAGTTGTTTCTTCTTTTGTCTTTCTTGTAATGTCTGGATGTGAGCTGCATTCTACCAACCTGAGCCCGTTGAAAGGCTCTCAGAGTTCTGTTTTGAATGGGGTGACCAACACACTCCTCCAAGGCAGTCCGATTGTCTTCCTCAAGTTGAAACACACTTGCTCTGATCACACTCGTCCTTAAATAACTATTGGACATTCTGGCATAGAATTCTGCAATGGCATTGCCAGGTTTTACACTTTGTGCACTTATTGGAAGAGACTGTAGAAGACAAATAACATTTACTCTCTGAATAGGTATATTTTGAGTGCCATGTATAAGCCATAGAAAATAGCCATTTTTGTCCTCAAAATGAAAACATGAATGAGTCCACAGTGGTCCAAGGTCTCTAACACTGTCAGCTCAGTGAACAAGAAAGTGCATATTAGCAGTTTGGTATCTCTCACCATAAAGATCAGCTATCTGGGAGCAAAAAGTTCAAGAGTAGTTTTTCAGCATGGTCAATCTGTTTAACATTTTATGGCTGCCATCCCGCTGCCGGGATGATATGACTACAGCGAGTGAAAGTGCAGGGCGCAAAATTCAAAAAGCAGAAATCTCATAATTAAAATTCCTCAAACATAGATTTGTCTTATATCATTTTAAAGGTAATCTTGTTGTTAATCCCACCAAAGTGTCCGATTTCAAATATGTTTTTCAGCGAAAGCACTACAAACGATTATGTTAGGTCACCACAAAACCACAATAAGCACAGCCATTTTTTCCAGCAAAATATAGCTTTCACAAAAACCAGAAATAGAGAAAATTAAATCACTAACCTTTGATTATTTTCATCAGATGACACTCATAGGACTTCATGTTACACAATACATGCATGTTTTGTTTGATTAAGTTCATATTTATATAAAAAAATCTGAGTTTACATTGACGCGTTAGATTCACTAGTTGCAAAAACATCAAGTGACTATGCATAGCCACATCGTTTCAACAGAAATACTCATCGTAGATGATAATACACATGGAATTATACACTGCTCAAAAAAATAAAGGGAACACTTAAACAACACAATGTAACTCCAAGTCAATCACACTTCTGTGAAATCAAACTGTCCACTTAGGAAGCAACACTGATTGACAATAAATTTCACATGCTGTTGTGCAAATGGAATAGACAAAAGGTGGAAATTATAGGCAATTAGCAAGACACCCCCAATAAAGGAGTGGTTCTGCAGGTGGTGACCACAGACCACTTCTCAGTTCCTATGCTTCCTGGCTGATGTTTTGGTCACTTTTGAATGCTGGCGGTGCTTTCACTCTAGTGGTAGCATGAGACGGAGTCTACAACCCACACAAGTGGCTCAGGTAGTGCAGCTCATCCAGGATGGCACATCAATGCGAGCTGTGGCAAGACGGTTTGCTGTGTCTGTCAGCGTAGTGTCCAGAGCATGGAGGCGCTACCAGGAGACAGGCCAGTACATCAGGAGACGTGGTGGAGGCCGCAGGAGGGCAACAACCCAGCAGCAGGACCGCTACCTCCGCCTTTGTGCAAGGAGGAGCACTGCCAGAGCCCTGCAAAATGACCTCCAGCAGGCCACAAATGTGCATGTGTCTGCTCAAACGGTCAGAAACAGACTCCATGAGGGTGGTATGAGGGCCCGACGTCCACAGGTGGGGGTTGTGCTTACAGCCCAACACCGTGCAGGACGTTTGGCATTTGCCAGAGAACACCAAGATTGGCAAATTCGCCACTGGCGCCCTGTGCTCTTCACAGATGAAAGCAGGTTCACACTGAGCACATGAGCACATGTGACAGACGTGACAGAGTCTGGAGACGCCGTGGAGAACGTTCTGCTGCCTGCAACATACTCCAGCATGACCGGTTTGGCGGTGGGTCAGTCATGGTGTGGGGTGGCATTTCTTTGGGGGGCCGCACAGCCATGTGCTCGCCAGAGGTAGCCTGACTGCCATTAGGTACCGAGATGAGATCCTCAGACCCCTTGTGAGACCATATGCTGGTGCGGTTGGCCCTGGGTTCATCCTAATGCAAGACAATGCTAGACCTCATGTGGCTGGAGTGTGTCAGCAGTTCCTGCAAGAGGAAGGCATTGATGCTATGGACTGGCCCGCCCGTTCCCCAGACCTGAATCCAATTGAGCACATCTGGGACATCATGTCTCGCTCCATGCACCAGACTGTCCAGGAGTTGGCGGATGCTTTAGTCCATGTCTGGGAGGAGATCCCTCAGGAGACCATCCGCCACCTCATCAGGAGCATGCCCAGGCATTGTAGGGAGGTCATACAGGCACGTGGAGGCCACACACACTACTGAGCCTCATTTTGACTTGTTTTAAGGACATTACATCAAAGTTGGATCAGCCTGTAGTGTGGTTTTCCACTTTAATTTTGAGTGTGACTCCAAATCCAGACCTCCATGGGTTGATAAATTTGATTTCCATTGATCATTTTTGTGTGATTTTGTTGTCAGCACATTCAACTATGTAAAGAAAAAAGTATTTAATAAGAATATTTCATTCATTCAGATCTAGGATGTGTTATTTTAGTGTTCCCTTTATTTTTTTGAGCAGTGTATATATGCTATCGTGTCGATGGTTGTTGCAAAGGCTTGTGTGTAGCCTACTGGTTAAATTCGTCTATTTTCGCACGAATTAAATAGCACATAATTTTGTGTCTTCTCACAATTCAATCCATACAAAATTGCACAAAAACGCACGAAATCTGCTGAAATACATTATGTACATATATGCAGGAATTTAATGTGAGGTTGGGCTGGTATAACCTAATGCCAAGTGATAAACTAAAAGTAATGGTGCGTTTTATCAGGCTAACTTGGAACCAATGATTGCCAATGAGGCAGAATCTGGAATGTGAATCAGATAGTTCATCATCACTGGCAAGCAAAAAAAAAGTGACCTTCACCATCTGTATCCATTGACTCAGCAGCGCAGAGTGTAGATTGGGCTCGATTCAAATTAGCATAAATAATTTACACCTCCACCCACAATGCTTTGCATTTCAACATCAGAGGTAACTCTGGAAAGTGTATCAGAGATAGCCTGAGGAACCGGAAACACATAATAATAAATAAAACCTGTGATAGATAAATGAAAAATCTAGACTTCTGATGCTGCAAAACAAAAAAAATACTAAAGTATCATCATTCATACTGAAGTGTCAAAATGAATAAAATAAAAAAGACAAACAGGAGACAAAAGTGTTGCACAAAAGTGGCAAATAACAACATACCCCTGGCCTGTTTTCTCCAAGACAAAGTGGAGCTGTCAACATTGTGTGCAGGCTATCCAACCAGAGGTGGTTTCAAATAACAACTGTTATACAAAAATGACTACAGTGAACTGCTGTTCACTCATAACAAAAACAAAAGATCATAATTTATTTGGTCCTCTGAGAAAAGAGCAGGATGACTCTGGTGCTCGTCAATCCCGGACAGGAAAGTGGATATGACATGAGAATTGGAAGGATTGTCAATATGATGTGCCGACAATCAACAATTGAACACAACAATAAATCACAACCAGGCTATGTCCTGTTAGGCACAGAAGGCCCATATGCACTGAATATACAAAACATTAACACAAAACATTCCATGACATAGACTGACCAGATGAATCCAGGGGAAAGCTATGATCCCTTATTGATGTAACTTGTTAAATTTACTTCAATCAGTGTAGATGAAGGGGAGGGTAGATGAAGAGGAGGAGACAGGGTAAAGAATGATTTTCAAGCCTTGAGACATGGATTGTGTACGTGTGCCATTCAGAGGGTGAACAAATATTTAAGTGAACGGGGTATGGAAGCAGGTGCCAGGAACACCGGTTTATGTCAAGAACTGCAACGCTGCTGGGTTTTTCACGCTCAACAGTTTCCGTTTGTATAATGAATGGTCCACCACCTAAAGGACATTCAGCCAACTTGACAGAACTATTGGAAGCATTGGAATCAATATTGGCCAGCATCCCTGTGGAAGGCTTTCGGCAACTTGTAGAGTCCATACCCCTACAAATTGAGGCTGGCCAGGGAGCAAAAGGGGGGGGGGGGGGGGGGGGGTGCAACTCAATATTAGGAAGGAGTTCCTAATGTTTGGTATACTTCAGAAAGTTCACACCCTTTGACTTTTTCCACATTTTGTTGTGGATTAAATTGACATTTTATGTCACTGGCTTACAGACAATACCCCATTATGTCAATGTAAGTTTTTTTTTAAACAAATTAATAAAAAATGAAAAGCTGAAATGTCTTGAGGCAAAAGTACTCAACTCCTTTGTTATGGCAAGCCTACATAAGTTCAGGAGTAAACATTTGCTTAACAAGTCACATAATAAATTGCATTGACTCACTTTGTGTGCACTGACTTTGTGTGCACATGATTTTTGAACGACTACCTCATCTCTGTAATCCACACATACTGTAAGGTTCTTCTGTCAAGCAGTGAAGTTCAAACACAGATTCAACCACAAAGACCAGGGAGGTTTTCTGATGCTTCGCAAAGAAGGGCACCTATTGGTAGCACAGTGAAGTTATAAATTACACTTTGGATGGTGTATCAATACACCCGGTCACTACAAAGATACAGGCGTCCATCCTAACTTAGTTGCTGGAGAGGGAGGAAACTGCTCAGGGATTTCACTTTGAGGCCAATGGTGACTTTAAAACAGGGAGAGAGTTTAATGTCTGTGATAGAAGAAGACTGAGAATGGATTGCAGTTAATCCACAATATTAACCTAAATGAAGTGAAAAGTAGGAAGCCTGTACAGAATAAAAACATTTCAAAACATGCATCCTGTTTGCAATAAGGCACTAAAGTAAAACTGCACAAAAACAATCTAAGAAATTAACTTTATGTCCTGAACACAAAGCGTTATGTTTGGGGCAAATCCAATATAACACGTCACTGAATACCACTCTTCATATATTCAAGCATGGTGGCGGCTGTATCATGTTATGAGTATGCTCGTCATTGGCAAGAACTAGGGATTTTGGTGGGGGGTAAAAACAAATGGAATAGAGCTGAGCACAAGCAAAATCCTAAAGGAAAACCTGGTTAAGTTTGCTTCCCAAAAGACAATGGGAGACAGATTCACCTTTCAGCAGGACAATAACCTAAAACACAAGGCCAAATACACTGGAGTTGCTTACCAAGATGACATTGAATGTTCCTGAGACGTCTAGTTAGTTAAACCGGCTTTAAAATATATGGCAAGACTTGGAAATGGCTGTCTAAAAATGCTCAACAACCAACTTGACAGAGCTTGAAGAATTTTTAAAAGAATAATGTGCATATGTTGTACAATCCAGGTGTGCAAAGCTCTTAGACTTACCCAGAAAGACTCACAGCTGTAATAGCTGCCAAAGGTGATTCTAACATGTATTGACTAAGGGGTGTGAACATTAGGGCTGTGGCAGTCATGAAATTTTGTTAGCCGGCGATTGTCAAGCAAATACCTGCCGGTCTCCCTGTAATTGAAAGTCAATTAACATAAATACATTTAGCATCTCTTGGCTTCCACGCATAGCCTACAAGCCACTGATGCAGACCTTTGGAACATCTACATTTTAAAAAGTCTAAAAAGTGATTTTTTAAATATTTTATTTAGAATGGACCATTATCATGCACCCGTCTCAAAACAGGTAGCCTGGCATAAAAATGTAACGAGAAGCAATGTGCTTAAAATTAGGAAAGTTGAGGAATAAATATAGTAGGTCTAGCTTATAGATAGCTGATGGGATCCTCCTCTTTTTAATAGAGGCCATCACTCTGTTTTCTCATGCAATTGCACAGCCATAGGCTCTCATGAAGTGTTTGATTCGATTTTCGATCACATTTGCATTGATGTCAAAGTGATTAGATGGACAATAGAGTGCGGAGTACCAGGCAGTTAGCAAGTTTGCTAGGCTACTAATGACCATCAGCAGTATCAGAACTTGGAGAAGCCTAATTACCATGACTAAATGGTCATGTGGAATTTGACCGCCGTCATCACTCGTGGCCGCCGGTATGGCAGTAATATGGTCACCGTAGTGAACACTTATGTAAATGAGATATTTCTGCATTTAATTTTCAATAAAAATGCTAAAAACATGTTTTCACTTTGTTTGACTGTAACCCATCTAAACATAATACTGCATAATGACAATCTATTTAATCCATTTTGAATTCAGGCAGTAACACAACAAAATGTGTAATAAGTCAAGGGGTATGAATACTTCCTGAAGGCACTGTAGATGGCCATATAGCAGAAAGACCAGAGGGTGATGTAATAAAAACACAGCAAAAAGTAAGAGGTTTTTGTATGTTTAAAACACATACAATAGCACTGTGTTAGTGATATACTAAGAATATATACTCCATCATAATGAAAACAATTACAGTTAATGACCAATAATGTTATCAAATGTGATTTAAAAAAAATCTAATGAATGTATGCATTATATTGTGTTCCACATGTAAAAAGCCACAACCCAGTCTCAAAGAACAACTGGACCTGTGTAGATATGCTATGACATTGGCATATGGAAAGTTGTGTTTGGACAAAATAATCCATATTGGCACTATCTGAAATAAAAGGTTCAAGAACAACACACACTGACTGACACACTTGGAGATTTTAAAGCTATAATCAGTACAGTGCTACTAACGGATATAATAGAACACGATTCTGAAATATTGGCCAGAGGCCTCGAGAGGTTCAGAGAGATTTTTCATATGACTCACCATACCAAAGGAAAATATGCGACACTAAAGTACATTTGGTAAACTTTGCCAAGGCTATGAGCAATGTACCCTCTATGCGCACCTCCTCCAGGACTGTGGCGCAGAAGAAATTCCATGCCTCACAGAGACGCAAAAGATTGAACTTCACTGAGTAGCCCCACCCGCGAGTGAATACGCTTTTCAGATCGGTTGAGATCAGAGCGCATGTGTTCCTTTGTTGATATTCTTTGTTAGTCAGCGAGTTATTAGCACACTAATAGATAAGTATAGGTCAGCAATGGGGAGTTACTGCTTCCAACAAGAGCACAAAACGTGTACGCTACATTTCAAGCTATCTTTGAAAAGCCAGTCAGGTAAAAAAAACGTATGTCTTAATTAAAGGGGCAGTGTTGTATTTTGAGACACACTTGAATATGCAAATAAGCCAATAGGCAGGTTAGCCTAGATTGTTTAATTCTCTCTATGGTAATAATAATTCATTGTATTTTGTAAATATACATTCAACACAATACAATGCAATTTACACTCATCTATTTGTCAATAGTGTTACAGACCAAGTAAAAAAATCATGAATTAATGTCAAGCCTGTCCTTCATAATGTAAAAAAGATTTTAAAAGTCTCATGCAATGTAGGCCAGATTTGAACACCACATATCAAATAAAATAAAATAAAATTGTATTGGTCACATACACGTGATTAGCAGATGTTATTGCGGGTGTAGCAAAATGCTTCTAGCTCCGACAGTGCTTCTAGCTCCGACAGTGCAGTAATATCTAACAAGTAATATCTAACAAATTACACAACATATATCAAATACACACGAATCTAAGTAGGAATGAATTAAGACTATATACATATGGACGAGCGATGTCAGAGCGGAACGGACTAAGATACAGTAGAATAGTATAGAATACAGTATATACATATGAGATAATAATGTTTACTTATCTTGCATTACTTAAGTGAATGAGATACCGTAGAATAGTATAGAAAACAGTATATACATATGAGATGAGTAATGCAAGATATGTAAACATTATTAAGTGACTAAGATACCGTAGAATAGTATAGAATACAGTATATACATATGAGATGAGTAATGCAAGATAAGTAAACATTATTAAGTGACTAAGATACCGTAGAATAGTATAGAATACAGTATATACATATGAGATGAGTAATGCAAGATAAGTAAACATTATTAAGTGACTAAGATACCGTAGAATAGTATAGAATACAGTATATACATATGAGATGTGTAATGCAAGGTATGTAAACATTATTAAGTGACTAAGATACCGTAGAATAGTATAGAATACAGTATATACATATGAGATGTGTAATGCAAGATATGTAAACATTGTTAAGTGACTAAGATACTGTAAAATAGTATAGAATACAGTATATACACATGAGATGAGTAATGCCAGATATGTAAACATTATTAAAGTGACTAGTGTTCCATTCCAGGCTACTGTAGGCTATGTCATAGAAATCAAAAGCTAATATTTCCATGTGGAATATGATTATTATTAAGTCTATCTACCATCTCAAGTGTTTTTCTAGAGTATTATGTGGGCCAAGATGGTCAGATTTTTCTCTCGGCCACATTGGAGTTAGGAAGGAATATGATTGATCCAGTTGAACAAAACAAAAGTTTACCCAGAAAGATGCGGACAATGATAATGATTACTTGTTTATTTTAACAAATACAAGTCCTGCAAGCAATGCTGTCCTACTTGATGCAAACATTTTTAACTGCAAACATTTTTACCCAGCATGTTGAAGATGAGGTAGACACTGATAATGATTACTTTTAACATATTCCTCACTCTCTAAGTAATGCAATCAATGCTGTCCTACTTGGCGCCCACAATTAATGTTCTCACAGAATTTTCAAATCAGTGTTCCATGATCAAGCAACTCTGCAGACTAAATCTACATTTAAAAATCAAGGCTCCCATTTAGTTGTCGGCTCCCATGTACTGTAGCACATAACTATCCTCAAAATGGGTTTAACTTCATACAATAAAAAGCACTTCCCAAATATTCTTCAAAGTGGTTCTACCCAGAGAAACAAATACCCAAGGAGAGTGACAACCAGAGTGCTTTTTGTCTCCAGGGCTGGATTATCGAATGGGCACGCAGGGCACGTTCCCCGTGGCCCCAACCTCTATGGGGCCCCCAACTCCCTAAATTTGTTGAAATTATGTAAATTAGCTGATTTCCACACAAAAAAAGGGGGAAAAGCGAAAGTCCGGCCCTGATTGTCTCTCCTTGATTTGTGTCAGTATGAGATTATCCATCTCTTCTACTCCCTCTTTACCCTCAGCCATTTCTCTTCTCCACAGTGATTATCCTAAACGATGGCCAGGGCTGGCTCTACCGTGACCAGTAATACAGGGGTGTCTGGAAAATGTGTTATGTCATCATGATGCCAGAAGCACTTGATATCTCATTGATATCCTTCCAACACATAGCAGGATACAGTTGAGGATAGCATTCTCAAAAACATCACTTCTGAAAGCACTCGCTAGGTTTATAACATTTTATTAAGCCCACAGTCGTGGCCAAAAGTTTTGAGAATGACACAAATATTAATTTTCACGAAGTCTGCTGCCTCAGTTTGTCTGATGGAAATTTGCATATACTCCAGAATGTTGTGAAGAGTGATCAGATGAATTGCAATTAATTGCAAAGTCCCTCTTTGCCATGCAAATGAACTGAATCCCCCCAAAAAAATTCCACTGCATTTCAGCACTGCCACAAAAGGACCAGCTGACATCATGTCAGTGATTCTCTCGTTAATACAGGTGTGAGTGTTGACGAAGACAAGGCTGGAGATCACTCTGTCATGCTGATTGAGTTCGAATTACAGACTGGAAGCTTCAAAAGGAGGGTGGTGCTTGGAATCATTGTTCTTCCTCTGCAATCATGGTTACCTGCAAGGAAACACGTGCCGTCATCATTGCTTTGCACAAAAAGGGCTTCACATGCAAGGATATTGCTGCCAGTAAGATTGCACCTAAACTAACCATTTATCGGATCATCAAGAACTTCAAGGAGAGCGGTTCAACTGTTGTGAAGAAGGCTTCAGGGCGCCCAAGAAAGTCCAGCAAGCGCCAGGACCATCTCCTAAATTTGATTCAGCTGCGGGATCGGGGCACCACCAGTACAGAGCTTGCTCAGGAATGGCAGCAGGCAGGTGAGGGCATCTGCACGCACAGTGAGGCGAAGACTTTTGGAGGATGGCCTGGTGTCAAGAAGGGCAGCAAAGAAGCCACTTCTCTCCAGGAAAAACATCAGGGACAAACTGATATTCTGCAAAAGGTACAGGGATTGGACTGCTGAGGACTGGGGTAAAGTAATTTTCTCTGGTGAATCCCCTTTGGGGCATCTGGAAAAAAGCTTGTCCGGAGAAGACAAGGTGAGCGCTACCATCAGTCCTGTGTCATGCCAACAGTAAAGCATCCTGAGACTATTCATGTGTGGGGTTGCTTCTCAGCCAAGGGAGTGGGCTCACTCACAATTTTGCCTAAGAACACAGCCATGAATAAAGAATGGTACCAACACATCCTCCGAGAGCAACTTCTCCCAACCATCCAGGAACAGTTTGGTGACGAACAATGCCTTTTCCAGCATGATGGAGCACCTTGTCATAAGGCAAAAGTGATAACTAAGTGGCCCGAGGAACAAAACATCGATATTTTGGGTCCATGGCCAGGAAACTCCCCAGACCTTAATCCCATTGAGAATTTGTGGTCAATCCTCAAGGCGGGTGGACAAACAAAAACCCACAAATTCTGGCAAACTCCAAGCATTGATTATGCAAGAATGGGCTGCCATCAGTCAGGATGTGACCCAGAAGTGAATTGACAGCATGCCAGGGCGGATTGCAGAGGTCTTGAAAAAGAAAGGTCAACACTGCAAATATCGACTCTCTGCATCAACTTCATGTAATTGTCAATAAAAGCCTTTGACACTTATGAAATGCTTGTAATTATACTTCAGTATTCCATAGTAACATCTGACAAAAATATCTAAAGGCACTGACGCAGCAAACTTTGTGGAAATTAATATTTGTGTCATTCTCAAAACTTTTGGCCACGACTGTATATCATTCAATGACAGCAATTCACACAAAATGACCAATATGAAATTCCAACTTTTCTCTATTTCTTGATCGTCAGCATGATTGAAAACCATCTAAAAAGATGATGACATTAGATAACAGGTTGACAAAAAACCCTAACATCCATCAACATTCAATAAATTGTCTAGAACTGCTCAAGACAGCACTTAGGCCTATACAATGACAGGATAGATTGGTCATTGTTTACAGAAGCAAACATCTCCATGCTTCCAGTTGGATATTTTCAACAACATTCCCCTTCATTTGATGACCGTTGACAAATGACACTGATGCACAAATTGCGTCTGATTTCAAGTTTGCGTTCAGTTTGCATCAATTTCCTTATTTCTTCACTCCTCCTATTTCAGACAAGCATGTTGTCTCCCAGACTACTTCCTGACATTTTCAGAAGCTACATTGTTATGTCTGTTGTGTATGGGGGTCAGAGTATGTGAGCGGAGTTGAACAGTCGGATATTCCACTCATCGGTGCTCCATGTCCTTTCCTACCCCTCTGCTAAAGATCGCTCCTCGCTCACAGGGGGAAAAAAACTGCAGCTCCAAATTCGCACCATTCATTGAAATCACTATTTAACCAACACCCATCTATTTTTGAGACTACTTGGACCTACCATTTGGTTTTGAAGTATTGAGACCAAACCATATGATTTCAATGAAAAGTTTTTTAATAAACAACACATGAAAAGGTGACTGTATGAAGTTCCCATCATTTCAAATAGGCTACATGCCGTATTAAACAGCACATAAACACTTCCTTTGGGAAACTCACTCCACACTCCAGTCAAATTGGTTACGCTCCGCTCCTCCCTCATCTCCAGCTCTGCTCTTCTCACATACTCTGATAGGTGTGCGTCTCAAATAGAAACCTATTCCCTATACAGTATAGTTCACTACTTTTAACCAGGGACCATAGGGCTCTGGTCAAACATAGTGCACTATGTAGGGAATAGAGAGCCATTTGGGATGGCACCTTGCTCTGTTTGTTTCCCTTTGAGGTGTCAATTAAGTCAAGTGTGAGCCTAATGCATTTGTTTAGGGACATAAGACTGAAGGTTTAGAAGATGAATCATCTCAAAGGGGGAAGCTCTAGAGACAGAACTTTATTTTCTTTATTACTCTTGTGTTTGTTGGTTCCTCCGAGAGAGCAAAGTTTAACCTGATGTAAATTGGTGTTCACATAATGAGCTTCTTTATTACGTCATTAGGAACAGTTAACAGTTAGTACTGAATGTTTGTTTAATGTTTCTCCCTTTCACAGTGTTATCACTTAAAAACCGTTCTGATTGCTAGGAGCTTAATGAATGGAAAAAGGGTCAAGAGATGACCAAATATTTTCAAGAAATATGTGAACAAAATGTTTGAATGTGAGCTTGGCAGCTTGGCATTGGTAGGACAGGCTATGCTCATAGTCTACACTCTTTTTAGGGAATGTTGCAATGAAAGTCTAATTTCAGTGAGAACAAAAGTTCAATTTCAGTTACTGTCTGTCATTTCAGTTGCTTAGTAAAGAGAGGCTGCCTGGATGATTCAGTAATGTAGTTCATTAAACCCTGTTTCAGGCCACAGTATATCATAATTAACCCATCACACAGCTGGCTGTAATTACTGGCTGCTCTCTAACAGGGTGTATGTATGTAGTTTCATGTTCTTTGTTGTATTTATATCATTACACTGTAAACGCCAAAGTGCTGTCATTACTCAAACCGATCCTACGGTTCCAGATTTTAGTTGTATCAGCTTGGAAATTTTGAGTAATGCCCCCAATAAGCCACGCCTCCAATATAGTTTTCCAGTGTGCCTTGCCTTTCGAGTGAATTGTAGAGTTACCACCCCATGACTGCATTTGTTAGTGACAGAGCCATGCTTGTCGAATTCGTTCATTTTCGGTCCTGCGGCTTTCACCAAGTGAGTTCCTAAGTGAATGTTTTCATTGTAATTAAACTATTTATGAAAATAGGCCTAGGTTTACCATAATACAGTGGCCTGAAACATGTTTTACAGGTCACATCAGGCCTGCAAGAAGGGTTGCAAAATAAAGGTAACTTTCCCAATATTCTCAAATCTTTAAAAAATCCAGGATGAAGGATTTTCAGGAATATTCCAACCAGGATTTCTGGGAAACCTGAGAAATTTACCAGAATTGTGCAACCCTACCTCCAACTCACATTATGCTGACTTGGAAAGTGATGTGTAATTCCTATTGGAATCCAACCAGTGTTAGGATATCCAACAGTTGACATTTTTATTCACCCGCAACCTGCATTCAGTGGTGTAGGATGGGTGTTCCGCTAGCGGAACTCCTCCCACATTCCACTGAAAAGGCAGAGCGCGAAATTCAAAAAATATTTTTGAGAAATATTTAACTTTCACACATTAACAAGTCCAATACAGCAAATGAAAGATACACATCTTGTGAATTCAGTCAACATGTCCGATTTTTTAAATGTATTACAGCAAAAACACCACGTATATTTATGTTAGCTCACCACCAAATACAAAAGAGGACAGACATTTTTCACAGCACCGGTAGCATGCAGGTAGCATGCACAAAGCCAACCTAACTAACCTAGAACCAACCTAACTAACCTAGAAACAACTCCCTCAGATGACAGTCCTATAACATGTTACACAATAAATCTATGTTTTGTTCAAAAAATGTGCATATTTGAGCTATAAATCAGTTTTACATTACTGCTACCATCATAGCTACAGTCAGAAATAGCACGGGAGTAGCCAGAGTAAATACAGACACCAACGTCAACTACCTAATTACACATCATAAAACATTTCAGAAAAATATATGGTGGATAGCAAATGAAAGACAAAGATCTTGTAAATATAGCCAATATTTCCGATTTTTAAAATGTTTTACAGCGAAAACACCACGTATATTTATGTTAGCTCACCACCAAATACAAAAGATAGACAGACATTTTTCACAGCACCGGTAGCATGCAGGTAGCATGCACAAAGCCAACCTAACTAACCTAGAACCAACCTAACTAACCTAGAAACAACTCCCTCAGATGACAGTCCTATAACATGTTACACAATAAATCTATGTTTTGTTCAAAAAATTTGCATATTTGAGCTATAAATCAGTTTTACATTACTGCTACCATCATAGCTACCATCATAGCTACAGTCAGAAATAGCACGGGAGTAGCCAGGGTAAATAGACACCAACGTCAACTACCTAATTACACATCATAAAACATTTCAGAAAAATATATGGTGGATAGCAAATGAAAGACAAAGATCTTGTGAATATAGCCAATATTTCCGATTTTCTAAGTGTTTTACAGCGAAAACACAATATATCGTTATATTAGCTTACTACAATAGCTATCACAAAACAGCATTGATTCAAGGCAAACGTAGCGATAGCACAGTTCGACAGATATATGAAATCGCATCCCAAATTGGGTCCTTATCTTTGTTGATCTTCCATCAGAATGTTGTACAAGGGGTCCTTTGTTCAGAACCGTCTTTGTTTGGGTCCAGTCCGAACTATTTCCCTCTTGAATTAGCAAGCACACTGGCAGTGCGGCGCTAACCTCTCCTTTTTGAAGAAATTCCTCCAACGCATCACGTCTAAAGTCCCGAATAAATTTCAATAATATAATTAAACTATATTGAAAAAACATACTTTAGGATGATATTGTGACATGTATCGAATAAAATCGAAGCCGGAGATCATATTCATCAATAACGACGGTTTTCCAGGAGGCGATACCAGGTCCAAATTCGCGCCTCCCAACAAAAAATAAATGGCGGTCCTCTCAATCAAAGAGGTTGTATTCAATCCCTGAACGAGATAATCACCTCATTTCTGCTCTCACTTCCGCATGACACCCAGGGGAAGGCGTATGGCGTGTTTCTACAGTCATAAGTGACATGCCCTTTTATAGACAAGCTCTTGAAGAGAGACCTCGATTTTGGAAATCTCACTTCCGGATAGGAAATGGGCTGAAAAAAGAGTTCTGTTTCACTTAGAGAAATAATTAGAACTGTTTTAGAAACTAGAGAGTGTTTTCTATCCAATATTAATAATAATATGCATATTGTACGAGCAAGAATTGAGTAGGAGGCCGTTTTAAATTTTGAACGATTTTCCCCAAAAGTGTAAACTCCACCCCTAATCCTAAAGAGGTTAACCATATCTACATGTACATACTACCTCAATCAGCCTGACTAACCGGTGTCTGTATGTAGCCTCGCTACTGTTTTTCACTGTCTTTTTACTGTTGTTTTTATTTCCTTACTTAGCTATCTAATACCTTTTTTGCACTATTGGTTAGAGCCTGTAAGTAAGCATTTCACTGTAAGGTCTACACCTGTTGTATTCGGCGCACGTGACAAATAAACTACGATTTGATTTGAAGAAGAGGTCTTATCTTGGATTTTCCTTTCCTCTGGGTGAGAATGGGTGAGATGAAATTGATCCTGGTCCATTGCTACTCTTCTGTTTTATTTTATTTTAGAGAGGCAGCAGACTGTGTAGCTAGCTTGTAACGGCTTTCTTCCTGGGATGAAGGAGAGGACCAAAACGCAGCGCGGCTAGTGTTCAACATGTTTAATAAAGAGAATAACGTGAACACAACAAACTACAAAACAATAAATGTGAAAACCGAAAACAGTCCTATCTGGTGCAGAACACAAAGACAGGAAACAACCACCCACAAACCCCAACACAAAACAAGCCACCTAAATATGGTTCCCAATCAGAGACAATGACAAACACCTGCCTCTGATTGAGAACCATATCAGGCATACATAGAAATGGACAAACTAGACACACAACATAGAATGCCCACCCAGCTCACGTCCTGACCAACACTAAAACAAGTAAAACACACAAGAACTATGGTCAGAATGTGACATAGCTGATTTAGCTATTCACTACCTAACAGGAGTAGCCCAGGACTCAAACTTGATCTGCATTAAATTCTCTAGGATAGGGGGCAGCATTTTCACGTTTGGATGAAAAGCGTGCCCAGAGTAAACTGCCTCCTACTCAGTCCCAGATGCTAATATATGCATATTATTAGTATTGGATAGAAAACACTCTGTTTCTTAAACTGTTTGAATCATGTCTGTGACTATAACAGAACTTATTTGGCAGGCAAAACCACGAGGAGGTCACTCTCTTTTGACAGAATTAATCGAACAAAAGGACCATTTGTGATGTTTATGGGACATATTGGAGTGCCAACAGAAGAAGCTCGTCAAAGGTAAGGCATGAATTATATCTTTATTTCTGCATTTTGTGTCGCGCCGGGAGGGTTGAAATATGATGGTCTGTGATTGTTAGCTAGGGTGCTATCATCAGATAATAGCATTGTTTGCTTTCGCCGTAAAGCATTTTTGAAATATGACACGTTGGCTGGATTCACAAGTGTAGCTTTAATTTGGTATATTGAATGTGTGATTTCATGAAAGTTTAAATTTTATAGTAATTTATTTGAATTTGGCCCTCTGCATTTTCACTGGATGTTAGCCAGGTGGGACGCTACTATCCCACATATCCCAGATAGGTTAAGCATGAAGACCTTCTTGATTATTACCCCTTAGTAGAGTACAAGGTATTTGGAAAATCAATGAGTATCTTTCATTATTCTTTCCCTTTGTTGTAGACCCGTGACAGCACTAGGAGAGGAGATAAGAAAGGCAGTATTGTCTAGCTATTGCCACCAGATTTGCTAGCAAGTGTGGGAGTAGAGGGAAAGCCAGACCTTCAATTTCTTAACTTTTTATGGCTGCAGGGGCAGTATTGAGTAGCTCTGTTTAAGGTGCCCATTTCAAACGGCCTCGTACTCAATTCTTGCTCGTACAATATGCATATTATTGTTATTATTGGATAGAAAACACTCTCTAGTTTCTATAGCCGTTTGAATTATGTCTCTGAGTGGAACAGAACTCATTCTACAGCACTTTTCCTGATATGGAGTGAGATTTCAGAAATCTTGCTCCCAGGTCAGTTCATAAGTCCCTGTGAAGGCTATGATGCTACAAACACTGCCTACGCCTTCCTCTAGATGTCAGTAAGAGGTGACAATTTGAATGGAGTCGATTGCGCAATCAGGGCCTGTATAAAACACCAAAGACCGGATGTACCGTTCTTTTCCTGCTGCGCCTGACGCACGATGTACGTTGGACCTGCTCTCTTTCCAAGCTTGGGTTTAGCCAGTAATATTTCGCCGGTCATGTTTTTACTCGTTATAGGTGTTAAAAACATCATAAGGTAGTTAATTTAAACCGTTTTATAGCAATTTATATCCGTTTAGTGCGATTTTGAGGCAATTCTTGGTGATGCACTTTGAAGCGCCGGGCACGTTTCCAGTACCGGTCGAACGTTAGTGGGCATTTCGACGGACAAGAGGACATCTTTCGACCAAAAGAAGATTAGACCCAAGAAAGGATACATTGCCCAAGATTCTGATGGAAGATCACCTCATAGTAAGAAATATTTAAGATGATAAATCGCTGTTCTGTCGAAAAATTTTAAACGCATATTCCGCCATTTTCTTTGGTATAGCTTCGCTTGGCGAACCCTGTATTGCACAGTAAGGATAATTTTAGAAATGTAATTCAGCGATTGCATTAAGAACTAATTTGTCTTTCGATAGCTGTCCAACTTATATTTTTTTAGTCAAGTTTATGAATAGTTAATCATGAGACAAGATCACTGTCAAATATGGCGCCCGACATTTTCAGGCTAGTTTTGCTAGTTTTGTCATTGTATAACCACGTTTTTTGTGGCTAAATATGCACATTTTCGAACAAACTCTATATGTATGTTGTAATATGATGTTACAGGAGTGTCATCGGAAGAATTCTGAGAAGGTTAGTGAAAAAATTAATATATTTTGGCGATGATTACGTTATCGCTCTCTTTGGCTAGAATCAATGCTCTGGTAACGTTTGCACATGTGGTATGCTAATATAACGATTTATTGTGTTTTCGCTGTAAAACACTTAGAACATCTGAAATATTGTCTGAATTCACAAGATCTGTGTCTTTCCATTGCTGTGAGCTGTGTATTTTTAAGAAATGTTTTATGATTAGTAATTAGGTAATACACGTTGCTCTGTGTATTTATTCTAGTCGAGTTGTGATGGTGGGTGCAATTGTAAACTATGATTTATACCTGAAATATGCACATTTTTCTAACAAAACCTATCCTATACAATAAATATGTTATCAGACTGTCATCTGATGAGGTTTTTTCTTGGTTAGTGGCTATCAATATCTTTATTTGGCCGAATTGGTGATAGCTACTGGTGGAGAGAAAAAATGGTGGACAAAGAAAAATGGTGTCTTTTGCTAACGTGGTTAGCTAATAGATTTACATATTTTGTCTTCCCTGTAAAACATTTTAAAAATCTGAAATGGTGGCTTTATTCACAAGATCTGTATCTTTCATTTGGTGTCTTGGACTTGTGATTTAATGATATTTAGATGCTACTATTTAATTGTGACGCTATGCTAGCGATGCTAATCAGTGTGGGGGGGGGTGGGGGATGTTGTCATAGGTGTACCGACCTCGGGCTTGCAGCCATAAGAGGTTTAAAGAACAAGACTTACAGGATGCATGGAGATTTGAAGGTATTACATTTTGCTAAAAGATTTACAAGTACTCTACAGTTGAGAGGAAATGTTTGTAATTGTATTACTTTAGATCTCAGAGTTTTTACTTACAGGAAAAGCAAGGAGTGACACAGCAGATGCCATCAAAGATACATCAACATTTGAGCCATCAAGCCCTTCCCCTTCACAGTCATCCTCCACATCTAGCACAACCGGTCAACGACCAGTACTGTAGATCTGGACATCTTGCCGGAGAACTTCTGTCCCTTGGGGCAAAATGTCCATGAACCTGAGATCAGCCATCGCCAGAGGAACACGGCCAACCCCGGGAAAACTAAGAGAGATAAGAGTTATTGAGCCTAAGCCTAATCCGACCAGAGCAGATTGCCATACAATAGCCAAGAGGAGGGTACAACCGTACCCAGAAAGCTTCGCTGATACAATGAAAGATGGCACTACAATTGGGAGTGGCTATGGATCCCTCTTAAATCAGATGAAAACACGTGTTGAGCATAAGAATCGTAATAATCCTCTGGTACGGCTAAGAAAGACACACTCAGGCTCATTGACTGTAGTCAGTGCAAGATGGCCAACTGACAAATACGGCTGTGTAAGATGGCAGTCTGACTTTCCCACAGAAGAAACGGAAGAAGCTTTGGAGGCAAAGCGTAAGGAAATGTAAATGGAGCAGCTTCATTCCAGAGAAGGGCCGGCAGGAGGTGACAGAGGACAACTCTCGCTGCTCATGCAAGCAACATTTTACTTACATGGCTAGCCATCAACGCTAGCCCAGCACCTTAGATAGCTGAGCTGAGGAGTAAGTGGCTATACCTTTTCACACAGAAGGAACTCTACAACCACTTCAAGTTACTGACAGATGTCTCAATCCTGGGAAAAAAATGTATGCAACGATGGCAGAAAAAGGAAAGGTTATCATACAATACTTCCTCCAGAGAACCAACAAATGAAGAGGTTCAACACATCCTGTCAAGGTTTGAAAAGGGTGGAGCGACTGCAGTCTTGTACTCTGCTCAGGAAGATAATGGAATTTGAACAGTTATAGCAGGGTTCCCCAATTGGCAACCCGCGGTCCAAATCTGGCCCACCAGCAATATTATTTGGGCATCCAAAGCCCCCCAGATGAATTATGAATATTTTTGTTAATTCAAATAATTTTTATTCGATTTTTTTAAATCTTGGACCTGAGATGCAAAAAGTCCCAAGTCCCAAGAAGAAAGTGACCCTACCTAAATAATGCAAAAGTTACATTTTAACTTCATGAGGAGAGAGAATGCAGGAGACAGTCCACTAATAAAGCAGAGAGTGGAGCAATCAATAGGAGATGAACAGCACCTGGTGCTGAAAATATAGCTAACTTGTTATGCAAGTGCCGCCAAGCAACAGAAGGAGAAAAAATTCACCAGTCGAGTAATTAATTTCAACAATAATCTTCATTTTAATTTGACTTTACAAACAACAAGAGGGCTTAATTGGAGTCTATTTCTTCCGAGCGAAGGCCCATATAAAATAACTTAACTGCCTGAGCTAGGCTATGTGGCTTAACAGCATCTTTCACAAGAAAAAAAATGGCCTAATAGAAGTGGGATTTTTATTTATTTATTAGGCCTACTTACAATTGAAACTGGCCAAAAAGCTAGCATCCTACATAAAACAATAATTTAAAGAAAAAAAGGCGACGTCTGTGTCTGAATGTCTGTATCCCTGTATCGGGAGTCTCAGGATAACCTGCTCCTGTCACGACAAAACAAACAGAAAATACTGTCAGCATGAGACTTAATATAGCCATGGATAAGTACTACTACTAATAATAATCACAATAATGTTAGTGGCCTATATGACTATTTATTAAATACTAAGTTGCATTTCCCCTCGGACACGATCTTGTGGATGTCGGGTGAGAGGGATGTGATTTTGATGCGCAGGCAGTCATCGATTGACTTATTTGAAAGCCGGTTCCTGTCGTGTGTCTTGATTGCGTTCATAGAGGAAATGGAGGACTCGCAGGTATAAGTCGATCCAAACATTGTTAGCACATAAAAGACATGTTTTTTTATTGTGCTGTATTCCTCTGAACATGTCACCCAAAACGCACACAAGGACTCAGCACTCCTGAGCGCATCCCTAATTTGGCTCGATGTTTGGAATTCAATCAGCTTGAATTGCGGCCTCATCCAGCGAGGGTATCGTATTGTGCCGACAGAGACGGTCGCCTCGCTTCGAGTCCTGAGGAAACTATGCAGTATTTTGTTTTTTAAAGTATGATTTCTTACATTGTTAGCCCAGAAAATGTGTTATTACATACAGCCGGGAAGAACTATTGGATATAAGAGCGACGTCAACTTACCAACATTACGACCAGGAATACAACTTTCCTGAAGCGGATCTTTTGTTCGGACCACCAACCAGGACAGTGGATCTAAGTCCTTCTGCTCACCAAACCTATAATTCCTTACAATCAAATGCAGGCCATATTATCTACCAAGAGGATTCTCGTCAGTTATCGTAACAGCTATGTATATACCCCCTCAAGCAGACACCACGACAGCCCTTAAGGAACTCCACTGGACTCTATGTAAACTGGAAACCATATATCCTGAGGCTGCATCTATTGTAGCTGGGGATTTTAACAAAGCACATTTGAGAACAAGGCTACCTAAATTCTATCAGTATATTGATTGCAGCACTCGCACGGGCAACACACTCAATCACTACTACTCTAACTTCCGCGATGCATACAAGGCCCTCCCTCGCCCTCCCTTAGGCATATCCGACCACGACTCCATCTTGCTCCTACCGTCTTATAGGCAGAAACTCAAACGGGATGTACCCGTGACTAGAACCATTCATTGCTGGTCTGACCAATCGGAATCCACACTTCAAGATAGTTTTAATCATGCCGACTGGGAAATGTTCCAGGCAGCCTCAGAGAATAACATTGATCTATACGCTGACTCAATGAATGAGTTTATAAGGAATTGCATTGGAGATGTTGTACTCACTGTGACTATTAAAACCTACCCTAACCAGAAACCGTGGATGGATGGCGGCATTCGCACAAAACTGAAAGGGCGAACCACCACATTTAACCATGTAAAGAGGACTGGGAATATGGCCGAATATAAACAGTGTAGTTATTCCCTCCGCAAGGCATTTGAACAAGCGAAATGTCTGTATAGGGACAAAGTGGAGTCGCAATTCAACGGCTCAGACACTAGACGCAGGGTTTACAGGAAATCACAGACTACAAAAAGAATACCAGCCACGTTACGGACACCGACGTCTCGCTTCCAGACAAACTAAACACCTTCTTTGCCCCCTTTGAGGATAATACAGTGCCATCATCCCCCCTCTCCTTCTCTGTGGCCGACGTGAGTAAGACATTAAAACGTGTTAACCCTCGCCATATACGCCTCCAACTCAATCATCAAGTTTGCAGACGACACAATAGTAGTGGTCTTGATTACCAACAATGACGAGACCGCCTACAGGGAGGAGGTGAGGGCACTCAGTGTGGTGTCAGGAAAACAGCCTCTCACTCAACGTGAACAAAACAAAGGAGATGATCGTGGACTTCAGGAAACAGCAGAGGGAGCACCCCCCTATCCACATCGAAGGGACAGTATTGGAGAAGGTGGAAAGTTTTAAGATCTTCGGCATACACATCACAGACAAACTGAAATGGTCCACCCACACAGACAGAGTTGTGAAGAAGGCGCAACAATGCCTCTTCAACCTCAAGAGGCTGAAGAAATTTGTCTTGTCACCTAAAACACTCACAAAAATTTACAGATGCACAATCGAGAGCATCCTGTCGGGCTGTATCACCGCCTGGTACGGTAACTGCACCGCCCTCAACCGCAAGGCTCTCCAGAAGGTGGTGCGGTCTGCACAACGCATCACTGGGGGCAAACTACCTGCCCTCCAAGACACCTACAGCACCCGATGTCACAGGAAGGCCAAAAATATCATCAAGGACAACAACCACCCGAGCCACTGCCTGTTCACCCCGCTACCATCCAGAAGGCGAGTACAGGTAAGGTACAGGTAAGGTCACCTTTGGGGCGGCAGGTAGGCTAGTGGTTAGAGCGTTGGGCCAGTAACCGGAAGGTTGCTAGATTGAATCACCGAGCTGACAAGGTAAAAATCTGTCGTTCTGCCCCTGAACAAGACAGTTAACCCACCTATCCTAGGCCGTCATTGTAAATAAGAATTTGTTCTTAACTAACTTGCCTAGTTTAAATATAGGTTAAAAAAAATTAAGAAATAAAGAAAACAAGGTCCCAGGGAGGTTTTGCAATGCCTCGCAAAGAAGGGCACTTCTTGGTAGATGGGTAAAAATAAACAAAGCAAGACATGGAATATCCCTTTGAGCATGGTGAAGTTATTAATTACTCTTTGGATTGTGTACCAAGGCGCCAAGTCACTACAAAGATACAGGCGTCCTTCCTCACTTGCCGGAGTGGAAGGAAACCGCTCAGGGATTTAAAACTGTTACAGAGTTTAATGGCTGTGATAGGAGAAAACTGAGGATGGATCAACAACATTCTAGTTACTCCACAATACTAACCTAAATGAAAAGGAAGCCTACAACAATAAAAATATTTTAAAATGCATCGTGCTTGCAATAAGGCACTAAAGTAAAACAGCAAAAAACGTGGCAAAGA
Source organism: Salvelinus namaycush (assembly GCF_016432855.1). NCBI lineage: Eukaryota > Metazoa > Chordata > Actinopteri > Salmoniformes > Salmonidae > Salvelinus > Salvelinus namaycush. Next base: position 1,472,429 of record NC_052347.1, on the reverse strand, counting down.
AATTAACTTTATGCCTTGAATACAAAGCGTTCATTTTATTGCAAATCCAACACAACCCATCACTGAATACCACTTTGTATTTTCAAGAATGGTGGTGGCTGCATCATGTTATGGGTTTTTTAGGATAAAAAGAAACGGAATAGAGCTAAGCATAGGCAAAATCCTAGAGGAAAACCTTTCCAATAGACACTGGGAGACAAATTCACCTTTCAGCAGGACAATAACCTAAAACACAAGGCTAACTATATACTGGAGTTGCTTTCAAAGCCGACATTGAATATTCCTGAGTGGCCTAGTTACAGACTTAAAACGGCTTGAAAATCTATGGCAAGACTTGAAATTGGCTGTCTAGCAACAACCAACTTGACCGAGCTTGAAGAATTTAAAGAATAATGTGCAATTATTGTACAATCCAGGTGTGCAAAGCACAGCTGTAATCGCTGCAAATGGTATTCACACATTTATTGATTCCAAGGGTTGAATACATATCTAATCAACATATTAGTGTTTTCATTTTCATAAATGTTTTGCAATTGTTACAATTTCACTTGCACTTTGACATTACTTAGTATTTTACTTAGTATTTTAATCCCACTTTGTAACACAAGAAAATGTGGAAAAAGTCAAAGGGTTTGAATACTTTCTGAAGGCACTGTATTTGGGTATGAGTTGACAGAATATGAACTTTTAAAAGTGTGATTTTCACTGGACAGTTACTTTAAGCTCACATAGAGAAATCTGGTCACATATGGACCTTATGGAGCTTATGAATTCTTAAGTCTTGATTAGGCTTACATTTGACATTTTTGTCATTTAGCAGACACTCTTATCCAGAGTGAAGTAAGTTTATTCAACTTGGGTATGAATAATGACGTCTCAAATGTGTCATTTGGGTCTTTAACTCGACTGGCTAATTATGTCTCTTTTCATGAGAATCTTGGTGGCATTAGTCCTATGCCTTTATCTCAATCTTGAGGAGGAGAGAGTGTAGGCTGCTGTTCACAAATGAAAAGTGGTATTTTGTTATCAACTAATGCATACTTGCCAATTTGTGTACATGCCAAAGATGATGTAAGACACGGCATGCTTGAAATAAGTTTGTCACGCTTGTGTCCAATAAGCCAGCAAAAAAAATGACAATTTTCTTCTTGAATATACAACATTAATTATATTCACACACTCTCGGCCTATCTGTGCTGATTCATTAGGTGGCAATAAGCATGCAGAGTCCTTGAAAATGAATTTCAATTGATCTCTTTAAATTTCAGTAAACACCAGTGACACAATGCAAATAAGCTAAGGCAGGGATGGGCAACTGGCTGCCAATGTGTAGTCTAGCAAGCTATCTAAACATGTAGTATTCATGGTTGAATTACTGACATGGTGGCCCCCATTGATTTTCTTAGTCACTCTCACTCGGATATCATATTAAAACTGCACATATTTCTATCCCTACAGTATGCCAAAATGTGTAGAATTGCTGGAAATTAGCTGTACAACTACACATTTTTCTCTCCGCCCCATGGCAAAATGAATAGAATTGCATGAAATGTTTATACAATTGCTAAATCTTCTCTTAGAGCAGTGGAAAAATGTGTGGAATTGCAGGAAATTAACTCTAAAACTTATGTGGGTATGCAAACCTTCAAGCCACTATGGCCTCTCATGCTGAGCCGATTTTCGGTGGCCTCCCACCCCCATCAAAGTTGCCCATCCCTGGGTTAAGGCACATGGGAAACAGAACGTTGTGTGTCACAAATAAATATAAAGTGTGACACCATCTGTGGAATGGGATTTTCCTGATGGTTGTCAGACTCTATCACAGTCAAAAAGAGCATCACAATGGGTTAAGAGAGGTACTCTCTAAGAAGAAGCACAGATACGCAGATCACAGGAATATCCTGTTCACTTCATATGCTGTGGAACTGGAACCCAGTCAGTTCTTTTCAGCATTGCCGGGATTCCAGAATGCCATTGCATGTGAAAATAGCGCATATTTTTCACATCGCCCTGGTCAAGCTTGTATGTCAGTGCCTATGAAGCAGGATAGCCTTTTTGTCAGTCTGTTTAATAGCTTACAGTGCCTATATGGGACTGTTCTGAGAGAGATATGGGGAAAGGGTTTCATTTCACTCTGCTGTATAATTGATGGGGATAATACAGCATTGCTTTCTTTAGTATTTTCTTGAGGTCCCTGGGTGCCAAAGCCATCACAGTTACCCAAAGCATGTAATTAAATTTTATGACTCTGATTAGCCTCGTCGCAAACCAAACGGGAAGCCTGGGAAAGTTTCATGGCAGAAACCGGCTAAAGAGGGGTCAGAAAACAGTGTAAATCAGTAACGCCTCACGACACATCAAACCAGTTAAATACCTTGCTTGTGCGGAGTTACAAAGGCGCTCACCAGATTAGTACCGTAGGAGCAACAGTGCATGAGGACAACAAATGTCAACAAAACAAGCAGTGGTGGGTGACTTAAGCAATAAGCCATGAGGGGGTGTGGTGTATGGCCAATATCCCATGGCTAAGGGCTATTCTTAGCACGACACAACGTGGAGTGCTCGGATACAGTCGTTAGCCATGGTATATTGGCCATATACTGTACCACGGATTTCAGCCTATCGGCATTCAGGGCTCAAACTACTCAATTTATAAAAAACATTTTCAAACGTTTGCAACACGCTGGTATTCACAGCATTTCTCTGTTACTTCGAGATGAGCTAAAGCAAGAGGAGAGAAATGGTCTACAATATTGGTCATATCAATAATATACATTTAGACATTCCTGAAGTGATATTTGGCTGTAAAGGCTAGCATGAGGGACAAGAAGTAGCTAAGTACAATGAGGTTCGTTTTTAGAAAAGTCAGCTAACCTTGTAAGCTATGTAGGTATACATAACTAACTAGCTAGCTACTTGCTAGTGAAATTTCTCTCAGAATTATAAAGCCGAAAACATTTGATTAAAAACAGCATATATTGACCGAAAAGGTTAGCTGTGTTAGCCCAGTTGCTAGCTTATTCAGGGTCAGTTATACAGAGCAAGCATGTACTGGCTATCTACGGGAACAACTGCATCATTTTGCAAGCAATGTTTCTAAAATGTATGAAATAAAATTAACCTCATAAAATGTTACCTGCAATGCTCATCTCCTGTAGCCTAGTTGTCATCATACTGTACATACATTACAAGGGTTAGATTTGCACTAAACAATTGTATGTCAGCCCTTAAAGGTATGTACACAATTTGGTATATGGTTTGCCTCATATACATTCTCTACTTGTATCATTTTAAATTGGGGAAATATAGCTCAACATGTAAACAATGTGTGAGTTTTACTATTCTCTGCTTCAGATGACAGATGCCCATAAGTCAAGTAATGCCATCATACTATAGGCTTTTGGCTGCATTGGTGATGCATGCTATATGATAAGCTGCTAAATGGAATCACATAGCTGAAATACTGAGAGAGCGTGACAATCAAATAAAAAAGATTGGAGATCTTATAACTAGACAAAAAGGAAGTGTTAATTTGAGAATACAACACAGAAACACAATACCCCTTCCCATTTTCATTGCAGGATTGTGATATGTGATTAACAACATTGACACTAATTCATTTTGAATAATAGTTTAACAATTTAAACAAATTTCAACACTTCAGTTCGGTTTGATCGTGAAACCTACCAACGTGTGTTCCCCTGCTCTGCCTGTTTCTTGCTTCTGTTTTCTAGTCCTTCCCGGTTTTAACCGTTCTGCCTACCCTGACCCTGAGCCTGCCTGCCGTTTTCAACCTTACCCCACTTTACTGGATTATTGACCCCTGCCTGCCCTGACCTTGAGACTGCCTGCCGTTCTGGACCCTTTACACCCTCTCTGGATTATTGACCCCTGCCTGCCTTTGACCTGTCGTTTGCCTGCCCCTGTTTTAAAATTAAACTTTTGTTTCTGCGACACTGTCTGCATCTGGGTCCTACCTGAAACATGATACTATTATTACTAAAGCATAATTTCAGGTGAACATAAAAAACTCCACACCAGCGGTGGTCAACCTTGTTCCACTGATCCCTGATCAAACAGATGAGCAGACTTCTATTCTAGCCCAGGAACAGCACATTATCAATGACCTATCCTATCCAATAGCCTACACGCTCCCTTGACTGACAGCTGGAGCTGCATTTTCACCCTCTTCAATGCCTGTAATCTACAAATGCATTTGGAGACTATGTTTTTAATTTACAATGATTAAATCAAGATAGCTAGCTAATAATATGTTAGCTAGCTGATGCCATTTAATTTACTTAACTAAACAGTGTGTAAAGTTAGATAGCTAGCTAGTAGATCAGTTGAGTTAGCCTAAAAAGGGGCTAGCTAGCTAACGAATAATACATTGTTTCTTTACATAATTTTTTTAAATTTACTTACTTGAATAGCTTCTCCCACTGCCTAAGTTTTTCCGGTCCTTACAAAAACAAAATAATGAGCAATATTCCCGATATTTTCAGTGGTAGCAAAGCGTAGCCAGCAGCCATGTGGATGAAAAAAGTCTGTCACCAGAGCGGTTTAGAACGGGTTGTGACGTTTGACTTTACCAGCGTAATCCACTGTAGGCCACACTTGAAAATTGGCACTAGAAACATGCATAGGCATCAACTACTTGGACAGAAAACAGTGACGCACATACAGTTGAAGTCGGAAGTTTACATACACTTAGGTTGGAGTCATTAAAACTTGTTTTTCAACCACTCCACAAATGTCTTGTTAACAAACTATAGTTTGGCAAGTCGTTTAGGACATCTACTTTATGCATGACAGAAGTTATTTTTCCAACAATTGTTTACAGAAATATTATTTCACTTATCATTCACTGTATCACAATTCTAGTGGGTCAGAAGTTTACATACACTAAGTTGACTGTGCTTTTAAACAGCTTGGAAAATTCCAGAAAATGATGTCATGGCTTTAGAAGCTTCTGATAGGCTAATTGACATCATTTGAGTCAATTGGAGGTGTACCTGTCAAGGCCTACCTTCAAACTCAATGACTCTTTGCTTGACATCATGGGAAAATCAAAAGAAATCAGCCAAGACCTCAGAAAAAAATTGTAGACCTCCACATGTCTGGTTTATCCTTGGGAGCAATTTCCAAATGCCTGAAAGTACCACGTTCATCTGTACAAACAATAGTACAAAAGTATAAATACCATGGGACCATGCAGCCGTCATACCGTTCAGGAAGGAGACGTGTTCTGTCTCCTAGAGATGAACGTACTTTGGTGCGAAAAGTGCAAATCAATCCCAGAACAACAGCAAAGGACTTTGTGAAGATGCTGGAGGAAACCGGTACAAAAGTATCTATATCCACAGTAAAACGAGTCTTATATCGGCATAACCTGAAAGGCCTCTCAGCAAGGAAGAAGCTACTGTTCCAAAACCGCCATAGAAAAGCCAGACTACGGTTTGCAACTGCACATGGGGACAAAGATCTTACTTTTGGAGACATGTTCCAAAAATGTACAAAAATAGAACTGTTTGGCCATAATGACCATCGTTATGTTTGGAGGAAAAAAGGGGAGGCTTGCAAGCTGAAGTACACCATCCAAACTGTGAAACACGGGGGTGGCGGCATCATGTTGTGGGGGAGCTTTGCTGCAGGAGGGACTGGTGCACTTCACAAAATAGATGCCATCATGAGGGAGGAAAATTATGTGGATATATTGAAGCAACATCTCAAGACATCAGTCAGGAAGTTAAAGCTTGGTCACAAATGGGTCTTCCAAATGGACAATGACCCAAAGCATACTTCCAAAGTTGTGGCAAAATGGCTTACGGACAACAAAGTCAAGGTATTGGAGTGGCCATCACAAAGCCCTGACCTCAATCCTATAGAACATTTGTGGGCAGAACTGAAAAAGTGTGTGCGAGCAAGGAGGCCTACAAACCTGACTCAGTTACACCAGCTCTGTCAAGAGGAATGGGCCAAAATTCACCCAACTTATTGTGGGAAGCTTGTGGAAGGCTAACCCGAAGCGTTTGACCCAAGTTAAACAGTTGAAAGGCAATGCTACCAAATACTAATTGAGTGTATGTAAACTTCTAACCCACTGGGAATGTGATGAAAGAAATAAAAGCTGAAATAAATCATTCTCTCTACTATTATTCTGACATTTCACATTCTTAAAAGAAAGTGGTGATCCTAACTGACCTGAGATAGGGACTTTTTACTAGGTTTAAATGTATTTGGCTAAGGTGTATGTAAACTTCCGACTTCAACTGTAACACACAACACCCCTTCTACGCGGGTGTGGGGGGAGGGCTCTTGAAATGTAACCTCCTATCAAAATCTTAACCATTCAAACCGTCTTTGTAATACAACATTCTTCAGACCTCCAAGGAAAAAGTGACAACGCATGATTTTGGAGGTCTGGCAATGCGAGACTACTCTTTGACACGAACCCTTTCCACAAACTTAATTATTAATTAATTATGGCAGTAAAATGAGTTGGTTGTGATTTATTATGCAAGGTTGGTGTTTATCATTCCTAGTGCCCACAATGGTGCCCAAGGAATTCTGTGATGGAATATTCTGGGCCCACGGATCCTCTGTCCGAATGTTAAAGCTGATGGTGCGTATTTTTGGGGCAGGTGCAACGAACCTGTGTGTGTTTGCATGGTGCTCTTCTTCGGTCCAACTTCATAACATGTTGCAGTGCCTTCCAGGTGTAATGAAAGGACATGACCAAGGTGAGCTCTGCCTTTGTTGCTATAATGAAACCCAGAGTAGAGTGGTCGGGGATCGATAGGTGCTTAAGGCCTTTGTACTCTCTTAACTGACAAGATACCAATGCGTGTGTGTGTCTGTGTGTGCATGTACCTAGGTGGCCTTGGTCTCTGGCAGAGCCTCTCACACCAATGCCACGCGGCTGGCTGGTCCTCATGTCTATACCAAACACCTCTTGACCTCTACAGTCCCAGGCACAGCCGCATGCTCTAGATATAGCGCAGTGCACACGCCCATTCCTCAAAAATCTTGTCGTCACTAGTCTGACTTTCCTGCCTTTTTTGTCTCACTGTCTGCACTCTGTCACTGAAGATATCATTTTCTACTGCCGCCGTGGATGGAAAAAGTTTGGTTGATTTACCACTGTAGCTCCCATGAAGGACAAAGGTTGTATCTGTATCCTTGGTGAATATTTAGTGCAAAACGGATGCCCATGCCACACAGTAATTATTTTCTTTCCTGCTGGGTGACATTCTCACACACACACACACACACACACTGATGCTCATCTACCTGCACCAAACTTCCTCCCATGCTGTCTCACATGGTTGCTATGAAATTGTTACAAACTATAACCATGAAATGTCTTTGTCTCTCTAATTATCTTAGAATTTTGGCATCTTATGTTACTGACTCACTTGGGCTTTCAGTGCCACATATGAGTGTTTGTTCACCTATGAAGGTCTCTTTTTGCTTTTAACATATCAGCATTGGATGGGGAGTACTTTGGAACAGACCTGTGTTATTTGTTTTCTTAATACTCCAGCCGTGCTTGATTGAGCTTGCCTGGCACATTAGCACCAATCGGATTGTCCCAAAAGTGCCAAATCCTCCCCAACTGGTACTCCAGGCAGGCCCAATCAAACCCCAAAAACATTAAAAAGAAAACAAATACGATTTGAACTCAAGTTTGTTTGGTAATGCTTCCAACAGGATACTTGTACAATTCTTCCAGTCACTGCTGAGAGGTTAACTCATCCGTTGAGATCAGCAACTCGGAAATAATGACGCACGCACACAACGCAGCTTATGCCATCATCCTCCTCTCCTCTTACTTGCTCCATCGGACTTCTCATTGGAAGGCACTTTAAGCATTTTAAAAATGTTAAAAAGAGGAGAGCGTGGCATCCAATTAAAGTATATTAGTGTAATTGTGCTGGCGACGGCGAGTGGTCTAGTGAACGTAGAGCACTCTGGCTCCACTCTCTCCATCTATCCATCCATCCGTAGGTGAATGCATAATGAAGAAAGAGAAGACCGCAGTCAATCTGTCATTGAGTAATGGAGATAATATCATCTTTTATGCTCTTCACAAAGCGCCGGGCAGCTTGGTTCTATCAGACACCACTGGGCACACTGGTTGAATCAATGTTGTTTCTATGACGTTGAACCAACGTTGAATAGACGTCTGTGCCCAGTGCACAAGGGAAATATGGTATAGAAGAAAAGGCTGTTTTTATGACAAAAGCACAGCATGTTATTAGTATAATGCATGGAAAGCAATGGTACGATAAGTCACCACCTGTTATCTGTTTATTACTAATGTTTAATTTACACAGTGAGTGTTGTTCAAATGCGACTCATCCATAGTGTTGATGAAAAACACGGATTAATCGTGAGAGGAGGCTGGCTATATCCCGCTCCAGCTTGTAGGTGTACTACAATACTCACTCTCTAATGGTCGAGTCAGTACAGGTTTGGCACTATAATGTTTCAAATGGCATGTAGCTGTTTGCATGCAACCCCTTTTAGCACATTATTAGTTAAGGGTTTGTTTACAAGCTAGCTGAGGGAGAAGCCTTTTGTGCAGATTAGCTGATGTAGGCGAAGCGAATATTAAAAAGGATCCTCCCTCTGGAAACGATAAACTGAAGTCATCTAAAATGTTGACAAAAAGAACACTAGGTCCTGTGAAAAGGGAAACTAATACTTTTCTCTGCAAATAGATCAGACTGCCTGGGGCAAGGGAAGGAGAGCATCTGAGGAGAGGCATGTTTACCTTTTCAATGCATCACGTTTCGCAGTAACACTCACATCAATGCTGAGAGCGGGCCTCAGAAAAATTGCTCCACTTTTCAAGAACAAAAGTGGGGTGTGTGTGTGTTTGCCACGTGTGTGCGGGAGGGTATTTTGAATTTGTTAACTAGGAAGGCAGAGGGTGACTTGTAGTTTAAATGATGTGTTACCTTTAAGCTTTGCGTATACAGTACATTATGTGACATATTACCGTAATGCAACCACAGAATCAAATTAGTTCTATTCATCACCTCCTGGCTTGCGTGTATGTGCTTGTGTTCTTGTTGTAAAATCAATGATACTTCTAAGAACTGTGAAAATTGGGGAAGCAGCAGGGAGTAACAAAAGGGAATTCTTTTTCATTATACACTGCTCAAAAAAATAAAGGGAACACTTAAACAACACAATGTAACTCCAAGTCAATCACACTTCTGTGAAATCAAACTGTCCACTTAGGAAGCAACACTGATTGACAATAAATTTCACATGCTGTTGTGCAAATGGAATAGACAAAAGGTGGAAATTATAGGCAATTAGCAAGACACCCCCAATAAAGGAGTGGTTCTGCAGGTGGTGACCACAGACCACTTCTCAGTTCCTATGCTTCCTGGCTGATGTTTTGGTCACTTTTGAATGCTGACACCTCTACAACTCACACAAGTGGCTCAGGTAGTGCAGCTCATCCAGGATGGCACATCAATGCGAGCTGTGGCAAGAAGGTGTGCTGTGTCTGTCAGCGTATTGTCCAGAGCATGGAGGCGCTACCAGGAGACAGGCCAGTACATCAGGAGACGTGGAGGAGGCCGTAGGAGGGCAACAACCCAGCAGCAGGACCGCTACCTCCGCCTTTGTGCAAGGAGGAGCACTGCCAGAGCCCTGCAAAATGACCTCCAGCAGGCCACAAATGTGCATGTGTCTGCTCAAACGGTCAGAAACAGACTCCATGAGGGTGGTATGAGGGCCCGACGTCCACAGGTGGGGGTTGTGCTTACAGCCCAACACCGTGCAGGACGTTTGGCATTTGCCAGAGAACACCAAGATTGGCAAATTCGCCACTGGCGCCCTGTGCTCTTCACAGATGAAAGCAGGTTCACACTGAGCACATGAGCACATGTGACAGACGTGACAGAGTCTGGAGACGCCGTGGAGAACGTTCTGCTGCCTGCAACATCCTCCAGCATGACCGGTTTGGCGGTGGGTCAGTCATGGTGTGGGGTGGCATTTCTTTGGGGGGCCGCACAGCCCTCCATGTGCTCGCCAGAGGTAGCCTGACTGCCATTAGGTACCGAGATGAGATCCTCAGACCCCTTGTGAGACCATATGCTGGTGCGGTTGGCCCTGGGTTCCTCCTAATGCAAGACAATGCTAGACCTCATGTGGCTGGAGTGTGTCAGCAGTTCCTGCAAGAGGAAGGCATTGATGCTATGGACTGGCCCGCCCGTTCCCCAGACCTGAATCCAATTGAGCACATCTGGGACATCATGTCTTGCTCCATCCACCAACGCCACGTTGCACCACAGACTGTCCAGGAGTTGGCGCATGCTTTAGTCCAGGTCTGGGAGGAGATCCCTCAGGAGACCATCCGCCACCTCATCAGGAGCATGCCCAGGCGTTGTAGGGAGGTCATACAGGCATGTGGAGGCCACACACACTACTGAGACTCATTTTGACTTGTTTTAAGGACATTACATCAAAGTTGGATCAGCCTGTAGTGTGGTTTTCCACTTTAATTTTGAGTGTGACTCCAAATCCAGACCTCCATGGGTTGATAAATTTGATTTACATTGATCATGTTTGTGTGATTTTGTTGTCAACACATTCAACTATGTAAAGAAAAAAGTATTTAATAAGAATATTTCATTCATTCAGATCTAGGATGTGTTATTTTAGTGTTCCCTTTATTTTTTTGAGCAGTGTATATCATAACTAACAGAAGATTGCATAGTTTTACTGATGTATCCAATCCAACCAAACAAGCTCCGTAGAGGTTTTCTGAAATTATGTGTATCCCTAAGGAGTGGTATATTCATTATACTATTATATTATTATATTATATTGTTTTATTCACTGCTTTAGCACACTCTGCCAACCCGGATGTTCTAGCCGTGTCTGAATCCTGGTTTAGGAAGACCACCAAAAATTCTGAAATCTCCATCCCTAACTACAACATTTTCAGACAAGATAGAACGGCCAAAGGGGGCGGTGTTGCAATCTACTGCAAAGATAGCCTGCAGAGTTCTGTCCTACTATCCAGGTCTGTACCCAAGCAATTTGAACATCTACTTTTAAAAATCCACCTCTCTAAAAACAAGTCTCTCACCGTTGCCGCCTGCTACAGACCACCCTCTTCCCCCAGCTGTGTTCTGGACACCATATGTGAACTGATTGCCCCCCATCTATCTTCAGAGCTCGTGCTGCTAGGCGACCTAAACTGGAACATGCTTAACACCCCAGCCATCCTACAATCTAAGCTTGATGCCCTCAATCTCACACAAATTATCAATGAACCTACCAGGTACCACCCCAAAGCTGTAAACACGGGCACCCTCATAGATATCATCCTAACCAACTTGCCCTCTAAATACACCTCTGCTGTTTTCAACCAAGATCTCAGCGATCACTGCCTCATTGCCTGCATCCGTAATGGGTCAGCGGTCAAACAACCTCCACTCATCACTGTCAAACGCTCCCTGAAACACTTCAGTGAGCAGGCCTTTCTAATCAACCTGGCCGGGGTATCCTGGAAGGATATTGATCTCATCCCGTCAGTAGAGGATGCCTGGTTATTTTTTAAGAATGTCTTCACCATCTTAAATAAGCATGCCCCATTCAAGAAATTTAGAACCAGGAACAGATATAGCCCTTGGTTCTCTCCAGACCTGACTGCCCTTAACCAACACAAAAACATCCTATTGCGTTCTGCATTAGCATCGAACAGCCCCCGTGATATGCAACTTTTCAGGGAAGCTAGAAACCAATATAAACAGGCAGTTAGAAAAGCCAAGGCTAGCTTTTTCAAGCAGAAATTTGCTTGCTGCAACACAAACTCAAAAAAGTTCTGGGACACTGTAAAGTCCATGGAGAATAAGAACATTTCCTCCCAGCTGCCCACTGCACTGAGGATAGGAAACACTGTCACCACCGATAAATCGACTATAATTGAGAATTTCAATAAGCATTTTACTACGGCTGGCCATGCTTTCCACCTGGCTACCCCTACCCCGGTCAACAGCACTGCACCCCCCACAGCAATTCCCCCAAGCCTTCCCCATTTCTCCTTCTCCCAAATCCAGTCAGCTGATGTTCTGAAAGAGCTGCAAAATCTGGACCCCTATAAATCAGCCGGGCTAGACAATCTGCACCCTTTCTTTCTAAAATGATCTGCCGAAATTGTTGCAACACTTATTACTTGCCTTTTCAACCTCTATTTCGTGTCGTCTGAGATTCCCAAAGATTGAAAAGCAGCTGCGGTCATCCCCCTCTTCAAAGGGGGGGACACTCTTGACCCAAACTGCTACAGACCTATATCTATCCTACCCTGCCTTTCTAAGGTCTTCGAAAGCCAAGTCAACAAACAGATTACCGACCATTTCAAATCCCACCATACCTTCTCCGCTATGCAATCTGGTTTCAGAGCTGGTCATGGGTGCACCGCAGCCACGCTCAAGGTCCTAAACGATATCCTAACCGCCATCGGTAGGAAACAATACTGTGCAGCCGTATTTTTGGACCGACTCTCTTCTCTGTATACATCAATGATTTCCCTCTTGCTGCTGGTGAGTCTCTGATCCACCTCTACTCAGACGACACCGTTCTGTATACTTCTGGCCCTTCTTTGGACACTGTGTTAACCTCTCTTGGGCACGTGAGACGGTAGCGTCCCACCTCTTCAACAGCCAGTGAAACTGCTGGGCGCCATATTCAAATACAGAAATACTCATTATAAAAATTCAGAAAACAAAACATATTTTACATAGGTTTAAAGATTAACTGCTTGTGAATCCAACCACGGTGTCAGATTTTTAAAATGCTTTACGGCGAAAGCATACATTACGATTATGAGAACATAGCCCACTAGACAAATCATTAAAAACAGTAGCCAGCCAGGTAGAACAGTTACACAATTTAGAAATAGAGATACAATTAATCCCTGACCTTTGATGATCTACATATGGTTGCACTCAGCAGACATTCATTTACTCAATAAATGTTCTTTTTGTTCGATAAAGTCTCTTTATACCCAAACACCTCAGTTTTGTTCGCGCGTTTTCTTCAGTAATCCACAGGCTCAAACTCAGTAAAAACAGGAAGACAAAAAAATCCTAATTGTATCCGTAAAGTTCATAGAAACATGTCAAACGATGTTAATATTCAAACCTCAGGTTGTTTTTAGCCTAAATAATCAATAATATTTCAACCGGACAATAACGTCGTCAATATAAAATGTAAACAAGAAACGCACTCTCTCGGTCTTGCGCAGGAAAAAGCTCTGTGACACGGCAGGGTCCACTCATTCAGACTGCTCTTACTTCCTCATTTTTCAGAATACAAGCCTGAAACATTTTCTGAAGACGGTTGACATCTAGTGGAAGGCATAGAAACTGCATTTGGAGTCCTAAGTCAATGGATACTGTATTGGCATTGAATAGAAAACAACAAAAACAAAACTACTTCCTAAATGGATTTTTATCAGGATTTTGCCTGCCAAATCAGTTCTGTTATACTCAGACACTATTTTAACAGTTTTGGAAACTTTAGAGTGTTTTCTATCCAAATCTACCAGTTATATGCATATCATATATTCTTGGCACGAGATGCAGGCAGTTTAATTTGGGCATGCATTTCATCCAAAATTCCGAATTCTGCCCCCTACCCTAGAGAAGTTAACAACCCTCCAGGCGAGCTTCAATGCCATACAACTCTCCTTCCGTGGCCTCCAACTGCTCTTAAATACAAGTAAAACTAAATGCATGCTCTTCAACCGATCGCTGCCTGCACCTGCCCGCCAGTCCAACATCACTACTCTGGACGGCTCTGACCTAGGTGTCTGGTTAGACTGTAAACTCTCCTTCCAGACTCACATTAAACATCTCCAATCCAAAGTTAAATCTAGAATTGGCTTCCTATTTCGCAACAAAGCATCCTTCACTCATGCTCCCAAACATACCCTTGTAAAACTGACCATCCTACCAATCCTCGACTTCGGCGATGTCATTTACAAAATAGCCTCCAATACCCTACTCAATAAATTGGATGCAGTCTATCACAGTGCCATCCGTTTTGTCACCAAAGCCCTATATACTACCCACCACTGCGACCGGTACGCTCTCGTTGGCTGGCCCTCGCTTCATACTCGTCGCCAAACCCACTGGCTCCAGGTCATCTACAAGACCCTGCTAGGTAAAGTGCCCCCTCATCTCAGCTCGCTGGTCACCATAGCAGCACCCACCTGTAGCACACGCTCCAGCAGGTATATCTCTCTGGTCACCCCCAAAACCAATTCTTCCTTTGGCCACCTCTCCTTCCAGTTCTCTGCTGCCAATGACTGGAACAAACTACAAAAATCTCTGAAACTGGAAACACTTATCTCCCTCACTAGCTTTAAGCACCAGCTGTCAGAGCAGCTCACAGATTACTGCACCTGTACATAGCCCATCTATAATTCAGCCCAAACAACTACCTCTCCCCCTACTGTATTTATTTATTTTGCTCCTTTGCACCCCATTATTTCTATCTCTACTTTGCACATTCTTCCACTGCAAATCTACCATTCCAGTGTTTTACTTGCTATATTGTATTTACTTCGCCACCATGGCCTTTTTTTGCCTTTACCTCCCTTATCTCACCTCAGTTGCTCACATTGTACATAGACTTAGTTTTCTACTGTATTATTGACTGTATGTTTGTTTTACTCCATGTGTAACTCTGTGTTGTTGTATGTGTCGAACTGCTTTGCTTTATCTTGACTAGGTCGCAATTGTAAATGAGAACTTGTTCTCAACTTGCCTACCTGGTTAAATAAAGGTTAAATACATAAATAAAAAATACATTGGGGCTAGGGGTCCCGCTAGCGGGAATTCAGCCGGCACAGGTTTCATACATTCACAAATATCGATTAAATACTCACTTACTTTTTGAAAAACTTCCTCTGATTTGTCATCCAAAGGGTCCGAACTTTAACATGTAATGTTGTTTTGTTAGATAAAATCCTTCTTTATATCCCAAAAAGTCTGTTTAGTTGGCGCCATCGATTTGAGTAATCCACTCGTTCAACATGCAGAGAAAGTAATCCGATAATCTACCCCTAAACTTTGTTTCATCAAGTCAAAATACATTTCTATCGGGGCCTCCCGGGTGGCGCAGTGGTCTAGGGCACTGCATCGCAGTGCTAGCTGCGCCACAAGAGTCTCTGGGTTCGCGCCCAGGCTCTGTCGCAGCCGGCCGCGACCGGGAGGTCCGTGGGGCAACGCACAATTGGCTTAGCGTCGTCCGGGTTAGGGAGGGTTTGGCCGGTAGGGATATCCTTGTCTCATCGCGCTCCAGCGACTCCTGTGGCGGGCCGGGTGCAGTGCGCGCTAACCAAGGGGGCCAGGTACACGGTGTTTCCTCCCGACACATTGGTGCGGCTGGCTTCCGGGTTGGAGGCGCGCTGTGTTAAGAAGCAGTGCGGCTTTGTTGGGTTGTGCTTCGGAGGACGCATGGCTTTCGACCTTCGTCTCTCCCGAGCCCGTACGGGAGTTGTAGCGATGAGACAAGATAGTAATTACTAGCGATTGGATACCACGAAAATTGGGGAGAAAAAGGGGATAAAAAAAATAAAAAAACATTTCTATTTACTCCTCAGATACCCTAAAATGTATCAAACTATAATATTTCTTACGGAAAGAAGTATGTTCAATAGTAAAATTATTTTAGCCTTCTGCTAAAACTGATATTTCTTATTCGTTTTTGAAGTTACAAGCCTGAAACCTTGAACATGGACTGCTGACACCCTGTGGAAGCCATAGGAATTGCATCCAGGGAGCTAATTTTACTTTCTTTTACTTGCCTTTCTCTCTCACAAAAATTAATTCTGGTTAGTTTTTCTTAGGATTTTTTCCTACCATATCTATTGTGTTATATTCTCCTACATTATTTCAACATTTCTACACACTTCAAAGTGTTTTCTTTCCAACCGGTACCAATTATATGCAAATCTTGGCTTCAGAGCCTGAGCTACAGGCATTTTACTTTGGGCACGTCATTCAGACAGGAAGTGGAGAAAAAAGGGGCCTAGCCCTAAGAAGTTATTAACTTAGTTTAACTTTTTCTTCTTTTCTAGTCTTCATTTTACCTATTGTTTTCAATCCCATCAACCTGTGCTTTCCTCAAGGGTGGTAGATTTGTGTTGTGGATTTGAGCCTGTGTCACCCTTGAGTGTTGCTGCCTGTCTCTGTAACACTCTGTAATGGTAGTGCTTGTTTCTGTAACAAGTGGTCACCACTCCTCCATCCCTGTGGACACAATCTGACTGGCATCCACTGCTGCTCGATCCCTTATCTGTCTATCAGTGGAGGCTGCTGATGGGAGGACGGCTCATAATAATGGCTGGGACGGAGCAAATGGAATGGCATCAAACACATGGTAACCATTGATGTATTTGACACCATTCCGCTACAGCCATTACCACGAGCCCATCCTCCCTAATTAAGGTGCCACCAACCTCCTTCACTGTCTATGTGGGCTGAGGCTCAGAACAGCAACCGTGTATCCCCACACTGATGGAGGGAGTAAATTGTGGTGAAGGCGAAGGCTGTCCTGTTCCTCCAGCACACATCCTGTCTGTCCTCCTCACAGCCCACAGCACCGATCTGTGCTCGCTGGCTTTTATAGCCTCATCCATCATCTACAGCCTCACCAGCCGTGCTGCTCTGCAGCTTCTGTCCACTCACCACGTCCACTTATTTATGGTGTCGACACCAAGCCAACAGCCAGGAGCCATGTGTGTGTGTATGTGTGAACGCGCGCTGTGTTGTGCATTTGTGTACGTGAGTGTGTGTGTATTCTTTCTACTGTACTCTCTGCAGGGTAAGGCTCTATTAGTAATTAAGTAGACATCTAGCACTTCTGCCACATCCTCTCTACCCCCTTGCCTTCAAACACACCAAAAGGAAAACAAGAGCCTAAATATGGTTCTCCAAATAGTCAGTCAATAACACTCCATCTATGCCTTTAAGCTTTTTATCTCTGGCACCGAGTGGAACCAAGTGGAACAAACAAATATAAGGGTCAAATGATTACTTGAAGACTTCCACACAGGGACAACATAATAATAATAGAGTCTGTCTCGCCATGTGTCTGGTTTTTCTAGTCTATGTACAGCGTGGTGACAACACTCTCTCTTTCTTTTTATTTCTCTCCCCCCTCCTCTCTCTCTCCATCTCTCTCTTCCTCTCCTTCCCTTGGGCCCGGGTGAGTCACATGCTTCCCCCAGAGAGATGTGGTCATTGATTAAAGCTTGAAATTAAAAGCTGTCTAAAAAGAGGCACGTCTGCCTCCAGGTGTATAACACAGCACCATAGTAATCAACCCTAAGGAGAAGGAAGGGGTTTAAATGTCAGCTCTGGGGAGTCTTAGGGCAACCCAATGTCTCTCAATGAGTAGTATAACCGAGAGGGATTTTTATTTGTCCATTTTCTATACTGACGCTCTGATACGGCTGAGGGTGTGAGTTTGGTGTGAGGGCATTGACTGTGCAGAAAATAAATAGAATGTAATTGTAGAATTTAATTTTAGAATGTAGTTGTTGAATGAAATGTACTGACTATTACGGACTATTGAATGTGAGTGCATGTGCTGTATAGTAACTTTAAGTGGATGAAAAGTGCACCGACAAGGGCGTTGGCTGAAAACTGACTTCATAGTACAGTGGTGAGGGAAGAATAGGCGACACAGGGGAGCACATAGTTAGGAGAGGAGATGCTTCATTCATCCTGTTACCAATTCCATTCTGCGCTACCTAGGGCTGTACATCTTTCCACCGGACAGGGTGATGGGACATGATGGATGGATGCAGCTGCTTTTGAGCCACTGCGGACATTGTAATCTCAGGATGCAAGATGGGATAGAGCCAGCTCTCTGCAATTACTCAGGTCTCACACCATTTACACAACGGGCAAATTCATTTTGCATGGCCCCTAGTGGGCGGGGTTTGCTCATTTTTGCCCATTCCATTGGTCCAAAGGGAAAACATCCTCCCCCCACCCAGGGCACTGGGCCATGCTAAACGAACTTGCCCATTATAACCCAACACATGATAGAAAGAAGGAGAGGAATATATTTGCAGTGCATATACAATGGCAGCCAAGTATATTGGCAGCCTTCCACTTCTTAAATAATTCCCTATTTCCTCACAAATAAGTTGAAATAGAACTCCAGATATTGTCATCGCACTGACAATGTGTATCGCACTGATCTAGTTAAGAAAGGTGGGGGTGTGGCTATATATGTAACGACTAAATTCCTTGTAAGTGTGGCAAAGTCTGAAACTATTTGTAAACAGTTTACATTTCTTGCTTTGAATATTGAGGTTTCAAAGGGTCTCTCTGTAGCTGTGATTGGCTGTTATAGATCCCCCTCTGCTCTCGGTGATGCATTTTCTTCTCTGATGCACCTTATGTCTAAACTTCTTTACAATGAAATTGTCTAGATTGGTGATCTCAACTGGGGTTGGTTAAAGCTGGTGTCTGATGATTTCAAAATGTTTAGTAATTCTATGAATCTTACCCAGTTGATTAACTTACCCACTCGCCCAGAGAAATCTACCCTGATTGATTTGATATTGACAAATGTTCCACATAAATATTCTGCGGTTGGTGTTTTTTGTAATGATTTAAGTGACCATTGTGCTGTTGTTGCTGTTAGAAATACTAAGGTTCTTAAGACAAACCCACACTTTATTCATAAGAGAAATTTGAAGTGTTAATGAGCGGTTATGATATGTTTTATTTTGACTGGAGCAAAATTGAGCTTATTCCTGATGTGGAAACTGCCTGGAAATTCATTCATTATGTTTTTTTCCCAAATATTAAACAAACTTGCCCCATTCCGCAGGTTCAGAGTTAAAGGGAGGGATAATCCATGGTTTTCTTCTGAGCTGTCTTGTATTATTCACAAACGTAATCTAGCCTGGGCTAAAGCAAGGAAATCATGTTCTGATGCTGATTGGCTTCTTTTTAGGCAGTTATGAAACAAGTGTTATTTTCTTCTCAGTAAGGCCAAGTCTGAATATGTTATTTCTTTTACCACTGATAACCTGAATGACCCTAGAAAGTTTTGGAAGGCTATTAAGTCTATGTCTGGAAACAGTAATGTTAATGAACTACCGTCATGTGTATTGAAGGACTTTGTTGCTGTATATGACAAAACTGAAATGCTGAATTGTTTCAATGAGCACTTTGTATCATCTGGTAGACTGTTTGATTCAGTGTCCTCTGTCTCTGTACAACCCTGTGTGGATGAACCAGCGAGAGCTGGTCAAACTTTTTGCTTTTTGCCATTCTCAGTGCAGGAGGTACATAAAAGCCCTGAAATCCTTAGATCAGAGAAAGCCTGCAGGTCCTGATTGTCTTGATCCCTGCTTTTAAAATCTGGCAGCCGATTTCATAGCTGAACCACATTCATATCTGTTCAATCTAACCCTGGAATGTAATGAAATTCCAAAGATTTGGAAATTAGCATTTGTCCTGTCACGTCCTGACCATAGTGCTTATGTGTTTTGCTTGTTTTAGTGTTGGTCAGGACGTGAGCTGGGTGGGCATTCTATGTTGTGTGTCTAGTTTGTCTGTTTCTGTGTTCGGCCTAATATGGTTCTCAATCAGAGGCAGCTGTCAATCGTTGTCCCTGATTGAGAATCATATATAGGTGGCTTGTTTTGTGTTGGGATTTTGTGCGTGGTTGTTTCCTGTCTCTGTGTTTTGTCTGCACCAGAAAGGACTGTATCGGTAAGCCACCTTTGTTATTTTGTAGTTTTGTAAGTGTTCACGTTTTCGTCTGTCATTAAATATGTTGAACACGGAATACGCTGCGTATTGGTCCGATCCCTGAAGGCTGCCGTTACAGAACCACCCACCAAACTCGGACCAAGCAGCGTGGCTACGGGCAGCAGCAGCAGCGGCAGCAGCAGTACGTATCGGCCGGGCTAGAGTGAGCATTGAGCCAGGTGCCATGAAGCCGGCTCAACGCGTCTGGTCTCCAGTGCGTCTCCTCGGGCCGGCATACATGGCACCAGCCTTACGCATGGTGTCCCCGGTTCGCCAACACAGCCCAGTGCGGGTTATTCCACCTCCCCGCACTGGTCGGGCTACGGGGAGCATTCAACCAGGTAAGGTTGGGCAGGCTCGGTGCTCAAGGGAGCCAGTATGCCTGCACGGTACGGTATATCCGGCGCCACCTTCCCGCCCCAGCCCAGTACCACCAGTGCCTACACCACGCACCAGGCTTCCAGTGAGTCTCCAGAGCCCTGTTCCTCCTCCACGCACTCTCCCTCAGTGCACTACAGCCCAGTACCTCCAGTTCCGGCACCACGCACCAAGCCTCCTGTGCGTCTCCAGAGCCCTGTACGCACTGTTCCTTCTCCCCGCACTCACCCTGAGGTGCGTGCCCTCAGCCCGGTACCACCAGTTCCGGCACCACCTACCAGGCCTATAGTGCGCTTCGAGAGTCCAGTGTGCCCTGGTCCTGCTCCCCGCACTAGCCTTGAGGTGCGTGTTTCCAGTCCGGTACCACCAGTTCCGGCACCACGCACCAGGCCTACTTCAGACGAAGAGGAGGAAGGCTGCCGTTACATGTCCTATCACTTTTAAAAGGGGAAGACCAAATCTTTTAAGTAATTATAGGCCAATCTCAAAGCTGTCACCCCTGGTGAAAATACTTGAAACCCTTGTGAGTAAACAGCTAAAATTGCTTTTATATACTAACTCTATTTTTTCAATGTACCAATCGGGCTTCAGGAAGAAGCATAGCAAAATTACAGCAGCCATGGAGGTTTTAAATGATATCACTGAAGCCCTTGACACAAAACAGCACTGTGTCTCACTTTTTATTGATCTCTCTAAGCCTTTTCATACATTTGATCATGCTATACTGCAGAGATTGTTGAGTGTAGGTCTTTCGGGGCATGCAGTTGCATGGTTTGCTAACTCTCTGTCTGATAGAACTCAGTGCACTCAATTTGATGGGCTCATGTCTGTTAATTTGTCTGTCTGTAATTGTGTGCCCCAGGGCTCGGTACTTGGTCCCCTCTTATTCACTATTTATATAAATAATTTAGACAACAATGTGCAAAATGCACAACTTCACTTTTATGCTGATGATGCTGTTATTTATTGTTGTGCCTCGTCTCTCACAAAAGCTTTCCAGAACTTGCAAACTGCTTTTTATACTGTTCAACATACCTTGTGTCAATTGAAGCTTATCCTCAATACTTACAAAACTGAACTAATGGTGTTTTCTAAAGTAAGAAATAGATTTCACCTATTACTACCTGTCAGGGCAATGAGATTGAGACTGTAACCTCATATAAATATCTTGGAATTTTAATTGATGACGGCCTCTCTTTTAAATTGCGTATTCAACAATTTACACAAACATTTTGGATTTTATTTTAGGAATAAGGCCTGTTTTTCTTTTGAAGCCAGAAGGAGGCTGGTATCAGTTACATTTATGCCTTTACTAGACTATGGGGACATTTTATATATGAATGCTTCCACTCAGTTTTTGAGATCACCTTTTACCATGGCGCATTGAGATTTATTTTAAACTGCAAAACCCTTACGTACCACTGCACTTTATATACCAGGGTTTGCTGGCCTTCTCTAGTCACTGGTATACTTTTATTTACAAAGCCATTTTGGGTTTACTGCCATTTTATTTGGGCATTTTTATTGTTCAGAAATGTGGTGGGTACTCTCTTCGGTAGCAGGACTTTATCCTGCAAACTGTTCCAAATGTCCGAACTGAATTTGGTAAAAGGGCTTTTATGAACTCTGCGCCATCGGCTTGGAACGCCTTACAAAATACTTTTAAACTGGAAGAACTTGTCCCGATTGGTGTTTTTAAATCAGAGATGAAGGATTTTGAGGCTGATTCCCTGACCTGTCAATGTTTTTTTAATTTGCTGTTTTATGATTTTGTTATACTCTTGTGAATTCTATGGTTTTTACTAGATTACTTGTAGTTTTTCATGTTGTCTGTCTGTAATTGTGTAATGACTTGGTGCTGCCTTGGCCAGGACACTCTGGTTAAATAAAGGTTAAATAAAAAAATAAAAACATATATATATATTTTTTTTTACTTAAGTTAGCTATTTTCATTTAGAGAAGAAAAACAAATGGCATGGACAAAATTATTAGCACAGCCTTTGGCCAAGATAACTGCTCACAAACCTTTCTTGTAGCCATCATTGAGCTTTCTGCACCATTCTACTGGAAATTTGGCCCACTCTGCAGCTGCAAACTGCTCCAATTCTGCTATGTTTGAGGGGTGCCTTCCACCAACAGCTGTTTTCAGATCTCACCAAAGATTTTCGATGGGATTCAAATCAGGACTCAACGCTGGCCTCTCCAGAATTTTTTCTTCTTGAACTCTTCCTGGGTGCTGTTCGATGTGTGTTTGGTGTAGTCGTGCTGTAAGACCCACAACCTCCGACAGAGTTACCAATGACCAAATAAAGCATTCAAATAAAAAAAACACCCTGCCTACAAACAAGGGGAGGTTCGATAATGCTGTGGAGTTGATTTGCTGCCTCTGTTACTGCGTGCCTTGCACGTGTTTTGTAGTCCAATGTTCATCCCACTTAGCTCTTGGCTGCTAATCATTTTGTCCATGCCATTTGTTTTTCTTTTGTAGATTTATAATTTTAATGTAAAAAAAAAGAAATAGTTCTGCAATGTTGAAGATCCAATAACATGTCTGGAGATCAAAAGTTTTTGTTTCAATTTAAAATGATTTGAAAAGAAATAAGGTATTATTTAAGGGTGTCAATATTTGCCGGGCACTGTAGGAATAAAGGGAGTACACAGAACAGAGCATATCTAGAAGTGATTAATTCAGCAAGTTCCCAGAGTCGTGATTTTTCTGAGTAAATGCATTGCTACCATGTTTGTATTTATTATGCCAAGGCAGCAGCTACCCTTCCTGGGGTCCAGCAAAATGAAGGCAGTTATACGATTTTAAAAACATTACAATACATTCACAGATTTCACAACACACTGTGTGCCCTCTGGCCCCTACTCCACCACTACCACACATCTACAGTACTAAATCCATGTGTGTGTGTGTGTGTGTGTGTAGTGCATATGTTATCGTGTGTGTATGCATGTGTCTGTGCCTATGTTTGAGTTGCTTCACAGTCCTCGCTGTTTTTTTAGGTGTTTTTTTAATCTGTTTTTTTAATCAAATTTTACTGCTTGCATCGGTTACTTGATGTGGAATAGAGTTCCATGTAGTCAAGGCTCTCTGTAGTACGGTGTGCCTCCCATAGTCTGTTCTGGACTCGGGCACTGTGAAGAAACCTCTTGTGGCATGTCTTGTGTGGTATTCATGGGTGTCTGAGCTGTGTGCCAGTAGTTCAGCTCGGTGCACTCAACATGGCAATACCTCTCACAAATGCAAGTAGTGATGAAGTCAGTCTCTCCTCCACTTTGAGCCAGGAGAGATTGACATGCATATTATTAATATTAGCTCTCTGGTTACATCCAAGGGCCAGCCGTGCTGCCCTGTTCTGAGCTAGTTGCAATTTTATAAGACCCTTTATGTGGCCCCTGACAACATGACTGAACAGTAGCTCAGGTGCGACAAAACTAGGGCCTGATGGAACTGCCTTGTTGAGAGTGTTGTTAAGAAGGTAGAGCAGTGCTTTATTATGGACAGACTTCTTAGCTACTGTTGTATCGATATGTTTTGACCATGACAGTTTACAATCCAGGTTTACTCCAAGCAGTTTAGTCACCTCAACCCGCTCAATTTCCACATTATTTATTTCAAGATTTAGTTGAGGTTTAGGGTTTAGTGAATGATTTGTCCCAAATGTTTTAATTTTAGAAATATTTAGGACTAACTTATTCAATGCCACCCACTCTGAAACTAACTGCAGCTGTTTGTTAAGTGTTTCAGTCATTTCAGTTGCAGTAGTAGCTGACGTGTATAGTGTTGAGTCATCCGCATACATAGACACACTGACATGTCATTAGTAAAGATTGAAAAAAGTAAGGGGCGTAGACAGCTGCCCTGGGAAATTCCTGATTCTACCTGGATTATGTTGGAGGGGCTTCCATTAAATAACACCCTATGCTCTGTTAGACAGGTAACTCTTTATCGACAATATAGCAGGGGGTGTAAAGCCATAACACAACTTTTTCCAGCAGCAGACTATGATCGATAAAGTCTGAAGTCCACTTGTTCCCTGTGTCCAGCAAAACTGTTGAGCCAAATTGCCTGCCCATCATCTCCCAGACCCCTGCTTGAGGCCAACCTTGTGTGGCAGAGCCAGGCTTTTCCTCTGTCTGCTCTCATCAATTCAGGCGCCGACAAGAGCTTTCTGGACCGAGGGGTTGTTAACTTCTTATGGCTGCAGCCCGACGTCGGTACACTTATGACAACAGCCAGCTCAAAGTGCAGGGCGCGAAATTCAAAAGATTTTTTTTTTTTAATATTTAACTTTTACACATTAACAAGTCCAATACAGCATATGAAAGGTACACATCTTGTGAATCCAGCCAACATGTCCGATTTTTAAAATGTTTTACAGGGAAGACACTATGTAAATCTATTAGCTAACCACGTTAGCAAAAGACACCACTTTTTTACTCCACCAGTTTTTTACTCCATCAGTAGCTATCACAAATTCGTCCAAATAAAGATATAAATAGCCACTAACCAAGAAACAACTTCATCAGATGACAGTCTGATAACATATTTATTGTATAGCATATGTTTTGTTAGAAAAATGTGCATATTTCAGGTATAAATCATAGTTTACATTGCAGCTACAATCAGAAATTGCACCGAAAGCAGACAGAATAATTACAGACACCAACGCCAAATAACTAAATACTCATCATAAAACATTTCTGAAAAATACATAGTGTACAGCAATTGAAAGACAGGCATCTTGTGATTCCAGACAATATTTCCGATTTATCAAGTGTTTTACAGCGAAAACACAATAGAGCGTTATATTAGCTTACCACAATAGCCAAAAACACAAGCAATTTCCCAGTAGCAAAAGTTAGCGATCGTAACAAACAAGCAAAAGATATATAATTTTTGACTAACCTTGATAAGCTTCATCAGATGACAGTCCTATAACATCAGGTTATACATACACTTATGTTTTGTTCGAAAATGTGCATATTTAGAGCTGAAATCAGTGGTTACACATTGTGCTAACGTAGCATCTTTTTCCCACAACGTCTAAGCAGCAACGATATTTTTCTGACACGTTTTCTGACACACATATTCTGACCAAATAGCTATTCATAAACATAAGTAAAAAATACATGTTGTATAGGAAATGATAGATCCATTAGTTCTTAATGAAATCGCAGTGTTAGAATTCTAAAAAATAACTTCATTACGACATCCAGCTTCGGTATAGCTGAGTACCCCAAAGTTGGGCGCCCACGACTAATTCACATGCACGACAGATATATGAATTAGCATCATAAAATGTTTCTTACTTTTGGTGATCTTCCGTCAGAATGTTGGACAAGGTGTCCTTTGTCAAGAACAGTCGTTGTTTGGATTCAGAACGTTCATTTTCCCTCTCGATTTAGCACGCACACTTGTCAAGTGGCACAAAGCTCTCCAAGTCAACAAACGGAAGAGAACGGAACACGGCAAAACTCCCGAAAAATTTTCAATAATCTGATGAAACTATATTGAAAAAACATACTTTACGATGATATGGTCACATGTATCAAATAAAATCATAGCCGGAGATATTAGTCGTCCATAACGACAGCTAAACAGAAGGCAAATCCATGTCCTCTTTCGCGCGCTCCAGAAAACAGAAAATGGACGGTCACGTCATACAAAGAGCTTTTATTCCACCTCAGACCAAGATAAACACGAAATTTCTTCTCTCACCGCCTCTTGACATCCAGGGGAAGGTGTATGAAGTGCACGTAGACTCTTACGTATCATGCCCATGTATAGGCAGGAAGTAGAACAGAGCATCGATTTCAGTCTTTCCACTTCCTGGTCAGGAAATGTGCTGCAGAATGAGTTCTGTTTCACTCAGAGAAATAATTCAAACGGTTTTAGAAACTAGATAGTGTTTTCTATCCAATAGTAATAATAATATGCATATTGTACGAGCAAGAATTGAGTACGAGGCCGTTTGAAATGGGCACCTTTTATCTGGCTACTCAATACTCCCCCTGCAGCCCAAACAGGTTAATTAGTTGGGTTTGGACACTGATTCACTCCATTTACCTCTGGATGCCAACACTTTCAATGGAAACCTACTCTTCTGGGTTTTGGAGAGAACTGTTCCTGTTATCCTGTGTCTCTCTGAAAATCACCAGGAAAATATTAATTTCCACTTAATTTACTGTCCTTACTCACCCCTGGTTCTGGGTCATCCACAGATTGACTGGTCCACCGGGAGGGTAACTACCTGGAGTACATTTTGTCATTCCAATTGTCTACATTCTGCCCTTCCACCTGCCTTGTCTGCACCCCAGTCCATCCCTGAACCCCCAGACCTGTCTTTTGTTCCTCCTGAGACCTGTCTTTTCTTCCTCCTGTATCACGGTCTAACTCCTGTATTCAGTAAGCACCAGACCCCATCTCTGCCGCCTCATCGGCCGTACGACTGTGCTATCGAGCTTCAGCCTGGAGCTCGTCTTTCTAGTAGCAGGTTGTATAACCTCTCTCGCCCCGAGCAAGAGGCCATGGAAGAATACATCCAGGACTCCTTGGCTGTTGGACATGTCACGCCTTCTTCCTCTCCGGTGGGAGCTGGGTGCCTTCTTGTCCCGCAAGCTCTCCCCCGCAGAGAGAAATTTTGACATAGGTAACCGGGAACTTCTGGCTGTTAAGTTGACTCTTGAGGAGTGGCGTGACTGGTTAGAGGGTTCGGTCCTTCCCTTCATTGTGTGGACGGATCACAAAAATCTAGCCTACATCCAGACCGCCAAACATCTGAATTCTCGGCAGGCCAGGTGGGCATTGTTTTTTGGAAGATTCAACTTCACACTCACTTATCGCCCCGGATCTAAGAATACTAAGCCTGACGCCCTCTCCCTTCAGTTCACCGCAGACAACACAGGTTCCGAGCCAGAAACCATTATGCCTTCCTCCTGCATTGTTGCTGCTGTCTCCTGGAAGATTGAGTCACGTTTTCGTCTGGCTCAGCTGAACCAGCCTGATCCTAGAAAGGGTCCTTGTAAGGCTATGTTTGTGTCAGATTCAGTGCGTTCTGATGTTCTTCAATGGGCCCATTCTACTCACCTCACCTGTCACCCTGGCATGAACCGGACTGTCGCCTTTCTGCGTCAGGGATTTTAGTGGCCCACCTTGGAGAAAGATGCTCGGGAATTCATCTCAGCCTGCTCGGTCTGTGCCCGGAACAAAACCTCCACCAAACCTACATCTGGTCTGCTTCGCCCTCTTCCCATACCCAGTCGCCCCTGGTCACACATAGCTCTGGACTTCGTCACTGGCCTTACCCCATTCGAATGGTAACTCAGTCATCCTCACTATTGTTGATCAATTTTCCAAAGCGGCTCACTTCATTCCCCTCTCCAAGCTTCCTTCCTCCTGGGAAACTGCGGACCTGCTGGTATTCCATGTTTTGCGGCTGCATGGCATCCCTATTAACATTGTTTCTGACAGAGAACCCCAGTTTACATCCCAGGTATGGAGAGCCTTCTGCCCAGCTCTGGGTATTAACGTTAGCCTTTCGTCTGGATATCACCCCCAGACCAACGGCCAGACCGAGCGGGCCAACCAGGAGTTGGAAACTGCCCCAAGCTGTGTGACTTCGGCTAACACTTCCTCCTGGAGTGCCCAGCTACCCTGGGTGGAATACGCCCACAACACCCTCATCAATGCCTCATCATGCATGTCACCCTTTGAGTGTGCTCTGGGTTACCAACCTCCCTTGTTCCCTGCCAAAGAGGTCGATGTAGTGGTGCCCTCAGTCCAGGACCACATACATTGTTGTCATCGCACCTGGAGGAGGGCCGGGCTGCTCTTCTTCGTGCCTCCGCAAGAACCCAATCCCGAGCTAACAATCGTCGTGCTTCAGCCCCAGTCTACACTCCAGGCAAAAGGGTATGGCTTTCATCTAAGGACTTGCCCTTGAAAGTAATTTCCAAAAAACTATCTCACTATTTCTTTGGCCCCTTTGAGATTGATCGTGTCATAAACTCCTCTGCTGTGAATCTGAAACTCCCAGACTCTCTTAAAATTCACCCCACCTTCCTTGTGTCCTTAATTAAACCAGTCTGCTCCAGTCCCCTGTCCCCTCCTGCAGCTGCTCCCCCACCGCCTCGGCTCATCGACAACCATCCTGCCTACACTGTCCAGCGGCTTTTGGATGTGCACCGTCGGGGTCGTGGTTGGCAGTATCTGGTGGACTGGGAGGGATATGGGCCTGAGGAGTGCTGCTGGGTGCCCTGTCATCACATTCTGGATCCCTCACTCGTACAGGATTTTCATACCTTACACCCAGACAAGCCGGGTTCGTAGAGGTGGGGGAGGGGGGGTACTGTCACATCTGCTCCTGTTACGCCCTCTGGTGTTAATCCGGTGTCTTCTTAACCTGCAGTTACTCCCCCAGTACACTCTCTCCCTCCCCTTGTCCCTCTCCCTCTCCCTCTCTGTGTGATTGCATGGTTGGAGACAGGTGTGCTGGAGTCAGAGCAAATCCCTTCCAGCTGCAACTCGTTCCATAATCAAGACCTCTACAAATACTCAGTCCTGCCACTTCCACTCTGCCAGATCATAATCTCTGCTCAGTCAGTTATTATTCTAGCCATTTATGATTACTCAAGATCCTGTTACTCTGTTGTGCCTGTTTCCCTGCCTGACACCGTTTATCCTCTCATTGCAGTTACCTCTCTGTCTATCGCTCCTGTCTCCTGTTCCACATCTCACCACCCATCTACCTTACTCTGGATTTTACTCACCATTACTACCTTGAATTCCCCGCAGGATCTGTTTACCCTGTTCTACTCAGCCAACTGCAACCTCAGTCTCCACATATGGTTTTTGTGCAACTCATCCGAGCTTCCCCGTATCTGCACTCCATTTCTCTCCGTGTAACAATAAATATTTTGGTTCATTCATCCCTGTTTCCTCATCTGAGTCTGCTCTTGGGTTCCCCGGTATCGCTCCGCTTAACAGATATGCAAGTGATTTCAAAAATCTTAACTTCACATACATTTAAAGAACAGAATAACTTGGTTATAAAAAATAATACCTTAACCTGTCTGGCACCGGGGTTCCGCTAGCGGAACTCCTCCCACATTCCACTGAAAAGGCAGAGTGCGAAATTCAAAAAATATTTTTGAGAAATATTTAACTTTCACACATTAACAAGTCCAATACAGCAAATGAAAGATACACATCTTGTGAATCCAGTCAACATGTCCGATTTTTAAAATGTTTTACAGCGAAAACACCACATATATTTGTTAGCTCACCACCAAATACAAAAAAGGACAGACATTTTTCACAGCACAGGTAGCATGCACAAAGCCAACCTAACTAACCAAAAACCAACCAAACTAACCAAGAAACAACTTCATCAGATGACAGTCTTATAACATGTTATACAATAAATCTATGTTTTGTTCGAAAAATGTGCATATTTGAGGTATAAATCAGTTTTACATCACAGCTACCGTCAGAAATGGCACCGAAGCAGCCAGAGTAATTAGACACCAACGTCAAATACCTAAATACTCATCATAAAACATTTCTGAAAAATCGATGGTGTACAGCAAATTAAAGACAAACATCTTGTGAATCCAGCCAATATTTCCGATTTTTTAAGTGTTTTACAGCAAACACAATATAGCATTGTATTAGCTTACTACAATAGCCTACCACACTACCGCATTCATTCATCAAGGCACGTTAGCGATAGCAATAGGCACGTTAGCGATAGCGAATAAACCAGCAAGATATATAATTTTTGACTAACCTTGATAAGCTTCATCAGATGACAGTCCTATAACATCAGGTTATACATACACTTATGTTTTGTTCGAAAATGTGCATATTTAGAGCTGAAATCAGTGGTTATACATTGTGCTAACGTAGCATCTTTTTCCCACAACGTCCGGATATTTTTCTGACACGTTTTCTGACACACATATTCTGACCAAATTACTATTCATAAACATAACAAAAAAATACATGTTGTATAGGAAATGATAGATACACTAGTTCTTAATGCAATCGTCGTGTTAGAATTCTAAAAATAACTTCATTACGATATGCAGTTTACGTTATGGCGAGAGAGTACCCAAAAGCTGGGCGCAAACGACTATTTCACATGTTCGACAGATATATGAAATAGCATCATAAAATGGGTCCTACTTTTGATGATCTTTCATCAGAATGTTGTACAAGGGGTCCTTTGTCGGGAACAATCGTTGTTTGGATTTAGAATGTCCTCTTCTCCAGTCAATTAGCACGGAAAGCTAGCAAAGTAGCGCGAAGCTCTCCTTCCTGAACAAAGGCACACAACGCAACACGCCTAACGTCCCGAAAAAATTTCAATAATCTAATGAAACTATATTGAAAAACATACTTTACGATGATATTGTCACATGTATCAAATAAAATCAAAGCCGGAGATATTAGTCGTCTATAACGACAGCTGTACAGAAGGCAAATCCAGGTCCCTTCGCGCGCTCTCCAGAAAACAGGAAACTGGTGACACGTCATGCCAAGAGCTATTATGCAAGCCCAGATCAAGTTACACACTCCATTTCTTCTCTCACTCCTTGTCGACATCTAGTGGAAGACGTATGAAGTGCATCTAAACTAATAAATATCAAGGACTTTAATAGGCAGCCCCTAGAAGAGAGCATCGATTTCAGATGTTCCACTTCCTGTCAGGAAGTTTGCTGCAAAATGAGTTCTGTTTTACTCACAGATATAATTCAAACGGTTTTAGAAACTAGAGAGTGTTTTCTATCCAATAGTAATAATAATATGCATATTGTACGAGCAAGAATTGAGTACGAGGCCGTTTGAAACGGGCACCTTTTATCCGGCTACTCAATACTGCCCCTGCAGCCCAAACAGGTTAATGCAACCGCTGTGTCAGATTTCAAAGAAAAAACGGAAAAAGGGAAAAAGCAAACCATGCAATAATCTGAGACGGCGCTCAGATAGAAA
Organism: Salvelinus namaycush; assembly: GCF_016432855.1. NCBI lineage: Eukaryota > Metazoa > Chordata > Actinopteri > Salmoniformes > Salmonidae > Salvelinus > Salvelinus namaycush. Next base: position 1,441,232 of record NC_052347.1, on the reverse strand, counting down.
CAAGATTTCTCCGCCATGTTGGAGTCAACAGAAATACGAAATTACATCATAAATATTCCCTTACCTTTGATGATCTTCATCAGAATGCACTCCCAGGAATCCTAGTTCCACAATAAATTGTTGTTTTATTCGATAATGTCAATTATTTATGTCCAAGTAGCTACTTTTGCTAACACGTCAGACGAAAACTTAAAAAAGTTATATTACAGGTCGAATAAACTTGTCAAACTAAGTAGAGAATCAATCTTCAGGATGTTATCATATATAATCAATAACGTTCCAACTGGAGCATTCCTTTGTGTCTACAGAAGTAGTGGAACGCAAGGCGATATCAATTGGAATGCGCGTGACCAAGAACTGACCATGAAAAGGGCTTCATTGTCTCTGATGAATCCCGTTTCCGAATCCCCTTTGCGTTTGGGGCATCCAGAAAAAAGTCAGGAGAAGACAAAGTGAGCGCTACCATCAGTCCTGTGTCATGCCAACAGTAAAGCATCCTGCGACCATTCATGTGTGGGGTTGCTTCTCAACCAAGGGAGTGGGCTCACTCACAATTTTGCCTTAGAACACAGCCATGAATAAAGAATGGTACCAACACATCCTCCGAGAGCAACTTTTCCCAAACATCCAGGAACAGTTTGGTGACGAACAATGCCTTTTCCAGCATGATGGAGCACCTTGTCATAAGGCAAAAGTGATAACTAAGTGGCTCGGGGAACAAAACATTGATATTTTGGGTCCATGGCCAGGAAACTCCCCAGACCTTAATCCCATTGGGAACTTGTGGTCAATCCTCAAGAGGCGGGTGGACAAACAAAACCCCACAAATTCTGACAAACTCCAGGCATTGATTGTGCAAGAATGGGCTGCCATCAGTCAGGATGTGGCCTATAAGTTTATTTGACAGCATGCTAGGGAGGATGGCAGAGTTCTTGAAAAAGAAGGGTCAACACTGCAAATATTGACTCTTTGCATCAACTTCATGTAATTGTCAATAAAAGCCTTTGACACTTATGAAATGCTTGTAATTATACTTCAGTATTCCAGTAACATCTGACAAAAATATCTAAAGACACTGAGGCAGCAGACTTTGTGAAAATGTATATTTGTGTCATTCTCAAAACCTTTGAGAATGACACAAATATTAATTTTATGGCTTTATGGTTCGAACGAGTAATCAATCTGTCTGTCCGTTGGTGAGCTAGCTGCATTATAGCTGTCAGTTGAGGTGAATTTAGGTGAACTCTTCTCAACCACAAACGTTAGCTTGCTATTCTGAATTGAATTGTTTATATAACAGCTATTTTTTTAAACAAGTACAGGCTATTACAGTTTTAACTGAGACAGCTGATTTGTTTAGTTTTTAAAAAATTACTCAGTCAACCTTACACAGTTACAATGTTTCATTGCAAATCGTGTACAGTGGTTCCTCCTTTAAAAGTTACGAGCTTACACCGAGGGACTTAGAGGTACCCAGCGTCATGGCTTCATTGCTCCAGACCACCACAAGGGGGAGTTAGAGCACTCGTTATGCATTTGGGTCCCAAGGTTTTTATATGACCAATCATATCGACTGGTTCCAATGACGAATTTAACGCGAGCCACCCATCCCTGGTGACTTTCTTCAGCAAAGATGGATGACAAAACATTACGGTGGAAGCAAATGTAAGTAAATATAATGTCATAACGAGTCAAGGAAAACATTTACAATTGAGAGGAATATGTTAGATAACGTAGAGACAAACTATTGTGCATATTTTTTTGTCATAAAGTTAATTTACGAAAATCGCTATTTAGCAAGTTAGCTGACTAGCTAACATTAGCCAGCTAGCTAGCTGGTGTTATGACATGAGTATGACATTTTCTATTTGTGTTGTTTCATGTTTTAGGGACTCCTGGGAAACCATGCTGTGGTCTTGGTAAACAGTGGATGTAAATAATCTAGCTAGCATTTACTACAAATTGAATGTACAATAGTGTAAGCTTGCCTTGCCATGCAATGCAGCTGAAGTTACATAGCTAGCTAACTAGTTACTTGCTTATTGTGTAGTGGAGGATAAAAATAACTGTATACCTATTGATGTGTAGCTAGCTACAGTATGTAGCCGATCTGTATATGAACCATAAAACTAAACTAATATTCATACCAATCTATGAACCTCAGCTATCACAGTTGTTGTATCAACTTCAAGTCTGAATGGCATTACTCTTTCAATCACCCACCTCAGTTAATCTTTAAATCACCCACCTGGGTATATGCTCCTAAAAACCAATGAGGAGATGGGAGAGGCCAGACTTGCAGCGCGCTGAGCGTCACAAATAAAACCAATTTCTATTTTAGCGCCTGGCCACGCAAACGCTTGCGAGCAGTATGTGTATATTAGCGCACGGCGACATGAGCGGTTTGGTCAGCATGTTAGGCTACACATCATGAAATATAATGAGGCAAAAATGTGACTGTAGCCAAATAGCAAAATAAAACTCAATTGAATGAACATGAAATGTATCTCGGTTTTTATTTGAAGTATATTTTTATCCTTCGATTGTTTGTAACAATTTCAAAGACATTGGCAACTTTGTATTTCTAGTCAACTTCATTGTGAAGTTATCGGTGGTCATGGAGAGATGGATAAACACTGTGATTCTACGTTTAGCGGATATCTTCTGTGTATAAATAAAGTGTGCTTGTGTATAAACTGTGCATAAACGACGCACTTAGCTGTTCTACGAGTGGTCTGAGGCAGGCGTTAGATTTTGAGCGTTTTTCAAGTGCAACGTTGACAGCGATGGTTTTTGGGAAACAGATCAGAGATTTAACGATGCTCATACGAAGGTTCTAACGATGAACTTAGCCTTAAGATGCTTTTGGGAAACCGGGCCCTGGTACCTGTATGTAGATGTTAGGAGGCTCGATCCCGGCGGGGAAATTGGTGTTCTCTGACTGGGATGGCATGTGTATCGTCATCTAGTGGAGGGAGTTCAGTCAGGATCTCTGTGTGTCTCGGCACCAGGACAGGAGGAAGAATCAGAAGGGAAAGATCATTCAACATAGTTGGTCTATGGCTCAGTAACTGGGGTCTCTGTTCTGGAAGGGGTTAGGGTAAGGGTTGAGGCTATTGTTAAAGTTGAGCCAGGACGTGGACATGAGTCTAGGGTTATGGTTATTTGATGTCTTTCCCAATTGTACATAATGGCAAATGCACACAACCAGCACATTTTAAAAATAACACCAATCCCTCAGATTCCACTGTGAGAAATGCTAAATGCTACACATTAAATACCATGTTAATTCATCAAGTTCAAAGCTATAATAATCTGAGGGTTCAGGTTCACCTTCCATTGTTATTATCAATCCACCATAAAGCAATGTATTGCTTGTAAGACTTCCCAGGTGACCGCGTCTCATTGTGGCAGTGTACCAGCTATGATAAATCCACACCATAGAGAAAGATAAAGGCCTCTAGTAGCCAAAAGGCCATTTTAGCATGGGCAGCACCATCGAGGGCTTCCACCATGATTAAAAGTAACTGGGTGGGGATTCAGAGGGGCGGATTGGCCATCTTGCCATTCTGGCAAATGCCAGATGGGCTGAACCATTTTTTGTTGTTGGGTGGGCTGGTATGATAGGCTGAGCTGAGGTTACGCAAACTCACATTCAAAGTCAAACGCAGTATTAGCAAAGAGACCTGCTCTGACTCTGTCATCAGTTAGACAGTCAAGATCATGGTTCGCAAAAAAGGAAAAGGGTGCCGTTTAAACATAGAAAGAGCACATTCTACATTGTCACTTCACTCAAAACATCATCTTTTTGGGGGGGCTAAACCGATGATTGGTCAAACAGTAAAGTGCATTATCCTCATGACACCTGTAACGAAAGTGTCTGTCATGCCCATGTGCCTGTGCCCTCGCTGGGGCCTGTTGCTGTGATTAGAGAGCCACTTTCTAATCCCTGCATGCACTGAGAGAAACATTTGTTGGTGACATGCAGTGATGTGGGCTGGTGTGATAAAATGGAAGGGACGAATTCTTGTCCCAGTCCACCCCTGGGGATTCTTATGGGTTGTAGCCTGAATGGCGCTGCCAAAACTGTCACAGACGTTCTATCTTTCTCTATATCATCCACACCGGGTAACTATCGCTAGCCTTCTAAATTGAGGCAATCAATCAATATTAGTCAAAGAACATGCATTTTCCTCAATCTGTTCACTCATACTTTAGATATATAAACTTCAAAAAAATCTCCACACAATGTTCTCAGCTTAGTCTCTTAAAGCTTTATGGTAGGAAAAAAAGGAAGCCTGCTGAAGACAAGTAAGAGTTGTGAATGCTACACTATCTTTGCAAAAATAGATTAGCCTATTCGTCTCCACTAAAAACATAAATTTTCCGCTATCTTGGTAATTAGACTAGGCTGTACATACAGTGCATTCGGAAAGTATTCAGACCCCATTACTTTTTCTGCATTTTGTTACGTTACAGCCTTATTCTAAAATGCATTACATCATTTTTCCCCCTCATCAATCTACATACAATACCCCATAATGACAAAAAGAAAACAGGTTTTTAGACATATTTTCACTTTTATAAAAAATAAAATACAGATATCTTACATAAGTATTCAGACGCTTTGCTATGAGACTCAAAATTGAGCTCAGGTGCATCCTGTTTCCATTGATCATGCTTGAGATTTTTCCTACCATAAAGCTTTAAGAGACTTCAAAACAATCTCTACACCAGGAATCAACTAAATTCAGCCGAGGGATGCTGGCACAGGTCCCTTGTGAATTAGCAGTGAATCAAGGTCTCTGATTGGCTATGTTCAACCATGTACTGCTGGCTTCCATGACTGTATGGGGACAGTCTTTCTCTTTCTCCCTCCCTCTGTGATATAAAGGAAAGGGGATACCTTGTCAGTTGCACAACTGAGTGCATTCAACCGAAATGTGTCTTCCGCATTTAACCCAATCCCTCTGAATCAGATAGCTCCTATATCTGACTCAGCACCTAAAGTCGGCTCCCTTCATGACCAGTATCTGTAATGAGAGGGGCCTGGAGCTAATCTATGCTGCCATGCCCATCAGGCGTTGGCAAACACCTCAGAAGCGACAAAAGTTGATTACTAATAAGACAGTACATCACAAGTGTTTAGTAACATCAACCTTTCAATAGTGTCACTCATCAACACTTCCTTATTTCTACAGACAGGCCGAAGAGATGCTTTAAAAATCAGTCCTCTGACTGAAAGATAGATTGATACTGACGTCTGAATTGGGAGAGAACTTACACTCGGCAATACAATTATGCAAGACATCTATTAGTTTTCATTGTCTTTTGTTATCATTGAACTGAATGGTGCTGTATTCTTGTCTGGGAACTCCTGTCTTATTTACATGGAACTTTTACACTTGAAAGTTATATCTACATTGTTCAGCAATTGCAATCTTCTGATATACTCTGTAGGCTACTGACCAATGCAAAGATTCCTCCTGCGTCACATTACATACAGTAGATGGAAGGGACTTCATCACCCACTGGAGACTTGAAGACAGAACCTCACAAGAGAGCTGTGCATGTCAGTGAGTGGTTAGACAGCCAAATCCTTAGATTTGCTCAAATTTGTCTATAGAATGTCTTTCTAGTTCTAGTTAGACAGCTGCAGTTGTACTCTAAACATAACTTATTGGTATTTGCTAGTTAAGTGCAATTAAGTTAAAGCATTTAAGCAAATCAATATGATATTTACAGCATAAAATACGTTGTCTTTGTAAAACAAACACACTCATGTTTTTTTTGTTGATGAATGTATTTACACTCAAGCTTGGCGATGTTTGTGCATTGTCCACACATAGCCTACACCTTTTGTATGGATATTAATAGTTCTGGGATTTGTCTATCGGGAAAGAACTAACAGCAGACATAAGGAGAGAGGATACAAACTAGCCAGTTACAGAATATTGTGTTGTAATTGGTCAGCTGAGCTGACTAAAGACCGGGCATTGAACTTGCAGTTGATACCATTTCCAAGGAAACATGTATTTACATGACGTGATCAAACGTTGAAACTAAGTTGCAAGCTACTTTCATAGCAAGGTGTTGTAGAATGAGTGTCTTATGAAACATTCCAGACGTCGGTTCTTGCTATCTTGCCATAACTGATTTGACAGAGAAATATCAGCTCAATAGGATAGACAGCTGCAGCTATCACCAAGCTATGCTAGCTAGCTGCTGTCAGGTTGGTTAAACACAAGGTCAGCACAGATTTTAGCCTACACATAGAACTGATTTAGCTGACCATCTTGAGATTGCGAGTCTGAGGTTCTGAGGCTGAGGCTGGAGCGAGGGGAGTTGGGGCCGGGTAAGCAGGTCCGGAGTGGAATCCAAGGAAGCAGTGGAGTGGGGGGTTCTGGGCAGGGTGGCAGGACTGACGAGACCTGGGATTGGAGACAGGGACCAGAGTCAGAGCGGATGGAACTGTGAGGAGAGAAAACAGCGTCAGGCGAGGAATAACGTGCACAACATGAAAACAGGATCTATGCATGAGCCAACGGCTAAAACGCAGACTGACTGAGCAGAGGCTACGATCTGGCAGCGTGGAAGTGGCAGGGCTGAGTATTTGTAGAGGTCTTAGTTATGGAACAGGTTGCAGCTGGTGGGGATCTGCTCTAACAATGTCTACGCTGTATTTCTGATCAATTTGATATAATTTTAATGGACAAAAAAAATGGATTTTCTTTAAAAAACAAGGACATTTCTAAGTGGCCCCAAACTTTTCAACTGTAGTGTACGTTTTTCCAGCAGCAGATTATGATTGATAATGTTAAAGGCTGCTCTGAAGTCAGCTCCCAAAATTGTAATTGTCATTAGTCAATTGTGTAGTTGCCGTACATGTTGAGTGCCCTTACATATAAGCATGCTAAAAGTGTGTACGTTTTTCCAGCAGCAGATTATGATTGATAATGTTAAAGGCTGCTCTGAAGTCAGCTCCCAAAATTGTAATTGTCATTAGTCAATTGTGTAGTTGCCGTACATGTTGAGTGCCCTTACATATAAGCATGCTAAAAGTCTGTTTTTAATATATTAACTGTAAAATAACATTTTATTTGGTAAAAAAAAATCCCAAAGTTTACTAAGGGTTAATAACAGGCTGATTGGTCGGCTGTTTGAGCCAGTAAAGAGTGCTTTACTACTATTAGGCAGTGGAATTACTTCCAGGCCTGAGGTCACACACTTTCCTGCAGGCTTAGATTGAAGAGAGGAGTGGAAATTTTGTCCACTATCATCCTCAGTCATTTTTCATCCAAGTTGTCAGACCGAGGTGGCTTGTCATTGTTGACAACGATACTTTTTTCACCTCTTCCACACTCACTTTACGGAATTCAAAAAGATAACGCTTGTCTTCATACAGTAATTTGGTCAGTTATCCATGGATGTGTAGGTTCAGAATTTGCCGCAGTAGCAATTCTTCACATTTTGCCATGGGGCATATAATTTTTTTGCCGTTTTAAAGGAAGTTTGCTGCAATTGTACACATTTTGCCATTGGGCGGAGAGCAGATTTCGCAATTTCATGCAATTTTACACGTTCATTCATAGGGTTGAGGCAAATGTTAGCAGTTTTTAGTGTGATAACTGATTGATTGACTGCTAATGCGCAGCCATATTTCTAAATTGCACCTTGTGTGTTTCATTTCTTACTCTCAACAAAAAATTGAGACTGAGTTCCCCCACCCAGAAAATGACTGAGATAATGTATTTTCAGGTAGAGATACCTCGCGAAGCAACAGCTGCTCTCTATATCAACAAACGAGATTGTGCATTCTTCACTCTTCTGTAGCAGGCATGAAAAAAACACAGAGCAGAAAAGTAGATGTGTAATGAATTATGATAATTAGGGTTAATTAACACGTTTTATGCGCTAATCTATGTAGAATATTGGCCTGTTGGAAATTAAAAATCCCTACCACATTACACAGTTCAGGCTGTATCTGATTTTATCTCTAGAGAAACCGCAATGTGGGCACTGAGCTCACAAAAAACTGAACAACACGGAATTTAAATAATAAAGGTAAATTAGTTGTTTAAAAAAAATAAAAAAATAACAACCCCAAAATATCCCCAAAATAAGCTTTTTCTTGAGTGGACAGCTTGATGAAACCCAGTCAATATTTAGGTCACCCAGAAAATATACCTCTCTGTTGATATCACATACAGTACATTATCAAGCATTTCACACATATTATCCAGATACTGACTGTTAGCACTTGGTGGTGTATAGCAATTTCCCCCAAGAATAGGCTTCAGGTGAGGCAGGTGAACCTGTAGCCATACTACTTCAACAGCATTTGACATGAGATCTTCACAGGAATATGACTCTGAATCTATTTTTTAATTTTTTATTTTATCTGACCTCTATTTAACCAGGTAGGCAAGTTGAGAACAAGTTCTCATTTACAATTGCGACCTGGTCAAGATAAAGCAAAGCAGTTCGACACATACAACAACACAGATGTACACATGGAGTAAAACAAACATACAGTCAATAATACAGTAGAAAAATACGTCTATATACAATGTGAGCAAATGAGGTGAGATAAGGGAGGTAAAGGCATAAAAAGGCCATGGTGGCCGAGAGGAGGCGATATGAGGAGGCAGCACGGAGGCAAGGCTGAAATACAATATAGCAAGTAAAACACTGGCATGGTAGATTTGCAGTTGAAGAATGTGCAAAGTAGAAATAGGAATAATGGGGTGCAAAGGAGCAAAATAAATAAATAGGTAGAAGAGGTAGTTGTTTGGGCTAAATTATAGATGGGCTATGTACAGGTGCAGTAATCTGTGAGCTGCTCTGACAGCTGGTGATTAAAGCTAGTGAGGGAGATAAAAGTTTCCAGTTTCAGAGATTTTTGTAGTTCGTTCCAGTCATTGGCAGCAGAGAACTAGAAGGAGAGGCGGCCACAGGAGGAATTGACTTTGGGGGTGACCAGAGAGATATACATGCTGGAGCGCGTGCTACAGGTGGGTGCTGCTATGGTGACCAGCAAGCTGAGATGAGGGGGGACTTTACCTAGCAGGGTCTTGTAGATGACCTAGAGCCAGTGGGTTTGGCGACGAGTATGAAGCGAGTGCCAGCCAACGAGAGCGTACAGGTCACAGTGGTGGGTAGTATATGAGGCTTTGGAGACAAAACGGTTGGCACTGTGATAGACTGCATCCAATTTATTGAGTAGGGTATTGGAGGCTATTTTGTAAATGACATCGCCGAAGTCGAGGATCGGTAGGATGGTCAGTTTTACGAGGGTATGTTTGGCAGCATGAGTGAAGGATGCTTTGTGGCGAAATAGGAAGCCAATTCTAGATTTAACTTTGGATTGGAGATGTTTAATGTGAGTCTGGAAAGAGAGTTTACAGTCTAACCAGACACCTAGGTATGTGTAGTTGTCCACATATTCTTAGTCAGAACCGTCCAGAGTAGTGATGCTGGACGGGCGGGCAGGTGCAGGCAGCCATCGGTTGAAGAGCATGCATTTAGTTTTACTTGTATTTAAGAGCAGTTGGAGGCCACGGAAGGAGAGTTGTATGGCATTGAAGCTCGCCTGGAGGGTTGTTAACACAGTGTCCAAAGAAGGGCCAGAAGTATACAGAATTGTGTCGTCTGCGTAGAGGTGGATCAGAGACTCACCAGCAGCAAGAGCGACATCATTGATGTATACAGAGAAGAGAGTCGGCTGTAAATTGAACCCCGTGGCACTCCCATAGAGACTGCCAGAGGCCCGGACAACAGGCCCTCTGATTTGACACTGAACTCTATCAGAGAAGTAGTTGGTGAACCAGGCGAGGCAATCATTTTTGAGAAACCAAGGCTATCGAGTCTGCCGATGAGGATGTGGTGATTGACAGAGTCAAAAGCCTTGGCCAGGTCAATGAATACGGCTGCACAGTATTGTTTCTTATCGATGGCGGTAAAGATATCGTTTAGGACCTTGAGCGTGGCTGAGGTGCAGATATTCTCTCACTCTCTATGCTGTGTCCACTGAGCCGTTGGGCCTGCCATGCTACCTCATTGGATAATGGTGGGCAGGCCTCTTGCTAGCTATCTTTCCAATTCGTGGGGCTGAAGCTCATTGGCTAGAACTCGAATTGCTAGGGGGCTAACCCACGTGGGGGGAACTAGGAATTTGGTGGCTAATTGAGGTAAGACATTAATTCTGCTCATAGATAAGGCACGTATTGTCACACCCTGGCCTTAGTTATCTTTGTTTTCATTATTATTTTAGTTAGGTCAGGGTGTGACATGGTGAATGTATGTGTTTTTGTAGTGTCTAGGGTGGTTGTAAGGTTAGGGGGTTTATTAGAGTAGTTGGGTTTATGTTTAGTATAGAGGTCTAGCTGTGTCTATGGTTGCCTGAAGGGTTCTCAATCAGAGACAGATGTCATTAATTGTCTCTGATTGGGAGCCATATTTTAGGCAGCCATAGGCACTAGGTTTTTGTGGGTAATTGTCTGTGTCTATGTGTAGTGGTTGTGTCAGCACTATCTGTATTTATAGCTTCACGGTCGTCTGTTTGTTGTTTTGTTTCGTTTTTCCTTCTTATAATTAAAGAGAAGATGTATTTTCAACACGCTGCGCCTTGGTCCTCTCTCTCTCCCTTTGACGATCGTGACACGTATGAACTACACATTGACACATGCAGCCCAAAGCGTGAGGTTTAAAAAATGCTTTCTTAGTCACCAAAGTGACTGCTGGAATGGTGCATGTAATTGGAGTTTCCTCATCATTAGGTGGTAAATGTCAAGGAAATACCACCCGTTCTATCTCGCTGGGCATCGATCCAAACTGCTCTCTTCTTTGATTTCCGTTCTTTTGCGTCAGTTCTTTCTCTTTATCCTCTTTTCTTTCTTTTAATCATTTGTCCTTTTTTTTTTTAAACTCTCTCCGATGTGTAGCGGTGGCTTCTATGGCGGATATTTTCTCTGCTATTGTCTCTGCTGCAGTGTTTCTGTCTCTCTTTCTGTCTCTCTCTCTAGCTCTCTCTTTCTTTCTCTCTGTCTTACCCATAGTAACTCACAGGCTGGTGAGACACAGGTCACATCATTACATCCATCCCTCCATTCACCCCTCCCTCCGTCCGTCCATCCGTCTGCCCTTCTGTCTGTCTGTCTGTGTGTCCTTGCGTTCATCCACCCATCCATCCATCCATCCATCCATCCATCCATCCATCCATCCATCCATCCATCCATCCACCCATCCATCCATCTCTTCATCCCCAGGAATGGCATGTGTTCCTCGTGACACTGCACAGATTTCCTGCAGGTCATTTAAGCTGTTATTCAATTGCTACACATAATTTCCTCTTCAGAATTTAACTAATACACTTCACAAAAAATATAAACGCAACATGTAAAGTGTTTGTCCCATGTTTCATGAGGTGAAAAAAAATCCCAGAAATGTTCCATACACACAAAAAGCTTAATTCTCTCAAATTTTGTGCACAAATTTGTTTACATCCCTTTTAGTGAGAATTTCTCCTTTGCCAAGATTATCCATCCACCTGACAGGTGTGGCATATCAAGAAGCTAATTAAACAGCACGATCATTACACAGGTGCACTTTTTTTCTGGGGACAGTAAAAGGCCACTTGCGCAGTTTTGTCACACAGATGTCTCAAGTTTTGAGGGAGCGTGTAATTGGCATGCTGACTGAAGGAATGTCCACCAGAGCTGGGAGGGTTTATTTATTTCAATTAATTGATTTCCTTATATGAACTGTAACTCAGTAAAATCATTGAAATTGTTGCATGTTGCGTTTACATTTTTGTGCAGTAGATATACAACATGTGGCACTGTTAGTCTTGACATATGCACTGCTGGTTGTCTATGTCATTTAATTTTGTATTGTCCCCCACGATGAAATCGGGGAGGGGATTGTGGATCTGTCTCTGTTCGCCCGTACATTCATTCGTACATTATTCACACGCAATATCTCAGACAGCACTGGCCCGATTTTGATGAAACATGGGTGAAGGATGTGGCTTGCTATTGAGATCGGGCACAAATTTGCCTCAGGGACCCATAAGGTTAGCCATGATGGATTTTCCGCCATTTTGAATTTTGTGAAAAACACTTAAAACGGGACTCTTCTGGCGCCAAATTAACGATCTGCACAAAACTTGATATGTGGCATCTATGGACAAAGGTCGCTCAACGCAATATTTTCCAATCTAGTACCTCAAACGAAATGGCCACTATTGACCAACAAACATTCACGTGGGCATGGTCTGGCACATAAATGCATATAAATCAGTCAAGTATATTCGTATTGTCTTGATTTGTTTGACTCAGAGTACTGAAATTTGGGACACATGCTCAGGGATATTAGGCTAGCTAACCCACTCGATATCTCAGAGACCACTGCCCTGACTTTTACAAAATTACACTGATTACCCCAAGGGGGACCCTGCATCATTCGTGAGGTAAGACATGTTTACAGTTCACTTGTTTTTTTGTGTGTTTTCTTTTCAGTTTGCTGATTTGGAATGATTAGGAATAACATGTGTATGACTAGAAAATGAGTGTACAGAATTTGATTTCTACAGGCAGAGATATCAGCTATTCAATCAGCCAAGGAATTTAGCAAAGTCCATGTAATTGAACAACTCCATAGTAGCCTAATAGCTGTATGAGAGTTGGAAATCAGCTTTACAAGAGGGGTGTGGAGGAATTATTGTAATCAAAAGGAGAGACTTTTAAGATTTCTTCAAAACAATCAAACTTTATTATTTAATTACTGCAGTAATGGAGCTGGTCGGTAACCACCCCTGGAGGTGATCACTGAGAGCTCAACGAGCTGGTTTGAGCCACAGCATTTTATAGCAAAGTCCATCCTCCTTCAGTCTACATAACACACAACAGATGTATGGAATGGTTCACAAGGTTGAGATTTGTATGAAAGATACGTATAATTCACAGCAGACAGTATCTACTGTGTCAACAGTTTTTATTGTGTAGAGATCAGTGTCTGGCCCCCAAATCCATACTGGAGCCATGTCTCCCTGGTACCGTATAGAACAGAAACATTAACTCATTAGAAACATTATGCTCTGGAATGCGGTATCCCAAAGACATCGTAAATCTCCTGTCAGTGTTATCTCTGAGGCCCACTTTCAGTTCACACAGACACAATAGAGAGTTGTAAGAACCCTCTATTCTGTTGCATAAAACAACCATTTGATGCAATAAAAGTATTAGAACATGGGCTTGCAATTTCCACCATAATCCCCCATTTTGAGAATTCTCTCAACTTAAAGGAAAATTGCAAGATTTAAGAACATTAACTCACGTAGAAAATGCATAAATTCTTCATGAAACAAAGACTCATTGCATGGGTTCCTGAACGTGACCGGCTGCTGTAGCACCGGCTCAGCCTCCTTCCAAGAAACTTAGCACTGTCTCCCATATCAACCTCCAACACATTTCCTAAGGATTCTAGCAATTTGTCTGGGGAGGTCATGATACACAGTCACCTGCACAAACCCTTGAAGAAAAACAGAATATGCATACAGTTTATGAGATTCAAAGCTATATCTTCAAAGATAGTGAAAAGCACATATTTAATGCATAATGCAGTGCATGCAACAATGGAGTTGAATAAAATAAGCTTTAGTTATCTATCACACTCCAATAGATCAGCATGGTGTAAATAACTATTTCCATCCCAGAAACTAAAATTAGCATAACTTGTTGGACAAATCCAGGTACTGACTCCTGGTTTAAATAAAATGTATTTCATTGGTGCCTAATGAACATGATCCAAGACAAGCATCATGATTCCACTATTTATAAGGCAATGCCTATAGATCAAATAGATTTGGATCAGAGTTCACACTCTCCATTCACCAGGGCATGCTGAGAATAGTGTCAATCTTCAGTTCATTACAGCAGTCAAAACAATCAATCCATAATAATTGAATTGCTTCAAACATATAGTTATTAACATAATAAACTCAAATCAATCCTTCAGTTTTAAAAAATATTTAAATTTCCTAATCATAATCAAAAACCCAATTAATTATCCAACTAAAATGTAGAATGACATTGCTCAGTGATTCAAATTTGTCAAAGTCAAAATCCCTCAATTTAACACATATCAACATTGGCATAATGTACATTTACATTAACATCCAGTATAATTAGCCCATAATTCTACTATTAACTTTCTTATAATGATTACAATACAGATTAGTATCTTAATGCATTCTTAATCTAAATTACTATGATTTTATGTAGTGTGTAGACGTCTACAATCAACCTGATACCCCAAAAGTCTAAATCAATTTTGGGCACAGTTGACCAACTGTCACCTTTCATGATAACCTCAAGAGGACAGATCAGAACAACAAGTCAGTTAAAATTTTGATTCAGGAAATCCAGACAAGCATTAACTATATGATAAATTATTACTTTTACCAATTATTCTTAATACCAATGTCTAAATGTGTCAAAGAGAATAACAACACATTCTATTGAAACAATTATTTTCAAATTGGCTTATACTCCCCATCACACTGTCAACTTCATTGCAGAGGCACAGAATAAGGAAGTTAGACCTATATCCCATCGGGAGAAATCCCAACAACCTGTGATTGCTTGATGCCTCTCTCTAATGTCAATATGCCTTGTCTACTGCTGTCTTGGCTAGAACCCTCAGTCTCGCTCAACATCCCTTAGATAGCCCTTTTGTCCCACCTCAGACACATGCAGAGACCTCACCTGGCTTAACTGGTGCCTCCAGAGAGGAAACCTCTCTCATCGTCACTCAACATCTAGGTTTACCTCCACTGTACTCACATCCTACCATACCATTGTCTGTACATTATGCCCTGAATCTATTCTACCATGCCCAGAAATCTGCTCCTTTTATTCTCTGTTCCCAAAGCACTAGACGACCAGTTCTCATAGCCTTTAGCCGTAACCTCGTTCTACTCCCCCTCTGTTCCTCTGATGTAGAGGTTAACCCAGGCCCTGTAGCCCCCAGTTCCACTCCTATAGATACCTCAAACCCTGAACAAAAAAAAACAAAATAGTTCATTTACATTCTCAGGTACTGAAGTTGGACCGAATTGTACCACTGTGTTGTGAGGTTAGTGCCACCTAGGTTCAAAGAGGCCTTGCTTTCATCCCTTACCCCAGGCAAGAGTGAGAGCTGTGAGCCTGTGCCATTATTAAGGGTGTATGTTCATTCATGGGCACAGGAAGTGGAATGATCACAAGAACCACCTTATCTGAACTAAGCGCTGGTTTGACTTCAAAGGTCCATTCACAGTGGGTTGTATTTCTGGTTCTGAAGCCTGGGTCTGCTTCTACTTCTCCACTCTGGACTGTTATCACCTAGTGTGTGTCCCAAAATGCATCCTATTCCATATATACTACACCACTTTTGACCAGGGGCCATCAGGCTCTATATAGGAAATAGGGTGTCATATGGGATGCACGAAGGCACCGGCAGCCCCATGTTTTTTTCAAATTTGCTATTGGTAATATTTAAAATTAAATTGCAATGACATTTGTGTGTGTGTGCACTTATGTAAACTCAAAGTTAAACTAAGCAGTGCTTTTGAAAACCATCAGCAAATGTGGGTATAGGCTGTTGGGATATGTATTAATTAATAACTATGAGAACTGATTGTAACTTTTGTGTTCCTCAGAGAATATAAAATGTTTCGAAACAGTAAAAAGTTCAAACAAAATGAATGAGAGCTTATGGCAAATTGCTTTTCAAAACAAATGAAAGACACACACAGGGATTGTGTTTTCTTTCGTCTAGTTATCTTACAAGAACGAATGAATGAGCCCAAAGCTGTTAAAATGTATAAACACGTAATTCAAAATGCATCAAAGACACTCGTCATTTTTGACAATAGCACTACAACTCCTTTTCATTTTCATCGTCTTACGCTTTCTTCCAATATACAGTGCAGAAGTATATGGATGTAATGGAAGGTATGGAGTAATGGATGACAAATAACAGGGTGGAAAATAAACAAAGGAATCCGTGTTCATTTTCTAGCTACTGTAGGTTACATTTCTACATTACAGCAGCTGTTGCTCTAGCCCTCTTTTATTTGTAATAGAGAATAAATTGCGTTGATTGATATCCTTGACATCTCTGCAAATGAGTTCATGACACACTGAAATAATAACACAGTTTCTCTGGATACCCGCATGGTCAGAGTTCACCTCCCCCTAAAACGTGAAATCTAATGTGTCAGCCAGACAGCCACTTACAAAGTATAGACTACTGATCGCTGTCCATGATGCTGAAATTGCGAAATATCTATATGGCTGCCTATCGAATCGATGATAGGCTTTCTGTGGTGACAGGGCATGTAGCCTATAGCTTTGCTTTAGCTAATGGATACAGGTTTATTGGTAGGCCTGTTTGGTCGTCATTCTCATGTTAAGCCTAACATTTCACGAAGCTATACACGGTGTCAATGCTGACATTTAGACAGCTGTCTGGCTGCAATAATGTAATTACCTCAAACAATGCAGATTGTAAAAAAATATTTTCAATGAAACGGCATACTAATCAGCTACAAATTGAAGATTTTTTTAATATACTGTACAGCATACCTGAACATGCATGACATAAGGAATCCTCTTGCTCTCTCCCAGCTTGGATAGAAAGTTGTGGTGCGTCAAACCAGTGTATTAATGCCAAATAATACAGTCAGTCCACCCTCAAAACACTAGCTTACCAGCAATCGTTTCATTATGCAGTGTAGCCTACTATCTAAAGCTACAGTAAATACTGTACAGTATTAAGCTGCTATTTAGCTGCTATTTATGCACTTTTAATAAAAAATAAACATCAAATAGTCTAACAATTCTCCTGAAGTATTCCTTACTGCCTTTCTCTCTGTGTCTGCGTCTCTTTTTCTCTTTCTATCTCTTAGAAAAAAAGTTTGTGTCTGTGCTTGTCACTCTTTTTTCTAGGTAGGGGGCTATAGTAATTACACTATGCGACTGCCTTTACTTTTACCACTGCCTGTATGGCTAGGTTGCGGGTTTTCTATATTCAGTATTCACAACCCAGACAGTTTTTTCTGAGACATTGTGCATTATACAGTGGGGCAAAAAAGTATTTAGTCAGCCACCAATTGTGCAAGTTCTCCCACTTAAAAAGATGAGAGGCCTGTAATTTTCATCATAGGTACACTTCAACTATGACAGAAGTTGAAAACTATGACAAAAGGAGAAAAGAAAATCCAGAAAATCACATTGTAGGATTTTTAATGAATTTATTTGCAAATTATGGTGGAAAATAAGTATTTGGTCACCTACAAACAAGCAATATTTCTGTCTCTCACAGACCTGTAACTTCTTCTTTAAGAGGCTCCTCTGTCCTCCACTCGTTACCTGTATTAATGGCACCTGTTTGAACTTGTTATCAGTATAAAAGACACCTGTCCACAACCTCAAACAGTCACACTCCAAACTCCACTATGGCCAAGACCAAAGAGCTGTCAAAGGACACCAGAAACAAAATTGTAGACCTGCACCAGGCTGGGAAGACTGAATCTGCAATAGGTAAGCAGCTTGGTTTGAAGAAATCAACTGTGGGAGCAATTATTAGGAAATGGAAGACATACAAGACCACTGATAATCTCCCTCGTTCTGGGGCTCCACGCAAGATCTCACCCCGTGGGGTCAAAATGATCACAAGAACGGTGAGCAAAAATCCCAGAACCACACGGGGGGACCTAGTGAATGACCTGCAGAGAGCTGGGACCAAAGTAACAAAGCCTACCATCAGTAACAGACTACGCCGCCAGGGACTCAAATCCTGCAGTGCCAGACGTGTCCCCCTGCTTAAGCCAGTACATGTCCAGGCCCGTCTGAAGTTTGCTAGAGAGCATTTGGATGATCCAGAAGAAGATTGGGAGAATGTCATATGGTCAGATGAAACCAAAATATAACTTTTTGGTAAAAACTCAACTCGTCGTGTTTGGAGGACAAAGGATGCTGAGTTGCATCCAAAGCACACCATACCTACTGTGAAGCATGGGGGTGGAAACATCATGCTTTGGGGCTGTTTTTCTGCAAAGGGACCAGGACGACTGATCCGTGTAAAGGAAAGAATGAATGGGGCCATGTATCGTGAGATTTTGAGTGAAAACCTCCTTCCATCAGCAAGTGCATTGAAGATGAAACGTGGCTGGGTCTTTCAGCATGACAATGATCCCAAACACACCGCCCGGGCAACGAAGGAGGGGCTTCGGAAGCATTTCAAGGTCCTGGAGTGGCCTAGCCACTCTCCAGATCTCAACCCCATAGAAAATCTTTGGAGGGAGTTGAAAGTCCGTGTTGCCCAGCAACAGCCCCAAAACATCACTGCTCTAGAGGAGATCTGCATGGAGGAATGGGCCAAAATACCAGCAACAGTGTGTGAAAACCTTGTGAAGACTTACAGAAAACGTCTGACCTCTGTCATTGCCAACAACGGGTATATAACAAAGTATTGAGATAAACTTTTGTTATTGACCGAATACTTATTTTCCACCATAATTTGCAAATAAATTCATTAAAAATCCTACAATGTGATTTTCTGGATTTTTTTCTCATTTTGTCTGTCATAGTTGAAGTGTACCTATGATGAAAATTACAGGCCTCTCTCATCTTTTTAAGTGGGAGAACTTGCACAGTTGGTGGCTGATTAAATACTTTTTTGCCCCACTGTAGGTCTGTAACAGTTTGGGTCCAGGGTGTCTCCCCCTTTGAATAGGGGGATGACCGCGGCAGCTTTCCAATCCTTGGGGATCTCAGACGATATGAAAGAGAGGTTGAACAGACTGGTAATAGGGGTTGCGACAATGGCGGTGGATAGTTTCAGAAATAGAGGGTCTAGATTGTCAAGCCCAGCTGATTTGTATGGGTCCAGGTTTTGCAGCTCTTTCAGAACATCTGCTATCTGGATTTGGGTAAAGGAGAAGCTGGGGACGCTTGGGCGAGTAGCTGCGGGGGGGGCGGAGCTGTTGGCCGAGGTTGGAGTAGCCAGGTGGAAGGCATGGCCAGCCGTTGAGAAATGCTTGTTGAAGTTTTTGATTATCATGGATTTATCGGTGGTGACCGTGTTACCTAGCCTCAGTGCAGTTGGCAGCTGGGAGGAGGTGCTCTTGTTCTCATTGGGCTTTACAGTGTCCCAGAACTTTTTGGAGTTAGAGCTACAGGATTCAAATTTCTGCTTGAAAAAGCTAGCCTTTGCTTTCCTGACTGACTGCGTGTATTGGTTCCTGACTTCCCTGAACAGTTGCATATCGCGGGGACTATTCGATGCTATTGCAGTCTGCCACAGGATGTTTTTGTGCTGGTCTAGGGCAGTCAGGTCTGGAGTGAACCAAGGGCTATATCTGTTCTTAGTTCTGTATTTTTTGAACGGGGCATGCTTATCTAAGACGGTGAGGAAGTTACTTTTATCTTCTACTTCATCACAATCCCGGATCCGGGAGCACCCCCATCAGTAAAAAAGCTGACTAGCATAGCCTAGCATAGCGTCACAAGTAAATACTAGCATCTAAATATCATTAAATCACAAGTCCAAGACACCAGATGAAAGATACACATCTTGTGAATCCAGCCATCATTTCTGATTTTTAAAATGTTTTACAGGGAAGACACAATATGTAAATCTATTAGCTAACCACGATAGCAAAAGACACAACTTTTTTTTCCCACCATTTTTTCCTGCATAGGTAGCTATCACAATTTCGACCAAATAAAGATATAAATAGCCACTAACCAAGAAACAACTTCATCAGATGACAGTCTGATAACATATTTATTGTATAGCATATGTTTTGTTAGAAAAATGTGCATATTTCAGGTATAAATCATAGTTTACCATTGCAGCCACCATCACAACTCTCACCAAAGCAACTAGAATAACTACAGAGACCATCGTGTATTACCTAAATACTCATCATAAAACATTTCTGAAAAATACACAGCGTACAGCAAATGAAAGACAAAGATCTTGTGAATCCAGCCAATATTTCAGATGTTTTAAGTGTTTTATAGCGAAAACACAATATAGCATTATATTAGCTTACTACAATAGCCAACCACACAACAGCATTGATTCAGGCCAACAATAGCGATAACGAATAAACCAGCAAAAGATATTAATTTTTTCACTAACCTTCTCAAACTTCTTCAGATGACAGTCCTATAACATCATATTACACAATACATATAGAGTTTGTTCGAAAATGTGCATATTTAGCGGAACAAATCGTTGTTATACAATGAGAAAAGTAGCCAAGCTGCCAACAATATGTCGGGAGAAATCTTGGGAGAGGCACCTAATCTAATCATTAACAGGTTGGACAGCAAATGAAAGATACATTAGTTCTTAATGCAATCGCTGTGTTAGATTTTTAAAATTAACGTTACTACGACATACAGCGTGCGTTAAAGCGAGACCGCACCGAAATTAATGGCGGAATATGAGTTTTACATTTTTCAACAGAACAACGAATTAAATTCATAAATAGTTCTTACTTTTTGATGAGCTCCCATCAGAATCTTGGGCAAGTTGTCCTTTGTCCAAAAGAATCGTTGCTCGGTTGTAGAATGTAGTCTTCAACGTTGGAATTAGCAGTAAACATTAGCCATGTGGCAAAGACGTGTCCAACTCACTATAACGCAGCACTAATAAATATCCGAAAATCGCAATATACTGATATAAACTGATATAACTCGGTTTAAAATAACAACATTATGATGTCTTTAACACCTATATCGAATAAAAACAGAGCCGGATATATCTAAGGGCTATAACGGGAGCTTTCTAGAACGACATCCAGAGGTCCTTTTTGCGTCATGGCGAAGAGAAGAAAGGAAGGACCCCACGTTGCCAGCCCATTTATAAGCTCTCAGATCTGCCCAGCAACTCCATCTCAATTCTCACTATTCGCTGACATCCAGGGGAAGGCGTATGCAGTGCATCTCAACCAATAGAAGACAGGCAAATTAATAAACCGACCTCAGAACAGCCAGCAGAATTCAGCATTCTCACATCCTCATAGGAAAATTGCTCCAACTCCAGTTCTGTTTTACTCACAGATATAATTCAAACGGTTTTAGAAACTAGAGAGTGTTTTCTATCCAATAGTAATAATAATATGCATATTGTACGAGCAAGAATTGAGTACGAGGCAGTTTAATTTGGGAACGAAATTATTACAAAGTGCAAACAGGTATTGAGAAAAGGTTAAAGAATGACCAGGCATCCTCAACTGATGGGATGAGGTCAATATCCTTCCAGGATACCCGGGCCAGGTCAATTAGAAAGGCCTGCTCGCAGAAGTGTTTTAGGGAGCGTTTGACAGTGATGAGGGGTGGTCGTTTGACCGCGGACCCGTAGCGGATACAGGCAATGAGGCAGTGGGTTACCGAGTTCTATGACTGTGATGGGAGAAAACTGATGGGATGGATCAACAACATTGTAGTGATGCCACAATAATGACTTAAATGACAGAGTGAAAAGAAGAATCCAAAAAATACCAAAACATGCATATTGCATGCAACAAGGCACTAAGGCAATACTGCAATAAAAATGTGTCAAATAAATGTACTTTATTTCCTGAATTCAATGCCTTTTGTTTGGGGAAAATCCAGCACAACACATCACTGAGTAACTGCCTCTTTGTTTTCAAGCATGGTGTTGGCTGCATCATGGTATGGGTATGGATGACATCAGCAAATACTGGACAGTTTTTCAGGATAAAATAAATTAGATGGAGCTAAGCACAGGCAACATCCTATGGGAAAATATGCTTCAGTCTGCTTTACACCAGACACTGGGAGAGCAATTCACCTTTCAGCAGGACAATAACCTACAAAACACGGCCAAGTCTGCACTGGAGTTGCTTAACAAGAAGACAGTGAAGGTTCCTGAGTGGCCAAATTATTGTTTTGACTTAAATCTGTTTGATAATCTATGGAAAGACTTGAACATTTTTGTCTAGCCATGATCCCCAAAGTCTTGAGCTTGGAGAATTATTAAAATAATAATGGCTAATTTTGCACAATCCAGGTGTGTAAAGCTCTTAGAGACTTGCCTAAGTATACTGACAGCTGTGATCGCTGCCGAAGGTGTTCTAACATGTATTGACTCAGGGAGCTGAATACTTATGCAATGACTATATTTTATATTCTATTAATCATTTTTTTTTTTTTTTTTTTTACTCTGACATTATTTTGTGTAGATTGTTGACACAAAATTACAATTAAATCCATTTTCATCTCACTTTGTAACACAGTAAAATGTGAAGAATTCCAAGGGGTATGAATACTTTTGATTGTGTCCTTGTTCTGTCTTCCTTGCAGCACTAGCCACCCGCGGGTATGTTTCCTCTCTCATCCCACCATCACCCCCATTCCAGAACTATTAAAGGCATTGGCTTGTGGGCTTGGGAAGGGCCAAAAGCCATTGCAATTATTTTAATTAGTCTTAGTGACAATCAAGCGCTAACCTTTCAGACGGCACCATCCCTTCAGGGACGTATGTGTGTGGGGAGGCTTTGCAGGGGGGCTGTGTGTGTGTGTGTGTGTGTGTGTTCGCACGCATGTTTGCATGTGCGAACGTGTGTGTATGTGTGTATGAGGTTGTGACTGGTCACGGCAGGCCTCTGCACACACACAGGGTATTAATAATCTAATTCTCTCTTCGCCTAACATCAACCAACCGCATGTCATAAAGTTGGACATAACCACAGCTCTGCTTCCGGCCTGCTCCGCTGTGAGTTCAGTTGTAATAATACAAATAATCCAGTAGATAGGTTTTATATAGAGCCAAATATGCTCCACAATAATGCAGCAAAAAGTTAAAATATCATAACAACAACAAAATAATCGGGATAACATAGAACAGACGAGGCAAGTGCAAACAAACAAAGAAACCACTTCCAGCCAAACATAATTGGATGTCATTGTCAAACACAAGCATTTCGATTGTTTTGGTTTTCCCTCTCCAAGAAGAAGAGGAGGAACAGGTGTAAATTCACTAGTTTAAATCGAACAAGACATTTGCACTCAGGCAAATTTAGTTTGTACTTCATGTAATTGCCACAGGGGATAGAGAACTGACGGGCTGCACCTGTATGAAAGTGCACATGCAGCTATTATTTAATAAAATGTTATTATAAGTGAAGTAATACAGAATCACCTGATTTCAGCTAAAATTATGTAAAGCACTGCCAAACTGATGATTTCATTCTCCCACAACAGCAATTTCATAGCAACTAAATCAGATGCAAATTGCCTATTTGTTTTTTCATAAAAAATAGCTCCCTATTTCCATACCCTGTAAAACATTAAGTAGTTTCCATCAGGGATCGTTCCACTCTATAATTGTGCGATAATCAAGAAAATTGTTGGACATTAACAAATTATTGAAGCACCAGACTTTTATGGGAGCCAATCGTAACGTTGGTGTGTATGCCAACTGCTATCTACATTTGTGTATTGTCATGCCAAACATGTATACCTTGATAAACATAGAATAGTTGGCTGGAGAACATATGGAACCAGGCAAATTGACACCTACTGTAAAAATTATCGATGGATGATGATTTTTTATTTTATTTAACCCGTATTATGGTAAGGGCCATAGGATGTTTAGTGACCACAGAGTCAGGGCACCTGTTAACCTCTTGAGAATATAGGGGGTGCTGTTTCGACTTAGTGAAAATTGGTCTCCAAATTAAACTGCCTCGTACTCAATTCTTGCTCGTACAATATGCATATTATTATTACTATTGGATAGAAAACACTCTCTAGTTTCTAAAACCGTTTGAATTATGTCTCTGAGTGAAACAGAACTCATTCTGCAGCACTTTTCCTGCCAGGGAGTGAGATTTCAGAAATCTTGGCCTCTGTTCCCAGGTCAGTTTATAAGTCCCTGTGAACGCTGTGGGGCTACAAACACTGCCTACGCCTTCCTCTAGATGTCAGTAAGTGGTGACAATTTGAATGGAGTCGATTGCGCAATCTGGGACTTTATATAAGACCATGGTGCGGAAGTACCTTTCTTTTCAGCTGTGCGCTTGACGCAGAATAGACGTCGGACTGGCCTCCTTCCAAGCTTTGGTTTAGCAAGTTCTATATCCCCGGTCATGTTTTTATTCGTTATAGGTGTTAAAGACATCATAAGGTAGTTAATTTAAACCGACTTATAGCAGTTTATTGCGATTTTCTGGCATTTCTTTGTGACGCACTTTCAAGAGTTGGACACTTTTCCGGTACATGCCGAACGTTAGTGGCCATTTCGACAGGACAAGAGGACATCTTTCGACCAAAAGACGATTGTTCTGGACAACGGACACCTTTCCCAAGATTCTGATGCGAGTTCATCTAAAAGTAAGAACTATTTATGCTGATAAATCATTGTTCTGTTAAAATGTTAAATGCATAAGCGGCCATTAATTTTTGGGTAGCTTCGCTTTAGCGCACCTTGTATTGCGCAGTAAGGTTAATTTAAAAAATGTAATTCAGCGATTGCATTAAGAACTAATTTGTCTTTCAATTGCTGTCCACCCTGTATTTTTTAGTCAAGTTTATGATTATTTATTGATTAGACTAGGTGTCTTTCCAAGATGGCGCCCGACATTTTCTGACCAGCTTGGCTACTTTTCTCATTGTATAACCACGATTTTTGTGGCTAAATATGCACATTTTCGAACAAACTCTATATGTATGTTGTAATATGAAGTTACAGGAGTGTCATCTGAAGAATTCTGAGAAGGTTAGTGAAAAAATTAATATATTTTGGTGGTGATAACGTTATCGCTCTTTTTGCCTTGAATCAATGCTGGGGTAATGTTTGCACATGTGGTATGCTAATATAACGATATATTGTGTTTTCGCTGTAAAACACTTAGAAAATCTGAAATATTGTCTGGATTTACAAGATCTGTGTCTTTCAATTACTGTACGCTGTGTATTTTTAAGAAATGTTTTATGATGAGTAATTAGGTAATACACGTTGCTCTCTGTATTTATTCTAGTCGCTTTTGTGAGATTTTTGATGGTGGCTGCAATGGTAAACTATGATTTATACCTGAAATATGCACATTTTTCTAACAAAACATATGCTATACCATAAATATGTTATCAGACTGTAATCTGATAAAGTTGTTTCTTGGTTAGTGGCTATTTATATCTTTATTTGGTCGAATTTGTGATAGCTAGTGATGGAGTGAAAAAATGATGGAGTAAGAAAAATGGTGTCTTTTGCTAACGTGGTTAGCTAATAGATTTACATATTGTGTCTTCCCTGTAAAACATTTTAAAAATCGGACATGTTGGCTTGATTCACAAGAAGTGTATCTTTCATCTGGTGTCTTGGACTTGTGATTTAATGATATTTAGATGCTAGTATTTACTTGTGACGCTATGCTAGGCTATGCTAATCAGCTTTTTTACTGGTGGGGGTGCTCCCGGATCCGGGTTTGGGAGGAACTAGAAGTTAATGTCCCATCCAAAAGACGGCACCCTACACAGGGAAATGTCCCCAATCACTGCCCTGGTGGAGATTTTATAGAACAGAGAAACGGGTGCCTCCTACTGCCCCTCCAACACCACTTCCAGCAGCATCTGGTCTCCCATCCAGGGACCAACCCTGCTTAGCTTCCCATCCAGGGACCAACCCTGGTGCTTCAGTGGTATGCAGTGTGATATACTGCTGTTGATGTACGGCTACATACTGTAGACTACTTTAAGCAAACCAAGATTTGTGGTTCTGCCTTTGGCTATAGATTTGCATTTATTTTTGTTTTGGCTTTCTCCTTGAGAAAACCTCCTGGACAAATACTAAAAGAGCTAATTGTCCATAACCTGTAATTAGGTAGGACTAGGTTCTGAGCAGCTAAGTTCAGAACTTATTTAATAGATTCTGTGGGGAACACAGTATGGTCTATACTTGTCATGTAGGTGTAACGGCTTTCATAATCCTCCTCCTCCTCGGTCGAGGAGAAGGAGTAGGGATCTGACCAAAACGCAGCGTTGTATGCAGACATAATGAATTTATTAAAGACAAGACGAAAACACGAAGAACACTAGAATAGATTACAAAACAACAAACCGACGTAGACAGACCTGAACATGAGAACTTACAATAAAACACGAAGAACGCACGAACAGGAACAGACTAACCAAACGAACGAAAACGAAACAGTCCCGTGTGGTGCGACAGACACAGACACAGGAACAATCACCCACAAACAAACAGTGAGAACAGCCTACCTTAATATGGTTCTCAATCAGAGGAAACGTAAAACACCTGTCCCTGATTGAGAACCATATCAGGCCAATAGACAAATAACCTAAACATAGAAACACATAACATAGAATGCCCACCCCAACTCACGCCCTGACCAACTAAACACATACAAAAACAAGGAAAACAGGTCAGGAACGTGACAGTAGGCTTCTCACTCATGGGTGGCACACACTAATATTTTTGAAGAAATAGGCAGGGCATATGCAAATTAATATATTAGCATGTCAATACAGTTTGTAGTATAGTATTCTACATTATACAATGGCATTGTTGAATACTCGTTTCTGATTGGCTTTAAGGTCATTATTTACCTATAACGCACGGTAGAATTCAATGGCTATAGTTTGTTCTTACATGTTCTATTGAGCTGTTTTTGAAAGCCTTATTGGCAATGTCGTATTTGATCATGATAGCAAAATAGGACTGATCGTTTGGTTAGCTAAACTAGAAAGTCTGTTTGTTTGGTTACCAAGCAACAACTGTAGCTAAGTAATAAAATTGCTAGATACTTCAGTGGATGTTGAACACATTTCTAACTGCATAGAGGCAAAGATGTAAAAAATATACGTAGCCATGGTTTAAACAACTCAGGGATTTATGCTTTCTCTGGAAAATAATGCAACTTCATGTCATTCATTATTTTCCAGAGAATGCATATCCCCTCGTTGATTATCCCTTATGTATTCTACACAATTATATAGTAAGCACTACACAATCGAGGGATACTACAGTGTCAAATCAAATCACATTTTATTGGTCGCATACACATATTAAGCAGATGTTATTGTGGGTGTAGATAAATGCTTGTGTTCCTAGCTCCACCGGTGCAGTAACATCTAACAATTCCCAACAATACACACACATCTAAAAAGTTAATGGAATGGAACTAAGAAATATTGAAATATTAGGATAAGCAATGTCGGAGTCCTGAGTAAATATTTATACTGTTGAAGTCGGAAGTTTACATACACCTTAGCCAAATATATTTAAACTCAGTTTTTCACAATTTCTGACATTTAATCCTAGTAAAAAATTCCCTGTTTTAGGTCAGTTAGGATCACCACTTTATTTTAAGAATGTGAAATGTCAGAATAATAGTAGAGAGAATGATTTATTCAGATTTTATTTTTCATCACATTCCCAGTGGGTCAGAAGTTTACATACACTCATTTAGTATTTGGTGCATTGCCTTTAAATTGTTTAACTAGGCGTCAAACGTTTCGGGTAGCCTTCCACAAGCTTCCCACAATAAGTTGGGTGAATTTTGGCCCATTCCTCCTGACAGAGCTGGTGTAACTGAGTCAGGTTTGTAGGCCTCCTTGCTTGCACACGCTTTTTCAGTTCTGCCCACAAATGTTCTATAGGATTGAGGTCAGGGCTTTGTGATGGCCACTCCAATACCTTGACTTTGTTGTCCTTAATCAATTTTTTCACAACTTTGGAAGTATGCTTGGGGTCATTGTCCATTTGGAAGACCAATTTGCGACCAAGCTTTAACTTCCTGACTGATGTCTTGAGATGTTGCTTATATATATACACATAATAATTTTCCTGCCTCATGACGCCATCTATTTTGTAAAGTGCAACAGTCCCTCCTGCAGCAAAGCTCCCCCACAACATGATGCTGCCACCCCCGTGCGTCACGGTTGGGATGGTGTTCTTCGGCTTGCAAGCCTCCCCCTTTTTCCTCCAAACATAACGATGGTCATTATGGCCAAAAAGTTATATTTTTGTTTCATCAGACCAGAGGACATTTCTCCAAAAAGTGTGATCTTTGTCCCCATGTGCAGTTGCAAACCATAGTCTGGCTTTTTTTAATGGTGGTTTTGGAGCAGTGGCTTCTTCCTTGCTGAGCAGCCTTTCAGGTTATGTCGATATAGGACTCTTTTTTACTGTGGATATAGATAATTTTGTACCTGTTTCCTTCAGCATCTTCACAAGGTCCTTTGTTGTTGTTCTGGGATTGATTTGCACTTTTCGCACCAAAGTGCATTCATTTCTAGGAGACAGAATACGTCTCCTTCCTGAGCGGTGTGACGGCTACGTGGTCCCATGGTGTTTATACCTGCATACTATTGTTTGTACAGATGAACGTGGTACCTTCAGGCATTTGTAAATTGCTCCCAAGGATGAACCAGACTTGTGGAGGTCTACCATTTTCTTCCTGAGGTCTTGGCTGATTTCTTTTGATTTTCCCATGATGTCAAGCAGAGGCACTGAGTTTGAAGGTAGGCCTTGAAATACATCCACAGGTACACCTCCAATTGACTCAAATGATGTCAATTAGCCTATCAGAAGCTTCTAAAGCCATGACATCTTTTTCTGGAGTTTTCTAAGCTGTTTAAAAGCACAGTCAACTTTGTGTAGGTATACTTTTGACCCACTGGAATAGTGATACAGTGAATTATAAGTGAAATAATCTGTCTGTAAACAATTTTTGGAATAATGACTTGTGTCAAGCACAAAGTAGATGTCCTAACCGACTTGCAAAAACTATAGTTTGTCAACAAGAAATTTGTGGAATAGTTGAAAAATGATGATCAATGCAAACAGGAGGCACCTGAGGTCAATTTCATATCTCATAGTAAAGGCTCCGCATACCTATGTAAATAAGCTATTTCTGTTTTTGTTTTTTATAAATTTGCATACATTCTAAAAACCTGTTTTCACTTTGTCATTTTTTATTTATTTTTATTTCACCTTTATTTAACCAGGTAGGCTAGTTGAGAACAAGTTCTCATTTACAACTGCGACCTGGCCAAGATAAAGCATAGCAGTGTGAACAGACAACAACACAGAGTTACACATGGAGTAAACAATAAACAAGTCAATAACACAGTAGGGGGAAAAAAGTGTCTATATACATTGTGTGCAAAAGGCATGAGGAGGTAGGCAATAAATTTGAGGTATTGTGTGTACATTTGAGGATTTGTATTTATTTCATCCATTTTAGAATAAGGCTGTAACATAACAAAATGTGGAAAAAGTCAAGGGGTCTGAATACTTTCCGAAGGCACTATATATGTATTATTATCGCAACAAATGCACTGATATGGTCAAATTATGGGATTATATCATGGGGGATTAATATGGAGTTGTTCCCCCTTGCTGCTATAACAGTCTCCACTCTTATGGGAAGGCTTTCTACTAGATATTGGAACATTGCTGTGGGGATATTGATGAGGGCACTGATGTTGGGTGATTAGTCCTGGCTTGCAGTCTGTGTTCCAAAAGGTTTTTGATGGGGTTGAGGTCAGGACTCTGTGCAGGCCAACCAAGTTCTTCACACCGATCTCAACAAACAGTTTCTGTATGGACCTCGCTTTGTCCCCGGGGGCATTGTCATGCTGAAATAGGAAAGGGCCTTCCCCAAACTGTTGCCACAAAGTTGGAAGCACAGAATCATCTAGAATGTCAGTGCATGCTGTAGCGTTAAGATTTCCCTTCATTGGAACTAAAGGGCCTAGCCCAAACCATGAAAAACAGCCCCATTCCTCCTCCACCAAACTTTACAGCTGGCAATATGCATGGCACTATGCATTTGGGCAGGTAGCGTTCTCCTGGCATCCACCAAACCTAGATTCGTCATTTGGACTGCCAGATGGTGAAGCGTGATTCATCACTCCAGAAACGCGTTTCCACTGCTCCTGAGTCGAAAGGCGGCGAGCTTTACACCCCTCCAGCTGACGCTTGGCATTGCGCAGGTTCTTAATGTTTGTTATACTCCGTGTATTTTCCCCATTCTGACAAGTAGTTCCCTTATTCCACCACTTGGTACTGTGTGTAGGCCTGTGTGTAAATTTACCCACACTCTCAAGCAAACATTCATATTGATAAATCTCATACTTTGCGTGGAAATTATCCCACGTATGGTTTACTCACAGATGTGCCTACAAATGATTTAAAAAATGCAGACGGAAATAGTATGTTGGATAATCCACCCTGAAGTCTAGGCTCCCTCTGTGGTGAAACACATTGATATGCATGAAGATGAATACTGAATGGGAAAGAGAGAGACAAATGGAGAAAAAAAATGTCAAATTTGTAATAAGGCGATTGTGTGAGAGCTAGCTAGTTTAATGGCTTCATACTAATTCCATGGAGTGGATCTCTGATCAAAGGGAAATAAATAATTTACAGTAGACAATGAATGAAACAGCTGCAGCGGCAGGTAGCCTAGCGATTAAGAGTGTTGGGTTCAAATCCCTGAGGTGGAAAAAGCTGCTGTTCTATCCTTGAGCAAGGCAATTAAAACTGTTCGGCGGGCGCCGATGACGTTGATTAAGGAACCCACCCCCCCTGCACCTTTTTGATTCAGAGGGGTTTGTTAAATGCGGAAGACACATTTCAGTTGTGCAACTGACTAGGTATCCCCTTTCCCTAAACAGCTACCACAAAGATGATAAATATTTTCATGCTACCGATTTACATAAACGGACATTCATTTAGCATAATATTACGTATTTAATATAACAACCTATGTACTTTAAGGAGCAGTTCTCTCTCTGTGGGTGTAATCCCAAGAAATTCTGGAAAACGGTTAAAGACCTGGAGAATAAGCCCCTCTCCTCACAGCTGCCCATATCCCTTAAAGTTGATGATGTGGTTGTTACTGACAAGAAGCACATGGCTGAGCTCTTTAATCCCCACTTCATTAAGTCAGGATTCCTATTTGACTCCTATTTTATCTTTGACCTTTATAACCTGTCTCTCCTCTCTGGGGAGGTTCCCATTGCTTGGAAGGCAGCCACGGTTATTCCTTTATTTAAAGGGGGAGATCAAGCTGATTGTCACGCCCTGTCCTTAGAGATCCTTTAAATTCTCTATTTGGTAGGTCAGGGTGTGACTAGGGTGGGAAATCTTTGTTGGCCGAGTATGGTTCCCAATCAGAGGCAGCTGTCTATCGTTGTCTCTGATTGGGGATCGTACTTAGGCAGCCCTTTTTCCCACCTTCAGTTGTGGGATCTTGTCTTTTTGTGTTGCAGGTGTTGCACTCCTAGCTTTACGTTCGTTGAGTTGTTTATTGTTTTTTGGTGGAACATTTCATATTAAAAGAAAATGTACGCCTACCACGCTACACCTTGGTCTTCATTTAACGAAGCACGTAACAGAAGATCCCACCACCAACGGACCAAGCAGCGTGGTCAGGAGGACTGGACCTGGGAGGAAATCCTGGAGGGAGCAGGACCGTGGACAAGGGCCGGGGAGTATCGCCGTCCGAAGGAGGAGATAGAGGCAGCGAAAGCGGAACGGCGACGATACGAGGAGATAGCTCAACAAAGCAAGCACGAGAGGCAGCCCCCCCAAAAAATGTTGGGGGCACACGGGGAGATTGGCGGAGTCAGGGTTCAGACCTGAGCCAACTCCCCGTGCTTACCGTGGGGAGCGAGTGACCGGTCAAGCACCGTGTTATCCGGTTCTGCGCACCATGCCTTCAGTGCGCATCCACAGCCCGGTGCACTCTGTGCAAGCTCCCCGCAGTTGCCGTGCTAGAGTGGGCATTCAGCCAGGACGCGTTGTGTCAGCTCTACGCTCCAGACCTCCAGTGCGCCTCCACGGCCCAGCATATCCTGCGCCGGCTCTACGCACTATGCCTCCAGTGCGCCTTCACAGCCCAGTGTGTCCAGTGCCAGCTCTCCACACTCACCGAGCTAAAGTGGGTATCCAGCCAGGACGTGTTGTGGCAGCTCCCCGCACCAGGCTTCCAGTACGTCTCCTCAGTCCGGTGAGACCTGTTTCGGCTCCACGTACGAAGCCTCCAGTGATGATCCATGGTCCCGAAGCCTCCAGTAATGATCCATGGTCCGAAGCCTCCAGTGATGATCCATGGCAAGAAGCCTCCAGTGATGATCCATGGCACGAAGCCTCCAGTGATGATCCATGGCACGAAGCCTCCAGTGAGGATCCATGGCACGAAGCCTCCAGTGAGGATCCATGGCACGAAGCCTCCAGTGATGATCCATGGCAAGAAGCCTCCAGTGATGATCCATGACACGAAGCCTCCAGTGATGATCCATGGCACGAAGCCTCCAGTGAGGAGTCATGGCACGAAGCCTCCAACGACGGTCTCCGGTCCGGAGCCTCCAGCGACGGTCCCCGGTCCGGAGCCTCCAGCGACGGTCCCCGGTCCGGAGCCTCCAGCGACGGTCCCCGGTCCGGAGCCTCCAGCGACGGTCCCCGGTCCGGAGCCTCCAGCGACGGTCCCCGGTCCGGAGCCTCCAGCGACGGTCCCCGGTCCGGAGCCTCCAGCGACGGTCCCCGGTCCGGAGCCTCCAGCGACGGTCCCCGGTCCGGAGCCTCCAGCGACGTTCTCCAGTCCGGGGCCCGCAGCGACGTTCTCCAGTCCGGGGCCCGCAGCGACGTTCTCCAGTCCTTGGCCCGCAGCGACGTTCTCCAGTCCTTGGCCCGCAGCGACGGTCTCCAGTCCTTGGCCCGCAGCGACGGTCTCCAGTCCTTGGCCCGCAGCGACGGTCTCCAGTCCTTGGCCCGCAGCGACGGTCTCCAGTCCTTGGCCCGCAGCGACGGTCCCCAGTCCGGGGGCCCCAGCGACGGTCTCCAGTCCGGGGGCCCCAGCGACGGTCTCCAGTCCGGGGCCCGCGACGAGGGTGCCCAGTCCGGGGCCCGCGACGAGGGTTCCCAGTCCGGGGCCCGCGACGAGGGAACCATACTTAGGTAGCCCTTTTCCCTCCTTTCTTTGTTGGACTTTAACTTTGTTTGTGGCACATAACCCTTAAGCTTCACAGTTGTTTTGTATTGTTTATTGTTTTTGTCGGTGTCATTTCTAAATAAAAGGAATATGTACGCTCACCACGCTGCACTTTGGTCCTCTTCTGACGGCCGTGACAGTCCAATTGGTATACTCCTCTGTAAACTGGTCATCTCTGTATACCCATTGCAAGACCCACTGGTTGTTGCTTATTTATAGCCCCCCCCATCTGAGATATCTACTGCAGCCCTCATCCTACACATACAACACCCGTTCTGCCAGTCACATTCTGTTATAGGTCCCCAAAGCACACACATCCCTGGGTCGTTCGTCTTTTCAGTTCGCTTCTGCAAGCGACTGGAACGAGCTGGAACAAACACTTAAACTGGACAGTTTTATCTCAATCTCTTCATTCAAAGACTCAGTCATGGACACTCACTGACATTTGTGGCTGCTTTGCGTGATGTATTGTTGTCTGTACCTTGCCCTTTGTGCTGTTGTCTTTGCCCAACAATGTTTGTACCCTGTTTTGTGGTGCTACCATGTTGTGTTGTTTTCATGTTGTGTTCCTACCATGCTGTGTTGTCATGTGTTGCTGCCATGCTATGTTGTCGTCTTAGGTCTCTATGTAGTGTTGTCTCTCTTGTTGTGATGTGTGTTTTGTCCTATAGTTTTATTTCATGTATTTTTAAACCCAGCCCCCATCCCCGCAGGAG
The DNA here is from genome assembly GCF_016432855.1 of Salvelinus namaycush. Classification (NCBI taxonomy): domain Eukaryota; kingdom Metazoa; phylum Chordata; class Actinopteri; order Salmoniformes; family Salmonidae; genus Salvelinus; species Salvelinus namaycush. The sequence goes on along the minus strand of NC_052347.1, from coordinate 1,407,473 downwards.
GCCTTTTGCCTTTTGGTAGAGAATCATTTGTTCTTAACTTGCCTAGTTAAATAATTCGTAGTAATTGCAGGTAGACAAAGAGGAATGTGTTTGCTCAAATACTTCATCTGATATGATATTGATACTGAACTATTGCCAGTGGTCTTTCAGACAAAATGTTCCTTCTCTCTCCTCTAAGATTCAGCATGTTATCTTTCATTGTTTGTCTTGCTTAGAAAGGTCAGAAATGACATCGATAGTTTTAGGGCTCGAAGCTAGAGATGTAACCTGTATCCCTAAGAAGAATAAACAGCCTGTTTACTTTATACAGTGTGTTCCGAAACCAAAGTACTAAGTCAGTTGGTTGGATTCCAATGTCTGAGCAAATTCAAAATGTCCTGGTGAGAACCCCTTTATCATGCCAGCATTACATCAACAATTGCTTTCTTGTAATACTGTTTATTTTCAAAAGAAAGATGGCTCAACCCCTGGCTAAGTTCAAGGCCCATACACACATAAAAATGTATCAGCGTGATAAACCTTTCAGTTTGCTGTTATAACAGAACCTGCTTGTCTTAAATGTGGTGGTATGCTCCCCTGTCTGTTCATGTTAGGCAGGGGATGATTTACAGGTGTTCCATCATTCTTTAAACTGAATAGTGTTTTTCTAAAATGATTAGCAAAGCAGACACGGGACCGATTTTTTTATAGGTCTCATTCACAAAAATATGTCAGACGTCTGCCAACTTAAAAGGTCTCGTAAACAGTGATTATTGTTTAAATGCTTGACCACATTTCCCTTATGTTCTTTTTTTTTCTTGGTATCCTTGAGACAAACTACTTTGTCTCAAGGATACCAAGAATGATGGCGGGGCTTTTTGAGTTAGAGGGAGAAAAATCGCTGTAACTATTGACAGCTTACTATATCTTTTAGTTTATATACACTCAGATGTATATTGTGATAAACAACATTTAAGTGTCCCTTTTGATACCCCACAAGATATCGTACTAGGCTGATTTAATATACATATGCACAATGTTCTGACATTTTTTATTGTTAACCCACAGTCCTTTCTGGAAAACCTCTCATTTTCAACTGCTGAGTCTCTGAGTATACTGCTATACTGAATATAAAAAATAAACATATTTAGGAACATAAGAACAGTTTCGTCATTATTTGTCTGTATCTCCCCCTCTCTCAGTGAGATCATGGAGGCCTCAGCAAAAATAAAATCTCTTGTGTATAATACCTGTAAACAACTCTTTTCTAAAACCATCCAGTGCTTGACTTGGACTGAAATAGTTGCCGGTACATATTACATTTGGGTGCAGGAGCTCCATAATATTTGTTGCTTCTATTCAAGGTATCGGTACTCCTGCCCATGTCAAGCACCGAAAACATCACCTTTTTTTCAGGAGAAAACAGCCCTCTGTATCTTACTTAAAGGTTTGAGGTTAGGTTGCTGAAAATAGGTGTAATACTTGAATTCTGAAATCTCTGGAATTTTGAAATGTTCAACACTTTCTGATAAACAACCAACACTATATCACAATCTAATTCTCCAGCAAGGATCTCAGCCTGCCTATGATCTCTCTCTCCGCAATGATCTCTCCTGAACAGAACAACAGAACACTGGCTTTATTAGCTTCAGGTGGCAATGGTAATTAGAAACAGCTGCTTCTTGACGAGGGGGCGGGGTCAGCTCCAATCATCAATTGGGGCCGACCAGTCAGCTGCTTGGGGAGTTTTCAGGAATTTCTCCTGAAACACACACACTCAAATACAAACGACAACACAGAAACTGGGGAACGTAACAGGGACGCTATTTATCCAAAAGTGAAAATGCTGCCCCCTATCCCGAAGAAGTTAAACTGCGCCGTTGTAAATCAGTTTTTGCTCTCCTGAGCCTGACTTCTCTGCCGCCAGTACGCACCCCTTACAGAATACCGGACCAAACTTATGGAGTCAGCAGGAGCAGGTACCCCGGGTATAGGGGTGGAGGAGCGCGTTAGGGAGCAAGCAGCAATGATCCACCATCTTGGCACCACCATGGACCGCGTTGTCCAGACAATGGACCGCTGGGAGAGACAGGGAGTTCTCCCAGCGCCTCCACCAGCACAACCGGGGTCTCCACTACGTGCCCCTCTTTCTCCTGGTCCCAGTGGGATTCGTCTCTCCCTTCGCAAGCGTCCCATCATATTCCTGGGGAACTGCCAGGGGTTCCTATTACAACTGGACCTATACCTGGCAACCGTCCTTCCGGCTCATTCGGGCCATGAGAGGGTGTCCGCCCCCGTCTCGTGCCTCACCGGGAAAGCCCTGGAGTGGGCCAACGCCGTGTGGAGAGAGGGAGATGCGGCGTTGGACCAGTTTGAGGAGTTCACCACCCACCCGAGGGTAGAGCGGCGGGTGAGCGCCTCTTCCATCTGAGGCAGGGGACAAGGAGCGCCCAGGAGTTTCAGACCCTGGCTGCCGGCGCGGGATGGAACGACAGGGCCCTGATCCACCATTATCGTTGCAGCCTGCGTGAGGAAATCCGTCGGGAGTTGGCCTGCAGAGACACCACCCTCACGTTCGACCAGCTGGTGGACCTGTTCATCCGGCTGGATAACCTGCTGGCTACCCGCAGACGTTCAGATCGGGGTCTGTTGGTTCCATCCCCTCTGGAGCTGTTGGCTGTTGTCAAGGCTTTGAAGGCGTGGAGACATTGGCTTGAGGGGGCTAAACACCCTTTCCTCATCTGGACTGACCACCGCAATCTGGAGTACATCCGGGCAGCAAAGAGATTGAACCCTCGCCAGGCAAGGTGGGCCATGTTTTGTACCCGTTTTGTATTCTGTTGAAGTCGGAACTTTACATACACCTTAGCCAAATACATTTAAACTCAGTGTCACAATTCCTGACATTTAGTCCAAGTATATATTCCCTGTCTTAGGTCAGTTAGAATCACCACTTTATTTTAAGAATGTGAAATGTCAGAATAATAGCAGAGCGAATTATTTCTTTCAGCTTTTATTTCTTTCATCACATTCCCAGTGGGTTAGAAGTTTACATACACTCAATTAGTATTTGGTAGCATTGCCTTTAAATTGTTTAACTTGGCATCAAACGTTTTGGGGAGCCTTCCACAAGCTTCCCACAATAAGTTGGGTGAATTTTCCTCCTGACAGAGCTGGTGTAACTGAGTCAAGTTTGTAGGCCACCTTGCTCGCACACACTTTTTCAGTTCTGCCCACACATTTTCTATGGGATTGAGGTCAGGGCTTTGTGATGGCCACTCCAATACCTTGACTTTGTTGTCCTTAATCCATTTTTTCACAACTTTGGAAGTATGCTTGGGGTAATTGTCCATTTGGAAGACCCATTGTCGACCAAGCTTTAACTTCCTGACTGATGTCTTGAGATGTTCAATATATCCACATAATTTTCCTGCCTCATGAAGCCATCAATTTTGGAAGTGCACCAGTCCCTTCTACAGCAAAGCACCCCCACAACATGATGCTGCCACCCCCGTGCTTCACGTTTGGGATGGTGTTCTTCGGCTTGCAAGCATCACCCTTTTTCCTCCAAACATAACGATGGTCATTATGGCCAAACAGTATTTGTCCCCATGTGCAGTTGTTAACCGTCGACTGGCTTTTTTATGGGGTTTTTGGAGCAGTGGCTTCTTCCTTGCTGAGCAGCCTTTCAGGTTATGTCGATATAGATACGTTTGTACCCGTTTCCTCCAGCCTCTTCAAAAGGTCATTTGCTGTTGTTCTGGGATTGATTTGCACTTTTCACACCAAAGTATGTTCATCTCTAGGAGACAGAACACGTCTCCTTCCTGAGCTGTATGACGGCAGCGTGGCCCCATGATGTTTATACTTGTCTACTATTGTTTGTACAGATGAACGTGGTACCTTCAGGCGATTGGACATTTTTCCCAAGGATGAACCAGACTGTATAACCAAGCTGTTTAATATCATATAATAAAATGTTCATGAAATCACAAGTCCAAGACACCAAATGAAAGATACACATCTTGTGAATCCAGCCATCATTTCTGATTTTTAAAATGTTTTACAGGGAAGACACAATATGTAAATCTATTAGCTAACCACGTTAGCAAAAGACACCACTTTTTTACTCCACCATTTTTTTACTCCATCAGTAGCTATCACAAATTCGACCAAATAAAGATATAAATAGCCACTAACCAAGAAACAACTTCATCAGATGACAGTCTGATAACATATTTATTGTATAGCATATGTTTTGTTAGAAAAATGTGCATATTTCAGGTATAAATCATAGTTTACCATTGCAGCCACCATCACAACTCACCAAAGCGACTAGAATAACTAAAGAGAGCAACGTGAATTAGCTAATTACTCATCATAAAACATTTCTTAAAAATACACAGCGTACAGCAGATGAAAGACACAGATCTTGTGAATCCAGCCAATATTTCAGATTTTCTAAGTGTTTTACAGCGAAAACACAATATAGCGTTATATTAGCTTACCACAATAGCAAACATCACAACAGCATTGATTCAAGGCAAAAATAGCGATAACGTATAAACCACCAAAATATATAAATTTTTTCACTAACCTTCTCAGAATTTTTCAGATGACAGTCCTATAACATCATATTACACAATGCATATAGAGTTTGTTCGAAAATGTGCATATTTAGCAGCACAAATCGTGGTTATACAATGAGAAAAGTAGCAAAGCTGCCCAGAAAATGTCAGGAGAAATCTTTGAAGAGGCACCTATTCTAATCAGTAACTATTCCAAAACTTGACTAAAAAATACAGGTTGGACAGCAATTGAAAGACAAATTAGTTCTTAATGCAATCGCTGGGTTAGATTTTTTAAATTAACGTTACTGCGCAATACAGCGTGCGCCAAAGCGAGACCGCACCATAATTCATGGCGGAATTATTATTTTACATTTGTCAACATAAGTACAAATTAACAGCATAAAGACTGCTTACTATTAGCTGAGCTTCCATCAGAATCTTGGGCAAGGTGTCCTTTCTCCAGAACAATCGTCTTTGGGTTGAAAGATGTCCTCTTCTCCTGTCGAAATAGCAGCTAACGATAGCCACCCACTGGAGACGTGTCCAACTCGTGAAAGCGCATGACAAAGAAATCCCAGAAAATCGCAATAAACTGCTATAAACTGCTATAAGTCGGTTTAAATTAACTACCTTATGATGTCTTTAACACCTATAACGAATAAAAACATGACCGGAGATATAGAACTACTAAAACGAAAGCGTTTGCAGGACGCCATTGTGATGTTTTCTTGCGCCAGGCGCACCGTTGAAAAGGACGGTACTTCCGTTCCACGGTCTTATATAAGGTCCCAGATTGCGCAATCCACTCCATTCAAATTCTCCCCGCTTACTGACATCTAGAGGAAGACGTATGCAGTGCATGTAGCCCGATGGCTTACATGGGGACTTATAAACTGACCTCAGAACAGGGACCTCGATTTCTGAAATCTCACTCCCTGACAGGAAATGTGCTGCAGAATGAGTTCTGTTTCACTCAGAGAAATAATTCAAACGGTTTTAGAAACTAGAGAGTGTTTTCTATCCAATTGTAATAATAATATGCATATTGTACGAGCAAGAATTGAGTACGAGGCAGTTTAATTTGGGAACTCATTTTTACAAAGTCGAAATGGCGCCCCCATAGGCTCAAGAAGTTAACCTGTTTGGGCTGCAGCCCGACACCGGTACACATATGACAACATCCAGCTCAAGTGCAGGGCGCGAAATTCAAAAGATATTTTTTTTTAAATATTTAACTTTCACACATTAACAAGTCCAATACAGCATATGAAAGGTACACATCTTGTGAATCCAGCCAACATGTCCGATTTTTAAAATGTTTTACAGGGAAGACACAATATGTAAATCTATTAGCTAACCACGTTAGCAAAAGACACCACTTTTCTTACTCCATCAGTTTTTTACTCCATCAGTAGCTATCACAAATTCGACCAAATAAAGATATAAATAGCCACTAACCAAGAAACAACTTCATCAGATGACAGTCTGATAACATATTTATTGTATAGCATATGTTTTGTTCGAAAAATTTGCATATTTCAGGTATAAATCATAGTTTACATTTCAGCTACAATCAGAAATTGCACCGTAAGCAGCCATAATATTTACAGACACCAACGTCAAATACCTAATTACTCATCATAAAACATTTCTGAAAAATACATAGTGTACAGCAATTGAAAGACAGGCATCTTGTGATTCCAGACAATATTTCCGATTTATTAAATGTTTTACAGCGGAAACAAAATGTAGCGTTATATTAGCGTAGCCACAATAGCCAGAAACACTTGGGCGCCGACGACCAGTTCACATGCACGACAGATATTAGAAATAGCATCATAAAATGTTTCTTACTTTTGGTGATCTTCCGTCAGAATGTTGGACAAGGTGTCCTTTGTCCAGAACAGTCGTTGTTTGGATCTGGAACGGCAAATTTCCCTCATCATTTAGCATGGGCACTTGCCAAGTGGCACGGATCTCTCCAACGTCAACAAAGTCAGAGAACGGAACACGGCAAAACTCCCGAAAAAATTTCAATAATCTGATTAAACTATATTGAAAAAACATACTTTACGATGATATGGTCACATGTATCAAATAAAATCTAAACCGGAGATGTTAGTCGTCCATAACGACAGCTAAACAGAAGGCAAATCCATGTCCCCTTTCGCGCGCTCCAGAAACAGGAAATGGACGGTCACGTCATACAAAGAGCTTTAATTCCACCTCAGACCAAGATAAACACGAAATTTCTTCTCTCACCGCCTCTTGACAACCAGGGGAAGGTGTATGAAGTGTACGTAGACTCTTACGTATCATGCCCATGTATAGGCAGGAAGTTGAACAGAGCATCGATTTCTGACATTCCACTTCCTGGTCAGGAAATGTGCTGCAGAATGAGTTCTGTTTCACTCAGAGAAATAATTCAAACGGTTTTAGAAACTAGAGAGTGTTTTCTATCCAATAGTAATAATAATATGCATATTGTACGAGCAAGAATTGAGTACGAGGCCGTTTGAAATGGGCACCATTTAACTGGCTACTCAATACTGCCCCTTGCAGCCATAAGAAGTTTTAAGGTCAGTCTTTTGAAAGTTTCTTCAAGTGCAGTCGCAAAAACCATCAAGCTCTATGAAGAAACTGGCTCTCACGAGGACTGCCACAGGAAAGGAAGACCCAGAGTTACCTCTGCTGAAGAGGAAAAGTTCATTAGACTTACCAGCCTCAGAAATTGGAGCCCAAATAAAAGCTTAACAGAGTTCAAGTAACAGACACTTCTCAACATCAACTGTTCAGAGGAGACTGTGTGAATCAGTCCTTTATGGTTGAATTGCTGCAAAGAAACCACTACTAAAGGACACCTATAAGAAGAGGATTGCTTGGGCCAAGAAACATGAGCAATGGACATTAGACCGGTGGAAAACTGTCTTTTGGTCTTATGAGTCCAAATTTGCGATTTTTGGTTCCAACCACTAAATCTTTGTGAGATGCAGAGTAGGTGAATGGATGATCTCTGCATGTGTGGGTCCCACCTGAAGCATGGAGGAGGAGGTGGGATGGTGTGGATGTGCTTGCTGGTGACACTGTCAGTGATTTATTTATAATTCAAGGCACACTCAACCAGCATGGCTACCACAGCATTCTGCATCGATATACCATCCCATCTGGTTTGCGGTTAGTGGGACTATAATTTGTTTTTCAACAGGACAATGACCCAACACACCTTCAGGCTGTGTAAGGGCTATTTGACCAAGAAGGAGAGTGAAGAAGTGTTGCATTAGATGACCTGGCCTCCAAAATCACCCGACCTCAATGCCATTGATATGGTTTGGGATGAGTTGGACCGCAGAGTGAAGGAAAAGCAGCCAAAAAGTGCTCAGCATATGTAGGAACTTTTTCAAGACTGTTGGAAAAGCATTCCAGGTGAAGCTGGTTGAGAGAATGCCAAGTTTGTGCAAAGCTGTCATCAAGGCAATGGGTGGCTACTTTGAAGAATCTCAAATATAACATATATTTTGATTTGTTGAACACTTTTTTGCGTACTACATGATTCCATTTGTGCTATTTTTGGGGTTTTATGGCTTCACTTTTATTCTACAATGTAGAAAATGGTAAAAGGAAAGAAAACCTGGAATGAGTCAGTGTGTCCAAACTTTTGACTGGTTCTGTGTATCTTAGCTCTATAGTCAACCACTTCAATAAATTCATTAAATATGGCACATTACAAAAAAAGCAGTTCACACATTCTCATAGATCATTATATAATGTTAACATCCTAGAATATGGGAATTAAGGGGTGAGGGTGTACATTTCATAAGATTGACATCGATGTTTAAGCATCTACAGGAGTAGACACATCCATAAACTTATATAGCCTACTCATATAAATAAATAAACATCCAGGGCCGGTGCACCGGACACAGACCATGCCCCGGGTCGAAAAAGCACAACCAAATTAGGTTTCCAGTTAGAGTCCTTCTTGGCGCAGGACCATGCCCAATCCATGTCCGGAAAACCGGCCCTCAGTCATCCACACATCAAACCTCTCAGTTATTGGAAGAGATGGGTATCATAAATCAGGCCTGTAATTGCATCCCACATCTTGTTACCACATAATTCAAAATACAGGACCGCTTTTCCAACATAAGTGTGTCCAGATAATTTCTGATCCACATTTCCTCTGACACATCATTATTCTTCCAATTCAGTGACTGTCACACCCTGATCGGTTTCACCTGTCCTTGTGCTTGTCTGCACCCCCCGCCAGGTGTCGCCCATCTTCCCCATTATCCCCTGTGTATTTATACCTATGTTTTCTGTCTATCTGTGCCAGTTTGTCTTGTTTGCCAAGTCAATCAGCGGTTTTCTCCTAGCGCCAGTTTTTCCCCAGTCGCTGGTTCTCTCGTCCTCCTGGTTCTGACCCTTGCCTGTCCTGACTGTGTCCTTCTGCCTGACCATTTTGTCTGCCGCTGACTTCGAGCCTGCCTGCCGCCCTGTACCGTTTTTGGACTTGACCTGGTTATGAACTCTTGCCTGTTCCCGACCTGCATTTTGCCTACCCCTTGGACTATAATAAATATTAGAGCTCAAACCATCTGCCTCCCGTGTCTGCATCTGGGTTTCGCCTTGTGCCGTTATAGTGATGTTTAGTACACAAAAGGGACATCAGCTTATTTTGTTTCCAAGATGATTTAATAGACATATCACTGGGTCCAAAAGGGACTGATATTCCGATAATTGCTGAAACTGATTTCAATACCATGGACCAGTATCAGATTAATTTAGGGAATTATTGTATAAGTCATCCATTGCCCTCGCTACAGTGCTAACATTTGCCAGACACTTTCACTTTCCTAGGAGTCAGATATACTCTACGCAGATTATTTTAAATGGATTATTTTATTCCGAACAGAATTGGACACTTTGTACATGTTTTTCCAGATACTTTCCCATGTTTCAGGAGAAAGGGGGACACCCAAATCATTCTGCGAGCACAGTGCTACACTGTGGCATACAGAAGATCTGGAGATATTAAGGAATTTATCAAGTTGACTAGCTATGTGTCTTTTGGACTTAAAAATTACAATACATTTGTTTTCCAATCTACTCTCCCACGTTTTGAAAATTGTGACCTTATTTGTAAGTAGAGTAGGAAGTATTTATTAGGTATTTTGAATTAATTGTTGTTAAAGCAATCTCATATTGTTGTCAAAGAAATCAGAGTCCATGGAAATGGACGATTTCAGAAAAACAGGATGTGTCCTGTTGAGTCAGAGACTGACTCTAAATAGTTTTCTTGCCCCCTCTCCTGTCTGTCATTACCACTAAGTCATAGGACTGGATAGATCTACACCAGACCTAGAGTGCCAGATGGATGGGATTTGCACTTTTGTGACTATTCCATCAGTTGCACCAGGTAATCTAAATCAAGCCTATTTGAAGCATCCACAATGAATTGATTAGGCCTGCTGAGCTCCTTCCATCAGGGTAGTTAAAGACAATGGTTATTGAGAGTGGGAGGTGGATCATGAGGGGTTGGTGGCTGCTGAGTGCTAAATGAAGGAAGAGGTGGATGACAGTGGAGAGGGTGGATCAGGGTTGTCTCAGGGGGTGGGTGACAGTGGGGTGGGGACATCAGTACTCACTCCAGCAATCTGAAGCTAATATGGATGACGCACATGAGTGGTGACCTGCCAACGTCACCGTAGGTGTTCATCTTTATCACAGCGGCTTCTTGCCAGTGATGTGGCCATATGTCACGAAGCACACGGATGGACCGGCACAGCCTGTGCCTTCTGAGGGTACAGCCCACCAACCCAGCACAGAGGCCTGAGGTCTGTTCAGGAGGGTGAAACTGTAGAACTTAAAAAACAAAACAGAGCACACATAATTGGACTAACCTGCACATTTATTGGAGTTCTGTGGAGCAGAAGAAATAAAGTACCCTAGAACATTCTGAACATTTTATCAAATTGTTTGTGTACTGGCCAGTACCATTTTATAAAGAGATTTCACCTTGTCATTTCAATAAATATAAACTATAATTTGGAACTTACCTCTGACTCTCTGGTGTCTGTGTTGGTGTGGCCTGTAATCCTAGAACCTGAAAGGAAAATACATGTGTTTAGTAACTATTACAAACCGTAGGTGAAATAGTTTTGATCATCACTGTATTATCTCCAAACGGAATTCTAGCAGGACTATGGAAGACGTTTAATGTAGTCTCCTTCATGAAAATGGTCCGTCTCAAATTAATTTGCCTATCCCTTTTGTTAGGTAAGACCTCTAAATAGGGTAACCAGAGGACAGAACATAATAGAAACCAGGGTATCCTTCAACAACCTGCAATTCATTGCTAGACACCTTGAGGCTTAGGATACAAACGGTGATGTACACAGTGACAGTCAGTCTGTATAACACTGTTATGTTACAGCTTTCTGGGCTATGTTTATTTTTAGAGCAGTCTTCTTGGAATTTCTTCTGAGTTTTTGAAGATTTTTTTCTCAATGACTTCCGAGGAAGGAGACACCATGCAAAAGTAATGCACTGCATAGGGCGCCATTTGGGATGCATTCCAAATCTTTTATTCCTCAGAACAATTAACAAATAGGATAGTCTATAGAAGTACATTAATAGCTTTTGAAAATAAATATGTCTGTCTGTTCTGGAGCTTTTTTCCTTTGCTGCGGCGTCTGTTGTTGCAAAGTCTAAACGAACGCACAAATACCCCTAAAGCATCCCGAGTGGTATTCTTTTTATAGAATCTTGGGTTAGAACGGATGAATAAACCATTCCATATCATACCATTCATTTCTAAGGGAGAAGGGTCGTATAGTAGACCTCCACCACACACGCAACTGTTAAAGGCTTATATTCCCTACTCTCTGTATCCACAACACACCAGACCTGAAGTGCTGTCTCAGCTCTGTCAAGGGGAGCTCATGGAGAATGTGCAGGATATGTCACTTAAAAACAATTTCTCTGGTGTAGGCTTCTATAGTCCATCTCACCACCTTTCAGGTCGGGATTATGGGTGGGCTGCTCCCCTCTGTCACATATATGATGTGTGACTGAGACGTTGGAGGGGGTGGAGGGAGGAAGGTAGCTGGTCAAAGGTGTAGACCTGGTTTACAGTTCATGAGCATTCAGACTTCGGCACATTTTTTGACCTGGTTAAGTTGACTAATTGGGTTCAAGCAGAGGTGGAGACTTCATAGGTATTTAAATTGGAGCTGAAGTACAGGTGTAGACCTGGTTTGTATGAATATTGGGGCTGACATTTAGCAGTAGACTTGTTTTTAGATGGGTTATCAATATTGGGTTAGACGTGCAGGTGTATGCTTCATCTGTAAGAATTTTGGGTCTGAAGCATAGCCATGGTGTCACGATGTGCGCAACTGGTTGAAGGTAAGTCAGGTGCAGGAGAGAAGAGATGGGTGATAACAGGCGCACTTTATTCATGCCCAAGGAAAACAGCGATAACGCCCAAAGTACACAAACGGTACAATAAACAAAACACACGGGTCAAACACATACCCGGCACAAACCAGCCTGAAGCGAACCACACGTAACAAACAATTCCACACACAGACATGGGGGGAACTGAGGGTAATATACATTTAGACAGATGAGGGAATGTGAACCAGGTGTGCGGCAAACCAAGACAAAACAAATGGAAAATGAAAGGTGGAGCGGCGATGGCTAGAAGACCGGTGACGTGGACTGCCGAACGTCACCCGAACAAGGAGAGGGACCGACTTCGGCGGAAGTCGTGACACATGGGAAGTAGTTTGGGTGTGCTGTTTTTTTAACATATCCAGTTGAAGTCGGAAGTTTACATACACCTTAGCCAAATACATTTAAACTCAGTTTTTCACAATTCCTGTCATTTAATCCTTGTCAAAATTCCCTGTTTTAAGTCCGTTTGGATCACCGCTTTATTTTAAGAATGTGAAATGTCAGAATAATAGTAGAGAGAATGATTTATTTCAGCTTTTATTTCTTTCATCACATTCCCAGTGGGCCAGAAGTTTACATACACTCAATTAGTATTTGGTAGCATTGCCTTTAAATTGTTTGACTTGTTTAACGAGGTGGAATTGAGCTACAGTGGCAGTACAGGTGCAATGCATAACCATCTGAAAGGGAGGCACCATGAGACCCTAACTAGCAGCAGCGCAGGCCCCCCAACAACAGACACTAGACAGGCTCTTCACATGAAAGAAGTGCAATGACGGAAGGAGTGAGAAAATCACAGCATTGTTTACAGAAATGATAGCAGTTGATACGCAGTCATTGTCACTGGTAGAGGATGTTTCAGTGCCCTGAAATGGAACGCCGTTAGGGTCTTTGAGTGTCAAAAAAGTCAAATATGATTATTTGAAGTGTCAAATATCCCTATTTGACACTTCAAATATCCCTATTTGACACATCAAATAATCTTGTTGATAAATCAGGACCAGATTCTGACTGCACGTCACATAATTACATGTTCATAACTTTACGTTATGGTCCGGTCAAGCCACACTAGCCAGATGAAATTAACTAGCTGCTTATAAAGTTAGCCTGGGGCAACAGAGTTAGTTAGCTGACTAACTTGTTTACAGTGAGGTCCAAAAGTATTAGGTTCACCCGATGTGGATGAAAATACTCCCAAATTGAAGCTGACAGTCTGCACTTTAACCTCATAGTCAATGTATAATTTAAAATCCAAAGAGCTGGAGTACATTGCCGAAAAAAACCAACAAGATTGTCACTGTCCAAATACTTTTGGAGCTCACTGTAGTTCGTTACCTAGCTTAGGTGGTGGGCCGTAGCAAGCCATATGCTTTAGTTTTGCAATAATCGGATCTATGTCAAGGGAGGAGCTGTTTTTTACATGTTGTGTATATTTATTTATTCTGAATACATTTGTTTGTTGTCAATGTAAATTCTTGCCAGTTTTTTCAAAATCCTTACTTTTATGTTCTCTAGCTGGACAGGCAAACACTGCGGATCACGCCTGCCAATCATGTTATCCAAGCATATGGCTTCTTCTTCTTTAGATGAGTCAGTGTGCTGGGCTGGGTTTTCTTGGCTGTGTGCTTAAGATCATTGTTCTGTTGGAAGGAGAACCTTCTCCCCAGTCGGAGGTCCTGAGCAGGATTTCGTGAAGGATCTCTGTACTTTGCTACGTTCATCTTTCCCTCAATCCTGACTAGTCTCCCAGTCCTTGCCTCTGAAAAACATCCCCACAGCATGATGCTGCCACCACCATGCTTCACCGTAGGGATGGTGCCAGGTTTCCTCCAGACGTGACGCTTGGCATTCAGGCCAAAAAGTTCAATCATGGTTTCATCAGACCAGAGAAACTTGTTTCTCATGGTCTGAGAGTTCTTTAGGTGCATGTTGGCAAAGTCCAAGCGGGCTGTCATGTGCCTTTTACTGAGGAGTGGCTTCCGTCTGGCCACTCTACCATAAAGGCCTGATTGGTGGGGGTCCTTCACAGATGGTTGTCCTTCTGGAAGGTTCTCCCATCTCCACAGAGGAACTCTGGATCTCTGTCAAAGTGACCATCGGGTTCTTGGTCACTACCCTGACCAAGGCCCTTCTCCCCCGATTGCTCAGTTTGGCCAGGCTGTCAGCTCTAGGAAGAGTCTTGGTGGTTCCAAACTTCTTCCATTTAAGAATGATGGAGGCCACTATGTTCTTGGGGACCTTCAATGCTGCAGAATGTTTTGGTAGCCTTCCCCAGATCTATGCCTCGCCACAATCCTGTCTTGGAGCTTGACTGCGTGGCCATGCACGCCTCCAACTCAATCAAGTTTGCAGACGACACTACAGTGGTAGGCTTGATTACCAAAAACGACGAGACGGCTTACAGGGAGGTGGTGAGGGCCCTCGGAGTGTGGTGCCAGGAAAATAACCTCACACTCAATGTCAACAAAACAAAGGAGATGATCGTGGACTTCAGGAAACAGCAGAGGGAGCAGCACCCTATCCACATCGACGGGACAATAGTGGAGAAGGTGGAAAGTTTTAAGTTCCTCGGCATCAGCAAACTGGATGCAGTCTATCACAGTGCCATCCGTTTTGTTACCAAAGCCCCTTATACCACCCACCACTGCGACCTGTATGCTCTAGTCGGCTGGCCCTCGCTACATATTCGTCGCCAGACCCACTGGCTCCAGGTCATCTATAAGTCTATGCTAGGTAAAGCTCCGCCTTATCTCAGCTCATTGGTCACGACAACAACACCCAACCCGTAGCACGCGCTCCAGCAGGTATAGCTCACTGGTCATCCCCAAAGCCAACACCTCTTTTGTCCGCCTTTCCTTCCAGTTCTCTGCTGCCAGTGACTGGAACGAATTGCAAAAATCGCTGAAGCTGGAGACTTATATTTCCCTTACTAACTTTAAACATCAGCTATCTGAGCAGCTAACCGATCGCAGCAGCTGTACATAGTCCATCTGTAAATAGCCCACACAATCTACCCACGTACCTCATCCCCATATTGTTTTTATTTACTTTTCTGCTCTTTTGCACACCAGTATCACTACTTGCACATCATCATCTGCTCATCTATCACTCGTGTTAATCTGCTAAATTGTAATTACTTCGCTACTATGGCCTATTTATTGCCTTACCTCCTCACGCCATTTGCACACACTGTATATAGACGTTCTTTTTTTTCTATTGTGTTATTGACTGTACGCTTGTTTATTCCATGTGTAACTCTGTGTTGTTGTTTGTGTTGCACTGCTTTGCTTTATCTTGGCCAGGTCGCAGTTGTAAATGAGAACTTGTTCTCAACTAGCTTACCTGGTTGAATAAAGGTGAAATAAAAATTTAAAAAATGTAAAAGTACACATCACAGACAAACTGAAATGGTCCACCCACACAGACAGCGTGGTAAAAAAGGCGCAGCAGCACCTCTTCAAACTCAGGAGGCTGAAGAAATTTTGCTTGTCACCAAAAACACTCAAACTTTTACAGATGCACAATCGAGAGCATCCTGTCGGGCTGTATCACCGACTGGTACGGCAACTGCTCCGCCCACAACCGTAATTCTCTCCAGAGGGTAGTGAGGTCTGCACACGCATCACCGGGGGCAAACTACCTGCCCTCCAGGACACCTACACCACCCGATGTCACAGGAAGGCCAAAAAGATCATCAAGGACAACAACCACCCGAGCCCCTGCCTGTTCACCCCGCTATCATCCAGAAGGCGAGGTCAGTACAGGTGCATCAAAGCTGGGACCGAGAGACAACTTCTATCTCAAGGCCATCAGACTGTTAAACAGCCATCACTAACATTGAGTGGCTGCTGCCAACATACTGACTCATCTATAGCCACTTGGATGTAATAAATGTATCACTAGCCACTTTAAACAATGCCACTATATAATGTTTACATACCCTACATTACTCATCTCATATGTATATACTGTACTCTATACCATCTACTGCATCTTGCCCATGCCGTTCGGCCATCGCTCATCCATATATTTTTTTGTACATATTCTTATTCATTCCTTTACACTTGTGTGTATAAGGTAGTTGTGAAATTGTTAGATATTAATGCATGGTCGGAACTAGAACAAGCATTTCACTACACTCGCATTAACATCTGCTAACCATGTGTATGTGACACATATAATTTGATTTGGATTTACAGACAATTCCTTCAACCTCATGGCTTGGTTTTGACTCTGACATGTACGGTCGACCATATAATGACAGGTTTGTGCCTTTCCAAATCTTGTCCAATCAATTGAATTTACCACAGGTGCACTCCAATCAAGAAATATCTTAAGGATGATCAATGGAAACAGGATGCACCTGAGCTCAATTTCGAGTCTCATAGCAAAGGGTCTGTATACTAATTTGCTTTGTTATTTGGGGGGTTATACAAAAATACAAAGCCACAGGGCCTATGACTTCTTAATCCGGCCCTGATTCCGAGTAATAATTTAATTAAGACTACAAAAATCTATTGGACAAGATGTGTAAATCTAATACAGTCAAGGCAGGACCCACTAATTCCATTCATATTGACAAATAAGAAATGCCTCATTATCTCTGTCAATAGTTGGAGTAGGATGATTGCAAAGCAGCCTGCCTCAGACTGTCAGGATGTTAATTTAGCTTACAAACAGCATTCCTTTGTTGTGATGATTTATTTGATTTACTCGTCTCACTTTTGTCACATGATTCCAGAGATCAACCAAGTGCTATTCACCAAGCAAGGGCTGATTCATTCATGTGTGAGGAGAACCATCCCGCTGCAGTTTGAACTAGCCCTGCTGTCACTATTTAAACATGGGGACCACATATGCATTTGCCTGTTTTAATTTCTGGATTTTATCTTACAGTCTAGTGCATCTTAGAGTTGAGGAACACCCACTACAGACGCACATACTTGTTTGAGCATCATTATTCATTACGGTCTCACTTTTTTCTCCCATGATCTACTCACCAAGTCCTTCAGTTTGAACTAACCCTGTCGTCACTATTAAGACATTGAGACCACATATGCATTTGCCTTGCAGTTAGTAGCGTTGGGCCTAGTAACAGAAAGGTTGCTGGTTTGAATCCCTGAGCCGACTAGGTAAAAACAAATCTGTTGATATGCCCTTGAGGAAGGTACCTTGTTCCTGCTGTAAGTCGCTCTGGATAAGAGTGTCTGCTAAATGACAAAAATGTAATGTAAATGTCTCTCGACATCAATCAGCTACATTGGTGACGTGGGAGGGATCCTTTCGATATGCCTATGGAGCTGGGCACACACATGCTCCTAGAGAGAAGCATGTGTTGACGACAGTCCTACAGTCTCCATCTGCGGCCTAGGCTTTTGGCATAGATGGTAAAGCGCTCATTTCTGGACTGCAACATTATAGGATTGTGCCTTCCACAGCACTTGATATACATTGATTGGTAGGTTACACTACTGAACAAAAATATAAACGCGACATGCAAAGTGTTGTTCCCATGTTTCATGAGCTGAAATAAAATACATTTTTCCATATGCACAAGAAGCTTATTCATCTCCAATTTTGTGCACAAATTTATTGACGTCCTTGTTTGTGAGCATTTCTCCTTTGCCAAGATAATCCATCCACCTGGCAGGTGTGGCATATCAAGAAGCTGATTAAACAGCATGGTCATTACACAGGTGCACCTTGTGCTGCAGACAATAAAGGGCCACTCTAAAATGTTCAGTTTTGTTACAAAACACAATGCCATAGATATCTTAAGATGAGGGAGTGTGCAAATTGCATGTTGACTGCAAAAATGTCCACCAGAGCTTTTGCCAGAGAATTGAATGTACATTTTTCTACCATAAGCTGCCTTCAACATAATTTTATACAATTTGGCAGTACGTGCAAACGGCCTCACAACCGCAAACCATGTGTAACCATGCCAGCTCAGGACCTCCACATCTAGCTTTTTCACCTGCGGGATCGTCTGAGACCAGCCACCCGGACAGCTGATGAAACTGGAGTATTTCCGTCTGTAATAAAGCCCTTTGTGAGGAAGAACTCATTCTCAATGGCTGGACCTGGCCCCCCAGTGGGTGGGTCTATGTCATCCCAGGCCCACCCCTGGCTGTGCCCCTGCCCAGTCATGTGAAGTCCATAGAATAGGGCCTAATGGATTTCAATTGACTGATTTCTTTATGTGAGCTGTAACTCCATTAAAATTGTTGAAATTGTTACATGTTGCATTTATATGTTTTTCAGTATAGATACTTCAAATACTGCCTGAGACACCTTAGCTATTTGCTTCGGTACTCAATACATAAAACACTATTTGTGATGGTGTTCTTTGTATATGCATGAAATCCTCATTATGGAAAAGATCTGTCATAGTAGAATAGTGAATGGATTGGCAAGATTTTGGCAGTGTTCACTTTTAGTTAGAAAGTTATTCATTTAAGCCACCTAAATATACTCACATTCACTGAACATGTAGTATTTGAAACTCAAACATTCATTTCCCAACTGCGTTTTATATCATCTTAAGGGCTCTGGATCATTCTCCATACATTATATTCCAATGCATCCAACATCATGCATGCCCACCATGGTATTAGGAACTGTTATGGTTGATTATCAGGATTAGAAATCTAACTCTGGTTATCTTATTGCAGAGCACATTGTATTGCAAGGTATGCTATGTATTACAGGTTTCAGTTTTTCCATTTATGTTTTGAGGTTGGACATTTAGCAAGTATAGCACGTAAACCGCACCGGTGTCACTTCGTTAGTGAGGTGTTTGAATGACATTTTTGGTTTTATTGCTGGGGAACTTAACATGTATGGGCTAATATGCATATGCAGCTGTCATTTTTAAACCATTCTAGCAAACACACACACATTTTTATCTACATGCTTTTATTTGATTTCTATGCAAAGTATACACTGAGTGTTTAAAAACACTAGGAACACCTGCTCTTTCCATGACAGACTGATCAGGTGAAAGCCATGGCACTTTATTGATGTCACATGTTAAATCCACTTCATTCAGTGTCGGTGAAGGGGAGGAGGTATGTTAAAGACCATTTTTTAAGCCTCGAGACAATTGAGTGTGTGTGCCATTCAGAGGGTGAATGGGTAAGACACAATATTGAAATGCCTTTGAACGGGGTATGGTAGTAGCTGCCAGGCGCATCGGTTTGTGTGTGTCAAGAACTGCAACACTGCTGGATTTTTCATGCTCAACAGATTCCTGTGTGTATTAAGAACGATCCTCCACTCAATGGACATCCAGACAACTTGACACAACTGTGGGAAGCATTGGATTCAACCTCTCCCAGCATTCCTGTGGAATGCTTTTGACACCTTGTAGAGTCCATGCCCCTATGAATTGAGGCTGTTCTGAGGGTAAAAAGGTGTGCAACTCAATATTAGGAAAATTCTCCTAATGTTTTGTACACTCAATGTATGATTGAATGTTTCTTGAAGCCTGCAGTTAGTTACTTGAATTGAGACTCACTGTATAATCTTGACAAAACATGAGTCAACTATTGAATTCACTGACAGAGATAGCTAATGAAACACAAATGTACATTTACAGTGGCTGGCTAGGCTAGTCTGTAACATTGGCTAGCTTTCAATAAATTGGATAAATGGTCAAAGAGTTACCTCTTTATATGATCAAGACAATTTGTATTGAAAGCTGCATATTTCAAGTGCACTCAAACAGATTTATCTTATTTCAGTCTGGGAGCTAGCTAGTTATATCTGTTCATCTTCATCAGACAGCCTCTTGTGAAAATGCAAGCTGCTATGTTTACATTGTATCGGCTGCCTTCATCACGAGGGGTACGTATGGGAGTTCTGATTGGTAACAAGATTAGTCGTTCGGCAAATTTGCCTGAGGGCTGAAATATACTTTGAATAAATGTGCAAGAAATGAAGGTGCCAACAAATATTATAGTTATGTTTTACTGTCATACACAAAATAAATCTGCTCCTCACTTGACGGGATCGATCAACTTCACGTTTTACTGGCTTCGACCCAGTCTAGCTAGTTATTTTCATAAACTGAAGTTTAATTTCATTAAGAGAACAAGTGGCTGCCTAGCTAATACTCAGTCACATGGATTCCTAAATCATTGCTAAGAATATTGAAAATGATTGCAGTTTTCAGGTTGGTTACATTGGTGCTAGCGCTAGGTACCAAGCTAAAGCTAGTTTGCTACAATGCCTTCAGGAAGTATTCACACCCATTTGTTTTGTCACTTGCCTACATACAATACCCCATAATGTCAGTGGAATTTTTTTTCAACATCTTTACAAATGAATAAATGTAAAGCTGAAATGTCCTGATTTAATAAGCTTAAATAAGTTCAGGATTAAACATTTGCTTAACAAGTCACATAAGTTGCATGGACTCACTGTGTGCAATAATAGTGTTCAAAAGGATTTTTGAATGACTAACTCATCTCTGTACCGCACACTTACTTGTAAGGTCCCTCAATCGAGCAGTGAATTTCAAACACAAAGACCAGGGAGGTTTTCCAATGCCTCAAAGGGCTCCTATTGGTATATGGGTAAAAAACATAAAAAGCAGACATTGAATATATCCTTTGAGCATGGTGAAGTTATTAATTACACTTTAGATGGTGTGTCAATACAACCAGTCACTACAAAGATGCAGGTGTCCTTCCTAACTCAGTTGCCAGAGAGGAAGGAAACAGTTCAGGGATTTTATTATAAGGCCAATGGTGAGTGACTTTTTAAAACAAACAGTTAGATTTAAATGGCTATGATAGGAGAAAACCAAGGATGGATCAACAACATGGTAGTTACTCCACAATACTAACCTAATTCCCGGAGTGAAAAGAAAGCCAGAACAGAATAAAAAAATATTCTAAAACTTGCACCCTGTTTGCAAAAAGACAAAGTAATAATGCAAAACAAATGGCATAACTAATATTTTTTTGGTCCTGAATACAAAGTATCATGTTTGGTGAAAATCCAATAGTACCATGCTCCATATATTTGAGCATAGCGGTGGCTGCGTCATGTTATGGTAAGCTTGTAATCATTAAGAACTGGGAATTTTTTCAGGATAAAAAATAAAACGGAACGGCAAAATCCTAGTGGAAAACCTGTTTCATCCTGATTTCCACCAGACAGATGAATTCACCTTTCAGCAGGACAATAACCTAAAACAAGGCCAAATCTACACTGGAGTCACATACACGTGATAAGCAGATGTTATTGCGAGTGTAGCGAAATGCTTGTGCTTCTAGGTTCTAGTGACGATGCAGTAATATCTAAAAAATTACTCAACATATACCCAATACACACAAATGTAAGTAGGATTGAATTAAGACTGTATACATATGGACGAGCGATGTCAGAGTGGAACGGACTAAGATATAGTAGAATAGTATAGAAAACAGTACATAAACTCAGCAAAAAAAGAAACATCCCTTTTTCAGGACCCTGTCTTTCAAAGATAATTCGCAAAAATCCAAATAACTTCACAGATCTTCAATGTAAAGGGTTTTAACACTGTTTCCCATGCTTGGTCAATGAACCATGAACAACTAATGAACATACACCTGTGGAACGGTCGTTAAGACACTAACAGCTTACAGACGGTAGGAAATTAAGGTCACATTTATGAAAACTTAGGACACTAGGGGCCTTTCTACGGTCTCTGAAAAACACCAAAAGGAAGACCCATGGTCCCTGCTCATCTGCCTGAATGCTGCAAAGAGGCATGAGGACAGCAGAAGTGGCCAGGGCAATAAATTGCAATGTCCGTACTGGGAGACGCCTAAGACAGCGCTACAGGGAGACAGGATGGACAGATGATCGTCCTTGCATTGGCAGAACACGTGTGACAACACCTGTACAGGATCGGTACATCGAAAAACATCACACCTGCGGGACAGGAACAAGATGGCAACAACAACTGCCCGAGTTACACCAGGAACGCACAATCCCTCCATCAGTGCTCAGACTGTCCGCAATAGGCTGAGAGAGGCTGGACTGAGGGCTTGTAGGCCTGTTGTAAGGCAGGTCCTCACCAGACATCACAGGCAACAAGGTCGCCTATGGGCACAAACCCACCTTCGCTGGACCAGAGAGGACTGGCAAAAAGTGCTCTTCACTGACGAGTTGCGGTTTTGTCTCACCAGGGGTGATGGTCAGTTTCGCATTTATCATCGAAGGAATGAGCGTTACACCGAGGCCTGTACTCTGGAGCGGGATCGATTTGGAGGTGGAGGGTCCGTCATGGTCTGGGGCGGTGTGTCACAGCATCATCGGACTGAGCTTGTCGTCATTGCAGGCAATCTCAACGCTGTGCATTACAGGGAAGACATCATCCTCCCTCATGTGGTACCCTTCATGCAGGCTCCTCCTGACATGACCCTCCAGCATGACAATGCCACCACGCACAGAACGAGCAGAATGACTGATTTCCTGCAAGACAGGAATGTCAGTGTTCTGCCATGGCCAGCGAAGAGCCCGGATCTCAATACCATTGAGCACGTGAGGGCTTGGGCCATTCCCCCCAGAAATGTCCGCGAACTTGCAGGTGTCTTGGTGGAAGAGTGGGTTAACATCTCACAGCAAGAACTGGCAAGTCTGGTGCAGTCCATGAGGAGGAGATGCACTACAGTACTTAATGCAGCTGGTGGCCACACCAGATACTGACTGTTACTTTTGACCCGATTTGTTCAGGTACACATTATTCCATTGCTCTTAGTCACATGTCTGTGGAACTTTTTCAGTTTATGTCTCAGTTGTTGAATCTTGTTATGTTCATACAAATATTTACACATGTTAAGTTTGCTGAAAATAAACGCAGTTGATAGTGAGGGAACGTTTCTTTTTTCCCCTGAGTTTACATATGAGATGAGTAATGCAAGATATGCAAACATTATTAAGTGACTAGTGTTCCATTCCTTAAAGTGGCCAGTGATTAACAGTGTGCCTATAGGCAGCAGCCTCTAATGTGCTAGAGATGGCTGTTTAACAGTCTGATGGCCTTGAGATAAGTTGTTTCTCAGTCTCTCTGTCCCAGCTTTGATGCACCTGTACTGACCTCGCCTTCTGAATGTTAGCGGAGTGAACAGGCTGTGGCTCGGGTGGTTGATGTCCTTGATGATCTTTTTGGCAATGGGCCTCAGGATCTCGTCACGGTATCTCTGTGCATTCAAATTGCAATCAATAAAATGCAATTGTGTTTGTTGTCCACACATACCTTATGCCTGCACATACCATAACCCCACCGCCACCATGGGGCACTCTGTTCACAACATTGACATCAACAAACCTCTCGCCGACACAACGCCATACATGCCATCTGCCCAGTATCGTTGACACCGGGATTCATCCTTACATCACACTTTTCCAGCATGCCGATGGCCATCGAAAGTGAGCATTTGCCCACTGAAGTCTGTGAGGAAGACGAGCACGCAGATGAGCTTTCCCTACTGAGGTGGCTTACGGTAGAGAAATAAACATTCAAATGTCTGGTGGACATTCCTGCAATCAGCATGCCAATTACACACTCACTCAAAACATCTGTGGAATTGTGTTGTGTGACAAAACTGTGCATTTTAGAGTGGCATTTTATTGTCCAAGGTGCATCTGTGTAATGATCATGCTGTTTAATCAGCTTCTTGATATGTCACACCTGTCTGGTGGATGGCAAAGGCGAAATGCTCACTAACATTGATGTAAGCAAATGTGTGCAGAAAATTTGAGAGAAACTTTTTGTGTGTAGATGGGTGAGGAAACAACAAGATGTGGAATAAGTCAATGGGTATGAACACTTTCGGAAGGCACTGTAGCTACCCCAGAATTTGGTAATAACATCTGTATAAACGATATTTGTGAGTGACTTTGTCAGACTGCAAACCGAAGTCAAAGTACTAGGGACAATGTTGGCAAAATGATTGATTATTTTTCTGTACTTTGACTAGCTGTAATGAATCAGGTGCAACTGTTTGGGATCTGGCTGGCTGGCAGGCAGAAGCAGCCGGATCTTCTTCCTTTCTACCCTGCCCCTGGGATGGTTGCATGTCGGGGAGAATGTTGGACTACCTAACAACATTTTTTTTATCCTGATCTAATTTCAAATGCTCACAGATTTTTTCCTATTCGGTCGAACAAAAAAATGACTATTTACCAACGTGGTACTGTAACCACATTGGTCATACGCAGGATCATATCTGCATTGTGAATTCAAATGTAATTTCATACATTTTTCTTCTTCTTATCCTTTAATAAACTTAAGTATGTAGCTTGGATGCATTTGTGATCTTCAGGTCAAAAAGGTCAAACTCAGTGATTAAAAAAATCTTCCATTCCCATGAGCACCCCTGTGCATAGGAAGTAAATGTACCGCTACAACCAGTCCAGTCCTGAAAACATTTCGTCACTAAAGGAAATGGTTCCAGGATCAAAGGGTCCCACCTCCCTGTTTTCCCACATAAACATGGTTGACTGAAATTTCCAGCCCTCACTCTTTGAGGACATTTTGGAAATAAGCCCTGAATATCCCTTCTGATTTAATGTCATTCTGGTCATGAAGAGCCAGATGATGAATAATGGTCTAGAAGACTGGTCTGGAGTATCCTCTGTGTCCGGTGTCCAACACTAACCTATTCTCCTGTACGGACAGGGTGAAGATAAGTCTCTCTCCAGTATAAACAATCTGGAGACCAGCTGAGCGGTTTATTGAGTCCCTGCTACATTTTTTGGTTCCCCAATCTTGAAATAATAATGAAAACACATTATTTATGTGAGTGGAGTGTCATTGCATAGTATGCATACAGTACATACCTGGAACTCAGCAGTGTCACAGGCCGGCTCATAGCCTGTGACAAAAATGAGGGGACACGAACAACAGGTATAGGCCAATTAAAAATGTTCTTTATTATAAACCAAACTAACTTTAAACTAAGAAAAAGGAATGAGGTGTGGAAGTATCATAATGTAAGGTGTATGTAAAGTGCATGGATGCATGAATCTGTGTGTGTGAATATGACTGAGTGAAAACTATGCAAAACTACAAAGGAACAAACAAAACCGGATCATACCTGGAGGAGCAGAGAGAGAGAGAGAGAGAGAGAGAGAGGTGATTAGTGAAGCAGTTTTATACCCTGAGCCCAGGTGGCTCCAATCACTAACGACCCTCTGCCTGCAGGAGGAACCGCCCCTGCAATGCAAAGGGGCCGTGACAGCAGGTACAGTATACTACGAGGAGAGAGTCTAGCTAAATATTCCATCATTTTAGAATGTCCGTCCAACACGGTGAGACAAGGAGTATGTGTCATATACTGTATTTCAACTTGGACTCTTCATGGTGATATGAAGCTTCAGGGAGGATTCCAAGTATCACCGTAAAGTGGCTCCAAAGGGCCAATGTATCTCAGCGAGCACATTGTGGTTGGTTAATGGGATGTGTTAGGGTTAGTATCTTTGACCATAGAGGAAAACGTAAAAACATTTTTTTAGCACTTTGTCGAAAATGACTACATGTAACATGACAAAGGCTACCAGAATACTTGTGAATAATTGTGCAAATGTATCTACTTTTGTCTTAATGATGAATATGACATTTTACAAACACGGACATAACGGTTCTTCTAATGCTGAAAATGTCCATTTAAGTTGGAAATTTCAGACCGTATTTAGCTCATGCAAATTGAACGTAAGTGTTTTGAACAGTGTGAAAAAAGGACGTATTATTCAAGAACTATTGAGCACTCTGTTCCAAATCAGGGATTTTACAGATATCAAAGACAAGCACAACCCCTGTAACTAAAGCAACTGAATGGAGAGGAGTGACTGATAGAAGCCCTAATATTCTGCCACAGTTCACTGTAAAACCTCTCTAGGGCTTCTGCTGATGATCACCGTCTACCATTTAGCCATGGGAATCACTCTTTATCAAACAATTGACCAGTTGAACAACACCCCTTAGCGACACTACTATTTATTCAGCAATTAGGTTCCGGTCCAGTGTCATTGTGATGTGACGTGAGCACTCCTGGCTATCACTAATCATCCCAGAGCCGGACAAACTGGAGACCTTGGCGCCTGGAGCCTTGGTCACATGCCACTTGCCTGCCAACATAAGCTTCTCTCCCCATCAGCTCTTATTTCACTGTAATGTCAGAATATGTGAGTATGTGAGGCGCCGTAGGATTGTTTGTGTTCTGCTGGACCACTGCCTTTTCTCTATCCAGCAGCCTGCCTCTCTTGGATTCTTCCTGTCTCAATCTCCATTTCCCTCTCTTATAAGAAAAATTAACTAACACATTGTACAATTAATTGGCTTTTCATGTCATCTTTATAAATTGACATGTACACTTAAACAAGATCATGGATACCCTGAGTTGTTTGATTAGGCTCACTGCTTCGTGTTGGTGGGGGCGATGAAGCTCTGTTTTAAATGATGCAGATGTTACCAAGGTGATTTCAATTACGTGCAGACTTACTGTAGGATAGGGATAGGTCGTCGTGTTTTTAGCACAGCTTATTTGCAAAGCAAATCTGGAGCACTTTATCAAAGTACAGAACAGATTAATGAACTACATTGTATTTTGAGAGAGGACCTGATGAGTGGATGATCAGTTCAGTTAAGTGTGCTGGGCTGGAGCAAAAGCCTGCTTACTGTAGTTCTCCGGGGACAAGTTTTGGTGAATACTACTACAGTATATCTGACTGAGTTGGTCTGTTTCAAAGAAGCAACGTCGCCCTCTAGTGAAAATAGTATTTTAAAGCATGCTGTTCAACGTGTCCTTTTAAGCTGGTTTACTGGCTGACATTAGAAAACTAAGGGATAAGAACACTTATGCATACATGTATGCACAAGTGCGTGCACACACACTTTAAGCAGTCATCCATTTCCGTCCCTCGTTTCCATATTAATAATATCAAGGGTACTTGACTGACGCATAGCTAAGGATTTCAATGATTGTTTAGTGTACCAAACATTGCATGAAAACAAGTTAATGAAACAACATTGACATTTTACCACATTTATGACGGGCTTACTACAGCACAGAAGCCTTTTCAGAAAAGCTTTCCAGTCGTGCAATAAAGTGTTTATGATTCCTTCATTAGATTATTTAAACTGCAATAAAAAAAAAAGCCAGAGAAGCTCGATAATAAATGCTCCGCTTAGGTCTGACCATTTCCATCCTCAAATGGTTCTGGCAGTGTGCGTTACGACTTCTGACTCTGCTGCCAAGGTCATAAAGCCATGAACAAAATACAACTCAGCTGCTAAATGATGTTGGCTGCGTCGCAAATGGCACCCATAGCCCTTGGTCAAAAGTAGGAGTGACCTACGGGCTCTGGTCAAAAGAAGTACACTATATAGGGTGTCATTTGAGACGCAACCTGTGACTCAGCATTTCCAGCCGAGTAGAAAGACGTAATCAGAGACGATCAGACCATAAACCGCACATTGGAACAGGTGTCATTTGGACTGATCTCAATTTACAAGCTGTTTGCATTTGGCATAACCCAACCCAGGACAAACCAGGGGCCCCGAACCAGGCCTGTATCAATGAAATTATTGTGTTTTGTTTGAAGGGCCCCAAGGTGGACTCCTACACAGCTACAGTGCCTTCGGAAAGTATTCCTTCCTGTTGGAAGGTGTACCTTCGCCCCAGTCTGAGGTGCTGAGCACTCTGGAGCAGGGTTTCATCAGGGATCTATCTGTACTTAGCTCTAGGAAGAGTCTAGGTGATTCCACACTTCTTCCATTTAAAAATGATGGAGGCCACTTTGTTCTTGGGGACCTTCAATGCTACAGACATGTTTTGGTACCTTTCCCCAGATATGTGCCTCGACACAATCCTGTCTTGGAGCTCTACGGACAATTCCTTCAACCTCATGGCTTGGGTTTTGCTCCGACATGCACGGTCAACTGTGGGACCTTATATAGACAGGTGTGTGCCTTTCCAAATCATGTCCAATCAATTGAATTTACCACAGGTGGACTCCAATCAAGTTGTAGAAACATCTCAAGGATGATCAATGGAAACAGGCTACACCTGAGCTCAATTTCGAGTCCATAAGTAAATGGTCTGAATACCTATGTAAATAAGGTGTGTGTGTATATTGTATAAATAAATATATACAGTATATACAATTTATTTATTTTTTCTTCATAAATTTACAAAAAAATCTAAAAACTACTCCGATAATTATAAATAAGACTACAATGACATTACTGTCACTTTTAAAGCAATAACTTACTTACATTGTCATTATCATAACAAATCTACATGGTGAAGCCACCATCATCACAAGTACGGGGGAGCACAGGGAGGGGTGAAGAACTACAAACGATAGCCTGCAACCCTATGATGGATGCCACTATGAGCTAGCTCCAGCCAGAGCTCCCCTGCTCAGACCTTTGTAGTTTGGCCTGCCAGCTTGTACTCCAGCACACTCCCGCTCCCCAAACTGCCCTAACAGATGTGCACCTTAGCTTATATAGGAGGCAGAGGGCGTGAACTGCAATGAAAGAGACAGTATTTTAGGGGATGCTGCAATCACAGGAGGAGGGAACATTGCAGGAACATTCACTATCATCTTGGTGAGCAACTCCAGTGTGTATTTGACTTTGTATTTTAGGTTATTGTCCTACTGAAAGGTGAATTTATCTCCGAGTGTCTGAGCTCTATTCCGTTTATTTTTATCCTAAAATACATCCTAGTCCCTGCGGATGACAAGCATACCCATAACATGATGCAGCCACCACCATGCTTGAAAATATAAAGAGTGGTACTCAGGGATGTGTTGTGTTGGATTTGCCCCAAACATAAAGCTTTGTATTCAGGGAAAAGTTCATTTCTTTGCCACATTTTTTGCAGTTTTACTTCAGTGCCTTATTACAAACAATATGCATATTTTGGCTTCATTCTTTTTTTAGGTTAGTTTTTTTTGAGTAACTACAGTGTTGTTGATCCATCCTCAGTTTTATTCTATCATGGCCTTCAAAGTTCCCAATGGCCTCATGGTGAATTCCCTGAGGGCTTTCCTTCGTCTCCAGCAACTGAGTTAGGATTAATACAATATTGCCCTCTTGCTGGATTGATAACTAAAACCATAGATAAACAATTCAAAATGGCTGTCAGCTCAACAGGATTTATAACGTTTGCCCGTATAAAAACATTACACAGCTGATTTATTACTAGGGTCCAGAGTTTTACCTGCTTAGGTTAGCCTACCAGATCAGGAAAAACTCTGGGCCCCATGAGAATAACTTCCCACCTCGACATTTTGAGATAGTATTGACGTTTATATTTTAAACAATGGGTGGCAGGAATGGGCATCCATACACTAGTGACATTGGCTGGTCAGGAATACATTTCAGCCTATTTGATGTTTACGGTTCCTTCAGAAAGTATTCACACCATTTGACTTTTTCCACATTTTGTTGTGTTACAGCCTGAAGTAAAAATGTATTAAATTGAGATTTTTTGTCACTGACCTACACACAATACCCCATAATGTCAAAGTGGAATTATGTTTTTCTAAATGTTTACAACTTAATCAAACATTTAAAGCTGAAATGTCTTGAGTCAAGTATTCAACCACTTTTTTATGGCAAGCCTAAAAAGTTCAGGAGTAAAAATCTGCTTAACAAGTCACAATAAGTTGCAGGGACTCCCTTTGTGTGCAATAATAGTGTTTAACATTATTTTTTAATGACTACCTCATCTCTGTACCCTACACATAAACTCAGCAAAAAAAGAAATGTCCTCTCACTATCAACTGCATTTATTTTAAGCAAACTTAATGTGTAAAGATTTGTATGAACATAACAATATTCAACAACTGAGACATAAACTGAACAAGTTCCACAGACATGGGACCAACAGAAATTGAATAATGTGTACCTGAACAAAGGGGGGGGGGGGGGGGTCAAAAGTAACAGTCAGTATCTGGTGTGGCCACCAGTTGCATTAAGTACTGCAGTGCATCTCCTCCTCATGGACTGCACCAAAATTGCTAGTTCTTGCTGTGAGATGTTAACCTACTCTTCCACCAAGACACCTGCAAGTTCCCGGACATTTCTGTGGGGAATGGCCCTAGCCCTCACCCTCTGATCCAACAGGTCCTAGACATGCTCAATGGTATTGAGATCCGGGCTCTTCGCTGGCCATGGCAGAACACTGACATTCCTGTCGTGCAGGAAATCAGTCATAATGCTCGTTCTGTGCGTTTTGGCATTGTCATGCTCCAGCATGACCCCTCCAGGGTCATGTCAGGATGATCCTGCAGGAAGGTTTCGACAAGAGGGAGGAGGATGTCTTCCCTGTAACGCACAGCGTTAAGATTGCCTGCAATGACAACAAGCTCAGTCCGATGATGCTGTGACACACCGCCCTACCATGACGTACCCTCCACCTCCAAATCGATCCCGCTCCAGAGTACAGGCCTCGATGTAACGCTCATTCCTTCGACGATAAACGCGAATCTGACCATCACCCCTGGTGAGACAAAACCGCGACTCGTCAGTGAAGAGCACTTTTTGCCAGTCCTGTCTGGCCCGGGTTTGCGTCCATAGGCCAGGTTGTTGCCGGTGATGTCTGGTGAGGACCTGCCTTACAACAGGCCTACAAGCCCTCAGTCCAGCCTCTCTCAGCCTATTATGGACAGTCTGAGCACTGATGGAGGGTTTGTGCGTTCCTGGTGTAACTCGGGCAGTTGTTGTTGCCATCCTGTACCTGTCCCACAGGTGTGATGTTCGGATGTACCGATCCTGTGCAGGTGTTGTTACACGTGGTCTGCCAATGCGAGGACGATCAGCTGTCCGTCCTGTTTCCCTGTAGAGCTGTCTTAGGCGTCTCACAGTACGGACATTGCAATTTATTGCCCTGGCCACATCTGCAGTCCCCTTGCCTCCTTGCAGCATGCCTAAGGCACGTTCACGCAGATGAGCAGGGAACATGAGCATCTTTCTTTTGGTGTTTTTCACAGTCAGTAGTAAGGCCTCTTTAGTGTCCTAAGTTTTCATAACTGTGACCTTAAGTGCCTACCATCTGTAAGCTGTTAGTGTCTTAACGACCGTTCCACAGGTGCATGTTCATTAATTGTTTATGGTTCATTGAACAAGCATGGGAAACAGTGTTTAAACCCTTTACAATGATGATCTGTGAAGATATTTGGATTTTTGCGAATTATCTTTGAAAGACAGGGTCCTGAAAAAGGGACGTTACTTTATTTGCTGAGTTTACAATCATCTGTAAGGTCCCTCAGTTGAGCAGTGAATTTCAAACATAGATTCGACCACAAAGACCAGGGAGGTTTTCCAATGTCTTGCAAAGAAGGGCACCTACAGTTTTGGTAGATGGGTGAAAATGTAAAAAGCGGACATTGAATATCCCTTTGAGCATGGTAAAGTTATAAATTACACTTTAGATGGTGTCAATACACCCAGTCAATATACAGATACAGGCATTCTTCCTAACTCAGTTGCCGGAGAGGAAGGAAACCGCTCAGGGATTTCACCAAATCAAATCAAATTTTATTTGTCACATGCGCCGAATACAACAGGTGTATGCTTACAGTGAAATGCTTACTTACAAGCCCTGAACCAACAATGCAGTTTTAAGAAAATACAAACAAAATGTTTTAAAAGTAAGAGATAAGAATAACAAATGTTTAAAGAGCAGCAGTAAATAAAAGTAGCGGGGGAAAATACATGGGGTACCGGTACAGAGTCAATATGCTGTTTAGAAGCCTCTTGGACCTAGACTTGGCTCTCCGGTACCGCTTGCCATGCGGTAGCAGACAGAACAGTCTATGACTAAGGTGGCTGGAGTCTTTGACAATTTTTAGGGCCTTCCTCTGACACCGCCTGGTATAGAGGTCCTGGATGGCAGGAAGCTTTGCCCTCGGTGATGTACTGGGCCGTACGCACTACCCTCTGTAGTGCCTTACGGTTGGAGGCCGAGCAGTTGCCATACCAGGCAGTGATGCAACCTGACAGGATGCTCTCGATGGTGCAGTTGTAAACCTTTTGAGGATCTGAGGACCCATGCCAAATCTTTTCAATCTCCTGAGGGGGAATAGGTTTTGTCATGCCCTCTTCACGACTGTCTTGGTGTGCTTGGACAATGTTACTTTGTTGGTGATGTGGATGCCAAGGAACTTGAAGATCTCAACCTGCTCCACTACAGCCCCGTCGATTAAAACGGGGGCGTGCTCGGTCCTCCTTTTCCTGTAGTCCACAATCATCTCCTTTGTATTGATCACGTTGAGGGAGAGGTTGTTCTCCTTGCACCACACGGTCAGGTCTCTGACCACCTCCCTATAGGCTGTCTAATCGTTGTCGGTGATCAGGCCTACCACTGTTATGTCATCAGCAAACTTAATGATGGTGTTGGAGTCATGCCTGGTTTGCAGTCATGAGTTAACAGGGAGTACAGGAGGGGACTGAGCACACACCCCTGAGGGGACCCTGAGTTGAGGATCAGCGTGGTGGATGTGCTGTTACATACCCTTACCACCTGGGGGCGGCCTGTCACGAAGTCCAGGATCCAGTTGCAGAGGGAACTGCAGAGGGAACTCTGCAACTGGATCCTGGACTTCGTGACAGGCCGCCCCCAGGTGGTAAGGGTATGTAACAGCACATCCACCACGCTGATCCTCAACTCAGGGTCCCCTCAGGGGTGTGTGTTTAGTCCCAGGGTCCTTAGCTTAGTGATGAACTTTGAGGGCACCATGGTCTTGAATGCTGAGCTGTAGTCAATGAATAGCATTCTCACATAGGTGTTCCTTTTGTCGAGATGTGAAAGGGCAGTGTGGAGTGCAATAGAGATTGCATAATTTGTGGATCTGTTGGTTTGGTATACAAATTGAAGTGGGTCTAAGGTTTCTGGGATAATGGTGTTGATGTGAGCCATGAACAGCCTTTCAAAGCATTTCATGGCCACCGACGTGAGTGCTACGGGTAGGTAGTCATTTAGGCAGGTTACCTTAGTGTTCTTGGTCTGCTTAAACATGTTGGTATTACAGACTCAGACAGGGAGAGGTTGAAAATGTCAGTGAAGACACTTTCCAGTTGGTCAGCGCATGCCCGGAGTACACGTCCTGATAATCCGTCTGGCCCTGCGGCCTTGTGAATGTTCAACTGTTTGAAGGTCTCACTCACATCGGCTGCGGAGAGCGTGATCACACAGTCGTCCGGAACAGCTGATGCTCTCATGCATGTTTCAGTGTTACTTGTCTCGAAGTGAGCATAGAAGTTACTTCGCTCATCTGGTAGGCTCGTGTCACTGGGCAGCTCTTAGCTGTTGCAGAGTTGAATGGCTGTAATAGGAGAAAACTAAGGATAGATCAACAACATTGTAGTTACTCCACAATACTAACCTAATTGACAGAGTGAAAAGAAGGAAGCCTGTAGAGAATAAAAATAATCCAAAACATGCATCCTGTTTGCAACAAGGCACTGAAGTAATCCTGCAAGAAATGTGGCAAAGCAATTCACTTTTTGTTCTGAATACAAAGCATTATGTTTGGGGAAAATCCAATACAACACATTACTGAGTACCACTCTCCATATTTTAAAGCATCGTGGTGTCTGTATCATTTTATGTGTATGCTTGTCATCGAAGCACAGGCAAAATCCTAGAGAAAAACCTGGTTCAGTCTGCTTTCCAACAGACACTGGGAGATGAATTCACCTTTCAGCAGGACAATAACCTAAAACACAAGTCCAAATATACACTGGAGTTTCTTACGAAGAATGAAGTGAATGTTCCTTAGTTGCCGAGGTACAGATTATATAATTTTATTGTATTTGTTTTACAGATTTTCTACTTAAAAATCTATTGCAAGACCTGAATACGGTTGTCAAGCAATGATCTACAACCAATTTGACAGAGCTTGAAGAATTTAAGAAAAAATATGATGGTCAAATGTTGCACAATCCAGGTGTGGAAAGCTCTTAGAGATTTACCCAGAAAGACTCACAGCTTTAATCGCTGCCATAGCTGCTTCTGCAAAGTATTGACTTAGGGGTGTGAATACTTATTTAAATGAGATATTTCTGTATTTCATATTCAATACATTTGCAAAAAAATCTAAAAACATCTTTTCACTGTGTTTTATGGGTTATTGTGTGTAAATGGGTGACAAATCTATTTAATAACTTTTTTATTACAACAAAATGCAGAATAAGTCAAGGAATACCTTTTGAATGTACTTTATGTGCTGACATTCTTTTTCACTAAATGTCGGAGTCTGAGAGCAATTCGGCTCTAGTACCAACACCAAAACAAATTTAGTGGGATCTTGGAATTTTGCAACATACATTTCGAAAAAGTACGTCGGACGTCATTGATCACGTGGTAATGTTACTTTGAAACATGCAACCTGCTTTTTACCACAAGTTTACGCATTTACTAAAGACGGTGGCGCCATTGCATGAATTACAGTGTTAAATAAAAAAAATATTAACTGCCTATGCTTGTCAAAAATGGATAATTTAAAATATATTTTAGCCAATATGGGGATCCAATCCTGTGACTCCCCATGACAAGAATATCCCTAGTGACTCTCCGCTGCTCTACAGGCTGAGCCACCTGCCAAGTGATGGAGAAGAATATCTAGATTAATCTGTAAATCCAACAGCATTTTATGTTTTCAAAGCAACAAGTTGGATCAATCGAAGCTTTTTATATAATTTATCACGCGGTAACTGCCTGTAAACTTTCCTTTTGAATATAACTTTTCAACTCACCATTATATATTCACAAAAACTTTAGTTAAATAATTAGCCTACCAATAACACCTAGAGCTGATTAATTTACAATCACTGTTTATGAAAAAAAATCTAAATAGGCTCTCTCAAGATTTGATATTAGTGTGTTGGGATTTCAAGATAGATTTCTCTGCCGTGTAGTTTTGATTTGGTGGGGACTCAAACCCATGTCTAAGAGTTTTATGCTGCACGACCCTATCAGAGCTGCCGTTCAGGTGCTCTGACTGGGAAAAAATCGGAACTATATGTGTAAGCAACTTGGCATTGAAAGCATGCGATCTCTCATTTTGCAAGACACGTTACGAAAAAGCATGAATCAAACAAAGCTTTGGACATCATTGTTCACGTGGTAATCTTACTATAAACGAGCATCAGTACATTGTGTCGGATCAGTAGTGCTTTGAAAGCTGCATTGGAGCATCGGTATCCAGTGTCCCATCACTAGTATTCTCCTGAGAGTCGTTCACAAACTAGTCCGGATGCAGCAACATCTAGACCTTGTTTCAAAGCTATCAATAAATAACTGTTTTTGTATGTATCACAAATGTACATTGTTTGAATCCCTCGTTAAAAAGTGTCACAAATGACAGCTCCAAAAAAAAACTATGGTGAACGAGGCTTGTAGAATCATGATTCTGTTAAGTTTTTAGTTTGCTGCTAGGGGGTCTAGCCAATACTGAATGAAATAATTTATTATGTTTGTCATTTTTTGTTGGGGGTTTACAAGTACATTATCCATTTACATTTTTAAGTTGATAAAACATGTACCCGTAGGCTGACACAAAAGTGAAAAAAAGACAAAACAGGAAAAAATACACAGAGTTTAAGTAATAATACATTCAGTATAAACAGGAAAAGAAAACAAAAAAGAAGTGACCCTCCACCCCAACCTCATCCCATTCCAAACTGATGATCCCGCTGGGACGCCTGGCGAGCGAGATGAGGCATAAAACCCTGTTGATCCGGCGTGACGTGGGAAGGGCTCCTGATGGATCCTGTATTCTGTCTACTACTGGGGATCATGTGAACAGTACCTTGGGAGAGGTGAGTGCAGAGAGGGGAGCCGTCAGGGTGCTGTAGCCCCGAATGAAACAGCGGTAGAAATTAGCAAACCACAGGAACCATTGTAGCTGCACGCTGGATATGGGTTGGTGCCATACACCACCGCTCTCACCTTATCCGGATCCATCTGGACATTTCCTTCAGCGATAACATATTCTAGAAAGGAGATTGTGGAGCGGTGGAATTCGCACTTCTCTGCTTTTACAAACAACTGATTCTCCAGGAGGTGCTGAAGGACTTGTCGGACATGGAGAACGTGTTATTGGGCAGAACGGGAGAAAACCAGGATGTCATCGAGGTAGACGAACAGAAACCAATTCAACATGTCCCGGAGCATATTGTTGACCAGGGCCTGGAAAACAGCGGGAGCGTTGGTGAGTCCAAACGGCATGACCAGGTACTCATAGTGTCCACTGGCAGTGTTGATGTTACGGCTTTCTTCCTGGGATGAAGGAGAGGAGGACCAAACTGCAGCGCGGCTAGTGTTCAACATGTTTAATAACAAAAAAAGACGATAACGTGAACACTATACAAAATACAAAATAACTCCAGAGATGCCAGGCGGGCCCCGGCATTCTCCCTGGGTCGATCGCCCACCTGTCTATCTCCTCCCAAGTAGTGTAGTCCAGATTCTGCTCCCATGTCCATAATTCCTGACTTCGCTGCTGCTGCTGCCCATTACCACGCTGCTTGGTCCGAGTTTGGTGGGTGATTCTGTTACGGCTTTCTTCCTGGGATGAAGGAGAGGAGGACCAAACTGCAGCGCGGCTAGTGTTCAACATGTTTAATAACAAAAAAAGACGATAACGTGAACACTATACAAAATACAAAATAACAAACGTGAAAACCGAGACAGTCCTATCTGGTGCAGAACACAAAGACAGGAAACAATCACCCACAAACAAACAGTGAAAACAGGCAACCTTAATATGGTTCCCAATCAGAGAAAATGACAAACACCTGCCTCTGATTGAGAACCATATTATGCCAAACAACAAACCCAACATAGAAACACAAAACATAGAATGCCCACCCAGCTCACGTCCTGACCAACTATACAAAGACTAAACAAAGGAAATAAGGTCAGGAACGTGACAGTTGAAGACCGTCTTCCACTCGTTTCCTTCGTGTATTCGAACAAGGTGGTAGGCATTCCACAGGTCCAGTTTGGAAAAGATGGTAGCCCCCTGGAGAGGTTCAAAAGCAGAGGAGCGGAGTGGCAGGGGGTAACGATTCTTTAATGTAATGTCATTAAGGCCCCGGTAGTCGATACAGGGACACAGGGTCTTGTCCTTTTTTCCCACAAAGAAGAACCCTGCACTGGCAGGGGAGGCAGAAGGGAGAGTGCTCCCAGCAGCCAGAGAGTCCTCAATATACTCCTCTATGGCCTCAGTCTCAGGGTCAGACAGGGAATATAGCCGGCCTCGAGGAAGTGTGGTGCCTGGGAGGAGGTCAACAGCGCAATCGTAGGGATGATGTGGAGGAAGAGAGGTAGCACGAGCCTTGCTGAATACCTCCAGGAGGTCATGGTAGTCTGCGGGAACGGCAGAGAGATCTGAGGCTTTACTTAAACCTGGAGGAGGACGTTCCAGGGGGAGTCTGCGCCGCCTTAAGGCAACGTGAGTGACAGAACGGGCTCCAACCCAGGATTGAACCCATGGTACAGTCAATATCTGGCTTGTGCTTCTGGAGCCAAGAAAATCCCAAAACATCAGGGACGTGGGGAGATTCAATGAGGAGAAGCTGTATTGACTCGCTGTGATTGCCAGATACCTGCAGATTAAGGGAAACTGTGCTGTGCGTGACATTGCCAATGGAGCGGCCGTCCAGAGCTCTTGCGTCCATGGGAACGGAGAGGAGTTGAGTGGGGATACTGTACCTTACTCAGATACCAGGGAAGCATCCATAAAACTCTCATCTGTCCCAGAGTCGCTGAGCTAGTTAGAGAACTCCCAGTCTGGGGCCCCAGTGTACTCGTTCCTATTAATAAGCCTGGTCTCTTTACTGGGGAGGTGGCTATGTAATGCCCTTCGTGAATGTTCCTTAGGCGATAATCAAGCTCTGCTCAGTTGCATACGCTCCGGAGTACACGAGTCCCCCGTCGCCGATGACTCCTGAGGGGACTCGGGTGGCTTCGGCTCCTCTCGGAAATCCAGACATTGTGGACTTCTGGGTTTCTTCGGGAAGGGAGCAAGCAGCAGCGAAGGAGCGTGTGTGACCAAGAACAGAACCCCTCTCCCTCCTGCGTAGACAATAGACAATGAGGGAATCAAGGTCCAAAGGTAATTCCCGAGCTGCGAGCTCATCTTTTATCTCCTCCGACAATCCGTGAAGGAAGGTATCGAATAGGGACTGCGGATTCCAGGCACTCTCGGCAGCCAACGTGCGAAAATCTACTGCGTAGTCTGCCACACTACTGGAGCCTTGACGTAATCTAAGTAGTTTTCGGGCAGCCTCTCTCCTGGATACCGGAGAATCGAACACCTTCCTCACCTCCGCCATGAAATCTTCAAGATGACGACAAATAGTGGATTGTTGCTCCCAAACTGCCATAGCCCAGGAGAGCGCCCTTCCAGCCATTAGCATAATCAGATACGCTATCTTCGACCAATCCGAAGGGAATGAAGATGGCTGCAACTCACAAATGAGGGAGCACTGAGAAAGAAACGCCGGGTAGGTTCCAGGATCCCCATAATATCGCTCCAGAGGAAGTAAGTGGGGTTTTCGGGGAGCCAGGGTAGGCTGTACAAACCCGCCACTGGTAGGGGAGTTACTGAGCGACTGGGAGGTCTCCGTTGTGGCATCCTGCCTTTGAGAAAATCCACGTAATTACTCCAGTAACATCTTGAACCCCTGGTCGTGGCATTCCGCGAGTGAATGGAACCCCTCCATTAGGTTCAGAAGAAGCTCCTCATGTCTTCCAATAGTGACTCTGTGCATGGACACAGTGTTGTGGAGCTGGTCCGAGTCTGCTGGGTCTGTCATGACCAGTTCGTACTATAACGACACAGGGCGAGACACAGATGCAGACACAGGAGGCAGATGGTTTGAGTGTCCGATATTTATTGTACAACAAGGGGCAGGCAAGAGGCAGGTCGATATTAGCGGAAATTTTTATTTCCTTCTATTGATGAATTGCCTAGTCCAGGGGTTCTATGGATAATAAAAATAGCAAAGGCAAAATTGGATCGCCTTGTCTGCTGCTTCCAGTGATTCTGAATGGAGTAGAGCAGATATTGCCTGTTATAATTATGTCTGATTCAGTCTTTTGACTGAACGAGCTGAAAAGATCTGCGTCGGTAAAAAAGAGATGAACTCAGTTGCCGTGCATGTGCGCGATGACGTGTGGTCGGAACTAAGGAACTAAGACAGGAAAGCAAGAGAATGGGGAGACAATGAGGCAGGAATCATTACAGATGATGGAGAAATGTGACAATGGAAAGATGATTAATAACTGAAGGACAGCAGATTCTACACTAACTCAATTCATACTGTATTGCATTGCACAGTATCTTCACAGTAGGATACAATGAATTCCACCTAGCCATTCTTAAATTTTGTTCTAATTATAAGGAAAAAAAGACTGTAGGTGTCACGATCGTCGTATTTTGAAAGAGAGGAGGACCAAGGCGCAGCGTGATAGCAATACATCTTCTTTATTTGAAGACGAAGACGAAACGAACACTATACAAACTAAACAAAACAACAAACCAACGAACGTGAAGCTATACAAACAATAAGTGCAGACACAGGCAACTTAGACATAGACAATCACCCACAAACTACCTAATGACTATGGCTGCCTAAATATGGTTCCCGATCAGAGACAACGATAGACAGCTGTCTCTAATTGAGAACCCATCTAGGCAACCATAGACATACATACACCTAGACTAGACATTGCCCCATAAACATACAAAAAACCCTAGACAATACAAAACACATACATCCCCCATGTCACACCCTGACCTAACTAAATAATAAAGAAAACAAAGATAACTAAGGCCAGGGCGTGACAGTAGGCTACCTTTTGAAGATGCCCACCTCATGTTTTTCTATGAAGAACATTTCAGAAATGCATGCCTCAACAGCTTCCCCTTGTTAATTAACACACACACACACACACATGTATACTTTGTAGTCTAAAGGCTCATACTGTAGTCTCCTACTATGACATTCCCCGTCATCTACATTCATCCCCATCTCCACATTTTGTTGAAACACAATCTCGCCTTACCATATTTTACACATTTATCCCTGTCCTGACTCAACCAGTCTCAGCTACTGTGTCAATTTCCATGACCTTGGTAGGAAGCTATCTCTGCAGGGGAATCTCAGTATAACTGTACTGCCATTGGTCCTAACTGACCTTTACATGCTTTACTGTGGTCGTTTTTAGTTCCCCCACCCTCTCTTAGTCAGCCTGTTACAGTAAAACTTCCCTGGCCCCTCTCTGTGATGAGAGAGCTCCCTCTCTTGGCACCCTTTACCTCCTACGCTGGCTTAAAATGCTGTATTTGGCTTGTTTTGGGGTGGACAGAATATACAGTATCTTGATCAGTTTATGTAAAATTACATAAATTGATCCTAAACTCTGGTGGACCCCAGGTCAGGAAAGTACACATTTAGGATGAATCCCAGGGCATCACTAATTGCAAATCAGTTAGTTGGCTTTGGCTTGTTCAGCTCAATCCTCAGCCACACCCCTCTTCTATCTGAAAGATAGAAAGCTTCAGGTAACCCTATAATCCTCTGTGGTGAAGCACTTTTCTTTGAGAAAGGCAAGGGTGTATATGAGATAGTTAGAAGAAGGGAGAAGGAAGAGGGGCGACCCCCAGCTGCAAAGAGAGACCAGAAGCTAGCGGCCCCTAGCTAGTGGCCCCTTATTACCTATGAGTAAATCTATGGCCCCCCGGAAAGAAGACACCACTCGACATTTAACCGGCAGCCATCTGAGAGTACGGAAAAGCAGAAAGCCAAAATATGCATTGGCTAAGCAAATGTAAGCCTCCTCACCTCTCCTCCAGCCTTACCCACCTACAGTACACATCACAATACAAGCAGTATACTGAGGGGACAGGTAAATCATCTCAGCGGGAAAAGAAAGAGGCCACCTTCCTGATATATGCGTCACACAGCGGTAGGTTCCCTCTCCATATAGGTTCCCATTGCAGTCCCTTGTGGTTGTTTGGTTCTGCTGCTGCTGACTCCTGGATGTGTTTCATGGCAGAGCAACAAACCAACAGAGAAACAGGACAACAGAGAAACAGAGATTCATTCATCCATGAATGGTGCTGTTTAAAGCTAAAACTGGCGAGTGTAGAGAGTATAGAGATATTGTTATCCACGTCGGCACCAACGATGTTAGGATGAAACAGTCAGAGGTCACCAAGCGCAACATAGCTTCAGCGTGTAAATCAGCTAGAAAGATGTGTCGGCATCGAGTAATTGTCTCTGGCCCCCTCCCAGTTAGGGGGAGTGACGAGCTCTACAGCAGAGTCTCACAACTCAATCGCTGGTTGAAAACTGTTTTCTGCCCCTCCCAAAAGATAGAATTTGTAGATAATTGGCCCTCTTTCTGGGACTCACCCACAAACAGGACCAAGCCTGACCTGCTGAGGAGTGACGGACTCCATCCTAGCTGGAGGGGTGCTCTCATCTTATCTACCAACATAGACAGGGCTCTAACGCCTCTAGCTCCACAATGAAATAGGGTGCAGGCCAGGCAGCAGGCTGTTAGCGAACCTGCCAGCTTAGTGGAGTCTGCCACTAGCATAGTCAGTGTAGTCAGCTCAGCCATCCCCATTGAGACTGTGTCTGTGCCTCGACCTAGGTTGGGCAAAACTAAACATGGCGGTGTTCGCCTTAGCAATCTCATTAGGATAAAGACCTCATCCATTCCTGCCATTATTGAAAGAGATCGTGATACCTCACATCTCAAAATAGGGTTACTTAATGTTAGATCCCTCACTTCAAAGGCAGTTATAGTCAATGAACTAATCACTGATCATAATCTTGATGTGATTGGCCTGACTGAAACATGGCTTAAGCCTGATGAATTTAATGTGTTAAATGAGGCCTCTCCTCCTGGTTACACTAGTGACCATATCCCCCGTGCATCCCGCAAAGGCGGAGGTGTTGCTAACATTTACGATAGCAAATTTCAATTTACAAAAAGAAAAAATTACGTTTTCGTCTTTTGAGCTTCTAGTCATGAAATCTATGCAGCCTACTCAATCACTTTTTATAGCTACTGTTTACAGGCCTCCTGGGCCATATACAGCGTTCCTCTCTGAGTTCCCTGAATTCCTATCGGACCTTGTAGTCATAGCAGATCATATTCTAATTTTTGGTGATTTTAATATTCATATGGAGAAGTCCACAGACCCACTCCAAAAGGCTTTCGGAGCCATCATCGACTCAGTGGGTTTTGTCCAACATGTCTCTGGACCTACTCACTGCCACAGTCATACTCTGGACCTAGTTTTGTCCCATGGAATAAATGTTGTAGATCTTAATGTTTTTCCTCATAATCCTGGACTATCGGACCACCATTTTATTACGTTTGCAAACGCAACAAATAATCTGCTCAGACCCCAACCAAGGAGCATCAAAAGTCGTGCTATAAATTCTCAGACAACACAAAAATTCCTTGATGCCCTTCCAGACTCCTTCTGCCTACCCAAGGACGTCAGAGGACAAAAATCAGTTAACCACCTAACTGAGGAACTCAATTTAACCTTGCGCAATACCCTAGATGCAGTTGCACCCCTAAAAACGAAAAACATTTGTCATAAGAAACTAGCTCCCTGGTATACAGAAAATACCCGAGCTCTGAAACAAGCTTCCAGAAAATTGGAACGGAAATGGCGCCACACCAAACTGGAAGTCTTCCGACTAGCTTGGAAAGACAGTACCGTGCAGTATCGAAGAGCCCTCACTGCTGCTCGATCATCCTACTTTTCCAAATGAATTGAGGAAAATAAGAACAATCCAAAATTTCTTTTTGATACTGTTGCAAAGCTAACTAAAAAGCAGCATTCCCCAAGAGAGGATGGCTTTCACTTCAGCAGTAATAAATTCATGAACTACTTTGAGGAAAAGATCATGATCATTAGAAAGCAAATTACGGACTCCTCTTTAAA
The DNA here is from genome assembly GCF_016432855.1 of Salvelinus namaycush. Classification (NCBI taxonomy): domain Eukaryota; kingdom Metazoa; phylum Chordata; class Actinopteri; order Salmoniformes; family Salmonidae; genus Salvelinus; species Salvelinus namaycush. The sequence continues at coordinate 1,364,469 of NC_052347.1, read as the reverse complement.
TCTGCGTATTCCTCCAGGGCTTAGCTGTCCTGGATCTGCACAGCTCTGCCAGGGCCTGGGATCGGGAGAGACACTTAGTGTTTTAGTACTATATCTCTTGACACAATGATGAAAATAATCATGGCCTCTAAACCTTCAAGCTGCATACTGGATCCTATCCCAACTAAACTACTGAAAGAGCTGCTTCATGTGCTTGGCCCTCCTATGTTGAACATAATAAACGGCTCTCTATCCACCGGATGTGTACCAAACTCACTAAAAGTGGCAGTAATAAAGCCTCTCTTGAAAAAGCCAAACCTTGACCCGGAAAATATAAAAAACTATCGGCCTATATCGAATCTTCCATTCCTCTCAAAAAAATTTGAAAAAGCTGTTGCGCAGCAACTCACTGCCTTCCTGAAGACAAACAATGTATACGAAATGCTTCAGTCTGGTTTTAGACCCCATCATAGCACTGAGACTGCACTTGTGAAGGTGGTAAATGACCTTTTAATGGCGTCAGACCGAGGCTCTGCATCTGTCCTCGTGCTACTAGACCTTAGTGCTGCCTTTGACACCATCGATCACCACATTCTTTTGGAGAGACTGGAAACCCAAATTGGCCTACACGGACAAGTTCTGGCCTGGTTTAGATCTTATCTGTCGGAAAGATATCAGTTTGTCTCTGAATGGTTTGTCCTCTGACAAATCAACTGTACATTTCGGTGTTCCTCAAGGTTCTGTTTTAGGACCACTATTGTTTTCACTATATATTTTACCTCTTGGGGATGTTATTCGAAAACATAATGTTAACTTTCACTGCTATGCGGATGACACACAGCTGTACATTTCAATGAAACATGGTGAAGCCCCAAAATTGCCCTCGCTAGAAGCCTGTGTTTCAGACATAAGGAAGTGGATGGCTGAAAACTTTCTACTTTTAAACTCGGACAAAACAGAGATGCTTGTTCTAGGTCCCAAGAAACAAAGAGATCTTCTGTTAAATCTGACAATTAATCTTGATGGTTGTAAAGTCGTCTCAAATAAAACTGAAGGACCTCGGCGTTACTCTTGACCCTGATCTCTCTTTTGACGAACATATCAGGACTGTTTCAAGGACAGCTTTTTTCCATCTACGTAACATTGCAAAAATCAGAAATTTTCTGTCCAAAAATGATGCAGAAAAATTAATCCATGCATTTGTTACTTCTAGGTTAGACTACTGCAATGCTCTACTTTCCGGCTACCCGGATAAAGCACTAAATAAACTTCAGTTAGTGCTAAATACGGCTGCTAGAATCCTAACTAGAACCAAGAAATTTGATCATATTACTCCAGTGCTAGCTTCCCTACACTGGCTTCCTGTTAAGGCAAGGGCTGATTTCAAGGTTTTACTGTTAACCTATAAAGCGTTACATGGGCTTGCTCCTACCTATCTTTCCGAGTTGGTCCTGCCGTACATACCTACACGTACGCTACGGTCACAAGACGCAGGCCTCCTAATTGTCCCTAGAATTTCTAAGCAAACAGCTGGAGGCAGGGCTTTCTCCTATAGATCTCCATTTTTATGGAACGGTCTGCCTACCCATGTGAGAGACGCAGACTCGGTCTCAACCTTTAAGTCTTTACTGAAGACTTATCTCTTCAGTAGGTCATATGATTGAGTGTAGTCTGGCCCAGGAGTGTGAAGGTGAACGGAAAGGCTCTGGAGCAACGAACCGCCCTTGCTGTCTCTGCCTGGCCGGTTCCCCTCTCTCCACTGGGATTCTCTGCCTCTAACCCTATTACAGGGGCTGAGTCACTGGCTTACTGGTGCTCTTTCATGCCGTCCCTAGGAGGGGTGCGTCACTTGAGTGGGTTGAGTTACTGACGTGATCTTCCTGTCTGGGTTGGCGCCCCCCCTTGGTTTGTGCTGTGGTGGAGATCTTTGTGGGCTATACTCGGCCTTGTCTCAGGATTGTAAGTTGGTGGTTGAAGATATCCCTCTAGTGGTGCGGGGGCTGTGCTTTGGCAAAGTGGGTGGGGTTATATCCTTCCTGTTTGGCCCTGTCCGGGGGTATCATCGGATGGGGCCACAGTGTCTCCTGACCCCTCCTGTCTCAGCCTCCAGTATTTATGCTGCAGTAGTTTGTGTCGGGGGGCTAGGGTCAGTTGGTTATATCTGGAGTACTTCTCCTGTCTTATCCAGTGTCCTGTGTGAATTTAAGTATGCTCTCTCTAATTCTCTCCTTCTCTCTTTCTTTCTCTCTCTCGGAGGACCTGAGCCCTAGGACCATACGTCAGGACTACCGGGCATGATGACTCCTTGCTGTCCCCAGTCCACCTGGCCTTGCTGCTATTCCAGTTTCAACTGTTCTGCCTGCGGTTATGGAACCCCTACCTGTCCCAGACCTGCTGTTTTCAGCTCTTAATGATCGGCTATGAAAAGCCAACTGACATTTATTCCTGATTATTATTTGACCATGCTTGTCATTTATGAACATTTTGAAAATCTTGGCTCTCTCTAATTCTCTCCTTCTCTCTTTCTTTCTCTCTCTCGGAGGACCTGAGCCCTAGGACCATACGTCAGGACTACTGGGCATGATGACTCCTTGCTGTCCCCAGTCCACCTGGCCTTGCTGCTATTCCAGTTTCAACTGTTCTGCCTGAGGTTATGGAACCCCTACCTGTCCCAGACCTGCTGTTTTCAACTCTTAATGATCGGCTATGAAAAGCCAACTGACATTTATTCCTGATTATTATTTGACCATGCTTGTCACTTATGAACATTTTGAACATCTTGGCCATGTTCTGTTATAATCTCCACCCGGCACAGCCAGAAGAGGACTGGCCACCCCTCATAGCCTGGTTCCTCTCTAGGTTTCTTCCTAGGTTTTGGCCTTTCTAGGGAGTTTTTCCTAGCCACCGTGCTTCTACACCTGCATTGCTTGCTGTTTGGGGTTTTAGGCTGGGTTTCTGTACAGCACTTCGAGATATTAGCTGATGTACGAAGGGCTATATATAAAATAAACTTGATTTGATTTGATCCATCATGCAAGTCCTTTCCAGTCTGGTGCTGGTTCTGAAGAACATTTGGACACTCTCCTTCCTCTGGGACCTCCTCTGTGAATTTGTGGGCACTGCCATCTTCCTCTTCGCCAGTCTGGCCTCGGTGGTGCTATGGCCCCAGCTTCCAGCCTGGGATGGGAGCCTCTCCAGTCCCACCTGTGATCATCATCTGCATGATTGTCTTCCGAGTCAGACCCATCCTTTCTCTCGGACGCCCAGTCCCTCTCCGAGTGCCACCCTGACCCCCTGCATGTGGCCCTGGCGTTTGGGGCCTCTGTGGCTTTGGTGACTGTGTGCCTGGGTTCTGCTACCTCTGGAGGAGTGGTCCACTTGAACCCGGCTGTGACCCTGGCTCTGGCTGCAGGACTGAGGGTGAGCCCCTGGAGAGCTGTCCTCTACGTGGGGGCATAGCTCCTCAGTGCACTCTGTGCCTGTGCCCTTCTCATGGGAATGGTGCCTGCCCCGCTCAGAGGGCATTTGGGTACTGAACGAGGTGAGTCACGTCTAATTCATTTTTATTTGATTCCAGGTTGTAGTGAAGTATTGTTTTTCTGTGTTATTATAGCTTACGAAAAGTCATTATTAGAAATGTTTTGCCAAAAATGTCTTTGTATTTTTGTGTGGGCTTAATTGATTATGGGTGTTTCTAAAAAAAAATACATTACTCAATGAGTACAGGTCTGATATCTGTAAAAAAAAATCTTTCTCCAGGTAGCCTTGGGTGTCCACCCATGCCAAGCCTTCTCAGTGGAAACAGCCATCACCTTTCAGCTGGTAGTCTGTGTCCTCGCCACATCTCGACCCAAATCAGCCTTCCACCTCCTGGGTCCTGTAGTGGTCGGCTTGTCTGTCACTTTGGGAAATCTAGTAGCGGTAAGGAAGATGCCAGATCCTACTTGTGTTAGTTCTAATTCTGTCTGACCATGGGTAATTTGATGATTTTTGCCAATTAAAACATTTTGTAGATCTTTACTTTTTTCCTATGCCCCTCTGTCTCTCTCTTTTTCTCCCTCACTCTCTCTTTACCTTCCACCTCTAGATTTGTTTTCGCTAAATTGAATAATGTGTTTCATGTCCTCTGTGCAAGAGTTTATTAAAACTGAAACTTTTGAGTCGTCCTACAGAAGTTGTCCGGCCCAAAATAGGAATAATCTGGGAAGGGGTTGGGTGTTATTGACCAGTGTCTCCTTAATCGCTCAAACCCAGCTCTCTCTCTCTCTCTCTCTCTCTCTCTCTCTCTCTCTCTCTCTCTCTCTCTCTCTCTCTCTCTCTCTCTCTCTCTCTCTCTCTCTCTCTCTCTCTCTCTCTCTCTCTCTCTCTCTCTCTCTCTCTCTCTCTCTCTCTCTCTCTCTCTCTCTCTCTCTCTCTCTCTCTCTCTCTCTCTCTCTCTCTCTCTCTCTCTCTCTCTCTCTCTCTCTCTCTCTCTCTCTCTCTCTCTCTCTCTCTCTCTCTCTCTCTCTCTCTCTCTACACGATGGGGTTTCCCTGGTGACTGGATTGCAGATTTTAAAGAACTGTTTCCGAAGGACCCAAACAAACCTTGGAACACACCGTGGAGTAGTAGAGATGGAAATAATTCTCCAACCATTGACCACAGTTGACCAGTGACCGATATCTGACCACTGGTGTACATAAGTACTGATGAGTGAAGAAACCTGAAAGTTGTACACATCTACAGTATTCATGCACATCTACAATTAAGCTATAATAATATACTCTGCTGTGTTTTCTGGGAGACAGCTCTCTCCTCTCTTTTGTATTTGTCCACTGTTTGTTTCCTTTCCGGCTAGTTCTGAAATATTGTTTTGTGTTTTGTGTGTAGTGTTTTGTTCAACTGAACAAAACACTAATCCACCATCTCAGGTTCTTCACAATCATGTTATTTGTCAGTTTGACTTCATTTTGTGCATCTTTGTACCTCTGAGGTGTAGAACCATCTGTAGAAGCAGAGAATTTATATTCAGACCAAAGCCTAGAAATGTTAATGAGTGTCCAAGGTGATTTCAATCAGGTCAGTTGAAGTAGGGGTACCAGTTGTGTAATCATTCACATTATGGGACAGATCACTATGATATGTCTTTTTATATACCGCTATCATGGGGTTTGTCCTGTAATACATATTTAAATGATAACTGTATGATTCAGTAAAATGTTCTTTATTATATAAATCATTTAACTTTTTTTTTTCACTATATTGAAACTGAACATACTGTAATGTTTTTCATGTCCTCTGTGCGAGAGTTTATTAAAGCTGAAAACACCAAACGTATGAGTCATCCTACCATGTGTACAGGGTATTAAGGGAGTGTGAAGCTACAGGAGTCATTTTGTGTCAGACCCACGCACATTTTCCATCTGTTTCCATGAATTGTCAAGCCCTGGGGAGGACTCATCTGGGAAGGAAAGGGTTGGATGTAATTGACCGTTGTCTCCTTAATCTCTCAAACCCAGCAACCCCGCCCTGTGCGTGTGTCTGTGTGTGCTTCTGTCATCCTCTCTCCCTCTCTCTCCCTCTCTTTCTCGCTCCCAACTGAGAGAAAAAAATTGAAAACATTGTATTTGGATCCACCTCAAGATAGTTTTATACGTTGGTTACGCACACTCTTGAATCGTGTACTTAATGCATTTTTTTTTTTTTCAATTTATGTTATATGAGCGACATTGTTTACAAGTTAATATAACTCTTTAAATGTATGTGCTCATGTGTGTGAGAGCTGCAGTTTTGTCCTGACAGACTCACATATCTTCACTTCATTGTGCAAAATACTCTCTGCAAAGTCCTATATACAGGAAGCAGTTAGTTACACTCCACTCACTGCAATGCAATGAGAGCCGCAAATACGTGTCGCTTAGCGAGAAAATAATCCTTCAACTCACATCAACAACTCTGCACTATCTATGACAGCCCTCTCGACATTACTGTGTAAGTTCCCTGCCTTGCGGAAAACAAACGAAGATGATAAGAATTACTCACATAGGAAGAACACATTTGGCAAGAAATTTGGATTACAGTTTCACTTGCGGTGAGGGTACTTTCCTTTAGGTGAGGGAGTTGTCAAACTTCCGCCCTCCTAGAGCTGCCCCGGTCAACTGTAAGTGCTGTTATTGTGAAGTGGAAACGTCTAGGAGCACAAAGTGCTAGTGCTAGGCCACACAAGCTCACAAAACGGGACTGTTGAGTGCTGAAGCGCGTGGTGCGTAAAAATGGTCTGTCCGCGGTTGCAACACTCACTACCGAGTTCCAAACTGCCTCTGGAAGCAACATCAGCACAATAACTGTTTGTCGGGAGCTTCATGAAATGGGTTTCCATGGCTGAGCAGCCGCACACAAGCCTAAGATCACCATGAGGAATGCCAAGCATCGGCTGGAGCGGTGTAAAGCTCGCCGCCATTGGACTCTGGAGCAGTGGAAATGTGTTTTCTGGAGTGATGAATCACTTTTCACCATCTGGCAGTACATCAGACGAATCTGTGTTTGGCGGATGCCAGGAGAATGCTACCTGCCCCAATGCATTGTGCCAATTGTAAAGTTTGGTGGAGGAGGAATAATGGTCTGGGGCTGTTTTTCATGGTTCAGGTTAGGCCCCTTAGTTCCAGTAAAGGGAAATCTTAACGCTACAGCATACAATGACATTCTAGATGATTCTGTGCTTACAACTTTGTGGCAACAGTTTGTGGAAGGCCCTTTCCTGTTTCAGCATGACAATGCCCCATTGACAAACGAGGTCCATACAGAAATGGTTTGTCGAGATCGGTGTTGAAGAACTCTCCTGCACAGAGCCCTGACCTCAACCCCATCAAACACCTTTGGGATGAATTGGAACGCCGACTGTGAGCCAGGCCTAATCGCCCAACATCAGTGCCCAATCTCACTAACGTTCTCGTAGCTGAATGGAAGAAAGTCCCTGCAGCAATGTTCCAGCATCTAGTGGAAAGCCTTCCCAGAAGAGTGGAGGCTGTTATAGCAGCACAGGGGAGAACAACTCCATAATAATGCCCATGATTTTGGAATGTGATGTTTGACGAGCAGGTGTCCACATACTTTGGGTCATGTAGTGTATATGCTGGTATTACTCTTATATTAAATTGGGCAAGGTATGTGGAGTTTGAATGGCTTTTCATCAGATGCTTGTCTGAAATCCCAAAGAGGTTATTTTAACCCTAGTATTTTCTGTCCCACAGCATCAGTGTTGTGGTTGGGGCCCCCAGAGCAAACACCAGTCAGCCAGGAGTCACTGAGGCAGGGGCTGTGTATCTCTGTCCCTGGGCACAGACAGGAGGGGCCTGTACTACCATGACCTTTGACACAAAAGGTAATCCTTTAAGTATCAAAAGTCCTATTTATGCATTTCTATTTTTTTAAATTAATGCTGTGAACATATTAGCATACTGTAGATCAGTAAGTAAGTAAAGTAGGTATTTATTTATTCTGGGCTCAATTAAAAAACAGGTTGACAAACTGAGCTGTCTGATGTCAATACAGGTGATGAGGTTTATCCTCACCAGAACTTAGTGATAAGGTCTTCAAAGTCCCACCAGTGGTTTGGCGCTACTGTGCGATCCTCTGGAAACTACATTGTGGTGAGTTTTTCCAGCCATTGTAGCACATTACTCTTCGCACTGTCTCCGACTCTTTGAATCCTCATAAACCAGTCATTCATTGTGCTGAGTCTGAAGGCCGCTGTGTACAGTCACCGTGCAGTATAGAATGTATCAGATATCGATCCTCGAAATCTTTTACACAACCCTTCTCCCTCCCGTCGTTTATTTTCTTTCTTCTCGCACTGTCATTCTCCTTCTAACATTCTGTTTCTCCCAACCACCGAGCCCCTATCTTTTTCTACCAATGTTTGTATGATTCTGGTCCTTCTTAATTTACTTTCTTTCTCTTGCTGTCATTCCCTACATCACTTTGTTTTACCCTTCTCTTTATCTCTATATCACTTTCCTTCTCCCCCTCTTTCTCTTTCTCTCTCCTCCCTTCTCTCTCTCCCTCCATCCCCCTGCGCCAGGCCTGTGCCCCCCTGTTCCACTGGAACGTGGTAGACGTGGGTGAACGTGATGAGGCCCAGAACACTCCAGTGGGGAACTGCCTAGTGTTGAACACACTGACAGGGGAAACGGTCAACTTCTCCCCCTGCAGGGACATCATGACTGAGAAGGTTTACAAAGCCCGGAAGTACAGTAAGAGATATTAGTCATGCCAGTAGTACCTGTACAGTACAGTAACAGGTTCCTCTGTTGTCCACTCAAAACTCAAAGGCTGCGGTTATGCATGCAGCCCAATTCTGATCAGAATTGGGCTGCCTGTGTAAACGCAGCCAAACAAGCATCGAGTCAGAACTGTGGTGGTAAATGAGGATTATTGTCCCTGCTATGCCACAGAACTACTAATGTATTCCTTCTTAAAACAGCAGTTGACTTCATGTTCACACGTTTGTCTGCTGTTTTTTTTCTTCTACTCTGTGTGTTTTCATCTTTCATCCTAATCTTGATTCTCAGAGAACGACAGACGATACTGTGAAGTGGGATTTAGCTCCGACATAACAAAGGTGCCCGCGCTCCAAACATTTCTCATCAAACTTGATCTTTTTGATTCATATAAGGTTATATATTACACAGTAATGTAGCAGATTAGATCAGTAATGGTTAGATCCACATAGTTTGTGATACTGTAAGGTAGTAATTACACCAACAGTGTTATGATACCATCTATAACAATGATTTGATTGGTTTCTTGCTGTTCTATTCTAGGAGGGAAGGCTCCTCATTGGTGCCCCTGGAGGCTACTACTTTCAAGGTAACATGTGCCATCTGGTGTTTCGTAGTGTGTAAAAAAAAATGATTAGCCTGGTTAAACTAGATTGCCTACCACACTGATGTAAAACTGCTAGGACATAAAATTGCTGGGGCATAACATTTGCTGCTGTGTCATTGGAGCTGGATGCCACACTTGCTGAGGCTGCTGGGGAATGGGGGTCGTTTGCTTCTGCTGCTGGAGCTGGAGCTATGACCAAAAATGGGGTGGACAAACAGTAAAATACAAGAAATATAAAATGTCACCATCTATGGTTCTTAGGCTGGTGGCTTCCATAATTATGGTGGCTTCCATTATTGCATTCATCAACACTCCTAGGATAAATGTGTACATTAATAGCCCTGTTGTTAGGATGTCTCCAGGAAGGTTGATGATGACTGAGCATGATGAATTATCAAATTACTAGTCTCGTAAATAATGTCAAACATTGTTAATGTGGGAGGCAACCTGTCTGCTTTAGTTTACTAATATTACCGTGGAATATTATGAAATAAATATGTATAAATATGTGTAAACATTAGTAAAGTGTCTTCTCCAAATGCTGTTTGTGTCACGCCCTGACCGTAGAGATCTTTTTATTCTCCATGTTTGGTTGGTCAGGGTATGACTCGGGTGGGAAACTCTATGTTCTTTATTTCTATGTTTTGGCCGGTATGGTTCTCAATCAGGGACAGCTGTCTATCGTTGTCTCTGATTGGGAATCATACTTAGGCAGCCTGTTTTGCCACCTTAGTTTTGTGGGATGTTGTTTTTGTTAGCTCTGTGAAGCCTACAGAATGTGACGTTCGTTATTCTTTTGTTGTTTTGTTTGGTGTTCTGAGTAAATAAAGAATCATCCACTTCTAGCAAACCAAATGCACCTAATCAAGGGCTTGATGATTAGTTGACAAGTTGAATCAGGTGTGCTACCCCGAGAAGAGGTTTGAGAACCACTGGCCTAAAATATTCGGTCCAATGATATTCAGCGACTTTATCATTAGTTCAATAAACCAGAAAGGTTGATGCATTACACTGGTTCACCAACAGGGTATTCTGTGGCCGCTGGCGAGTTTACTGGAGACTCAATACCAGGTGAGAAAGTTTCCGTCAAAAGTGTCCACACAACCAGATAATTACTAAGCTGGTCCCAGTTTGTACTATCATTCCAACTCATTGTCATGCCAAACATTTGTTCATGTTTGCCATGACGAGGAATGGAATGTTAGCACATTGGGCCACAGAGTGGTGCCCAGGCTAGGAAATTACACTGTTAGTAACTGGTAGAGATAGTGACAGCTGTACAAGATGCAAAAGGTTGAAACATTTCTTAATACTTAATGAATTAAGTCTGTTTTATTGTGTTTAAAATCCAGTACAAGTATGTATTTTCTGTTTCAGATTATGTGGTTGGAGTGCCTAATGACCGCAACACAGCAGGCTCAGTAAGGGCTCCCGATGGTGTTATGATCATTTACTTTTCATGTTAATTTATTAGAGAGTGATCTAAGCTAATGTTTTTTTATCCAGGTCAAAATCTATAATGGAAATACACTTGCCTTTTTGAGAGTGAAACACACATTCTTAGGCTCTCAGGTGAGACTATACTTACATAATCATATTTTATTTGTATTTACTTGTTTACAGGAGAGTGACGAAGTGATCACTATGTGACATGTCTATACAGATAGGGCTTTGTTTTGATATCTGAGTGATGAGCAACGTAGTCCACTCAAAACCACATGCAACTTATCTTGCAGGTGGCCTCTTACTTTGGCCACAGCGTTGCAGTGACTGATATTAACAATGATGGGTATGTCAGAACTCTCTTTCTTACTTTTTTTTTGTCCATAATCATTGAAGCATTAAACATGAATTAACCATCTGATAACATCTAAGCCACTGGTCACCGGTTTGCTGTCTCGAGGAACCATGAAAAATAAATCAAATGTCCAGCCATTCTTGCTCTGTCCTCTGTTTACTACAGACGAGATGATATCCTATTCGGGGCGCCCCTCTTCATGGAGCGTGTGTCGGGCCAGCAGTTGCAGGAGGTGGGCCAGGTGAGTGAAAACATTTCGACCACCCAGGGCTCATCAGGTTATCAAATAAATCTATGTTCATAGTGTGCAGTCTCCATTCACCTTTAATTAACAATTGTTTTTATACCCAGCACTTGCTCCGAGATAATGGATGTGTGTAATCCTTTCCCAGGTGAGTGTGTACCTGCAGAGAGGGCGCTCCACCTTCCACTCCAAGCCAGACCAGAAGCTGACAGGTTCCCAGGTGTACGGACGCTTTGGCAGCACCATCGCCCCCCTCAGTGACCTGGACAATGACGGTTTTAATGGTGAAGCTCTGATATACAGTCATTTGACTTATAATATATGTATCTTCCCTTCTAATATAGTAACTGCCTCAGGGGCAATTTTTGATTTCATGATTCCCTCTTGAAATGCTCCATTTTCTAATGGTGGGGAATGCTTTTGTTATAGCAGTGTTTCAATGCACTCTGTCCATGGATTACTCATCACTGGAAAGCGTTTCTGTCTCTCTCGCTCTCCCCCTCTCTCTCAGATGTTGCTGTGGGAGCCCCATCCTCAGGCATTGAAGGGAGGGTTTTCATCTACATGGGGACTAGCGATGGACTGTCTCCCCAGTATACCCAGGTCATTGAGAGTCCCTTCCGGTCCCTAGGTCCCTCTCCAGCACAGTTTGGCTTCACCCTGAGAGGAGCCACTGACATTGATTCAAATGGCTACCCAGGTTAGTCTGAAAACAAACTCTTCGGAAACTGTGGGCTTGCTTACCTTGATTTAGAATAGATGTGGATTTGATTATATTTGGGTTATACATGTGTTTTGACTTGAATAATTGATTCTAGCCCAAAATCGTGAAATAATAATCTCATCAAGATTTCAGAAGTTATGGAACAACAAACCTTACTCCGCCAACCATTCCCAACAATGTCCCTACCTCTCTTGTCAAGCCACAGTGTCAATCCTGCCAAGACCACTTGGAGATGTCAAACTGTAAGATCACTTGGAGGTCACTCTGTTCCCTTACGTCTCCACTATCAGCCTCTGGCGCAGTTCAACAGCAGCAGCAAAGATTGCTGTTGTCCTTTTCTTTGTAGCTGACTACTACCCAAGGACATATTGCCACTACTTAACAAAGTCCTTGTTCCTTTCAGTCCCAGTAAAAACGTCCCCTGGAGGCAAAAGCAAAGTTTCTTGGACACACGAGCGAGAAACAGAAAGGCCACTCATCCAGTGGAGGGGCCGAAATTTGTCGGGGGAGAGAACTAAATGGAGATACATTTGGTGTCTCTTGGAGACTAGTGAGCTACTCAACACAGCAATGCTTTTTGATGTGCAACACCTCTGGCTTTTAAAGATACTCCCCAGTGAGCCCGCGACAGTTCAACTCTTTGAGACAAACTGGTCACTGTGAAAACGATTTCTTTTTTTTCCAGCTGACCTCTTTCCTTAAATAGTTTTGTTTCCTACTTTTAGTTTCTTAGGAGTCACTGTGATATGAAAGCAGAGGTCCTGGCTGTTACCAAAGGGCGATCAATCCCATGGACTATTTTTTGGTACCCTTTCATGAGAAAGTGCTATCGATAATGTCACTTTTTCCCCAAAGCTGTTTCATGACCCTATATTTCTTATGTTTCAAGACTAGAAAAAGAAGAGCTTGCAACTTGTTACTATCAATCTTTGTTGCCTCACAGATCTAATTGTTGGTGCATGGGGAGTCAATAAGATTGCTGTGTACAGGTACAGTAGTGTGAGATAAACAGTTTATTTGTTACTTTAAAATAACTTGAGAAATGTTATCTGTAGAAGTTTAACATTTTGCATTCACAATGTACCCAGAATGTCTATTCTCTGTCTGTATGGGGTGGTACCAGGGCTCAAGCCGTGGTGATGGCAAAGACCCAACTCTCCCTCTACCCTGACTTCCTGAACCCAGATGTGAAGGAGTGTGAGCGCACCACCACCAACGAGCCTGTGGCCTGGTAAGGATTATTCTCATACCAGAGTATCATACCGCTAGTGTAGGCATTAACCATAGCCTCGAAGTTGTTTGGTGCTGCGTTAATTATGATGTATATTTGATATTTAATTTTTTTCGAGGGGTGGGGTGGTGCCCTTCACTACAGACACTATCGGTCCGCTAATACAGCACTATTAAAGGTCCAGTGCAATACTTTTTTTATCAATGTTATTTTTTATTCTGATTTTACAGGGGGTGCTGCAGCACCCTCAGCACCCCTACTTCCCGTGGCTATGTCATTAACCCAACTCACTGCTGCAGGAATGTTATTGTATTTTTGGCCAACTGGGAAGAACATTTCTGATGGACAAATGTTGGTGGGCACGGCAAGAATGCACGTATTGGCACTATGTCGAATTCCTGTAGTGTCCTAGGTGCCTAACATATTATCGAGATGTGTGACATGCCTGGACAGTTCCTGGTTGTGTTAGACTGATCTTTCCCGTGGTGTCGTGTGAATTTGTTATTGTAAATTCAGAATGACATTATGACTGATGCGGTCTGTCTCTCTCCTTACAGCTTCACAGTCATGATGTGCATTAGTGTGTCTGGCCACAGCATTCCAGAGGAGATAGGTAGGAGACGCATACTGAAGTCATTTATTCCTGAGGAAACATATATATATTCTCCTTGTTCAAGATACTCTAAATCCACACTTGTAGTTCTAGATGCAGAGCTTCAGCTGGACAAGATGAAACAGCCAATGGCCAGGAGGACCCTGTTGCTGCACACAAATCTGCCCCAAGAGTATTTCCAGCTAACCATTCAGAGAGATGTGGGAGTGGTCTGCAGGAACCAAACCGCTTACCTAAGGGTGAGTTGCTTGTGCCAATTTAGCCAATTTATAGGCCTGTATTTTGTATTACAATGGTCAGAGCTCAAAACCTGAAATAAAACCATAATGGTGCAGCAGTGTTCTTATCAGGCTGATGCTCCCAAGTGGCCATTCAATTGACGTGACACTACAACAGGCTCCAATCACAATACAATTAGTAACCTCACAAAAATGTTGTGAACACTGCCATTGTCAGTGGTAACAGGAAAAACCTGAAAGGGGAGTAGATTGATATTGTCTTAACACTACGTGATCCACTAAACTGCAGTAGATCTTTACTGAATTTAAAATTGAATCGAGGGTAAATTGCATCGATGTCAGTACTGCATCGTGTCTCTCTTTCCAGCATGAGTCAGAGTTCAAGGACAAGCTGAGCCCCATTTTCATCTCCCTGAACTACAGCCTGTCCAACTCCAACTCCCAGGAGACCATGCTGCATGGCCAGAGAGCTGTGGTCGCACAGGTGACATCACACATTACATTCCTAATGTATTAATACATTTTAGTTTGCAAAGGAATAACATGTTATAAGTGGTAATTACATAGTTGCAACCTATGAATTAGCAAATGTGTTTGTTTCTTTGGGTATACAAATGTGTGTATGTATCTGTGTGTTGTGCAGACCAGGATCATTCTGGACTGCGGAGAGGACAATGTCTGTGTCCCTGACCTGAGGCTGACTTCTGAAGCGTGAGTGTCAAACTCCCCTGAGTTCCACATCACTCAGTAGTGTCATCTGTTTTCGTGGTCACTCTACATTTTCAAGACATTGGCCAAGTGATATCTCATGGGATCAGTGTGAGGGAAAATAGGCTTACATTTGACTTTTTATTTGTACTACGAACCATGCAGGTAACTGAATATCAGGGAAATGATTGTCTAGTCAGAGCATTTTATTCCGGTCTACTATACAGGCCTTTACGCCTCTACCTTTGACCCATCCTCAGAGGTACCGGCCGTCTTCTGATAGGGGATGACCACCCTGCTCTGCTGGTCATCACAGTGGAGAACCGAGGAGAGGGGGCCTACGAGACCGAGCTGGAGATACGCCCACCTGCCAACACACACTACCAGAGTATGGTGACTGACAGAGAGGTGACTGTCACTCTCCTGCTCATAATAAAAGGGAATTGTTAACAGAGTGACATCAACTGTCCCACGCATATGACCTACAGGAAAAACTATGAGCCCAGAGTTTTGCTGGTCATGTTACGTGGTCAGCATTACCTACTGGCCCTATGTAAAACACACTGTCTGAGTCTGAAATGGCACCCTATTCCCTATACACAGTAGTGCACTACTTTTGACAAGAGCCTCACGGGCCCTGGTCAAAAATAGTGTGCTATATAATGAGTTTTCCAACTCTCCCAGGGCTTCAGCAGGTTGATCTGCGCTCAGAAGAAGGAGAACCAGACGGTGGTGGTGATCTGTGAGCTGGGAAACCCTATGAAGCAGGGCCAGAAGGTAACCACCATGTCATTAAATATAGTGAAAGTAAAAACCCTTGCACGAGCCAGAACAGCTCATTGGAGCAGGAGCCTATCTCCTGTTTCTGTAGCGTGAGGCAGCTTGATGGACAGGACACTAATCTATCACAGAGCCTTAACCCCAATCTCCTTAATGCTGTCTGAGTGCCAAGCAGAGACCCATCAGATCCAATTATTACAGTCTGTAGTATAACTTGGCCGGGGATCGAACTCCCAGCCTTCCAAACTCTGGCCGGACACACTGAGTTGGCATAGAGTTGCACATAGAATAATAGTAATTCAATAGGATTAACCATAGCTAGTGCAAGGGGAGGGGTAGGTGTGAATGTGTCACCCAGACATGTCACTGTGTGCTCTGGGTTCCTGTGAATGTGTGAAAGCATCAAGGAGGCTTCCGGCCATTCTGGGTCTTTACTGTCAACGGACGTGGATGACATGTGACTATGTGTTTGCAGTAGCGCTGTTATCCTGTCGGTCTGAATGATACTGTACAGTATGTTTTTCTCTCTGTCTGTCGTAGCTCCAGGCCGGTCTGTTCTTCAGCGTGGGGAACCTGGAGAAGGTGGAGAGCCACGTGTCATTCACATTACAGATCAAAAGGTTGAGAACAACACTTTCGTCCCGTCTTGTGATTTTAATGCCCTCGATGCTACCAAGGCATTGTTTTTGTGTTGTTAATACAACATTTTAATGGGGAAATCAACACAATGTAAGGCACGTTTGGAGTCTCTGAGATACATATAGTTGACATGCTTGTTAATCCAAGTTGTCTGTATTTTAGACATTCAAGGTGTCAGCTGAAGGTTCATGGCTTTTCTAATGACACAAGGGAAATGTTCAACATTCGTTCAGCTTCTTCCCTCCTTTATAATCTCTAGCAAGAACAGCCAGAATCCTGACAGTAATGTGGCCCATCTGAGGATCGATGTCAGCGCTGAAGCAGCTCTGGAGATGCGGGGGTGGGTGGGCCTTCCTTATTGTCCTCCAATTATCATCAGAGCCATAAACTGTGCTGTTTTGTTCTACCATGGAAACGAGCACTCCTCCTGTGACACACTTTCTGTGTGACAATTCAGAGCTGCCTTGCCAGACTAGTAGCAGACTGAATATCTAGTATCCAAAAGGGATTAGTGATGTTTGCCATTGGACGATGTTGTCCTAATGCGAGCGTATTACGGTACAGTAACAGCATGGTTTCCTCTTGTCCTTGTAGTTATTGGCTTTCCCCGGACATGTAGTTACTAATTATCACCAGGACTACTTAACTATATGAGTAAGAGGTGCAAATTAAGCATCCTGAAGCAGTCTGATCCCTATATCCCACTAAGATCAGTGAGAAATGAGGCCATCTGTCGGATGCCAGATCTACTGTCTGCACTACCATGCATGACAACAACCATATGTGTGTTGGCAAGACAGTGCAAGAGAGTACAAACCTATCTAGGACCAGGCTAATGTTCTCAGTGTAGTCCTCAACATTTGGTCCACCCTTGTAGCCTGTTGTTTTTTGGACAGGGGCTCCTCTCCACCTGAGTGTGTCTTGCCCATTGCCAAGTGGGAACAGAAGGAGCAGCCTGACGACCTGGATGAGGTTGGCCCGCTAGTGGAACACGTCTATGAGGTAACCTTATATTGTTCACTCAGTGGTTCACTCAGAAAAGAAACAAAGCGTTTAAGACATTTGTCTCTCTGAGGTTGGTGCAGTTCTAGGCCAAAATGCATAACATCTATTTGAAGAGTCCATAAGGCCGTTATAGAGTGTTTGCATACATTATTTCATATTTATACAAAGACAATGAGATACAAGTTAGTGAGTGAAATCTGAAAGCATGTGTTTTTGTGTTGAAACACTCAGTTGAGAAACCTGGGTCCGAGCACGGTCAACGCCAGGGTGGTAGTAGAGTTCCCCACCCATCACCATGGAGACTTACTTCTCTATGCGTTCGCTAACGCCTCCGAGGACTTCCTCATCTGCCACACTGACTCCCCTGACATCGACCCATATCAGGTGAGAGAGGTAGCCATGGTGTGGCCCTGCAGTGTGCCAGACAGCAAATCTTTCTATAACGGAAAAAACATGTTTTTCCATTCATTATGTTTTATTTAAAGGGAAAGCAAAAAATATATTTTCTATTATTCTTTTGATGTTTTGGTTATATGAAACTGGAGTATAGTCTTTTGTTTTGGCAGTTGGTTAAGACCGGGAATGCTACTGTTGGTACAGTGTACAAGGTTAAACAGAATGAGGTGGAACGACTGGAGCCTCAGCGCAAAGAGACCGTTCACGTGGTAAACAAGTGTCGCTTCCTGCGATTAACATAATGACGTGCATCAGTGTACAATCAAACTGTCTTGTCTTTACTTGATGCTGTACAGTAGGCTAGTTCCACTTTACTGTAATTTCAGAGATAACTTGCAATATTCTATATATGCCACAAGAGGGGGTTGTACAACAAAATATTGCATCTCTCAGGTGGATGGGGACATTCCATTGATGTGTCATGGGGGGAAAAACGTTGACACTTCGGTGTGGTCCTCTCTCGATTTCTCCACAGAATTGCACAAGTGGAGATACCTGTCTGAGGTTTGTGTGTGAGGCCAAAGGTCTGGAAAGAGGCTGGAGCGCTGTGGTGAAGGTGATGTCCCGACTCTGGGTACAAACCTTCCTGGAGGTGAGAGAGAGAGAGAGAGGCTAATACGGGAGCCTATAGCATATCACAGTGACATATTTTCCACACAATCTATCACTATAGCTACAATCATAGGCAGAAAGGAAAAGCGCTCCAAGACAGCTCTGCATCAAATTGAGATAGCATTTTGTAGGATCTTACTACTTTGATATTATTCCGTAATGATTATGAAACCCTCATTCTGTTTCCCCTAGAGGCCTTATGAGAATTATGTCCTCCACTCTATAGCACGCTATGCGGTTATAGATATGCCCTCTAAGATCCAGCCTGAAGAGCTGCCAAGTGGACAGGCTGAGGTAAAAAAATTAACCAACGTTTCCCCTTTCTACTTCTGCAGGTGTGTAGACAACATTTATTTACTATTGACGTAAATTACTTGAGGCATATACACACGACCATATCTCTCAAAGCAACCATTTCTTCAGTAGTCATTGGACAAATTTAATTGGAGCCAGTTGACCATGTGTGTATATGTGTGTAGACCCAGACCAGTGTGGTGTGGAGGGCTCCTGATGGAGAGAAGGAAGTGCCGGTGTGGTGGATCGCTGTGGCTGTGCTCTCTGGCCTATTCCTCCTCGCTCTGCTAGCTCTGATCTTCTGGAAGGTAATGTACTGACATAGTTCAAACAGCAGGTGGCGCAAGATTGGGCCCCATAACTGGGGAGCATTTAGATGGCGCTACTCAGCTATCACTTAAGTATTGATCGCTCAGTCTTTTTGAATTCTATGTTTTTCTCAAACCTGTAACTATTGGTTCGAATGGAGACAAAAAAGGAGGGGACATAAAGGAGAATGACACACAGGAAACCTGAATCAGAAAATAATATGTGTAAATGTAAATGTTTCGTGTTTATGCTTCAGGTGGGGTTCTTTAATCGCAACCGTCCCCCCGTGTGATGATGATGACAATGCAGAGCAGCTGGCTGGGGCTGGACAGCCTGAATACGCTGAGATGCCCCCAAACACAGAGGACAAGCAAGAATAAACAACTACTGTATCACCCTGGTGTTTTATGTATTTATTTGTTTTGACAGACACCCACCCATTTTATGAGTTTTAAACCGTTTCACATGGTTTGTAAATGTTGCAATTGGCTTCTTGTTCTACTCCCTATAACTGCACACTTTCTGAAGATGCACCATTTAAAAAATAACATGTTTTTTTAAAGGGTATCTTGTAGCTATTCTATTTTGTATTAAAATAAACATATCATCTTTACCATCTTGATTTAACACTCTGTGTCCTTTTGAAGCCAAACTTGCCTTCCAGAGGGGATATCCTTGTTAGTGTGATGGCATCGGCATGCTCTATAAGCAACCATTGTGTTAGGGAGACCATCATGACTCACTGAAGGCTGAGCCAGCTTCCTGTTATTGTAGAGGGGAGACCCTAGAGTGACAATAACGCTCAAATTAAATGTTATTTATCACATGCGCCGAATAACAAGTGTAGACCTTACCATGAAAGGTCTACTTACAAGCCCTTAACCAACAGTGCAGTTCAAGAAGAGTTAAGAAAATATTTACAAAATAAAGTAGGGTAAAAAATTATAAAAGTAACACAATAAAATAACAATAACGAGGATATATACAGGGGTACCTGTATAATCTGTACATGTAGGTAAGGGTGAAGTGACTATGCATAGACCAGGCAATCCTGTGTTTATGCAGCTCATCGAAAAAAATAATAAGAAATAAATACCCAGATATGGCAAGAAGGGTACAGTACTTATACCTATTGGTGGTTTTCTGTTACACCGACATTTTATATGCATTTCAAAACAAATTTGAATGAATAGTGGCTATTGTGCAGGCAAACAGATAGGTAGCCTACTTTTAAGTGAAATGGAACACTGTGTACTTACATTGTAATTACGCTGTCCTCCTAATGGGGTTTGAGATGGACTTATAAGGGCCCATAGACCTTCATGGGGGCCCATCTGTGAACACACTCTACTTTGGTACCGTCAGGGGGCGATCACGACCACCAACAAGGCAGAGCAAGCGTCCCCTCCCACGTAGCACAATGGAATTGTGAAGCCACTCCGGAGCGCGAGCCGAGCAAGGAGTGGGCATCCGAGGCAGCGCGAAAAGGGAGCACTCAATGCCAACCTCAAAAGCAATATGGATGAATGGCCACCTAAGTGGAATTGATGATGTCGCAGTAAGAATGCCACCGCCGCACACACCTCGTCTTCTTGTTCTCTTTCTTTTTCTCGGCAATCTTTGGGAAGGACTTGCTAAATCCATTTTGGACCAGGGAGCGCTTGGTGAGTTATTCGTAGAGATTCGGCAAGATTCGAGTTCTGAGGGGAAAGTCTGTGGTGAATTATTTGGCTGCTACAGCTAACGCATTGGCTGTTGTTATTATTTGTGGCCCTTGTCAGTGATGAGGATGAGTTATTACGTAACCGTCGCGTTTATTCAGCTATAATAGGCTATTGCACGAATGGATACAATTTAGTCGCCGCCTGCTCTAGTCTTGTGGCTACTTCTTTGCATTCGAGAATGGAATAGGGCTTCCGTTTTGAAACAAAGGATCCCGAACTGCAGCCTCCTTCCCTTATGGGCTGTCTGTAGGTTCAATCTGTAGGTCAATCTAACCTAACGCTTGGCTATATAGCCTATCAATAGCAGTTGCATTATTCCGTTACCATGTGCGATCTGAGTTGGGCGATAGCAATTAGGCTACGATGAGGCGTCAGCTTAGTTCAAACTTCTATCCATGCCCAGTCCGTTAACTTTATGTAACTCTGGAAGATCCCAACTAGAAATGTTCAATTAGCAAATGGTCATTCGTCAGACACCAATGGTTAGTAGAACTATTTTTTTTAAATCAAAATCAATCAAATCATTCCATGCTAGAAAAATAGGCCAATAAGAGTATAGCACGAGCTCATGTGCATTTGGGAATGCCAGATGGTCGACGAGCTTGTTTTGGCTACTGTCATCTGCACGCACCCATTGTTGACATTGTTGTTATGTCCCAAGAGGCCTCATGAATGGCCAAAGGACATTATCATTTGAACAATGTTTGTTTTGGGTTCCCAGGACTTTTGATACATTTCATTTATCCTATTTCAATTCAGTTTCTCTGCAGGAATATTTTCACAATTTTATTCCCATATTATTATTATTATTATTAAATAGGCTGTCCTGGGACAGTAGACTATGGTGCTTGAAGTGGATGCTCGTGTCAATGCTTGGTAGTGTTTTAGCCTCCCTCTCCCATACAGTTCCCTATCCTTCAACTGGGCCAAGCACGGTTTAGTTCAAATGCTTTCAATATGTTGCAATTCCTTGCCTCTTTTTATAGCTAAGCAGGCTTTTAAGAAGTTGTGTCCATTATCTATATTTCATTAGCTAAGTTTTTTGCAACCAAAGACCCCTATTTCTGGAAGATGTGCTTATTGCTTAGTGCTTTGGACAAGCTTGTCAAGATGGGTAGAGCGTCTTAACCCATACATGTCAAATTCAGTGTACTTTAATCTTTTAGCTTCTCTAATGTTATCTATGAATAATCATAGATTATCCATGTGAATACCACTAGTTTCACCGACTGAGCAAACTGGTTGTGGTTGGTCTAATCGTTTAGCCTTGCAGCAGTGGCGACCCGTCATTCAGGGCAGGTGGGGTTTTGAGCAGCACACTTTTAGGTAAAAAATACATTTAAAAAAATATATATAATAATATTTTTTTTGGGGGGGGGGCTTGCCTGTTTTGCTTGTCACATATCAGTTTGCAAACAATGTAAAATAATAAAATGTAATTGAGTTGATAAAGCCGCATACAAACATGGTATTTTTTTTGCTTTTTTTGAGTAAGGCAGCTCAAAAATGCTTGTGTTTCAGCCTAGCTCAGTGTTTCCTGTGGTGGTGGGGCTAGCCAGCAGAAAATACAGAGCGTTGTGCCTGATTGGCTCAGTTTTCTGCCACGATTGGCTCCGTTTTCTGTCACTCATGGGACAGTACGTCATGCCCAATTCTAAGGTTAGAGCTCAAAAATGTTATGCGCTTGGGTTCTGTCATAGAGAAGAAGGCTCAAGGTAATTGGCCACAGATAGAATGACATCAAATCACGTTATATCTACAGTAGCTTTGATTGGACAACATGTCAACATCTTACTTTCAAAGTCTTAGGTAGCAGTCATCATCAGTTGTCATCAAGTCGACAATCTACTGGCAAATCCTTTTTAATCCTTGAAGAGAAATAATAGATTTTTTTTAAATTGCAAATTCAACAATGAGTCGATTGGAAGGAATCAGTGGCTAACTGTGAGCGTTTCAAAGAAACCACTAACGTTAGCCTGCTATTCAATGGAGTGGATGTGTTTTTTCCCCCAAGTTCCCACCATAAATCCACTTTGATGACAAAGTTTGATGACAAAATTTGCCAACAAAGAACGGTTGTGCCACCTTAACAAGGTGAGTCCAAAAATGTATTGTATGCTGCTGCATAAATGATGTAATATGCAAGGGAGAAATGTATGCTGTAGCTAAGAAAGTAATACTAGGTTTATATTGTGTAGTACGCTGTTACTAGCCCATGTGCCTCACCCTAATAATTTGGTCTATTTTCACCAACGCGGTATTGTAAACACATCCTTCGTGGCCCAGTATGTGATTGTTTGGCTAGCTTTTTTTATACAGCTTTGACAGTGCTACTGATAGTAGTTGTGGTGCTTGGCTTGCGTGTGCAAATTCATTACACACAATATTCTATAATATATTTGTGCTATTTGACGTGTCAAATTTAAAGCTTATTTAACGCGTCAAATAATGTTAAATGACGTGCATCTTTTTTGATACGCAAAGACCCAAACGGCGCTCAATATGCCCCATCCTAATAATTTGGTCTATTTTTACCTCCTAATTTCGCCTACTGTTCGAACTTGGTGGTGCACAAATAGCCTATAACCTGTTTTAGAGAAATGTAATCATAGAATATTGTAAGAGCTTTCATTGTCTGTTTATATGCCCCATTTATTTATCCTACGGTTCTGACGTGTACAGGGAGGACACTGTAAGAATGGCCCATGTTCTGAATTCTGTCGCTGTACATTTCAAAAGTGCTGAACAAATAGTTATATTGACTACGTCCGTCGTCGCTTGCTCATTAGTGTCTTAATCGAAATTGCCGATTGCCTCTTATCCACTTGTCGTCCCCTTATGCCATAGATTGTACATCTCAATTGTCAGTAGAATCCACATTTGTTTAAGCAAGTCTGCCATATCAACTATGTTTTTATGTGTAATGGCTTTGCTGGCATACATCCCACTTAGTTGTTTTTTTGCCCCACCAAGATTTACATACTAAAATGGCCACTGCCTTGCAGTTTAGCTGTATAGATTAAACTTTCTTGAAACACTTTCAAACGGGAAATCACATCAAAGTCGCTAACACCTTGTCATCATATAATGCTATTACACCATGGGTTGATTAAAAAGTATCCCAACTGGAGAGACAGGAAATGTTGATTCATTCATTTGAAGGTGCTGTCGTCAACCACGACCGCACCTTCACCTCATATTGATTTGTCAGACTGTGTTCTTTCATTACTTTACCATAGAGCTCATGACCTCAATCTCTCCTCAGAAGTAAAGGTCCCTTTGAAGCAGTCAGAGAGCTTGGGTGGTAAACTAAGTCGAGTAGCTGAAAGAATTTGGCGCTTGTGGATTGAGTTGAGGCCGGTGAAGCTTGGGCTGACTTTTTTTATCGCAGTTGAAATTCCTTTCTTTTAACGGCACAGTGACTTCAATGTTCTTTCGGCTCAGTAGCTCAGCAAGAACGAGATGAATCACCACAACCTATCAAACAAAGTATACTATTACCAATTAAATGCTTGGTCTAGGAAGAAAAAGGAAATTAATTCAGAGATCAGTGGAGGGTGATGCTGTGGACATTGTCAAATTGTGCCAGACTCTCTTCTTGTATCAGCTCAGCTCCTTTTGAAGATGCATATTTAGTTACAGGTAGATGTTGGGCAAATGGCCCAGCTAATGGCACCCAATTTCTGATATGGCCTGGTTAAAAGTAGTGCACTTCATAGGGAATAGGGTGCCATTTGGGATGCCGCTTTTTCGGTACACACTCTCTGCAGCATCAGTAATCAAGGCATACATATTAATGATATACTGTTGAAATGAATTAAGAATGGATTGAACCCAGCCATGGGGATGTTATTTATTCAATGAATAACATTATAATTTAGTCTAATAGCGCAATATTCAATGTAAGCCTGACATCCCCAGAGAGAAGGTTTGTATGTTAGAGGAGTTAAGGGTACTTTGAAATACTATATATGAAAATGGTCTCATTTAAATAAATTAAAATGGACCTTTCACTGACATCAGAAATCCTCATATCTGAATTATTGTCCTGAAAGGGAACTTTTTGATACAAGGTCATCTTCAGTTTGATGTACACTGATCTTGGTTATCTTAACATTATTTCATGCTGAATTCTGCAGATCAGAGTGACTGAGTGGAACGTGTCTTCTCTTTGTCCACCCTCTGTCACATTATGTTATTGCCATGGTAATCTGTCCATGGTGAATCCTGCCCCTTCCCCTCTCAGTGACCTCCATGTTGTCTCCTACCCAGTTGAGGCGATTTGTCACACGTCCATTTGTGGCTTTCTTTTTGAAGGTCATGTTTACCTGTCTTACAAGAGCCAGGTGCTGTCTGTCATTCAAGGCTGAAAGAAACCCTAATAATGACATGCGCCATCACAACTGAGATACTCGTGCGATCGTTGATCCTTCTATGGTACGTCTCCTTGAATTATCAAACATCTATGGTGTATTGCTGGCCACTTAGCGCCTGAGGTTAATTTTAAAAAACGATTTTGTGAGGATGGAGGCAGTGTTGCTGTTGTTGAGATCAGAGGTTTATGTAAAAGCATCAGCTGTGTATATCTTGCGGACTGACTGTGCCCACTGCCCAAAGCAACAACCAAAGCATGAACAATGTGTTATTCTTGGGCTGTTTCTGCATGAGCAACACCTGACTGTCCTAATCGGTCTGATAACCTGTGCAGCCTGCCCCGGTGTGCGGACAATAGCCGGCTAAGGCCTGGCCAGGCAAGGGTCTAATGTGAGTTGACTGCCATTGCTTTGTGTTCTCTCCACGGCCCCTGGGCAGGTGAACCATACAATCTCAAATTGATAATTGTTCAGATTCGTAATTGTTTGGCAGTACTGTCCCTTCTGTACCCTGAGATCTAGGTTTTATTGTGTTTTTATTAAGCAAAATTGTACATTTTCTTGTTCGTTTTCTATCGATGTCATGGGGTCGTTCAGTCACAGGGTGGTTGTTCTGTATAGTGTCCATATCTATACACTGCTGCACTTTGAGCCTCTATGGCAGGGGATGGCAACAGGCGGCAGGTGGGCCCAAACCTTTTGGTTTGTTTTTGGTCCAAAAAAAGCTTTACAGTCACCATATACAGTTATTCTGGAGTTTTTCCTTCATTGTGGTCGTTGGGGACCCCATTTTCTTATGGATTAGGACTACAGTCGTGGCCAAAAGTTTTGAGAATGATACAAATGCATATTTCTATGCGTATGGAACATTTGTGGGATCTTTTGTTTCAGCTCATGAAACATGGGACTGTCACGATCGTCAGGAGAAAGAGAGGAGGACCAAGGCGCAGCGTAATAACAATACATCTTCCTTTTTAATGAAGACGAAACAAACACTTTTACAAACTAACAAAACAACGAACATGAAGCTATACAAAACAAATAAGTGCAGACACTGGCAACTTACACATAGACAATTACCGACAACCTACCTAATGACTATGGCTGCCTAAATATGGCTCCCAATCAGAGACAACGATAGACAGCTGTCTCTAATTGAGAACCAATCTAGGCAACCATAGACTTACATAAACACCTACACTGAACACAACCCCATGAACTCTACAAACACCCCCTAGACAATACAAACACCCTAGACGAGACAAAAACACACAAACATCCCCCATGTCACACCCTGACCTAACTAAAATAATAAAGAAAAACAAAGATAACTAAGGCCAGGGCGTGACAGGGACCAACACTTTACATGTTGCGTTTATATTTTTATTGAGTATATAAAGTCGTGGCCAAAAGTTTTGTTGAATGACACAAATATTAATTTCCACAAAGTTTGCTGCCTCAGTGTCTTTAGATATTTTTGTCAGATGTTACTATGGAATACTGAAGTATACTTACAAGCATTTCATAAGTGTCAAAGGCTTTTATTGACAAGTACATGAAGTTGATGCAAAGAGTCAATATTTGCATTGTTGACCCTTCTTTTTCAAGACCTCTGCAATCTGCACTAGCATGCTGTCAATTAACTTCTGGGCCACATCCTGACTGATGGCAGCCCATTCTTGCATAATCAATGCTTGGAGTTTGTCAGAATTTGTGGGGTTTTGTTTGTCTACCCGCCTCTTGAGGATTGACCACAAGTTCCCAATGGGATTAAGGTCTGAGGAGTTTCCTGGCCATGGATCCAAAATATTAGTTATCACTTTTGCCTTATGGCAAGGTGCTCCATCATGCTGGAAAAGGCATTGTTTGTCACCAAACTGTTCCTGGATGGTTGGGAGAAGTTGCTCTCGGAGGATGTGTTGGTACCATTCTTTATTCATGGCTGTGTTCTTAGGCAAAATTGTGAGTGAGCCCACTCCCTTTGCTAAGTAGCAACCCCACACATGAATGGTCTCAGGATGCTTTACTGTTGGCATAACACAGGACTGATGGTAGCGCTGACCTTGTCTTCTCCGGACAAGCTTTTTTCCGGATGCCCCAAACAATCGGAAAGGGGATTCATCAGAGAAAATGACTTTACCCCAGTCCTCAGCAGTCCAATCCCTGTACCTTTTGCAGAATATCAGTCTGTCCCTGATGTTTTTCCTGGAGAGAAGTGGCTTCTTTGCTGCCCTTCTTGACACCAGGACATCCTCCAAAAGTCTTCGCCTCACTGTCCGTGCAGATGCACTCACAACTGCCTGCTGCCATTCCTGAACAAGCTCTGTACTGGTGGTGCCCCGATCCCGCAGCTGAATCAACTTTAGGAGATGGTCCTGGCTCTTGCTGGACTTTCTTGGGCGCCCTGAAGCCTTCTTCACAACAATTGAACCGCTCTCCTTGAAGTTCTTGATGATCCGATAAATCGTTGATTTAGGTGCAATCTTACTGGAAGCAATATCCTTGCCTGTGAAGCCCTTTTTGTGCAAAAAAATGATGATGACATGTGTTTCCTTGCAGGCAACCATGATTGCAGAGGAAGAACAATGATTCCAAGCACCACCCTATTTTGAAGTTTCCAGTCTGTTATTCGAACTCAATCAGCATGACAGAGTGATCTTCAGCCTTGTCCTCGTCAACACTCACACCTGTGTTAACGAGATAATCGCTGACATGATGTCAGCTGGTCCTTTTGTGGCAGGGCTGAAATGCAGTGGAAATGTTTTTTGGGGATTCAGTTCATTTGCATGGCAAAGAGGGACTTTGCAATTAATTGCAATTCATCTGATCACTCTTCACAACATTCTGTACTATATGCAAATTGCCATCATACAAACTGAGGCAGCAGACTTTGTGAAAATGTATATTTGTGTCATTCTCAAAACTTTTGGCCACGACTGTACAACGTCTCCAGGTCATATTATTTGATAATTAGCCACTAAAAATCTGGATTGTGGATCTTTTGAGAATCTCAAAAATGGCTGGCTATATTGTGATGTGAAAATGCTGTCTCACTAAACCGTCCAGGGGAAGTAGCAGGCAGTGTAGAGTAGATATATGGTTATGTTAAATATGGAAGCAATGTCAAGAAGAGGTCAGTTCTAATTAGCAATTCAATCATTTCTTTTTAATTATACATTCTACTGCTGGGAGTGGAGCTGAGGCATGTACAAATTAGTTGGTTTCTACTGAAGAGTGGTAGCCTGGATCCAGATCTGTTTGTACTGTCTTGCCAAATCATATGGTCACAATGACCATAGGAGTTGGCAAGACAGCATAAACAGATCTAGGACCAGGCTAGAAAGATTGGGTCTGTCTGACTCATAGAATTTTGCTCTGACTGACATCCTGTATTAGGATTCAGAGCATCGTGGACCAGGACCAACCAGGCTGTTTTTCTGTAGTGGTAGCCTATTGAAGGTGGGCTGGCTGTCTGCCGAGGAATTTTTGCTCAGGCAGCTGTACAGTGGGAGGAATCCGACTGTTGACACCTAACACCCTCTCTCGTCTCAGAGGATACTAGTAGAGCTGTCTAGACATAGCATAGTAGCACAGCATAGCACCCCTTTGGAAATATAGACAGCCTAACACACAATGGGTGGATCCCTGAACCATGGCTCTTTCCTCGTGACTTTATTTTCCTCCTAATGACAAGTTATTCTGGAATGAGACTAATTTACATCAAAAGTGAGCCTGAAAAAATCTCAACAGCCTGCCTTGTCTCTAAACAAGGACTGCCAGCAAACAATACTTAAATATATCGATTGACTTCCTATATAGTTTTCAGTTTGGCTAGGATACTCACAGTTCATATACAACTTTCCTGCCCTTAGTAATGGATGAAATTCTGCTCCTTGGGAAATTGGATGTTTTGAAAGGCTTTCAGTAAGAAACCATATCAAATCCTTTGTCGACTGGCAATTAAAGCTAAGTC
Source organism: Salvelinus namaycush (assembly GCF_016432855.1). Taxonomy (NCBI): domain Eukaryota; kingdom Metazoa; phylum Chordata; class Actinopteri; order Salmoniformes; family Salmonidae; genus Salvelinus; species Salvelinus namaycush. The sequence continues at coordinate 1,335,903 of NC_052347.1, read as the reverse complement.
CCCTCATTATTTTCTGTTTATACTGTATTATCTCACATCTGTTAAGTGGTCTTCCACATTTTAATCTGGATTATGTTTGAGAACAGTTGACTAATTTGGCATGTAAGCCTATTTGCCACATATACCCATTTTAGAAAATGTCCGAAGAAAATACAGTTGGAGCACAACATATTTTGTAAAGAAAGAATGACACAAAAAGACTGGTAAGAGAATAACCCATTTTAGTTGACGCTCTTATCCAGAGCGATTTACAGGAGCAATGAGGGTTAAGTGCCTTGTTCAAGGCTACATCTAAAGGTTTTTCACCTAGTTGGCTCAGGGATTCGAAACAGCGACCTTTCAGTTACTGGCCCAAGACTCTTACATGCCGCCTTATGACATTGCAATGAAAATACAAAAGAGTTGCAGGAAGTTATGGACACAATAATGTTGTCAGTTTCTCAACTACCCTTTCTCGGTGTGAGGTTGAGTGAGCTACATTGTCGTATAACCATCATGATATCTTTCCTTGATATATTATGTTAGGTTAACGCATGATCAGCCATAAGTAAATCATGAGATACTGACACTGTACAAGGTTGTTGTATTTACAGTTGAAGTCGGAAGTTTACATACACCTTAGCCAAATCCAGGGCAACAGCAAAGGACATTGTGAAGATGCTGGAGGCAACAGGTACAAAAGTATCTATAGCAACAGTAAAACAAGTCCTATATCGACATAACCTGAAAGGCTGCTCAGCAAGGAAGAAGCCACTGCTCCAAAACCGCCATTAAAAAAAGCCAGACTATGGTTTGCAACTGCACATCTGGACAAATATCATACTTTTTGGAGAAATGTCCTCTGGTCTGATGAAACAAAAATAGAACTGTTTGGCCATAATAACCATAGTTATGTTTGGAGGAAAAAGGGGGACGCTTGCAAGCCGAAGAACACCATCCCAACCGTGAAGCACGGTGGTGCCAGCATCATGTTGTGAGGGTGCTTTGCTGCAGGAGAGACTGGTGCACTTCACAAAATAGATGGCATCATGAGGCAGGAAAATGATGTGGATATATCTCAAGACATCAATCCGGAAGTTGTAGCTTGGTTGCAAATGGGTGGTTGAAAAATGAGTTTCAGGCCTCCCGGGTGGCGCAGTGGTCTAGAGCACTGCATCGCAGTGCTAGCTGCGCCACCAGAGTCTCTGGGTTCGCGCCCAGGCTCTGTCGCAGCCGGCCGCGACCGGGAGGTCCGTGGGGCGACGCACAATTGGGCTAGCGTCGTCCGGGTTAGGGAGTGTTTGGTCGGTAGGGATATCCTTGTCTCATCGCGCTCCAGCGACTCCTGTGGCGGGCCGGGTGCAGTGCGCGCTAACCAAGGGGGCCAGGTGCACGGTGTTTCCTCCGACACATTGGTGCGGCTGGCTTCCGGGTTGGAGGCGCGCTGTGTTAAGAAGCAGTGCGGCTTGGTTGGGTTGTGCTTCGGAGGACGCGTGGCTTTCGACCTTTGTCTCTCCCGAGCCCGTACGGGAGTTGTAGCGATGAGACAAGATAGTAATTACTAGCGATTGGATACCACGAAAATTGGGGAGAAAAGGGGCTAAAATTTTTAAAAATGAAAAAAAATGAAAAATGAGTTTCAATGACTTCAACCTAAGTGTATGTAAACTTCTGACTTCAGCTGTATGTCAGTGCCATATACTATATGGAGATACTGTATGAAAGGCTCTGTGTATGTAATTCACCTCCACATGATAGTTTCTCTAGCTACTCCTCTTAATCCTCTCACTGACCACATACAGTATAAGCCAATGTGATGTCCCAGGCCAGCTTTAAACATCTTGGCTAGGCTGCAGAGATCTACAACATCTGGACATGATGACCAAGTTGTATTACTGCATCCCAGCAACCTGCCCGTGGCCTCACTCTGATCATAGATTAGTGTAACCAGATCGTGCATTTGTGTTTTTTCCTTTCCAGCAGCTGTTTGATTCAGATACCACTCTTTTGCTCAGTGTGCTATGAGTGCCTGAACACCACATAGATTCAACAATCTTCCGTGACTAATGTATGACTATGTAACACAAAAACGTTTGATACCATTAATATGTACTAGCCGGTGTTTTGTGTGGTTGCGGGTGCGGGTGCGGGTGAACGTGTTCTTGGATGATTGTCATGGTAACAAATTTCCGCATTTCAGCCTGTTGTGTTGACGTTAGGTTCTGTGGATTCGTGACTGTGAACTATGGAAATATCGGTAATTTACACGCCACTCAGTTGTGGTGAAATCTTGTGATTTTGTTCGATTGTTCACCACTTTCTTGTGCAAATGAGCAGAAACAATTACTGTTACCCAGGAATGAAAAGCAATGACACCTTAATGATATGGTTCACTGTTCATAATTACAGATCAGAAATTACTATTGGTTTCATATGGAAAAGGATGACACCGGTAAAAAAAAAAAGCGGGGACTTTGTGTTAACTCTGAGTTGATTGTAACAGTTATTTTTCTACTTTATCAATCAGAAATTGTGCCATCTGTTTGTTGATGTGTCTTATCCTGTTTTCTCATATCAAGTGTATGTAGTGTCCTCTCCTTTCTCCTCTGTGATAATCAAGGGGACTAGCCTCTTGTCCACTGGGATCCTGCCTCTAAAGGCGATCACAGTAGGGGGAACTGTTTGTGGACTTTGGCTTGAAACGTGGAACTGTGTTTTCCTGTTCTAGAACAGCCTTGATGTGTCCTGTGAGGCTGTGATTCCACACGGAACAATGCCCTGCACCAGGGCCAACACGGTCTAAATGGTGGATGGGTTTCCTCTCTGGGGACACTCAGCAGTAGTTTATAACACTTGGAAATCATCCATTATTAACATATCAACCTGGGTGTACTGTACTGTCAACCTGCTGCTGAGGAAGCTTAAATCTTTTTGATTGAATCGAAACCTTGACACGTGTAATGACAAGCTAAGTAACAACAAGCTAAGCTATCATCGCTTGCTGAGTTAGTAAGAAACGTATACGCATGTTACGACAACAGCACCAAACCATTGACTTTCTAAGCTAACAATTCATGCTGGCTATTAGTGGATAGTGGAACTCTAGTTATTCTGAAATGCCTTGGTAAAGATCCCAATGTTACACATGAAGTGCTTTCGGGGCCCTTCTTGTGTGTAACCAAAGGTAGCTTATTTTATCTCGCCTTGTAGGTGGTAGGGTTCAAGCTGAAAGACATTCAAAGTTGTAACCCAACTTTATGGACCCCTAAAAACCTTCACACACCATATAACTCTCCCTCCGGGCACTGGTAGACAACAGAGGCCTGAGAGAGACCCTCTCTACTGATGTGCGCCAGCTGTGGATTCCCCTCTCTTTCCCTCTCTGCACTCTCTCTCTTTCTCTCTGTCTCTCCTCTCCCCTCCATGTGCAGCCTGAGGAAGTCCCTCATGATGACTTCCAGCTGGTGTATGCGAGTAGGAAGGAGGTGGAGGTGATTTGGTTAGATTTATCTCCTCTTAACTCTATCCTCGCCCTTGATACCTCTACCTCAAACCCTTTGTGTTTCATTTGGGTTACGAGCGAGTCTCCTTAGATCAAAATGTTTCCAAGGAGGTTTGACCTTGCTCATAGGAGAAGGACAGACTGGGATTGTGACACGTCAGTCTTCCATCCGATCCGCCCTCTCAGGAAACTCCCCAAAACAGCTTTACAAAGCTGTCCAGATTGATGAAGCCCTTATGGGGGAAAAAAAACAAAACATGATTTCACGTGTGAAATTTCCACATGTTTTGCACATGCAACAATTTATTTCATAATGTAATTATTATTATTGTAAATAATTATAAAACCATGTGGCTTTGGAAAACTTCACTTGTGATGCTATTTCACATGAGGTTTCACATGTGGATTTTCACGTGATCACAAATTTTGGATTCATGGATAAAAATGTTAACATGATGCCCTACAAACAAAAAGTTGTTAGGAAGCCCCAGGGAACGTCATAGAATAGCTGCAGTGTTCCTCACTTACATATGACACATTTTAACAATGTGTATGTTTATTTACACAGTAATTATTACTCAACGTCCTCACTTGGGGTTTGAACTCACAACCTCTTGGTTCACAGCATTCCGAGCATTCCGATTTCACCTATATTCCTACACTTTGGACCTCAAAGTAAATCTCAGCTTTGTATAATACACTCAAAAAAGTGATTATATTTATCATAGTGATTCAGGAGTAACATTAAAACAGAATAATATGCCCCACCAACATTAGACAACTATACTATTTTAGTTATCAGTTAATCTGACTATTCTCTCATCATTGATTTTATTTACAAACATTGTAGTAGAACATCTATTATGATAAGGTTTGGCTTGGAAAGGTTTTTTCGCCTGATTTGAAACAGCGGATGTGTTGTGCACCGAAGTCCACAAGCGAAGGGCAAAGGTGAGAGAAGGAGAGTGCGTAGATGCGAGAAGCAGTTATACCGCGAACAAAAATTATCATGCTGTTTGTATGTGGCTGCTATGAAAGTGAACTGTGTTTGCGTGTGATCAAGTGTGTATTCATTCCGCCCGTTTCTATTGAAAAACGTTTCTTAAACGGAAGCAAGCCTACAGTATGTTGTAAACTTTCATTCATAGGCTAAGTTAGGTTGTAGCAACCTCATGATGGTTATAGGGAAGTTTGAGTATCATGTTGTAGCCTAAACCTATCGATGTCACATTGAGCTGGGTGAATGGAATATGAATGACAGTCATATTCTGTAATAGAAATAAGGCCATGCTCATTTTAAATGTCACCGACCGCAAATGTCACTCATTCACACCCCCTGAACCTCATCATTAGTAACTCACACGTATGCTTGAATATGTTTGTGCATCATGTCTGGGGAGGCTAAAGAAAGAAAGTGTGTGAACATTGAATAACAGCTGATTTCTATTCAAATAGCCTACAGTACCTCAATCGGAAAAATCACTCATTTATATTGAGCTGTGTAGTGTGAGAGAGGTGTGAAGTGCCTAGATGAGATTTGGCCCGTAGCCAGAATGAGATGGCTCAGATCAGATCGTGGTAGGTAATGTGTGTGTTAAAGCAATGGAATGGAAATGAGCCTACTGTACATACAGGAAGAGCTGGCTGTGAGAAAACATGGAAATGGGACGTTATTGGAATGCAGGAATACTTATCTTCCTATTCCAAGGCCACCCTGCTGCTCGGCTTCCCTCACCCTTTCCTGAATACCCATCTGCAGAGGGAGGAAAGGAAGGAGGGAGAGAGTGATAGAGAGAGAGGGAGGTGGGAAAAATGGAGAAGTACCAGAGGGGGAGGGGGAGAGAGAGAGGGAGAGGGAGGGCGGTAGAGAGAGAGAGGGTGGGGGGGCTATTCTCATTGACGAAAGTTGAAGGAGAGGCACCGCAACAAGATTTAAATTGGCATAATATGTACATACACTTTTCAATTTATACATCACACCTTTGCCTTACCTTTCGTTGTAGCTGGCAACATGACATTCTTGCTCTGCTGATCCAATTTACCGTAAACTTCACAGTAGCCACTAGCCAGTAACCAAGTGTAATAGAGTTAAGAATGTGCCACAAACTCACTCCAGAGCTAGCTGGAAATGTTGCGGACGGAGCCGTCCGATCAGTACCGTTTAGGTGTCTCAAACTGTTGGTACGTTGTCAAGGAGGGCGGCCACGTGTGTTGCGAAGCAGAGGATCACTGGTTCGAGACCAGTACGGGGCAATTGGACAGTGGAGGAAGCTAAGCACACTGATTCCCGCAAGCAACTTTTCATCTAAAACATAACGCTATTACACTCTTGAATAACGCAACAATTCACAACCATATGCCATCAATGAAAGGGTTGTATTTCTTGTTTCTTGGCAAAGGTGTGATGTATAAATTGAAAAGTGTATGTACATATTATGGCAATTTAAATCTCGTTGCGGTGCCTCTCCTTCAACTTTCGTCAATGAGAATAGCCCCCCCACCCTCTCTCTCTCTCCCGCCCTCCCTCTCTGGTACTCCTCTCTCTCTTAATAATTTCAGATGAAATTGCAATAAAACAAGTCTCGAATATAATGAACATGTCTATACATTTCAGTGGTTTCATAAACATTAAACGTTGTTGTGCTATTGCTATTTTTACTGCACCAGTGTCGGGCTCAACGAGACAATTCTGTTTATATTGCCCTGCTTGGAGAGGGTGCGAGTGTCGTGCACAACTTCAGGAGGTTGCGGTCGAGACGTGACAGGGTTTGCAAGTTTACATTACAGTAATAAGTCCATTCTCAGGATTTTGTTTGATACCTCTCGAGCATCTCCTTCAACTTTCATCACTGTAAAAAGGACCAACGTGATCGGTACCAGAGAGGGTGGTGGGAAAGATAGCGAGAGAGAGGGGGGTACTGTAAAGCCAGTTCAGTGGCAGGTTTAATATTACATTTAATTGGCATCTCATTGTATTTCCTGCCATGATTTCAGCCTTTTAGCTCTTGGCGTTGTATCCCCAAATATCAAGGAGGCACTCTCAACAGCCGCAGCTTGCTGCATTGGCACAATAAATAATATTCTGCCTAGCACTATCTGGTGGACCACCAACAACCTACTGAAGTCACAGAGGAAACGTTTTTTGTAATGTGGGCACGTAGAGGAATTGAGTACCCCTATTGAGTACCAGTTCATGCAATGTGATTTCCCTTAATAGCTTCATGTGGGTTGTTGTGTTTGTTGATTCATGTTGTATGTTAATTATGGAGATGATATCATCTTCTCGGTATGCCACCATCACTGGGCCTTGTCCTCCGCGCCAGATGGAGCTGCCAAGCGACCCATTTTCCCAACATTCTTTTCTGGGGACACCTCATAGTATCCATAGCAACATGCATCAACTGAGCCATTGACCCATTTAGAATCAAAATAGTTTTCTCAGGGACTCTTTAGGAGCATGTGAAAATGTGAACTGGGTTTTCTCAAGGACTCTTTGGAGCATGTGGAAATGTGAACTTGGTTTTATGAAGGATTCTCTCTGTAGCATGTGAAAATGTGAACTGGGCCAGTCAATGGTTGTGTGAATGGGCTAGGGTACACACACACACACACACACACACACACACACACACACACACACACACACACACACACACACACACACACACACACACACACACACACACTACTCTGAGAAGCACATAGTGTTAGTGTTACCCCCTACAGAGTTCGTATCACAGTATGTTGAGAAAGAGTCTATCACAGCCAATAAAATCAACTGTTAATTGCAACATTTCTGTCAATAGACCTTGGACCGTGTGTGTGTGATCTCATGATCACGAGAGAGGATGTTTTCCATGGAATATATTCTTGAACTCAATAACTAGAATTGTTCTGAACAGCTCATGAGGAGTATGCCTGTATGATCCAGGTCATCACCATGGGTACTAGAAAGCACATGGTCATTGCAGTGGAATCACCATTCTATCCCTCCAGACAGTTTGGCTTGGGTTTGGAGGATCAATCGATTCTGATGGTCCCAGCATGTCCTAATAGGGTTCGGGCACTAGACCCCTAAACTCTATTAAATGCTTTTTTGATCTCATGGTTAACAACGATGAGTCGTCATGCCCTGTCAGCTGAGAACTAGAACACCTGAACAGAGACACGCTTGCCCTGTCATTTACTTAATGTAGTGCGAGATGACACTTGAATTTGTTATATAAGAACAACACATTTCCTATCGTTAGCTACAAGGGAACTTAGAAACTACAACCCAACTATATGTGAAAAAGCAGAACAATCTGTGTGCTCTCAGATTGCAATAAGAGTTCATTGTGGAACTTGTACGATGGCCGACAAGTTTAGCCTCCAACTTTGAATCAAAACCAAACAATACTTTTGTGCATTCATTGCAAATTATCCTGTAGGTTTCCGATTTAGTTTGAATAATTTAATAATTCTCGTTCCTGTCTCCACAGAGGTGCTCGTCAGAGTCCAGGTGTTTGACAACAGTGACCTTTCACCTCTGGCAGAGGCTGCAGTGGATGTTTATGGGAACCAGTCTACCTTGGCATCCAGCAAGGCTGACAAAGATGGCGTCGTCATGGTCACCTTCCTGTACCGCCCTGGCACCTGGGTCATTGTCACGGCAACAAAACAGGGATTTGTCACTAACTCCGCCCCCTGGCATGCCAGCCGCATCCCCTGTGAGTATTGTGTTTCATCCCTAACTATCACACTACTTTGTGCGGTCACGTTAACTTCATCCTCACAAAGTTATATTTTAAATACTGATGGCTAAACTATGCAAGTAATGGATGAATTACAATAATAATTACCAGAATCCTTTGGGACATTTGATGGAATCAGAGGCCAGGATGCCATCATAAAGGAATGTCCAACAAGCCGTCTCTGCCGATCTGTCCTCTGTGGGGTTGTGGACAGTCCTACCCAGTTGTTGTTTAACCTCAAATTCCCCACCCCATTTCCCCTCCATTGCCTCCTCCTCTCTGGGTCCACTGCCAGGGTGTTACCCCTGCGTTGGCACACCCCAGATGACTCCCACCGTATGCAGTATATCTGTCTCCACCCGCCCACCCCATCTAACCCAGTTGTTGCTGTAGTTATATCCCACCCTCTGAGCTGCAAATTCATCCGTAAGGGAAAGAGCTGTCCTGTCGGCACCAGCGGCTGGAAGCCACTTAGCTGTTAGTGCTGGTCTACTTTTAGCATTAGGGCCAAAAAGTGACAGGAGTCCGGACCTGTATGAATTGTATGTTGTCCTCCACCATCCACCTTTAAGCCTTTAAGTAACCCCACGGCTGCTTCATGGATCCTGGTCAAAAGTAGTACACTATGTAGGGAATAGGGTGCCATTTGGGATGCAGCCCCATGTCTGTGGTGTTTTTTCTTTTAAGCGTCTCCTCTCTGACATGGCACTGGTTCTTGAGGGTAGAATTGCATGGATGCCAATGCCATCATGCCATGGATGGGGCTGTGACGATTTTTTAATAACCGTGTAAATCGGTTAAACAAACGAGCCAGTTTTATCATTTTGTGTTGTGGAACAAACAGCTAACTGAAGACGGGATGGCCGGGCAATCAAAAAGACGACACGCAAGGTAAGGTTGGGCGCTATCCAGATTTTCATACGTCATACGTTTCTGTACCATACCGCTTAGATTTGTTATAGTTATACATAACTTATAAGCAGTGGTGTAAACCATACTGTTTTTCTAAATATCCCGGTATACGATATAAACTGTACATCGCTCAAGCCTACTGGGCAGTATCCAGATTTTCATACTCTTATACCGTTTCTGTACCATACCAGGGTATATGTATTACTGAATGTGCAAACAAGGAGTGCTATAAAAAACATATACTGTATATATATATATATATATATATTATTACCAAACAATTTAAGCAACAGGAATCTTTATTCAGGAGAGGTTTGAATGTCTCTGCTGTAACAAAGAAGCTTGATCTTGACATCTAGCCACTTAGCTAGCAAGTTAGCGAACCAAATGCATAGCTGGAGCCCTGAGCTGGATATCATTTATTTGACACATCTTAGATTTCTTATACTTATACTTCATTTATAGAGTGCTTAATTTGACCCGGATCCTGCCAAAACAGATTTTACTTAGTTTGTTCCGGCACCTGTTTGCCAGGATCCGGTACCTCTCACGGCATGATTTATAACTTTTTCCACAGTTCGCACTATAAACATTCTAATAAAAGTGATCAGAGTTTAGTCAAGTTGCCTCCTCGTTATTTCTTCCCCCAGAAAAACCATCATGTCAAAGCGCAGGGATCCTTCTGTGTAATCACCCTATCCTGCCACACTGATTACAGACCTGCGCTCATATTTTCACATGGAGGTTATGGGGAGGGCCGGTGAGGTAAGAAACTGATCTTGACACAGGTCTTGGTAGTGGTGATGAGCTAGTGAAGAGGTCCCTATGTAATCTCGTCACTTAGCCTAGGCTAGTCATCTTCCTACTCAATATGAAACAAAAAAAATGGATTAAAAAAGACAAATCAAGTTTGATGAAATTTTGAAGTAAAAAAAATCAAGAGAAAGATGGTGAATCGAACCCGAAACAAGCCGGGGAACTGTCAGTGCCAGAGGAGAGGAGTGAGGGGCAAACTGCTCCTGATTGCGATGCCTTAGCTAGCAGCGCCGCTAATCCCACCTGTTCAGCACCACCACTGGCACCTCCACTAGCTAGTAGGCCTACTAGCGAGTCAGACTCGGTGGGAGAGGGGGACGGGGAGCTGGACAGTGAATCTACTGATGAAGTGCTCAGAGCAGGTGCAGTTTGGACAGAAGCTCAGTTCACGAGCAGGCAAACGTGTAACCCCTGGCTTTTCATGCAAAATGCAAAGCTGGGCTGTACAACATGCAAAAAGGTACAGTAGGGAACTTGGGTCTAGAAAAGACGGGAGGGATTAAATTAGCAAAAGAGTAGGTGGAATGCACAGTAACGTCCTCTGCCGCCGACGTAAAAAAATACAAGTTTTTGAACATACCTGAATCCAAGGTGCATTTGGTGGCAGCAAGCATTGTAGACAAGGCGAAAGAGGGTACCCAGGTTATAGTTAACATTCAAAATAGAAAAATAGACGCAACAGCCAGAATCTTACGAACAGCCTTACAAGGAGTCTAAACGTCATGGCTTTGAGCAAGAAACGGACTGTTAGGAGTTAAATGGACTTGACATGGGTAGAGTCACTGTGGGAGATTTAGAAAACTAAGGTAGGAACACATTTTTCCTTCACAAACTTGTTCTGTACTCTGAATAGGCACTTCATACTTCGTGGTGATTTCATTGAGTCCTCTGTAATCAATGCATGGACGTAACCCTCCATCCTTCTTGGCCACGAAGAAGAAACCAGCCGACGCAGGAGAAGTGGATGTGCGGATGAAACCTTGTTGGAGCGACTCTTGGATGTAATCCTCCATGGCCTGGGCCTCAGCCACCGACAGAGGATAGATGCGTCTGCGCGGAGACGCTGAGCCCGCAAGCAGGTCGATGGCACAGTCCCAGGGGCGATGAGGAGGAAGATAGGTGGCGCGGGTCTTGAAGAATACCTCGCGCAGGTCCTGGTATACCTCCGGGATGTTGGGCTGAAGTGCAACCGCAGGACTCTCAACTGACATGGAACCACAGGGAATGGGATTCGGGTGACCAGTCTGATTCTCATCCTCGACCATGAGATTTTGGGGTAATGGTGTTGAAGCCAAGGGAGGCCGAGGATGATCTGGTGCAGTAGTAATGAAGAAGGGGATATTCTCCTGATGAATGCTGGAGGGGAAGAGCGGGAGTAGACGTGACACCGGTACCTCAGAGCCCCCCGGATAACGCCCTCTCTCGCACTCACTATGTGTTCCGGGACCGCCCAATTTACAAATTAAGCAGTGTACCCCAACCTCTGATCCCAGGGTTGGATTCAATTACACTATAAATTCAGTTAATTCAGGAAGTAAAGTTTAAGTTAGTATCGGAATATAAAGTTGGCGTTGGAATATAAGTTTCCTTCCTGAATTGACTGACTTGAAAAAGAATACTTCCAAACCCTGTTGGATCCCTTCACTGATCTGGCTCCTTACCTTAGACGGTGGTGGGAATATTTCCTCTTGTTTCGTCGTAATTCATACCTCATGCCATTTGAGTTGATCATGTTTCCGAAAGCATCTGTTGTCACTCGAACAGCCGGGCGGATTGATCCAGCACACATTTCTTGTTGATAGTCTCTCTTGAGACCTCCAAGCTTTTAAAAGGCCAATAAGCTTTTAACTGCCATTCATTTGCGGGCGGAGAGCTGCCTCAGAAGGGATGGAGCGTTACTGTAGCTCTTGCCTCTGTTACACCAACAGCACCTTTTTGTTCCAACGCTTTTTTTTAACCTGCTCTCTCTGATCCTGTAGCCTACATTCAATAACATATGGTCAAAATGATTGAATGAGAAACAATGTTCATCCAAGTGGTAAACCTCTTTCTTGGATTTTTGGTTTTATTTTTGTTTTGTGTTTTTGTGTTTCTTTTTGTGTTTCTCCTTTTCACAAACCTTTTTAACTGCTCTTCCATTTCACGCCTGCGTTTGTCCCCCGCCGTTGTTGTCTCTGTCAACAAGTTCTCTGCACAGAGCACACACACTGTCAGCAGACTTAACTTGGTAATTATGGGTATACAGAAATAGACAAACTTCAATGTTCCCAAGTTATCCCCCTGGGCCCTGCCTATTACCCCAATGAAGTTTCCACGGATTCTGGAATCATTCTGAAGTGAACTGGATTGATTAAGCTTTCTTAATTTGGAATATATTTCATCATCTATTTATTCTCTATAGGTCAATACTATAATCCTATTCTATTTAATTGCAGTATATCCATTTAAATTCCTGAGCCGTTTTAATAAGGCACTGTATGGGAAATTGGAGAAGGCTGCAGAGTGCTGACAACAGAACAGAATCATGTCTTTGATGATTGTGATAATGAGAATCCACTCGGTCTGTTTGCATTTCACAAACTTTATAGACACTTTTTAAGCCATTATGACATTGCAGAAATCTGAAGAGGGATGCTAGCCTGGTCCCAGATCTGTTTATATAGTCAACTCATATGATCGTTATCACAGGGTAGGATTTGGCAAGACAGCACAAACGTATCTGGGACCAAGCTGGAGATATACCGCCGTATAGTCCCTATCACAATAACTACCATATGTGTGTAAACACAAATTAAACAATAACTGTTAATGTACTATAACCATGACTCAACAATCTGAGAGAGGATGTGGGTCGGCCCTGCATCCTTTGTCCCTTATGCTTTCAAACCCAAAACGCTTTCCCCCTTTGAGAGATGTCTCTTCAACAGTCTCCGTCTGGAGTGTTCTGTTCATCACTGACTATGTTTGACCCTCTATTCTCCTTGCATATTTTATTATCGTCGGTCTAAGAGAAACAGCCCGGCTAGGCCATCCCCTCCAGCCCTTCCATAATCTGTGGTTGTCATGCAAGTCCCAGGGATGGATGACTCACTGCAATCACTGATACAGTGCCTTGCAAAAGTATTCACCTCCTTTGCGTTTTTCCTATTTTGTTGCTTTACAACCTGTAATTTAAATATATTTTTATTTGGTTTTCATGTAGTGGACATACACAAAATAGTCCAAATTGGTGAAGTGAAATGAAAAAAATTACTTATTTTGGAAGAAAAAAAAACGGAAAAGTGGTGCGGGCATATGTGACCACCCCCTTTGCTAAGAAGCCCCTAAATAAGATCTGGTGCAACCAGTTACATTCAGAAGTCACATAATTAATTTAATAAAGTCCACCTGTGTGCAATCTAAGTGTCACATGATCTGACACGTGATCTCAGTATATATACACCTGTTCTGAAAGGCCCCAGAGTCTGCAACACCACTAAGCAAGGGGCACCACCAAGCAAGCGGCACCATGAAGACCAAGGAGCTCTCCAAACAGGTCATGGACAAAGTTGTGGAGACGTACAGATCAGGGTTGGGTTATAGAAAAATATCATAAACTTTGATCATCCCACGGAGCATTATTAAAATCCATTTTTTTTTTAAATGGAATGAATATGGCACCACAATAAACCTGCCAAGAGAGGGCCGCCCACTAAAAATCACGGACCGGGCAAGGAGGGCATTAATCAGAGAGGCAATAAAGAGCTGCAAAGCTCCACAGCGGAGATTGGAGTATCTGTCCATAGGACCACTTTAAGCCGTACACTCCACAAAGCTGGGCTTTACGGAAGAGTGGCCAGAAAAAAGCCATTGCTTAAAGAAAAAAATAAGCAAACACGTTTGGTGTTCGCCAAAAGGCATGTGGGAGACTCCCCAAACATATGGAAGAAGGTACTCTGACTAAAATTGAGCTTTTTTGGTCATCAAGGAAAACGCTAAGTCTGGCACAAACCCAACACCTCTCATCACCCTGAGAACACCATCCCCACAGTGAAGCATGGTGATGGCAGCATCATGCTGTGGGGATGTTTTTCATCGGTAGGGACTGGGAAACTTTATTCAATTAAATTCTTTAAGAATTTAAGGAATGATGGATGACACTAAATACAGAGAAATGCTTGAGGGAAACCTGTTTCAGTCTTCCAGAGATTTGAGACTGGGACAGAGGTTCACCTTCCAGCAGGACAATGGCCCTAAGCATACTGCTAAAGCAACACTCGAGTGGTTTAAGGGGAAACATTTAAATGTCTTGGAATGGCCTAGTCAAAGCCCTCAATCCAATTGAGAATCTGTGGTATGACTTAAAGATTGCTGTACACCAGCAGGAACCCATCCAATTTGAAGGAGCTGGAGCAGTTTTGCCTTGAAGAATGAGCAAATATCCCAGTGGCTAGATGTGCCAAGCTAATAGAGACATATCCCAATAGACTTGCAGCTGTAATTGCTGCAAAAGGTGGCTCTACAAAGTATTGACTTTGGGGGAGGTGAATTAGTTATGCACGCTCAAGTTTTCTGTTCTTTGTCTTATTTCTTGTTTGTTTCACAATAAAAAATATTTTGCATCTTCAAAGTGGTAGGCATGTTGTGTAAATCAAGTGATACAAACCCCCCAAAAATCAATTTTAATTCCAGGTTGTAAGGCAACAAAATAGGAAAAATGCCAAGGGGGGTGAATACTTTCGAAAGGCACTGTATGTTTCATTGTGCAACGAGACGAGGTGCCTCTTGCTCACAGCTCTGATTGACTCAGCTGATGTCAGCGGGCCAAACCTGAACTGGACACATCCTGGAAGGATGGATGATACAACTGATGTCTCGGAGGCATTTTAGCATTGTTTTATTGTAATGTTGACTCTCTGTCCCCTAATGTGGATTCTCGCTCTCTCTCACTTTTCCATCTCCATCTGTCTTTCCTCCCCATCCCCCTTTCCTTCTCCCCTGTGTCAAATGCACCGCTTTTTTTATCCCTCTGCCACAGTCTTTTCTGGCTCTAGCTCTGGCTCTTGTCTCTCCCCACATCTGTTCCCCAGGCCCAATGCTGTATATGCTCTGCTCTGACAAGCAGTCACCTTTCCTTCTTTCTGCTTCCCATGGTGGAGAATATTAAGCACTTTGGGATCTGTGTGTGTATGCGTGTGGGATCTCTGAGTGTGTGTGTGGTGTGCATGTGTCCCTTTGCAATCTGTGTGCGTGTGTGCGTGCGTGTCTGTGTGTGCGTGCGTGAGAGAAAGGGGTGAATGTCCCAGTTATCTCAGTTAAAGCAGTGTCTATGAACCTGAGGTGGTGTAACCTGCCAGGCTCACTCTAACAGTAGCTCTTAGCTCTTGGAAAGCATCCACCCACTCGAAGGGCATACTCATACAGCCTAATAATTCAAGCTGCAGGGAACGGTGTAAACAATGCATGCTGCATCGACTTTCTTTCTAAACCACAGTGACTTCAATATAGACATCTGCACACAAAGCTTTCCCTTTATGGAATGATCAGCATTTAACGTACAGTACACAGTCTATATCTTACCAAGCTGTAGACATACGTATTGTGCATCCAATAACATAAAATAAATAATGATAATTTGAATTATTGTATTTTTAGCTCTTGCAGAATGCATCAAGCAAATGACAACTGTATACCAATTGATTGATGCAGATGAGTGTGCACCTGGTTTTACTGTGAGGATCTGTGCAACAACAAAATTCACAAAAAGCGTGAAAAATGTTTTGAGTCCTTGAGTACATGATGTCTCCGCTGCTGCCTTATGCACACAGACTTATAGCTCAGGGGGGGTACATCAGTAGCAGCAACACCCTGCTTCTTCTCAATAACAGATGGGCATTAGCCTGGATTAACCCAGACTGAACACTGTTCTCAATGGTGCATTCAGGGTTCAGTCTGGTTAAACCAGGCTAGATAGGCACTGGGCACTGCAGCTTACTCCAGCCAACATGATAATGTGTCCTGGAGAGTAGCCATCACTTGCTACAGCTTCAGAGGGTCCAGACAGCCCAAGGCTATACTGGTCAGTGGGTATAGTCAGATCCCACATTCTGGAGAAAACAATGTCCAAATGCCAAACAGTTGAGTTGTCATTCCTGCTGATGCTGAGCCAAGTAATGAATGCCATTCAATAACCTTACTCTACTTCCGTGGTTCCCACACTATGGGGCTCGAGGGGCACCCCAAAACTCAGTCCTGCTTTCAACTTACTATCTATCACAAGTTGTCCGTATGTAGCCAAACGTAGCTGCTGCTCATTCCGTTTGCTCGAAAATTGATAAATGGTTAAAGGAAGTAAGGCCCGCATCCATAGAGACACATGCCAGCTCTACTGGTAGTACTGCTACTACCAGCAGCAGTTGTTCTGCTTCCACAAGCACATCCAATGCTATCATCAGTAATTCTACTTTTGTTGCTAGCCCAGCTAGCATGGACACTGACAGTTGTGAATCTGATGCAGCCGAAGAGCTGCTGCCCCTTTACCCAGGAAAGAATCAAACAACAGACAGGGATGTTGAACCATCGAAGTGGCGCAAATATGATGAGAACTAGATTGATTTGGGGTTCACTTATATTGGGAGTAGTGCCTTTCCTCGGGCCACAGTGTGTTATATGTGCAAAAGTACTATCTCACAACTCGATGAAACCTTCACTCTTGGGCAGACATTTAGAAACGAAACATGCCAATTTCAAAAATAAGCCATGGATGTTTTTTGAGCGAGAATTAAGACGACTTTCGAGTAGTAAGTCATGTATAAAAGCAGCAGATACCATTCATAAGAAGGGCTAGAAGCGTCTTATATGGTGAGCTACTGAGTGGCTAAGACAGGCAAGCCCCATACTATTGTGGAGGACTTAATTATTCCTGCTGCCGCGGATATGGCTGGGACAATGCTGGGAGAAAAGGCCTAAAAAACTATACAGACAATTTCTTCATCAAACAACACTGTTTCACGATGTATCAGTGACATGGCAGGAGATGTTTTGAAACAATTACTGCTTCGCATACATGCCAGTGAATTCTATGCGTTACAGCTGGATGAGTCAACAGATGTGGCGGGCCTGGCACAGCTCCTGGTATATATCCGTTACGTTTATGGGGGGTCAATTAAGGAAGACATCCTCTTCTGCAAACCACTGGAAACCAGGACTACAGGAGAGGATATTTTTAAAGTACTGGACAGATTTGTGACATCAAATGTCATGACAGCCATGACAGGGAGACATAGTGGAGTGGTAACGCGCGTTCAAGCAGTTGCTCCCGACGGCAGTTGGGTACACTGAAGCATCCACCGAGAGGCTGTTGCTGCCAAGGGAATGCCTGACAGCTTGAAAGAAGTTTTGGATACTACAGTGAAAATGGTTAACTTTGTTAAAGCAAGGCCCCTGAACTCTAGTGTATTTTCTGCATTATGCAATGATATATTATATGATATGGGCAGCGACCTTGTAATGCTTTTACCACATACAGAAGTGTGCTGGTTATCAAGGGGCAAAGTATTGACATGTTTTTTTGAATTGAGAGAAGAGCTTAAAGTGTTCTTTACTGACCATCATTTTCACTTGTCTGACCGCTTGCATGATGACGAGTTTCTCACACGACTGGCCTATCTGGGGGATGTTTTTTCTCTGCTGAATGATCTGAATCTAGGATTACAGGGACTCTCTGCAACTACATTCAATGTGCGGGACAAAATTGAGGCTATGATTAAGAAGTTGGAGCTCTTTTCTGTCTGCATTAACAAGGACAACACACAGGTCTTTCCATCATTGAATGATTTTTCTGTGTGCAAATGAACTCAAGCTTATGGACAATGTCAAATGTGATATAGCGAAGCACCTGAGTGAGCTGGGTGCGCAATTGCACATGTACTTTCCCGAAACGGACGACAGAAACAACGGGATTCGTTAATCCTTTCATGGCCTGCCTCCAGTTCACTTACCGATATCTGAACAAGAGATCCTCCACAAAATTGCAACAAGCGGTTCTGTGAAAATGTAATTTAATCAGAAGCCACTGTCATATTTCTGGACAGGGTTGCGCTCTGTGAGAGTTTCTTGCCTTGGCAAATCTCGCTGTTAAGACACTGATGCCCTTTGCAACCACGTACCTACTGTATGTGAGAGTGGATTCTCGGCCTTCACAAGCATGGAAACTAAATACAGGCACAGACTGTGTGTGGAAACTGATTTAAGACTGAGACTCTCTCCAATACAACCCAACATTGCAGAGTTGTGTGCATCCTTTCAAGCACACCCTTCTTATTAACCAATGGTGAGTTATTCACCATTTTTGATGAACAAATAAGGTTTTATATGTAAGATGGCTAAATAAAGAGCAAAATTATTGATTATTATTATATTATTATTTGTGCCCTGGTCCTATAAGAGCTCTTTGTCACTTCCCATAAGCCGGGTTGTGACAAAAACTCACACTCATTCTTATGTTTAATAAATGTATTGTATAGTGTGTGTGTGGCAGGCTTGCAATGATGGCAAAAAAACAACATTTGAGGGTGCGCTGACCCTGGTGCTAGAGGGGGTACGCAGCTGGAGGTTGAATGTTTGAAGGGGTACAGGACTATAAAAAGTTCGGGAACCACTGGTCTACACCCTTTCGAGATATAATCCAATAGATATACCTCTCTTGACCAGCAAAGCATACACATGTCAGGAGTGTCAAGACAGCACACATCCTTCCACACCCCCCTGAACACAGACGAAAGAATAGAGAGGCTTGTCAATGTCAAGAGTGTTTTGAATCTATCCTGAGCGCTTTCCCTCTGGGTGGATTTCAATGCCTCGTCACAATCGCCCTTTCAAAAAGAAGCTCAGATGTTAACGAACGGAGACTGTTGTTGCTCATTACCTGTCTCTCCTCTGGTGGACTCGGGTTGCAGACACACACACACACACGAGCACACACTCCTTACAGTCTGACTGACAGGGAGGGAACTCTCAGGTGGGATGCGCCAGGATTTCCTCACCTCGCTATACGTATATAGTACACTCTGTGGACCGCTGAGGAAGGAGGCGGGCTGGTTTCGTTATATAACCCCACGCCAGGTGCATTGTTGTCTTGCTGCATAGCTGGAAACACTTTGCGAAGGGAGAACTGTAGGTCATGACTGTCTCTCTGTGTTTGATAAACATTGTTTTGTTATGACTGGGGGGGTGGGGGGGGGGGGGGGGGTGAGGACAATACCACAGCAGTCAACAGAGACAGGTGTGTCTGATTGATGACTGATCTGTCATAACTAACTCATGTTTGTCTTGTTTCTCTCTTCCTCTCTCTCCTCTCTCTTTCCCTTTTCCTCCTCACTTTTCCTTCCTTCCTCCCTCTCTCTCTCTCTCTCTCTCTCTCTCTCTCTCTCTCTCCCTCAGTGTATGCTTCAGTCAGCCTCTACTTGCTCCCCCAGCGGCCTGCGACCCTGATCCTGTATGATGACATAGTCCAGGTGCTGCTGGGATCCCCAGGTGAGTCTCTACATACTATACCTGGTCTGCCTGGTCCTGTATGTGGTTCTGTCTGGCTCAGTTGGTAGAGCATGGCACCTGCAGCACTGGGATTGTGGGTTTGTTTCACGGGCCCACCCATTTGTGAAATGTATGCATGCGTGACTGTAAGTCACTTTGAATAAAAGCGTCTTCTAAATGGCGTATACAAAAATTTAAAATATATACCTATCTCCACACTATACTTACGGTCTACTTTTACATATCTCTCCTCTTCTCTCCTCTTCTTCCAAAGGAAAATATTCATTACAAAATGTCTGGCTTGTGGCTTTTCAACTCTTCTCAATATGGCCTTAGATCAGTAATCACACATTTTGAGGGCCCAAATATATCTTCACAGTGGACTGTTAGGGTAGTAGCAGTGCTTGATATAACACATAAAGCCTAGCATTGGGTTCAGTGCACCCTAGCACAGACAGAACAGATACTGTATTATGGCCCTACTATAGCCACCGGGCGTACGGCGTTGCCATCAGCCGTCAACCGTTGAGGAAATGCTTCCTTTGAAATCAATGGAAGCTGCTTCACTGCCCGTGTTGCTTTCACCTTGCGTCATGTCCAATGACAGCATCCCAAGTTCAAGATCGGCAAGGTAACATTTTTTATGTCTGGCCTCCCGAGTGGCGCAGTGGTCTAAGGCACTGCATCACAGTGTTGCGGCACTGCTACAGCCTGGGGTAAATGTTTTTCTACAAAATCTTGATGTCTGACGCGGGCGCTCATTTTATCATGTGAATTGAAATAATGATGTCAGAAGAAGCTAGAAGAAGAAGAAGCTTCTACTAGCTAGCTAGCTACATTGACTAGCTAGGTTCACAATGTAAACAAAAGCAACTTGTGAAATTAGAGGATATTTTAGGACAACCACTAGCAACAATTTAAAAGTGCATTATGCAGAAATCACTCCGCCATTTCCTAGTTGCTAAAATTCAGTTTGTGACAAAACAAGCGCGGGGAATCATTGTACCATCTAAACTGTTGTGAAATATATTTTGAATAACCTAAAATTTTGCATTTTCAGCTTTTTGAAGGTGGCGTACATAACCAAAAGTAAAAGAACGCAAAAACAAAACTAAAGAATGGGAAGCACAGAAATAGCGCACATACTGTAGAGCAGATCTACCACTTTCAATGAGAATGACAGATCTATAACTCTAGAATTTGGTCAGGTCGCCCAAAAAGTTACATATTGTAGATTTAATGAGTACCTGTGAAAAACTGGACCAATGCTATAGTACTTACGCACAATCAATGAATATAGTACATTAGGCAAAATAGAATCAAGATGCTCTCCCCCTCTGCTCCTCTCCACTCTCAAAACAAAGCTCTGTGTAGCAGGTAAAATGCAACAGCGACACGCGTATAGTGGAGCTGAAGAGTAAGTGGCAGAACAAATGGAGCTAACAAGCCTCTCTGTATTCAAAGCCAGTTACATCACTAGTACATCACCCGGCCGCTAAACTACAGCAAAAGAGAAACAGGCTCTTATTGCCAAATCAGCTAATCGCAGTTCTTAGTTTTGTGTGTGTGTGTGTGTGTGTGTGTGTGTGTGTGTGTGTGTGTGTGTGTGTGTGTGTGTGTGTGTGTGTGTGTGTGTGTGTGTGTGTGTGTGCGCGCGGGCATCCGTGCGTGTGTGTGTGGATGGTGTGTGTGTGCACGTGTGTGTACATACGTTCACGGTTTTGTGTGTGTGTGTGTTTATTACTCAGATCCGTTAAAATACACTCGTAACTTTCCACATTATTGACAGTGCCAATAAACCAGCAATACAGAAGATGAAGCATGCAAATTAAATCGACCTAGATGCAACACTCTATCTGCCTCGAGGCATTTGTAGGCAAACCAAACAGGCTATAAATGTCTTCCAGAATTTACACCTGTCTAGGAATGGGCTGGGTGTAAAGTGCATGCTTTGTTCATCTCTATGAAATAAATTCAAGAAAGACCTATGGATTCACCAGTCATATTTCCGTATGATTTTAATAATTGCTTTCACAGTGGCAGCAGTGCGTACTATTGTTGTGTTGTTATAGCCCACATTATGGGATGTGATCGATAAGTCTCTGTTTAATGCTAGCCTCTGGGTGTGAAAATCGAATTCAATCATATGTATTTTCAACCCCCTTTTTACATCAGCAGTTGTCGCCTAGTGCTTTACAGATACCCAGCCTCAAGCCAAAAAGAGCAAGCAATGCAGAGGCAGACGCACAGTGGCTAGGAAAACAATCATGACCTGCAGTTGGGGATGTGGGGTATGTGTTTCGGGTAATGCTGGGTAGGAACAGTACCCGCTAATTTAAGAAAATAATGTTCTATCTTTACGTCTATATTCCTCTTAGATATACAGTATGAGGTGTTAGTAATAATCACAGTGTACACCTCCCTGTCTTCTCGCCCTCCTTCTTCCTCATTCTCTTCATCTCTGTCAGTTTCTCTGCTTACGCAGACAGTACAGTGCTGTACGTGGTGCCACAGCCAAGTGAATTAAATATATAACCATGGCGTCATCCCTCAACGTCCTGTCACCTGTCCAGTCCAATGAGTGAGCCAGAATGATGTAATCCGCTCCAAACAAGGCCCCTTAGGAAAGCTGTACACGTGACATGCTCACACTTTCTCTGTAGTTCATGCTCTCTCTCTCTCTATTTCTCTCTCTCTTCCTTTCTCTCAGACCCACACAACACACATTCTCTCTACTGTCTATCAACTGAATCTCCATACCTCCCCAACCTCCTATATATCTCTCTCTCTCTCTCCCTCTCTCTCTCTCTCTTCCCCCTCCTCTCTGAACTGTCATGCCCAGGGCCCCTGACCCAGCAGTTTTCCCTTATCTCCTTAACGATCCCAGAATCTGGGACCGACTTGACTGTATGTGTGCGTGACAGGATGAGAGGCATTTATTGTGACTGCAGCACATTGATTTCTGTACCAACAGCCTCAATGAGAGCCCTGTCTGTCCCCTTTAATTATGCCCCGGACAGCTGTCTCTCCTCCTCTGCTCGTCCCTCTGTCAAGAGGGTCTTTCATGACATAATTGACTACATATTACTCCACCCCCCTGTGGGGTTTTAGTAGTGTGTTGACGATCTGTGGCAAGGAGAGGCATCCTTTACTTGTTCAATTGATTTGGGTCTACCTGACGTAGTTGTATGGACAACTGTTGTACAAACTTACCCCACCAGACATGCCACCAGGGGTCTTTTCACTGTCCCCAAATCCAGATAAAACTCCCTTCCATCTCAACCTGGTTTCAAAAAACAGATAAAGCAACACCTCACGGCACAACGCCTCTCCCCCATTTGACCTGGATATTTTGTGTGTATTGAATGTATTGATATGTAGGCTATGTGTGCCATTTTTTTATTTATGTAGTTCTGTCCTTGAGCTGTTCTTTTCTATTAATGTTCTGTATTATGTTTCATGTTTTGTGTGGACCCCAGGAAGAGTAGCTGCTGCTTTCGCAAAAGCTAATGGGGATCCTATTAAAATGCAAAAAATACCAAACCGGCTCCAATGACCAGCTACCCCTGTGTTCTTAGTTAGTTAGTCAGGTTTGAATACTACTTAATTGAATCAGGATGAGATACAGTTACACAACTCTCTTGTTAACATGCTGGAGCATCTGGCAACTTTTATAGAGGGACATGAATGGAGGATGTGGTCGTTTTGCTGACACACTTACACGTACACACACACACTCACACAGGCTCTCCCACTCTCTCCCGCTCTCTCCCAATGCCTCCAGAGTATTCTTGCTCAGTCAGTTAAGCGAGGAGCAGTTTAGCACGTTTTCTCTGCTGTCTCTTTAAGCGGTAGAGCCGAGTCTCTCAGAAGGACTAAGCACGGCAGTGTATCACGACGAGGGCCCTAGTAACAGGGAGAAGAAAGACAGTAGATCCCTGTGCTGATGGATTGGAACTGATGAGAGGCCATCTGAAAGTGCAGCTCTCAGTGCTAAGACTGGTCACCATGGAGACAACCGGTGGCAGGAAACGAAAGAGTTTTGAAGAGGTGGAGGAGTGCCAATGAGGGGGGAGAGGAGAGGGAGGTGCTTTTCAAGCTGTGTTTGACAAAACCCAAAATGCTGTGTTTGGTAGAATGGGATTGTTAGTGTGGCTGTGTACTTGAAAGCATGCAGCACGTGATTGGTGTAATTAAGCTGTGTAATCACAAGGTATGTTTAGTATTTGGTCAACATTGTAACCTTGTTTAATTGTTGTTCCACTCAGTGTTATTGACATTATGGTTGAAACATCATTGCACAAGTACTAGCAGCTACTGTATATCATTCAAAGACAGCCTGCAATAAAGGCATCATTGTACAACCTTGATATGTTTTCCTCTTTTGTTACATTGTTTTAAAGATGATTCAATATACGTTAACCACATAACACATCCACCTCTACGCAGACGACACCATTCTGTATACATCTGGCCCTTCTTTGGACACTGTTAACACACCTCCGAACGAGCTTCAATGCCATACAACACTCCTTCCGTGGCCTCCAACTGCTCTTAAACGCTAGTAAAACTAAATGCATGCTCTTCAACCGATCGCTGCCCGCACCCGCCCGCCCGACTAGCATCACTACTCTGGACGGTTCTGACTTAGAATATGTGGACAACTACAAATACCTAGGTGTCTAGATAGACTGTAAACTCTCCTTCGAGACTCATATTAAGCATCTCCAATCCAAAATTAAATCTAGAATGGGCTTCCTATTTCGCAACAAAGCCTCCTTCACTCACGCTGCCAAACATAACCTCTTAAAACTGACTATCCTACCGATCCTCGACTTCGGCAATGTCATTTACAAAATAGCCTCCAAAACTCTACTCAGCAAACTGGATGCAGTCTATCACAGTGCCATCCGTTTTGTTACCAAAGCCCCATATTCTACCACTGCGACCGGTATACTCTCGTCGGCTGGCCCTCACTACATATTCGTCTTCAGACCCACTGGCTCCAGGTCACCTATACGTTTTTGCTAGGTAATGCTCCGCCTTATCTCAGCTCACTGGTCACCATAACAACACCCACCCGTAGCACGCGCTCCAGCAGGTATATCTCACTGGTCATCCCCAAAGCCAACACCTCCTTTGGCCGCCTTTCCTTACAGTTGTCTGCTGCCAATGACTGGAACGAATTGCAAAAATCGCTGAAGTTGGAGACTTATATCTCCCTCACTAACTTTAAGCATCAGCTATCTGAGCAGCTTACCGATCGCTGCAGTTGTACATAGCCCATCTGTAAATAGCCCATCCAACTACCTACCTCATCCCCATATTGTTTTTATTTACTTTACTTTTTTGCTCTTTTGCACACCAGTATCTCTACTTGCACATCATCATCTGTACATCTATCACTCCCGTGTTAATTTGCTCAATTGCAATTACTTCACTACTATGGCCTATGTATTGCCTTACCTCCTTACTCCATTTGCACACACTGTGTATAGATTTTTCTATTGTGTTATTGACTGTACTTTTGTTTATCCCATGTGTAACTCTGTGTTGTTGTTTTTTGTTGCACTGCTTTGCTTTATCTTGGCCAGGTTGCAGTTGTAAATGAGAACTTGTTCTCAACTGGCCTACCTGGTTAAATAAAGGTGAAATAAATACAAAATAACACTCACTCTATCTTTGCCCATAAAGCCTACATTTCTCTTTCTCTCAGAATCCCCCCATTGTCATGTGGGTTCAGAACAGAGCTCCGGAAACAGGCCATGGTTGAGTTGACTCTCCTATATGTTGTGTTGCATACCGTGTGTTAAGTCTCTTGGCTCAGACGTTATAATAACGCGTTACTGGGGATGAAGCAGTGTTACACACAATTAATTGGAGCAACACGGGAGGCTTAGTTATCCCCTCGACAGTCCTTTGGCGGAGCCATATTCAGGCTCTGAAGGTACTTTGCTATGAGTGGTTGTTAGCCAGTCATAGGCCCTAGAAGTGTGTCTAAACCTTTACTCATCTAGTTGTGTGTCTCATCTGTGTGCTTCATGATAGAGACCATAGCAGGGTTATCGACAAGGTTATTTCTCAGCTATGGCATTGAGCATGATGTGTCCACATCGACAGAAAAACCTCCAGGGAAAGTCAATTGGTTGCCTCAAAAAATGGGTAAACACATACAGTGTCAGCAGTTAGTGACTGCAACCTAGCTAACATGAATCATGCTGTGATTCAATCACCGCATCCCAGCTGCACTTCTAACTCAAATGTCAAGTTTTTACAACACACACAAGCACACGCACGCGCACACACGCGCACGCACACACACACACACACACACACACACACACACACACACACACACACAACATTATTTACAGCAGCCTCCGCCTCTGGCATATGCTGCTCTTTAGTGGCTACACTCGGTAGTCACGCTCTCCCATCATGCCTCCCTCCATATGCTCTGCCCCCTCCATTGTTTCTGTTGTTGCTCTGTGATGTCGGACGGAACACCTGGGCCTTGTCTGTTGGTATGGAAATGAGGGAACAAAGGGTACAGAGCGTTCACAAAAATCACACTTGTCCTATCTCATTCCGCTGTCTCTAAGCCAAGCCATGTCCCAGCATCAAGCCATTTTCTATGTTGATTAGTGCTGTGGCGTATAGCACAATTATTCAGCAGCACCAATTTAGTACGAAGCCCTGTCTTTGTTTCTGGATGAGGTAGGGGCATGCATTTTTATGCGTATGGAACATTTCTGGGATCTTTTATATCAGCTCATGAAATATGGGACCAACACTTTACATGTGCGTTTATATTTTTATTGAGTATATACAGTCGTGGCCAAAAGTTTTGTTGAATGACACAAATATTAATTTCCACAAAGTTTGCGGCTTCAGTGTCTTTAGATATTTTTGTCAGATGTTACTATGGAATACTGAAGTATAATTACAAGCATTTCATAAGTGTCAAAGGCTTTTATTGACAAGTACATGAAGTTGATGCAAAGAGTCAATGTTTGTAGTGTTGAACCTTCTTTTTCAAGACCTCTACAATCCGCCCTGGCATGCTGTCAATTAACTTCTGGGCCACATCCTGACTGATGGCAGCCCATTGTTGCATAATCAATGCTTGGAGTTTGTCAGAATTTGTGGGGTTTTGTTTTTCCACAAGCCTCTTGATGATTGACCACAAGTTCTCAGTGGGATTAAGGTCTGGGGAGTTTCCTGGCCATGGACCCAAAATATCGATGTTTTGTTCCCCGAGCCACTTAGTTATCACTTTTGCCTTGTGTCAAGGTGCTCCATCATGCTGGAAAAGGCATTGTTTGTCACCAAACTGTTCCTGGATGGTTGGGAGAAGTTGCTCTCGGAGGATGTGTTGGTACCATTCTTTATTCATGGCTGTGTTCTTAGGCAAAATTGTGAGTGAGCCCACTCCCTTGGCTGAGAAGCAACCCCACACATGAATAGTCTCAGGATGCTTTACTGTTGGCATGACTGATGGTAGCGCTCACCTTGTCTTCTTTTTCGGATGCCCCAAACAATCGGAAAGGGGATTCATCAGATAAAATGACTTTACCCCAGTCCTCAGCAGTGCCCCCCAGTGCCTGTAACTTTTGCAGAATATCAGTCTGTCCCTGATGTTTTTCCTGGAGAGAAGTGGCTTCTTTGCTGCCCTTCTTGACACCAGGCCATCCTCCAAAAGTCTTCGCCTCACTGTGCGTGCAGATGCACTCACACCTGCCTGCTGCCATTCCTGAGCAAAATCTGTACTGGTGGTGCCCCGATCCCGCAGCTGAATCAACTTTAGGAGATGGTCCAGGCGCTTGCTGGACTTTCTTGGGTGCCCTGAAGCCTTCTTCACAACAATTGAACCACTCTCCTTGCCTGTGAAGCCCTTTTTGTGCAAAGCAATGATGACGGCACGTGTTTCCTTGCAGGTCACCATGGTTGACAAAGGAAGAACAATGATTCCAAGCCCCACCCTCCTTTTGAAGCTTCCAGTCTGTTATTCGAACTCAATCAGCATGACAGAGTGATCTCCAGCCTTGTCCTCGTCAACACTCACACCTGTGTTAACAAGAGAATCACTGACATGTGGTCAGCTGGTCCTTTTGTGGCAGGGCTGAAATGCAGTGGACATGTTTTTGGGGGATTCAGTTCATTTGCATGGCAAAGAGGGACTTTGCAATTAATTGCAATTCATCTGATCACTCTTCACAATATTCTGGAGTATATGCAAATTGCCATCATATTGCCATCACATCATTTGTGAACATTAATATTTGTGTCATTCTCAAAACTTTTGGCCACGACTGTACATGTCACGTTCCTGACCTTATTTTCCTTTGTTTAACTTTGTTTGGTTGGTCAGGACGTGAACTGGGTGGGTAGTCTATGTTGTGTGTTTCTATGTTGGGTTCAATGTGTTGCCTGATATGGTTCTCAATTAGGAGCAGGTGTTTGACGTTTCCTCTGATTGAGAACCATATTAAGGTAGGCTGTTCACACCGTTTGTAGGTGGGTAATTGTCTATGTGTAGTGTTTAGTGTCAGCACTATTTTGTTTGAATAGCTTCACGGTCGTCTGTTTGTTGTTTTGTTCGTCTTCATAATAAAAGAAGATGTCTTTCAATCACGCTGCGCCTTGGTCCACTCTTCTTCAAAGTTACGACGATCGTGACAGTACATTTGAAGTCGGAAGTCTACATACACTTAGGTTGGAGTCATTAAAACTAGTTTTTCAACCACTCCACACATTTATTGTTAATTAACAAACTATAGTTTTGGCAAGTTGGTTAGGACATCTACTTTGTGCATGACACAAGTAATTTTTCCAACAATTGTTTACAGACAGATTATTTCACTTATAATTCACTGCATCACTTTTCCAGTGTGTCAGAAGTTTACATACACTAAGTTGACTGTGCCTTTAAACAGCTTGGCAAATTCCACAAAATTATGTCATGGCTTTAGAAACTTCTGATAGGCTAATTGACATAATTTGAGTCAATTGGACGTGTACCTGTGGATGTATTTCAAGACCTACCTTCAAACTCAGTGCCTCTTTGCTTGACATCATGGGAAAATCAAAATAAATCAGCCAAGACCTCAGAAAAAATGGTAGACCTCCACAAGTCTGGTTCATCCTTGGGAGCAATTTCCAAACGCCTGAAGGTACCGCGTTCATCTGTGCAAACAATACTACGCAAGTATAAACACCATGGGACCACGCAGCTGTCATAACGCTCAGGAAGGAGACGCGTTCTGTCTCCTAGAGATGAATGTACTTTGGTGCGAAAAGTACAAATCAATCCCAGAACAACAGCAAAGGACTTTGTGAAGATGCTGGAGGAAACAAGTACAAAAGTATCTACATCCACAGTAAAACGATTCCTATATCGACATAACCTGAAATGCCACTCAGCAAGAAAGAAGCAACTGCTCCAAAACCGCCATAAAAAAGCCACACTACGGTTTGCAACTGCACATGGGGACAACGATTGTACTTTTTGGAGAATTGTCCTCTGGTCTGATGAAACAAAAATAGAACTGTTTGGCCATTATGTCCATCGTTATGTTTGCAGGAAAAAGGATGCTGGCAAGATGAAGAACACCATCCCAACCGTGAAGCACGGGGGTGCCAGCATCATGTTGTGGGGTGCTTTGCTGCAGGAGAGACTGGTGCACTTCACAAAATAGATGGCATCATGAGGCAGGAAAATTATGTGGATATATTGATGCAACATCTCAAGACATCAGTCAGGAAATTAAACCTTGGTCGCAAATGGGTCTTCCAAATGGACAATGACCCCAAGCATACTTCCAAAGTTGTGGCAAAATGGCTTAAGGACAACAAAGTCAAGGTATTGGAGTGGCCATCACAAAGCCCTGACCTCAATCCTGTAGAACATTTGTGGGCAGAACTGAAAAAGCGTGTGGGAGCAAGAAGGCCTACAAATCTGATTCAGTTACACCAGCTCTGTCAGGATGAATGGGCCAAAATTCACCCAACTTATTTTGGGAAGCTTGTGGAAGGCTATCTGAAACGGTTGATCCAAGTTAAACAATTTCAAGGCATGCTAAATACTAGTTGAGTGTATGTAAACTTCTGACCCACTGGGAATGTGATGAAAGAAATAATAGCTGAAATAAATCATTCTTTCTACTATTATTTTGACATTTCACATTCTTGAAATAAAGTGGTGATCCTAACCTATAACAGGGCATTTTTGCTAAAATTAAATGTCAGGAATTGTGTAAAACTTAGTTTAAATGTATTTGGTTAAGGTGTATGTAAATTTCCGATTTCATTTGTATATTCACTACCGTTCAAAAGTTAGAAATGATTAAGATGGGCAAAAGAACACAGACACTGGACAGGAATTCTGCCTAGAAGGCCAGCATCCCGGAGTCGCCTCTTCACTGTTGACGTTGAGACTGGTGTTTTGCAGGTACTATTTCATGAAGCTGCCAGTTTAGGACTTGTGAGGTGTCTGTTTCTCAAACTAGACACTCTAATGTACTTGTCCTCTTGCTCAGTTGTGCACCGGGTCCTCCCACTCCTCTTTCTATTCTGGTTATAGCCAGTTTGCGCTGTTCTGTGAAGGGAGTAGTACACAGCTTGTACGAGATCTTCAGTTTCTTGGCAATTTCTCGCATTGAATAGCCTTCATTTCTCAGAACAAGAATAGACTGATGAGTTTCAGAAGAAAGTTCCTTGTTTCTGGCCATTTTGAGCCTGTAATCAAACCCACAAATGCTGATGCTCCAGATACTTAACTAGACTAAAGAAAGCCAGTTTTATTGCTTCTTTAATCAGGAAAACAGTTTTCAGCTGTGCTAACATAATTGCAAAAGGGTTTTCTAATGATCAATTAGCCTTTTGAAATGATAAACTTGGATGAGCTAACACAATGTGCCATTGGAACACAGGAGTGATGTTTGCTGATAATGGGCCTCTGTACGCCTATGTAGATATTCCATAAAAAATCAGCCGTTTACAGGTCAATCGTCATTTACAACATTAACAATGTCTGCACTGTATTTATGATCAAATTGATGTTATTATAATGGACATAAAAAATCTAAGTGTATGTAAACTTCTGACTTCAACTGTATACAGTACCAGTCAAAAGTTTGGACACACCTACTCATTCATTTATTTTGGCTGCAATTTCTGAAGCTCTAACCACCCCTAACTTGTCACAACACAACTGATTGGCTCAAATGCATTCATTCTTGTGTAGTCTTAACATTCTGTATACTCCCCTTGTCCTAAGGGTAAAAAATGACCCACGTTCACTAAACCTCTAAAATAAAGCAGCTTAATTTAATTATAAACCCTAAATATATTTTGCATGAAGAAACAACCTGTCATTCATCACAAACTTTGTGAATATTTGGGTTTTCCCTCTTCACAATGCAGAAAGACTGCATTTAGTCATAATTGTTTTGTTTATTAAAGTAGAGGTTTATTATTATTATTATTATTGCTAAAGGTACTGCATAGGTGTAAACATATATTTTTTAACTAGAGATAGCACTTGTATAGCCTAAGGAAGTAGCAGAAATGTGCAGAAAGTAGTTTTGAATGCATTTTATTGAAGGGAAACAATAAATCTTGAACTGTTTTGCAACATAGTGATATATTCTGATATACTGTACAATGAGGAATTCAACTACAAAATACTAGTCTTCTCCCATTTTTTTATCATTGCCCCCACCCACAAGTATAAACAACAACAATAAATAAGAATAAAATAAGATAATAGATACAAAACAAAAATGTGAAGAACATAAATCAATCAACTCTAATTAGCACATTTATGCAAGTATGTGTGGATGGACTTTTCAGATGTATTTCTCACATGTGCAGCACATTGTATTTGTTTTACAGTCCTTCTTTGGGGGGCAGAAATGGCATATCCTCCTCTTGCCTAACCCAGCTGCAGCCTCAGGTGGATCAGGACAACATTCAGCCCCCTGAACAGCTTTCACAAGCGCTGCAGTGGCAGCTGTGCGGGGGAGGTGCGCCCTTCTTTGAATGTGTGGGGTTACAAGTGCCTTTTCTCTTGTTCCATATCACGAAGACATTGTATGAGGACACATCAATGATGTTATGGAAGATGACCAGGGGCCAGCGGGCGGTCATCCTCCTGCAGCTGTAAGTTCCAATCAACTTGTCCAGGTTGTCCACGCCTGTGGTTGTAGTCCAGGATGATGGCTGGCTTCCTGTCCTCACGATCACTGATCTCAGTCGTTTGTGCAGTGTGCTCAGGAGGACCACATTCTTGTTCCTCTTTGGGAGGTAAGAAACTAGAGTGGTGGTGGGGGTGAAGGCAAACTTTAATGAGAAGGCCTCTCTCCCCCATGTTGCGAGGAGTGCAGGGGGGAGCTCAGGCTTGTTCTTTCTAACTGTGCCAAACCATGGTGATCTTCCTCTTCAGGAGCTGCTGGCTGAGTTCAATCAGTTGCCCACCTAATCTCAATTTATCATTGTGTATGTGTGTGTGTGTGTGTGTGTGTCTTTATGGTTTTTGTGGTGTGTAAATTATTTTATAACTGCCGGGTCAAAAATGACCCTAAGACAATCTTAATACCCAGGTGGTGTACAGCTTTCTTGGAAATATGAACAAAGGCGATGTTTCACTTTTTCTAATGTTGGTGTCACTCAAGGAAAAGTCATCAAATTTCAAGTTGAAAAAATATAATTTAGGGGGTTTTCTCTGCTGTAAAAACATAGTGGCGGGTCATTTTTTACCATTAAGACAACACAAGGGTTAAGAAGGAAATAAATTCCACAAATTAACTTTTAACAAGGCACACCTGTTAATTGAAATGCATTCCAGGTGACTACCTCATGAAGCTGGTTGAGAGAATGCCAAGAGTGTGCAAAGCTGTCGTCAGCTTTGGGTGGCTACTTTGAAGAATCTCAAATATAAAATATATTTTGATTTGTTTAACACTTTTTTGGTTACTAGATGATTCCACATGTGTTATTTTTTAGTTTGGATGTCTTCAATTCTACAATGTGGAAAATAGTAAAAATAAAGAACAACCCTTTAATGAGTAGGTGTGCCCAAACATTTGACTGGTACTTGTATATGTATATATTTATTATTTTTATTGTATTTTTTTATTGGGGAGTAAAAGTCTATGGGCATTACCGTAATAGAAGATGGTCCTTCTGGTATTTGTCAGAATTGCCAGACTGCCAATCGACCCATGCCATGGGAGCTTGGACACGGTGTGTCCAGCATGATAAAATACCTAGAGAGAGTGCCTCCAGACAGACACTGGGAAGCTGCCAAACCATCCCAGATAACAGGCACTTCAGCCAGCCACCGAACTCTAAACTCAATGGGGTTAGCGTTAGCATTGGCTTTACAGTGCAGAACACAAAGAGACACTCCCCAGTCCTCACTCCCATGTGTTTTCCAGCCTAGTTGACAGATGGCACGCTTCGGCTGGACTTTCACCCACAGCCAACAACTGGCTCTGGGCAGCATCAATAAGATGAGATCACACAATGCAGGGCACCGCCATTAATTTGTCACCTCTGATGGCAGTACCCCCTCAAGGTCAAAAGCAATCAGCTGTATGCCTGCGCCTTTAATGCAGTCTTCTATCTTCTTTGCATGGCCTTACTTTTGGTGAATAAATGGCCCAATGAATCTCCAACACGCTTTGTGAAATGGAGTGCAGTACTTTTAGCTGATGAATGGCTGGGTGGAATGAATCAGCGTCCTATTCCCTCTGGGGGTCTCTTCTTAATCTCACTCAACCAGGCTTTCAGCGGGGGGACATTTTGGTGATGGATGACACATGTTCTCTCTTGGGACCCCCACTGCCACTCTCCCCCTTAGGCCCCTGCAACCACCCCACCACTCCCTCCTTGGCCCTTCCCCTTCTCTCAGAGCAGAACCCAAGGAGTGACCCAGTCTGCCTGCCTTTCAGGGCCATTGCATAGTCCTTTGAGGTTTGTTTGTGAGAGTCGTCATACTCCCCTCTCCTCAGTCATCTTCTCTCTCCATCTTTCCTTTATGCCATAGCTTCCTCCTCAGTCTGGCTGGGATCCTGCTCTGCTTAACAGACGGGCACTGTTCAGGGCTCAGAAAGGACCCAGAGAGCAACCCCTGTCCCAACCAATCAGCTCTGTGTTTTCTAGAGCCATGCCCCAGATCACGTCCATGTCCTGGGCTGGCTTCAGTGAAGGAAGGGCAGCATCTTGGCCTCTCAGATGGAGGGGGGCTACGGAAAGGAGGGAGCAGAGAGGCAGGAAAGAAATGGTGGAGAATAACAAGTTAAAGCACAGCTCTGAGGGGACATAGTCTGATAAGGAGTGTTCTGGCCTCTGTGAGGAAGTCCACTAGTCACAGGACCATATAATTATACTGAACAAAAATATAAAGAGGAAGCATGATCATTACACAGGTGCACCTTGTGCTGGGGACAATAAAAGGCCACTCTAAAATGTGCAGTTTTGTCACACAACACAATGCCACAGATGTCTCAAGTTTTGAAGGAGCTTGCAATTGGCATGCTGACAGGAGGAATGTCCACCAGAGCTGTTACCAGAGAATTGAATGTTCATTTCTTTACCGTAAGCGTAAAGAATTGAGTCATTTGGTGTGAATTGGCAGTTCCTGCATTGTCCAGTAATATCGCTGGTTTGTTTGTCTGTTCTTCACTTGATCTGAGCTGAGTGACAGTTTGTTTGGGTGGATAGGGGTATCTATTCAGGTTACTTATGTCATTGGCATTGGCATTGATACTATATAGAGTGAAAATGATTATGCTTGGTTGAACATTTTGAACAGCATATTGCAAACATGATGAGTATTGCTATGCAATGTAAAGAATGGTTGTATAGGGGAAATTAAATACATTATAATTAAACATTAGCCCTTGCGCTTTTGAGGTAGTTTCACATTTGAGCATGGGTTGTATCATGAGTATATTATATATGGGTGAAAACAGTCATACATGCACAACTTAACCTAATTATTATGAAACATGCTGTTTCCAATCAGCTAATGAACTCTCCAGCATGTGACTGTCATCCCACCATGCGGTAATGTGACCCTCTGTCAAAGTTCACAGAAGATGAGCGACATAGAGCAATGCCTAGTGTTGGTGGAGAGGTAAATACAAAATAATGCTACGAGCAGCAACGAACGGGGTTCACAGGATGACAGAAAGGACACAAAAACATGTAGGATAACAAAGCAAGCACTCTATCATGTAGAAACTATCTTCCTGTATGTGCAATCAGTGAAATCAAAATGACGACACAAGTGAAGTTTAGTTTAGTGTTGTAGATCTGAATTCAGAAGATAATCATTCTTAAAGCCATTACTTAATGTATTGTGTTTATATGTGACCTGATCAGGAAACTAGGCATATGTCACAAGTCACAACTTCACAGGAGAGCCATTTTAATGTTTTTTGGGGGGTGGGGCAGAAATGCCTTCTGGAACATGTGAACTTTCATGTGCCTTAACAACAAACTTGTATGCCATCTGTAAATACGAATTCAATTGTTAAATTACAAGCCTTGTTGGTTAAGCCACAGAAAAAGTCAGCAACCTTCCCACTAGCCATGATGGGCTAAGATAATGAGTGGGCTGGACATGCCGAGAGAGGAGTTTGGATTGGTCTGCGATATAGAAGGCTTCTGTCTATTTGAGCTGGTCAGTCTGTGTTGGTAATCTTGACAAACGCGGCTTTTAAAATGTTTTATTGTGTAGTGGAGCTGCATAAGTGTTGCTCTCCACTTTCTGGAGGATCAAGTTTTGAAATCAGTAGAATTAGAGTATGATAGCTAAAGAGATGGAGAAAACACCTGTCTCTGGATTACATCTTCAAATTAAGGGCAACCGTGGCATGGCATCCATGACAGGGAGACGCGTCCATCATGCATGATGATATTGACAGAAAGGGGTTTCATTTCAAGCTAAAGTGTACTGTTAGCTAGCTAGCTAACGTTAGCTGGCTGGCTCCCTAGCCAACGTTAAGTGTATGACGTTAATATTCGTATCCCAGAACCGTTTGCTTTGCTAGTTAGAGCCTAATGTTAGCTAGCTAACATTGAACCTGGTTGGTTAGCTCCCAGGAGATTCATTCTGGGTAGTAGCGACATGATTTGGCACTATGTTCATTGTTGTTTAACTAGATAACATTAGCTGGCTGACTCGTAAGCTAACGTTACGTGACGTGTGTGATCTTACACGTTATTTACCTAGCTAGGTTCATTGCGTACCTAGCTAGCTAGCTACATGTCTTAAGCTAAAGTGTACAACACCCATTGAATATGGCCGGTGTCAGTAAAAGCATAATGAAAGTGTTGCCAGCAGAGCTGGTTAGGCTGTTTTCATGTTATCCAGAGGTAAACAAATCATTGGCCAAATCGTCAAGTGTGCACTCTGAACGCTCCGAGAGCAAAACGAGATGTGTGGGGCTATAGCTTAAGAGGGTGTGAACGATGCTGAATGGGTGTAGACAAAGAAGAGCTCTTCACTAGATACCAAAACATTCAAAGGCCATTTTCTCAAAAGTGAGTTTACACGTTTATGAACTTTCAAAGCAGAATTACTTTCCCATTGTTCCTAAAAAATGCTATGTATTATATACCATTTTCTAGCTCTGAGTCTCTACTTTTATCCAATGTTAAAAACACCATTTAAAATGTTGCTACATAAGACCGAATCCAGGTGGTCACATATACCAATTCTGGGTCAATTTGCCTAATGGTTTATGTTTACATTTTGCAGTGAGGAGCCCTTTATCTACTTCCACAGAGTCAGATGAACTCGTAGATACCATTTGTATGATTTTAAGTTAAATGTAGTTGCGCTAATGGCTGTAATTCTATGGGTATCTGCTAGCATGTACCCATAGACCTAGGGTATCTTATAGCATAGCAGATACCCATAGATTTTCAGCCATTGCGCTAGTTAGCATTGGCTCACGAAACTACCTCTAACTTCCTTCATACTGGACACAAAGGCATACAAAATCTACCCATGAGTTCATCTGACTCTGGGGAAGTAAATAAAGGGCATCATGGCCAACATACCAAAGTATCCCTTTAGGATTAGTGAAACATTTTCAGTGTAAGTATATTGGTATATTAGGGAATATTATAATAAATAAAGCGTTTCATACATCTATCTATCATCACATTTGCAGATTTATGTAAAATAGCCTATTATTCTTAATGTAGATTAGATAGTCATCATTTAAGCTAATAGTATAACTCAATAAGTGTTCACAAAAAAAGACTGCAATGTTCAATGCATGACTGAGTGTGTAGTGGTGTAGAGTAGGCCTAGGCTATAGGCTATATCAGTTTCTTCTCCTTTCTTTTTGTGTATATAAACACAATTAATGCTATTCTACTACACTTTATATGACTGGAGACATTAGCAGAGTCTTTTTTAATACAACAAAAATGGCAGGTTAGTATAGGCCTATAGGCTACGGCTGACTCTGATAAACAGATCAATAACGACCTTGTCTGCAACCATCTAATCTAGGCCTATGAAAAGGGGAGACACAAATTGTACAATATGACGTCCATCTAACCTGGAGGAACAAATTATTGTCCAAAAAACAAAGTTTCAAGTGGCACTGACCCAATGATAAAGAGTTAATATGTGCACAGCTCAATTAACAGGGGTATTGTTTCGATCGCTTTGATTTCTTGGCCACAAGCAAGTAGTAGCCTTGAGCACATACCATGGTATTTGGAAAAAGCCACAGGATGGTTTTTCAATACTGTCAATACCATCTAAACTATTTCTTATGAGTTTTTCTTTACATTTGAATATTTGTAGCTACTTTTTAAGTAAATACCTGCAGTCAACTTGTGCCATATGTTAGGAGATGAAGCAGATTCCGTTCTTCATTTCACCTGTCACGTTATTTTACATTATGAAGTTTACCATAGTTCCCCGGAACAGTTGAGCCAGGTACATTTGTCTGTAAATAGCACAATGGGAGAAAGCGGGATCTGGTCCATAGCGTTATCTATCGATCGGCGAGTCTATTGTGCGGCGCACATGAGGTGTTGAAGTTACACTTGTATGCAATTCTGTACTAAATGTTTGACATTAGATATCTTACAATGGTTTTCTGCCAGAAGTCAAAGAGCGCTAGATGAGTTATATGTACAGTTGGCATTTTTTCCCTGTGCTTTTTTTCTCTCCTCCAATCATCTCCCCTCTGCTTTGTGTACACGTTCTTCTCTTCCATCATAGCTACTAGCTATGCTTGTATAACTTCATGAGCTGGATTTGCCTGCCTTTGCAATTCATTTATGTTAGCATTTAGCTAACAGCATCTATGTGATTTCTCTATAAGTTTTGTTAGCATTCTGGTAATAGAGGCCCAATGGGCGTTTCTTACGTTTTTGTATGCAATAATGGTAATAACGTAAATCCCGGGATGAGAGAAGGACGTTATGACAATATGAATATTTGGATACCGCCCAAGCCTACAAGGGAGTCGTGTTCATAGACGAAACACAACTCGTAATGGTGTGCTTTACAAGTTGATCATAGAACACACGTACAATCTACCCAAGGAACGGGAATGAGTTATGAGAAAAGACAACTGGATGTTGGATACCATTCAGAATAAGATCATTCAACAACTGTCTCACGCCATGCAGAGGGAGATTGTGTACCAGAGTGTGCCTTCTATGAACTGAATGGCACCACTGAACAATTTTCATGCAATCTCCAGTACGTCGACCAGAACCTGGAGTCACACCAGGTTTTGGGGGATCTATAATGCCACCGACTCTACGGCTGAAACTCTGTTCTTGTGTGTGACGTCTCCAAGGTTGCTTTTGATGGAGCAATTAACGACAGACCGCTTTTCAGGAGTGCAGCCTCGACCCTATGTGAACTGCGTTCCCAGGATCTGGTTTAGCAAGAAGTTGCGCGCGATGTGAGTCTGCACGTGAGGTGAGCCTTGTGGCTGACACGCTGAACTTTGTGCAGGGTGTGGCAGTTGTCATACGGGAGTCACACAAGCGCCAACAGTTGTACGGGTCACTTTTTGCTGTGGAAGAAGTAGTGACCAACATCCGTGGCCTGTGTCCAACCAGGTGGTGCATGCGCACCCAAAGCCAATCTTGCGTGTCTTCTCCGCATACAGCACTCTCCTCTCCACACTTGACATTCTGAAGGATGACAAGAGTGACAAGAGTGTCAAGGGGGAAACAAGTGCAAAAATGAGGGGACTGCACAAACAGGCGATCAAGGAAATAACGTACTTTTGCATACTGTGGTGGGAAACACTGTTCGGGCC
The DNA here is from genome assembly GCF_016432855.1 of Salvelinus namaycush. NCBI lineage: Eukaryota > Metazoa > Chordata > Actinopteri > Salmoniformes > Salmonidae > Salvelinus > Salvelinus namaycush. The sequence goes on along the minus strand of NC_052347.1, from coordinate 1,297,132 downwards.
CTGTGAGGCAGTAGCCAGGACCATACAGAGCACCAAGGCAAGTGCATTTGGCACCCTCGAATTTGCCAATGTGCTGAGGGAATGGGTCAGGACACTGAGAGATGACAGCGTCATGTGGGAGATGACAACCAAGGTTTGTATTAAAATACAATTGAATTAAATAAATGACACACATAGACAACACAAAGTTAAAACACATGTAAAACATAATGTATCGTGTGCTGCAATGTATTATTTCTAATGCTTGTGTGCTTTGGTGGGAGGTGAGTCCACTTTGCTGGATTTAGTTGGGTGGCACAGGCCGTATTCTGCATGGAGAGCTCTGAGCTCTGTTTTGTAAGCGGTGCGCTCATGATTAATGCTCTAATCTATTCAGTTGTGGGGGTTGGAGTCGGACACACACATTATGCTGTACGATAGACAGTTTAGTTTGAGTTGAGTCAAGTCTCTCTGTCTCTCTCTCTGTTCCTCTCTCCCTCTTCTCTTCCCCTTGTGGTGGATATCAAGTGATCTGGAGCAGTGGTCGCAATAGTCTTCTATGGCTATTTTCTGTTAGTTTACAATTCTAAACTTGGCGAACGGGGAATGGGAACAATTTCAAATTAGGAACATGGCATTCTCATGCCCTTGGCTTGCAGGCCTGCGCCACTCATCTCAAACTTGTAGGCTGATTAGCCCACTAAGCCAGTGAGTGGTGCTTTCCACCCATGGTGCTGGATCGAGGTGAGCACCTTTCTCTGCGATGGATCACGTATCTGTCCACGGTCCTGAAACAATTTTTTCTCAAAAACATTAAAGACTGATGTAATGAGTCTAAATACAAAATCCGTAGTGAATCTGACATATGGTTCATGAGGAGATGATTGCAGATGATTTGGAGCATTAGCGTTATACATGCAAAGCATGCGTTGTTAATAGTTTCCTTGTGTTTCGAGAAATCAATACCGAATTCGGTGTGGTTCATTTTAGGGATGTCCATGATAGCGATGACAAGTTGTCCATGATAGCGATGACAAGTCCCACGCCTCTTCAATGGCTGTGCGAAGTTGCTGGATATTGGCGGGAACTGGAACACGCTGTCATACATGTTTATCCAGGGCATCCCAAACATGCTCAATGGGTGACATACTCTGGAACTGGGCCATTTTCAGTTTCCAGGAATTGAGTACAGATCCTTGCGACATGTGGGCGCGTGTTATCATGCTGAAATATGAAGCGATGTCGGCGGCTGAATGGCACGACAGTACGATTCAGGATCTCGTCATGGTATCTCTATTTATTCAAATTACCATCGATAAAATGCAATTGTGTTTGTTGTCTGTAGTTTATGCACTTTGTTCACAACATTGACATTAACAAACCGCTCGCCCACACAAAGGCATACACTCTGTCTTCCATCTGCCCAGTACAGTTGAAACCGGAATTCATCTGTGAAGAGCACATTTCTCCAGCGTGCCAGTGGCCATCGAAGGTGAGCATTTGCCCACTGAAGTCGGTTACGATGCTGAACTGCGGTCAGGTCAAGACCCAGGTGAGGACGACGAGAATGCAGATGAGCTTCCCTGAGACGGTTTCTGACAGTTTGTGCAGAAATTAGTTTAATCAGCAGTCTGGCTGGTCTCAGATGATTCCAGCAGGTGAAGAAGCTTGATGTGGCGGTCCTGGGCTCGAGTAGTTGCACGTGGTCTGTGGTTGTGAGGCCGGTTGGACGTACTGCAAAATTCTCTAAAACGACGTTGGAGGCGGCTTATGATAGAGAAATTAACATTAAATTATCTGGCAACAGCTCTGGTGGACATTCCTGCAGTCAGCATGCCAATTGAACACACCCTCAAAACTTGAGACATCTGTGGCATTGTGTTGTGTGACAAAACTGCACATTTTATTGTCCCAGCACAAGGTGCACCTATGTAATCATCATGCTGTTTAATCAGCTTCTTGATGTGTCACCTCTGTCAGGTGGATGGATTATCTTGTCAAAGTTGATGTAACGATGTGCGCTGCGAGTCAGGAAGCAAGTTCAGGGAGTGAGTGTTTTAAGAAATAAACATAACATAATACAAAAATAAGAAGCACGAACAACGCACAGAACTGACACAGGAACAGAAACAATAACACCTGGGTAAGGAACCGAAGGGAGTGACATACAGTTTAAGTCAGAAGTTTACATACACTTATGTTGGAGTCATTAAAACTTGTTTTTCAACCACTCCACAAATTTCTTGTTAACAATCTATAGTTTTGATAAGTCGGTTAGGACATCTACTTTGTGCATGACACAAGTCATTTTTCCAACAACTGTTTACAGGCAGATTATTTCACTTATAATTAACTATATCACAATTCCAGTGGGTCAGAAGTTTACATACATTAAGTTGACTGTGCCTTTAAGCAGCTTGGAAAATTCCAGAAAATGATGTCATGGCTTTAGAAGCTTCTGATAGGCTAATTGACATCATTTGAGTCAATTGGATGTGTACCTGTGGATGTATTTCAAGGCCTACCTTCAAACTCAGTGCCTCTTTGCTTGAAATCATGGGAAAATCTAAAGAAATCAGCGAAGACCTCAGAAAAAAAAATTGTAGACCTCCACAGGTCTGGTTCATCCTTGGGAGTAATTTCCAAACGCCTGAAAGTACCACATTCATCTGTACAAACAATAGTACGCAAGTATAAACACCATGGGACCACGCAGCCACCATACTGCTCAGGAAGGAGACGCCTTCTGTCTCCTTGAGATGAACGTACTTTGGTGCGAAAAGTGCAAATCAATCCCAGAACAACAGCAAAGGACCTTGTGAAGATGCTGGAGGAAACAGGTACAAAATGATCTATATCCACAGTAAAACGAGTCCTATATCGACATAACCTGAAAGGCCGCTCAGCAAGGAAGAAGACACTGCTCCAAAACTGCCATAAAAAAAGACAGACTACGGTTTTCAACTGCACATGGGGACAAAGATTGTACTTTTTGGAGAAATGTACTCTGGTCTGATGAAACAAAATTAGAACTGTTTGGCCATAATGACCATCGTTATGTTTGGAGGAAAAAGGGGGAGGCTTGCAAGTCAAAGAACACCATCCCAACCGTGAGGCACGGTGGTGGCAACATCATGTTGTGGGGGTGCTTTGCTGCAGGAGGGACTGGTGCACTTCACAAAATAGATGACATCATGAGGCAGGAAAATTATGTGGATGTATTGAAGCAGCATCTCAAGACATCAGTGAGGAAGTTAAATATTAAAAAGCCCTGACCACAATCCCATAGAAAATGTGTGGGCAGAACTGAAAAAGCATATGCGAGCAAGGAGGCCTATAAACTTGACTGGTTACACCAGCTCTGTCAGGAGGAATGGGCCAAAATTCACCCAACTTATTGTGGGAAGCTTGTGGAAGGCTACCTGAAGTGTTTGACATTTCACATTCTTAAAATAAAGTGGTGATCCTAACTGACCTAAGACAGGGAATTTTTACTTGGATTAAATGTCAGGAATTGTGAAAAACTGAGTTTAAATGTGATTGGCTAAGGTGTATGTAAACTTCCGACTTCAACTGGATATAGGGAAGTTAATCAGGGAAGTGATAGAGTCCAGGTGAGTCTGATAATGTGCAGGTGCGCGTAACGATGGTGGCAGGGATGCACCATAACGAGCAGCCTGGTGACCTAGAGGCCGGAGAGGGAGCACACGTGACAGTACCCCCTCCCCAACGCGCGGCTCCAGCCTCAAGGCGCCGACATCAATGACGATCCCGGGGATCAGGAGCGGACTGGTCACCTCTGCTGAGGCACCTCTGTCAGTCCGGCTGAGACGTGGGAGCATGGCGACCTAGAGCGCCGGAGAGAGAGCATGCGTGACGGTACCCCCTCTCCGGCACGTTCGGCTCCAGCCGCAGGGCGCCAACCAAAGGGACGATCCCGGGGATAAGGAGCGGATCGGTTACCCCGCTGATGTGCGGGAACCTGTCTCCGGCAAGGGCACGGGAACCTGACAGGCAGCCTGGCGATCCGGCAAAGGCATGAAAGCCTGGCGATCCGGCTGAGGCATGAGAGCCTGTATCAGCTCCCGGACCTGACGTCATTCCCACCGAAACAAGAAAAAAGCAAGTTCAGGGATTTAGTGTTTTAATAAATAAATGTAACATAATATAAAACAAGAAAACACGAACAACGCACAGAACTGACACAGGAACAGAAACAATAACGCCTGGGGAAAGGAACCAAAGGGGGTGACATATATAGGGAAGGTAATCAGGGAAGTGATGGAGTCAGGTGAGTCTGATGATGTGCAGGTGCGATGGTGAGAGTTGAAATGCTCACTAACAGGGATGTAAAAAAAAAATTATGGTGGTGGCAGCATCATGTTGTGGGGGTGCTTTGCTGCAGGAGGGACTGATGCACTTCACAAAATAGATGACATCATGAGGCAGGAAAATTATGTGGATGTATTGAAGCAGCATCTCCAGACATCGGTGAGGAAGTTAAAGCTTGGTCGCAAATGGGTCTTCCAATTGGACAATGACCCAAAGCATACTTCCAAAGTTGTGGCAAAATGACTTAAGGACAACAAAGTCAAGGTATTGGAGTGGCCATCACAAAGCCCTGACCTCAATCCCATAGATAATTTGTGCACAATATTTGAGAGGAAATAAGCTTTTTGTGCGTTTGGAACATTTCTGGGATATTTTATTTCAGATGGGACCAACACTTCACATGTGGCAATTCTATTTTTGTTCAGTATAAATAGACACGTAAAGTCAGATTTCCTGATTTTTCAATAACTCAGCCATATCTTAACCAAGCTTTTTTCAAATTAAGTAAAGAGATGTACCATGGGCCTACATACCAAATGTTGTGTTATTTGGACTTATGGTTCATGAGAAGAAGTTCCAAGATGGAGGAAAATCCATCCTGACAGACCTAATGGGTCTTTGAGGCAAATTTGTTCAGGATGAGGAAAGACACCTACATACAAAGTTTCAAGTCTTTAGATATGAGGGTTTAAGTGAGACCGCTTATAGCAATCGGTGGCATTCTTTTTGACCAAGTTACTTATGGCATCTCGTTTCTGTGTGCCAAATTAGAACAATTGTGACCAATCTATGCTTGAGTTATTTGACAATGTCAACAACAACAACTATGCTGTGAACCCGTAATGAGAGTAGAAAAAAAGATAAGTGAGAGATGTAATGTCCAATTCAGGGACAGGGAAAGTGTCACATGTTTTACTGAGATTGACAAAGAGAACCTGAGAAAAGAAGTGGCAACAAGCTACTCTAGAGATGAGGTGGAATGGAACGGTGAGCACAGGCATGGAATGGATACACACAGTTCAGTAGAGAAAGAGAGATGAGATAGAGATGGATGCTACAATACAGCCGGCCTGGGGTGTTCAGTATAGTATATAGACCCGCTGCATGGACACGCTTACCTTGCTGTCTGCACAGATCAGGCCCCATGCTCACCAAATACTAATTATATCAGACATGTGGCGCCGTTACGAGGTGCCAGTGTATTTTTAGGCCCCTTCCTTTGTGGCAAGCCAAATCAAACAGGGAGAATGGGATTATAGTATGACAGGCAGGGAGACTAGGGGACTGTTGTCCAACCTGCAGGGTTAGTCTCTATTGTTTTACTATAGAACAGCAAATCCTGCTAGCTGACACTATCCCTGGATGCTCCTACTGTACTGTATGTGTGCTCGGTTGTCATTTTCAATTTGAGGGTTGGGTTGGCCCCGTGGTTGTTTCTGTTTCATCTGAATAAATTGTAGATAAATGATTTAGTGTCTGCTTTGTGGGGAGGAAATATTTTTGATTTGATTATTACTAGGATTATAAACAGTACTGTCTTCAATTCATGACAACTGTCTTCAACTCTTCACTTTGGATGATCAACTTTCATAGGCCGTACGATTGCCACGGCAATGCTGTAACCTGTATGCTTCATCTTCAGTTGCACCCCCAATCTCACAGACTCCCTCTCTCTCTTTCCCCTCCTTCCCCCACTTTTCCCCTTCCCCCCTCCAGGTGTCAAAAACCAGCCATGGATACAGCTCCAGAGGAAAGCAGTGGCTCTGGCCCTCAACTCTACCAACCCAGAGCTCTCTGCTGTGCTGACCTCCGCACAGAGTCAGTATGAGATAGGAGGTTTCCCCTACCCACTGGGCCTGGAGAGCAATGCCACCGGTGAGACATAGAGGGAGGGGATGGAGGGTGGGAGGGAGGGAGGGAGAGAGGAGGGAGGAGAACAGCGAGGGTTGAAAAGGAGAGGGAAGGAGGGAAACATGAGATGAGATGGGAAGAGAAGAAAGGATGGAGGGAGGGAAAGTACATGGGTAAAAGACTGGCTGAAAAAGTAGAATTGCTCAAGTGGAAAATCGAGAGATTTTGACCGAAATAGATTTCTGTCAAAAAGTCCGAAATGATGACAAGTGATGGCAGGAAACCAGGGGAAAGTTTGATTACATAGTATTATGTCTGAGTGTCATGAATGATGAGAAGCCAATGGATAGTGTCTGTTGGAAAGACTCTTCTGACCAGGTCAACCGTGACAATGATGATGAATATTGTGATGTTTGCACGATGATGGTAGCATTAGCATGGTAGCAAGCCTTGTTTGGGGATTTTCTACTGTTGGGTTCTACACCACACTGGTGTGTGGTCTAAAGTCCTTTGTGTCGTCTCCCCCCAGGGGCTAATAGTAGCTGGGTGGAGCTGACGGCGGTGGCGGCGGTCAATGCCCAGCTCTTCAGTCGTAACGGAACCGGTGTTCAGGTGTGGGACCCCGTCCATATCTGTATCCCCCTGCCCTTAGACACACCCCTGCAGACAGCCACCAGTGTCCCCGTGTGGAGGTTCGACGACAAGACAGGTAAGGGGAAACACCCACCATCATAGCTAACCAATAGTGAGAGCCCTCCATGTACAAGTGTCATCAATTTGTTTGATAGAGTGCCGACTCTGAGGGCTGTCAGTTGAAAATGGTTTCCCTAAAAAAAATATCCTTGTATACAGACACATACAGAAACATCCTCGTACATACTTTGCCAGTTTCATTTGTTCATCAACAGTGGGCTTTCTGCTATACTGAAATACGTACATAAAAATGCCTGTCAATAAAAAACTGCCATTAAGCAGTAAGCCACCGCCCGTCGAACCACAAATCGTTTATCCCAGCTAAATCCACTCTAAGGCATATAAATGGCAGTGGTCTGAGCTTGGAAAGGGACGAATAAGAAGAACCTCTAGTCCATCTGCTCTAACTATGGCTGCCTGGACTCCCAGCTGGTCACAGCTAGCCTGGTTCAACCAGCCTGAACACTGTGCTCGGCAGTGTTTTCCTCAGTTCAGTGTGGTATACCCAGGCTAGCTGATCCGGACTCACATGGGGTTAATCTTCCTCCTCGCTGCTCCTCGGTGTCTGGAATATTGCAGTTCACTTGGCTGACAGAACTGTTATACAACTGCTGTGCATGCTTTCACAGGGAGGGAGCCACACAACTCTCTCCATCTCTTTCTCTCTCTCTCTCTTTCTCTCTCTCTCACACATTTCTCTCTTTCTGTCTCTTTCTCTCGCTCTCTCTCTCTCTCACACACACAAACACACTCTCTCCCTCTGTCTTTCTCTCTTGTTCTCTGTCATTCTGTCTCCCCCTCTCACTCTGTATCTCTCTCCCTCTTTCTCTCTCTCTCTGACTCTCTATCTCTTTCCTTCTCTCTCTCTCTCTCATACATTCACTTCCCCCCCTTGCTTTGTGGAACCGATGCCTAAAAACACCAGGCCAGGGTTGTTTCTTGTCTTGACAAACGTTCCGGACCTCCCATGGTAGCTATCGTTCCAGTGTGTCTGAACCGGGACACGCAGATCACTGCAGATCTCGTTGACATGCCTGGCATTTCCCTACCCGAGATTCACATTAACATCACTATGCTGCTGAAGCCCTGGTAAACACTTCCTACGAATGCCATGTTCATAACGCATGGTGTGTTTAGTCATAGAAGTTTATGAGCCGTTATTAGTGCCCATGTCGTGCATTATTGTGCATGATTCATAGCTCGGGCGTTCTAAATGTGCTTTACGGTGCATTATGAAGAGGGTATTCATAGGAAGCGTTGTTAACGGAGCCCCAAGCCTATTTCTACAGATCTCCACGATATCCTCAACTTCTTGAATTGGGATTTCAAGGACGGTACAGTGCACAATGAACTGAGAAGAGCAAGCCTAATGAATAAAAAGTCATAGCCAACCAGTCTGGATATGTCTTCCCAAGGGTAGATGATGAAGCACCTATCTGGCAGGATCCATTTGGATTCGCTGCATCCTTCTGTGGTGGTATCTTTAAATACGGAGAGCAATGTGCGTGCGCGACTCGGGAACTATCGCCTTCAGAAATCATGGACATGCATTGATCGGTGGATCAAGACGGGTGTGTTCATTCGGATACCGTAGTTGTGGGTTCAACGTGCCGAAAACACGACAACAGACTTTGTGTCAACATCCCTTTTTAGCTTCTTGTGTAAAACTGCAGTTGTAGAGTGTTGTTGTCCCAAAGCCTGATGTGATTAGTCCTGTTATGTAGCTCTAGGAAACCTGGGAGAGAGGAGGCAATGTTCCCCACCTCTCTGGTCTCACGTTGCCACGGTAACATGTTATGAGATGCAAACAGAGACATAGGTGGGAGGGAGGGAGGAGAGGATTTGGAGGGTTAATGTTTTTGAGTAGAGGAGAAAGGGGACAACAACACTGTCGTGGAGGGCGAGATTTTGAATAGTGTGATGAGCTTGTCTGTTGGAGTTAGCTGTAGGCTATTGCTCACGTCATGTTAGGATGGCTAAGATGACGTGAGGATTAATGGTTGTGACTCTCTGTACTTAGTGCTGACCCTAACATTCAGTATTGGGCCAAAACAGGTTACTGCCAATTGACTGGGCACCCCCCGCGAAAAAAAAAAACATTTCTCACTCTCTCGCTCCACTACATGGCTTATATTGTGGTTATTTGTGGGTGTTGAATTTAGTAGTTTGCTAAAAATTCGATGTATGGACATGTTTTACTCTGTACAGTAGCTGAGATTAAAATCAAAACATTACAATACAGCACAGGATTTAAGCAAACGGATTAGTCAAACAGAGCGTTGCAGCGCTAGGTTCATGCATTATTTAACCGTATGGGTTTTTATTCAACCGTCCACTAAGTGGGAGGCTCAGCCAGCGCAGAGCTCCTATCTCATTATCTGCAGTAACGAATGAACAGTTAGCTAGGTGGTGAGAAGCTTACTGATTTATAATGTGGACACTAGGGTGGATGTGCTGTTAACTGTGTCATCTCTAAATGTTTCGCCGCTAATCCCACCACGTGTGCGCGCGCGCACACACACACACACACACACACACACACACACACACACACACACACACACAGAGAGAGAGCTCTGGGGGTATGGGCTTTTATTTGCTTAAGAGGGAGAATGTCCCCCACTGACCCTCATGTAGTACTGCAGCAAGTACTGTCCTATGTCTCAAGTGCTCTATACAGTATTTCAGTCTATATTGTATTCATAAAAGCTGGTTAACTTCTGGATGACAGCATTTAGGCATAAATCATTTTTTGTATCCGTCATGGGTTTAACTTGCGTCCAACAAAGTAACCTTCTTCTTTTCCCTGACCTCTGCAGAAGCAGTAAACCGGAAAGTTTCTACTCAAAACAAATCAAGTAACATCGCAGGTTCACCCAATGTCAACAAATACGAGACATGTAGAATCCCACACAGAGCAATAAAATATACTCCTGTGCAGCTTTAGATCAGTGTTGAGTAGAAAAATGGGCCTCTAGTCTAGTATCCCAAGGGGCTCCTCTAGATTTATGAGTTACTGTAAATCTGGATGCCTGGGCCTTTTCCAGAGTCAGCTTTGACACCAGATTTTTCTCCCTCTCTCTCTCTCTCTCTCTCACTCACACACACACACACGCACACACACACTCCACTCCTCCAGCGTGCCAGGTTACACTTGCAAGACTTTAAATCCACCATGAGTTTTGTAGATGTTTGGGGAGGTTGGGGACACCTGCCAGGAACACTCTAGCAAATAGAATCAGGTGCTGCAGCGGAAGCCTTTAATTGGTGGGTACAGAGGAACGCTGTTGGAACACTGTGGCACTATGACAGGACTATCAAGGGAGAGCTAAGTGGGCTGTAATACAAGGCTGCTGACTGTCAGTCAGGATTGCGACTGAGATGAAATTAGATGTTTGAGGGAAATATGGAGCATGGGTGGATATTGGGTGTGGGTGGATGGCCAGGGTGAGCTGCCACTGAAGAGAGAAATTGATTTGTTTTGGACTGAATCACAAGTTTGTGCATATGTGGGTGTGCGTACAGTCTGTGCATAACCATTTGCATATTTGCACAAGTACAAGAGAACAGTGTGATGATGAGTCCAAAAAGTTGAATCAAAGTTGAACATGACCCCTTCGTCAGTCAAGAGGAATATTCTCTCTTTCTCTCTCTCTCTCTCTCTGTCCTTGATGACCCCTCCTATGTGATCTCCTCCCATCCTCCTCCTTCAAGGCGTCTTTAAAAGGGAAAGGAGGAGGAAGAAGGACAACACAGTGTTTCTTGTTCCATATAGCCCAGGAGACTCTAGATCAGAGGCTCCATTATCTCTCCTGACTCAGCTGAGACAGAGGAAAGGATATGAGTCTGTGTTTGTTTTGGAGACGGATCACACACACAGACTCAGCAGAAAGACAGAGGCTGCAGAGGCTGTATAATGCGCATACTCTGTCAGGGGGTAGTGGGGGGGGGGTTTGGAAATCCCCCTGCCTTATGATGAGGAGATTAACAAAAGCCCCTACTACTGTTCGTCTGTGTGCATGATGACCCCTAGTGGTCGACATTTAACACTACATCCATGGTCGGGCACTTCCTAGAGATAAGTGACCTGGCATGACACACAATCACACTTCAATTTACTCTCACCTCCCTTCTACCCCTAGTTTAGAGGATTTTTGAATATACCATTTTAGCCAAGTGTGTTTCTATTCACACCACTTTGGATGTGTTAATTAGAGCTTGGCTCAAAAGTGTAGCCTAGAAGTCCTAGGTTGACTTCTCAGGTGGTTCAATGTTTGAGGTGGTGGATGCCAGATCGTCTATTAATGTCTAATAATAGCTGTAGCCAATGGGCAGCAGAGATGTCAGACATGACTAATAGATAGAGCCCTAATGGATTTTCATGCCTGGGCCTGTATTCACAAAGCGTCAGAAGTGCCGATCTAAGATCAGTTTTGACTTTTAGATCATAATGAATAAGATGACCTGATCCTAGATAAACACTTTTGATTAATCCAGCACCTGGTTGTATTGCTGCTATGATGACAAAGGCAGTATATTCACAGACTTCCCTTGCCTCTGTTATTAGCACTAAAAGAGGAGTCCAGCAAATGTTTGTAGTCTTAAGGGAAACAGATGATATTGATCTAATAGTTATTTAAAGTTATAGTCATATTGCTTATTCGAATTGAAAGGCAATGTTATGTTTATTTTTTTCAAATATGTTATTAATCATAAGCTATATCTTACTGTAAGCTTGACATTTTTTTATTTTAGGCCACTGTTTCCATTCTCCCCTACAAATGTGTTCAAATCATTCAGGACACTTGCATAAGTAACATGTAGGCCTAATCGTAACCTGCCTCTGCGTTTATGTTTTCTGCAAAGTGAAAATGCTAACGAGAATGACAGAAATGAAAACTATTTTAGGCGAGGGAGGATGATGTAGAAGGGGGACCTTGGGTGTACTGTGGGCCAAGGTCACCCTGTCAAAACACATTAAGCTACCGAATCCTGACCCTCTCCTCAGGGCACCTGGCATCATGGGAAATGTCTTCTTTTTTTTGTCTTTTTTTTTATGGCCAAGTTTTTATTTGTTTTGTCATTTTTTTGTTCTCTTCTTTTTTTCCTTTTTTTATTGCTCTTTCATTATTGTGGTTCGGGTCGGAAAGCATCCGCCCGGACTCAAAGCTGTCTTCCTTCCCTGAATCACGTTATTCGCTCATCATTTGTATGTTCTATCCCGTCAAGCTAGACATCACTGGATATGAATGCATAACACCGCCTGGACTTATAATGTAGAGCGATAGATTCACAGCACACGTTCAGTACAGTAACTATGGAGCTCTTCCATCTGCTCACTCCAGGATTTAAAATAATGTACTGATTATCCTTGAAATGATTGTGTACAGGGATTTTGAGCAAGCATTGGCAAAAAAGCAAAAAATAGGTTGGAAATCACTATTGTTAGTGCAGAGCAAGGATACTCACAAAAATATAAATTTTCAGTTTTAGAAATATATTTTGGATTGGTAAGGATCTTAATGGAAATCTACACACACATCTCTGAAATTGTTAAGGAAGTTGACATACAATGTTTAATGTAATTCCAACTCTACTCTTAACTAATTCTGTCCTCATGTTGACTTTTACTTCAACAGGACTCTGGGTCAGGAAAGGAACCGGATATATCAAGAAAGAAGGAGCACAGCTGACATGGAGTTTTGTGGCCAACCAGCTAGGATACTGGCTGGCTGCCTTTCCCTCAACCACAGGTACGGTAACTATGTCCAGAGATGGACAGTATTTCAGTTACATGTATTTGAAATATGTATTTAAATTACTTCTGATTATTTTGACATTTTGTATTACACTGGGCTGCTATTACACTCTCAATATATTTTGTAACAAGATACTTTCGAGAGCTGTAATTTGCATTTTCAAAAGACTTTTCTATACCATTTTGTATAGCTGTTCACAATTTTGTGGCTCCCTTTCACCCTACATTGGTATCGGAAGCCTGATGGCACTATAGTGTGATAAGAGCATCTGCTAAATGACAAAATGTATATGTAAAAATGAACAATTGCAAAGCATGCTGAGCGTTATTCTAATAAGCTCTGTTCCCGAAACAAGGCCAATAATAATACCCAGTGTGCTTTGCATTTCATTATACTATGATCGTTATCACATATACATTTTGGTCATTTAGCAGACACTCTTATCCGGAGTGACTTAGTCAGTGCATTCAACTAATGTAGATAAACAACATATCACAGTCATAGCAATTTAAAACGTTTCTGTAACCATTACTGAGAATGTTGTTGCTGTTCGGGCCAGCTACTTCCAAATTAATTTTCTTATTTTAAAACACATAATACATATTTTAATGAAATACATGACAAAATACATGTATTTCATCATTTATTTTGATACATTGATTTTTATGGTATTTTGTAATTGTATTTTGTAGTTTTTGCCCGTCCCAGACTATGTCAACAATGTTGACATAGCTCGGGACTGCATCAGTCTGACATTTGTTCTATAGCCCCACTGTCATCTTGGTTCCCTTAACCCTTGTGTGGTGTTCGAAAACAAGTACAAATTCAACAAAAGGTTTGCTGTGTGCCTTCACTCTGTCTTCCTCCTCCCGGGGCCTGCTGTTTCAACATAGCACCAAGAACCTGTCTGCCTGTGTCCCACTTTTCTTGCTCTCCTTACCCTTTGTAGTGTGTGAAATATTGTGGGAACCTGCACAATGTTATTACAATACGTTATTTCGATACATTGTAAAGAAATCTGTATTTTCCCACACTCTACCACAGCCAGGTGCAAATTGGGGGAGGGACACAACAAATAAATAGTTTTGCACGTGTGGCTCTTTACCACAATCAATCAGTATGGCAAAAAGAATCTCTGCTCAGAAGGCCTTAGAAATTATTTTTGCAGAGAGAGAAGCTAGGGTGGAAGGAGCGTCTTCCACTTTGGAAGATGAAGAATTTTCAGAATATGAGGAGCATGTCTCTGTCAATTCGGATTCTGACAGTGAGTTGGAAGAAGAGGATGAGATTGACCCTCAGCCAGCCCCAAGACCAGCCCTTCACCTACCAGCTCATCAGCAGCCTGCATAGGGAAAATACACAGATGTCAAAAAATTGTGAAATGTAATAGTTTTCTTGCCCAAGGAATGAGCCACCCCGCATGGCTGCCAATGTGATAAGGATGCAACCAGGGCTGACGCAGATGGCGGTTACTCATATGCAAGACATAAAGTCTTCTTTTGAACTGTTCATCCCAGACACCATCCAGAAAATCTTAAATCAAAATCTAAGTTTGTGTTCACGGGCTGACACGTCCCTAGTGCCAAAGAAAGGCATGCCAAAGAAAGGCAAAAAATGTTGTACTCATGAGTACACTGCATAGGGATGGGAGAATCTATGGCCACGAACATCTAAAACCAGAAATCATAATGGATTACAATGCCACAAAAGGAGTGGTGGACAATTTAGACAATCTGGTGACTGGCTACAGCTGCAAAAGAAGAACCCTACACTGGCCACCTGTGATATTCTTCAACATATTTGACATCTCGGCATACAACGCGTTTGTTACCTGGATGGCATTGAACCCAGATTGGGACAGAGGGAAGCTCCAGAGGAGACGGCTCTTTCTCGGGGAGCTGGGCAAGGCATTGGTAAAGACCTCAAATCCAGAGGAGCCAACATATCCAAGGGACCCCATCTTCTGCAGCCATCGTGAAGAGGATTCAGGAGGAGGATGCTGGTGCCCCATCCGCCCGACCAACAGAACCAACAACTCCAATACAGGAAGTAAGTGTGAGTGATGTTGTTGCACGTGTGTGTGTCTGACTCTCCTACCTTGGCCTGCTGTAACTATATACATGTGTGTGAGTGAGTGAGATGTTAGTAAAATTCCTGAGCTGAGTGTTTTCATCATTCTAGATTGCAGCAACACAAGAAGAAGCGCTGCGATGTGTGTGGACCCAAGAAGGACAAGAAGACACAGTACAAATGCATGAAGTCCAAGAAATACATTTGCAACACACACAGTAAAACTCTGTCCCCCATGTGGTGTGTAGACCGGCCTTAATTTGTGTTCAATGGGGCTCATTTATCATTTCCGTAAAATGTGTGCTTTCAATTTGTTCATTTCAAAGCAATAAACATCAATAGTGATGAAAGCCTTGTTTTATCATTTGTTCAAGATTAACATGATTTATTCCACCCATTTCTTGATTTATAATTGATTTTTGTTTCCAAAAATCACATTTTATAAAACAAACGAACAGAGCTTTTATTGATAAATGTGATCTAGCAGAGGTAAATGGCAAATATTAACCATGTATGCTGTCTATAGTGCTTGCAATTGATATAAGTCAACATGTAAGTATGAAATATTTTTATGTAAATTCTTATGGCTGTATTGTTTTAAAAATCCCAATAATGGTGTGGGTCCATCAGACCAGAGAACACTGGGTGAAAAACAAAAACATGAACACCACACAAGGATTAAGACGGGGTTCCCAAACTAGCGGGCCGCAGGTGATTTTATTTGGACTCCCAAGTTTTCTGAGCAAAAAAATACATTTTTCATTTTGGAAATCTATTCCAAAGTATTCCCACGGATAATAGAGCAAGATATGTGATTGTATACAAATGTCAGCAAGGTTTGAAATTATTATGCTTTAGTCAAATATATCTCAAACCTTTAATGGTTGATTGTTTAGCTATGTCCTTTTGATCGGTTTTGCTCTGTAGTCACTGCTAGTTTAGAAGTCTTTTAAGGCCTCTGCAAGTGATATAATGCACCAATTATTCATTGGTACGCTGTAATATATAATTACATATTCACTGTTTCTGTAACTTTATTACAATACAATTTAACAATAAAGTATTGTATTGCTGTTTTAATACATATTAATATATTATATATTTACTGCAACATTCTGTAAATGATGGTGCACTGTGGAAAAATGCTGTGGGAGGGGAAGAATATTTGTCTCATTAACATATTTCGAGGCATGCCTTGTAAGCAGCTATATTTTTGCACCTGTTTGTAAGACTGCTGTACCAATTGAACTAATATGTGGAAGTAGTGCCCTAACAATGTAATGTGTATAGGGACAGGTCAGAGTGGCAAGTCTTAAACCTTTACTGTTTGAGTGTTTTGCCAAGTCTGTTTTGCCCTGTAATCTAGCGATGTTATGTTTGATACCGACGCTCCAATACGTGCGTCGAAATCACTAAGCAGGGTGCCTGTATCTCTTTATCAGAAGCACGTGATCAATGGCGTCCAAAGCTTCATTTTGTCGAACAGCCACCTGTTTTGGTTGAAGACGTCGTCTATATAATTTGGCTGTTCTGAATTATTTTGACCAGCAGGTGCCACTAGTGTATGCCGTGTTGATCAAAGCCGTGAACAATGAACCTGTTTTTGACAGAATTGTCTGGAAAGCCTCAATGCTTCAAGAAGCTTAGTATCCACATCAATACTTGAATCACGGCCAGTTTGGAAGCCTTTGTTTAGGCCTCAAGAAGTGCAAGTGATATGAAACACAAAATATTCATAAATATGCTGTAATATACACATACCTAGCAGCCAACCTGCTTGCACCAATCCCATGTAATTACAGTAAAATACCAATTTTACGATTACAGTAGCATTTACTTTCTTACAGTATTGTACTGTATCGTTGCACTGATATTACAGTAACTCACAGGAATCTGGTAGCAAGTTACTGTGAATATTACAGTAACGTAATATTGGCACTAACCAGAGGTGGGAAAAGATACATCAAAAGGTATCTTGTTACAAATAGAAGACCAATGTATCCTTAACTACAACAACATTCTCAGTAACAGTTACAGAAACGTTTTACTTGCGATGACTGTGATATGTGTTTTTTTTATCAATCTTAGTTAATGCACTGACTGTAAGTAGCTCTGGACAAGAGCGTCTGCTAAATGACCTAAAATATCAATTTAAAAATGAACACTTGCAAAGCACACTACTGGGTGTTATTCTCGTGAGCTCCGCCCTCAAACAATTTGTATTTTTATCAAATGTGGCCTTGTTGGGGGGCGAAGCTTATTAGAATAATGCCTGCAGTGTGCTTTGCAAGTGTTCATTTTTACATTTACATTTTGGTAATTCACTCTTAAACGAGAATGGTGTTGTCGTTAAGCGGGCTACTTGCACGTTTATTTTTGTATTAGAAAATACAAAATACATGTATTATAATTAAACTGTTACAAAATACATGAATTGTACTTCAGGCCAGTGAAATACAAATGACTAAATAGGTATTTAAACTATTGAAATACCTAACAGAAATATTGCCCATCGTTGGCGCTAGCTGCCTGCACTGTAAATGTGCAACAGTTTACTAACTACTATGCTTCCAGTAATGCACTGTATATTCAGGAAATACAGCATGTAGCTGTAGTCAAGTGTTACAGTAATATTTTGTAAATGTGTGTTTCAGTAAAGGTCCTGGAAATGTACAGTAATTTACTGGCTTCTGAGCTGCATGTATTTTACTGTAGATTTACAGTAACCTACAGGCTACTGTGCTGCCAGTAATTTACTATAAAAATGACAGGAAATGTTTTACGATGTACCCCTATGTTGCAGGCTCAGCTTTAAACCCCACGGGCCTGCGAGACATAACCACCTACCACACCGTCTTCCTCCTGACCATCCTGGGCTCCTTGGCTCTGCTGGTGCTGGTGCTGCTCTGTCTGCTGCTCTACTACTGCAGGTTGGTATCAGGCCCAGCATGTCTCAACTCAGGTCCTGGAGTAGTCAATCCCAGTGTAGCACATTTTTGTTCCAACCCAGCACTAGTTTTGAACTAGCTGCTCAACGAGTCGTCAATCACCAGGTTTAGGGTAAATTCCATTTAAATTCCAGTCAATCCAGGAAGTACACTGAAGTTCCAATGCCAATTCTCTTCAATGCTTTTCAACAAGGAATATGGAACTACTTTCTGAATTGACTGGAATTTAAATGGAATTGAACCATGTCAAGCACTTGCTTAGTTGAATCAGTGGTGTTATTACTGGGCTGGGTTAAAAATGTAGAAGAAAAAAATAACCAATCCGGGATACTCCAGGACTCTATTTGTTGTTTCATTTCCTGTCTACTGGGTGTTAAAATGTGTGTTTGGTTGCATTCTCCCTTTACCCTTCTCTGTTATGTTTTGTTTAAGGCGGAGATGTCTGAAACCGCGGCAACAGTACCGTCACGGCAAGATGCATGTGTCCTCCGGCCTGGACGGCTCCAAGAGAGATCAATGCACCTCCATGTCCCACCTCAACCTCATCAGCTCAGGCCACATCCACATCGACACAGCTTCCTCCACCGGGGGTGACCCAGACGCCCTCAAATCAGACCTGTCCTCCACCCGGGATCTCCACAGCTCCAGGGAGGATTTCTTCCGGCACACGCCCCCAGGAAAGGCCAAGCGCCACGCCAAGGTGAACACGGACAATATCACCAGGCGTGGCGGTGGGGAGAGTTTTCCCATGAAGGTGACAACACGCTCTACTAACACTAACAACTTGGATCCTCAGCTGCTGCTCCGCAACGACACCCGCAGCTTCAGCTCAGCGGAGGATAATACCCATGATCCTGGACATCGCCACAACCACCAAAATCACAATGCCAACGACAACCAGGGTTACTCCTCAGATCCACCATCTCCACCACCTTTACTGCCTCCCTTCGCTGGGCACTACCAGGAGTACTCTGGCCTGCCCCCAGAGTACTCAGCGTCCCAGACCGGGGACCTCCTAGCCAGGCCCAACTCTCTAAACACCCAGCCCGGCCAGCTCATTTTCTGCCACTCCATGGACCAGATGAAGGAGAGCATGTACCGGAGTGTGGTGCCCACGCTGGTCATCCCGGCCCACTACATGCGCCTGTCGTCGGACCTGTCGGCGGTGGAGCAGGCCCTGGAGAGGCAGCAACAAATGCAGCATGACATGGAGGGAATCCAGGTTAGCATGACCCTTCCCAGGCAGCAGGGACAGGTACACCAGAACCAGCAGCAGAAACAACAGAACCAGCAACAACAGAATCATCAACAGGAGGATGAGGAAGGGGAAAAACCAGGCCAGCAGAGGGAGGACTCAGAGGGACACTCTAACTGGGCCTCGGACCCTAACGCGGCTCCAGTCCGCATCCCGGTCCTGTTCAACGACAACACCATTTCTCAGATGAACGGAGAGCTGCAGGCGCTGACGGAGAAGAAGCTTCTTGAGCTGGGGGTGAAGCCGCAACCCCGGGCCTGGTTCGTCTCCCTGGATGGTCGCTCCAATTCCCTGGTTCGTCACTCCTACATCGAGCTGGGGGGAGAATCTCTCAGCATCCCTGGAGGAGGGGGAGGTGGAGGAGCCACGGGGAGTCATCATGACAACAGGGTAGACGTCGCTCGTGAAGCCAACATAAAGCAGCGGAAGGGAAAGGAGGAGAGGAAGGCCAAGGAAGCAAAAGAGGCTGCAGCGGCGGCTGAGAGGAAAGGTCACGCAGGGAAGACCTATACTAAACTCCCCTGCATCAACACCACAGACCCCCCCAGCAGCAGCAGCGAGAGCCACGCTGCCATGTACTCTCCAGAGGACAATTCTCTGGCACCGCTGCTGGACGAGGCCCCAGAGGCGACCACCCGCGGTGGCACGTTCCCTCGGAAGGGCCGCAGCCGGGA
The DNA here is from genome assembly GCF_016432855.1 of Salvelinus namaycush. Taxonomy (NCBI): domain Eukaryota; kingdom Metazoa; phylum Chordata; class Actinopteri; order Salmoniformes; family Salmonidae; genus Salvelinus; species Salvelinus namaycush. The sequence goes on along the minus strand of NC_052347.1, from coordinate 1,277,571 downwards.
TAACAGCGCCCGGAGCAGTACCACCACTACCTCCACCGGTGAGGTGACACGCAGGGACTCAGCCACCAGCCCCGAGGACGGGGAGGATGCCGACGATAAAGACGAGGAGGGGAACAAGAAGAGTCCCTGGCAGAAGCGCGAGGAGAGACCCCTCATGGTATGGAAGTAAGGTAGACCTTGGGCTCTCAGGGAACATTGAGCTACAAGAGAACAGGGGGAGAAGAACCACTGTGTCAAGGAACGCCAGGAAGAAGAAAGAAGAGCAGTGAATGTGAGAGGTCTGTCTTGGAGTACAAAGAGAAAGACGTGTGTGAAAGAGATTATGAAGTGAGAAAGGAAATCAAACAAGCACAATTGTCACATGAATTGTGAAAGGACCAGGTGTTTTGTAGTCCCACTTTGGCTTGTAGTCATCACTGAGATCAGTAGCTATATCTGCATCTCTAAAAATGTCACTGAGACCAGTAGCTATATCCGTATCTCTAGAAGTTTCACATGGCTGTGGATTTATTTATTACCAAAATCATGATCCCTAAGCATGTGGATGGTGTTTGTTTGCCCACAGGAACAAGTGGGAGAGTTCCTCTGACTGGTTGGTAATTCTGAGATTCTTGAGAAATGCTCAACAATGTTTTTCTCCGCTGTGCTGTTAGTAGAATTCCTTGGAAGCGTTACCTATCAGATTTTCCTGTTACCTTAGCATTAACCTCAAGTAATTTTTACAGACCTTTTGGGAGACGTCAGCTGGCCAAACAGAAACATTTGATTCCTATGGAAAATCAAGACTGTCTGGCCAGAACTGATGGAAATAGTGGAATTAATTAGTATTTTTGTTTCACTCTTTACTCTTGTTTTCTTTTTAACAGATCAGATGGCCTTCTTTTTATGACTGAGTGGTACTTAATGTCATTGAGGAGACGGATCGATGTATTAAACATTGGGGAAAAGGTTGCTGTTTTGATTGTGAAATCCTAATAAGTAAGTCCTAAAACCCAGGGTTTACAACGATGTTTTTGTTTCATTTTGTACTGTAAAATTTCCTTGGAGATAACGGCAGAAAACCACCTCCACGTTACTATCACTGAAGCCTGGAGAATAATGCAAACCGTTTTGGTTGTCATTTTCCTTACTGACAGAATATGTTACAGTCATATTTTTGTCTTGCTTTGCTAACCTGCTGTCTTGTAACATTAACATCAATGGAAGCATGTACCTGACTAAATTATTTGAAATGTTCATTATGCAACGTAGCTGGAAACAAATTAGAGCATCACAGCAACATTTGCTAGAACATTTTGGTTATCTTATCATTACAAGTCTGTACCTTTTGTTGCAGTATCAATTTATAGTCAGACATGGATTGGACGATACAGACATGTAAAGCTTAAAAAACGGAATAATTGGGTATTATTGCAAACTTGAACGATGTTGCGAAAGGAAAAGACACTGAGTTGACTGAGTGGAAATCACAATTACCTAATGTTCCCATAAACTGTGCCATATTAGATTGCCAGTAATCTCCACTGGCTCATCTTCTCAAAACATCTAATTATTAGCCTTCAGATAAATAAGACAGGAATCCGTCCAGGTTTTGTCAGACCTAAAAATGTTCATGTCCAACAAATCACACCAAGCAATTAGTCTTTTAAGTGCCTTCATTTAGCATAAAAAAGAATGGCTTGGATTCAAGGCATCGGTATGTAAACCCAGCCGTAACAAACATTGTACAACCATTCAGAAAGCTACTGGCTAAACAAAGGGTTTAACACATACTCTGTAACAAGTTTTACTCATTATTTTCAGGTCATGATATTGAGTCACACACAATGTCAAGCTATTGTTAGCTAATCGACTTTGATTTTTAACGAACAGCACTCAACCTTCATGACCAGGGGTCATTTGAAGGCAATCAAGCCAAACACTCGCTATCAGGTTCATAAAGTCCAGTTGAACTTCTATCATGTTGCCTTGTGGACTAATATACAGCACGGCATAACGCAAATGAGGTTTAGGACCTTGCCTAAGATGCACAGCAATGGTCCTCTGGATTTCAAACCTGTATTGTCACAATCCATGTTGTAAACCCACATATGTTTTTATTTGATAACAACACTGTCACCTCTCTTTCCCCCCTTTCTCCATTCTAATGTATGTGAATGACCCTTGAAAGTCTCTTTTTAAGGCTTGATACTTGCCATGTTTTGATTTACTGGGGTGATACTATTATGTGAAGTGGTTTCCCTGTGGTTTGAGACTCAGGATCACAACAAACACGCATGTTCCTCCTCTCATGAGCATTTGTGCTGTTGTGTTTTTGTTTTGTTTTGTTCATCATAGAATCCTCTTCTCTCACCTTCAAAATGGTTTGATGCTTTAAGTTTGCAGAATTGAGCCACCTGTCTCTGTGAATAAACCAGCTCAGCTCTGATATGGAATCTACTTAGACTATTTCATAGATTTTATGTTTGTTTCTTTTTTTTGTCCAGGGTATGTTTTTGGGATGAAGTTAACGTCCTATGTCATTTAAGGGATGAGGTTGGCACAAAAACGCTAATAGTTCTATTGGCCCTACGAGGCACTACTGAATTGTGTGGTCTATGTGGCGTGTTCAATTCAATGAGCGTTTTTTTTTAAATGTGTCATCAGAAATTGTTCTGAGGTCAAGGATAATACTGGTGTTTGATGTCTATAAACAAGGCAGTCAGAGCTTTGAAGGTGTGTCAAGTCTCTCCACCTCTGTCAGTGCAGGGCAAGCCACTGATGAAACTCCCCATATTAGCAAGTGCAGCATCTGTGAATTCTGACAAATCACAGCCTACCACACAATGGTGTCAGTGCTGGAAACACAGGTAGAAGTTAAACGGTGTAAATGGGGTGTGTTGTGTTCTGAATAAATATGACTTGAGCAAGGTTTTTTTGTTTACTTTTTTACACAGTTCTTTTTATATATGTGAATGCCTGGCTAAACATAATTCCTATAGGCCTACTGTTTGAGTGCTTATACAAGGGCAGTTGTTGTCTCCAAGGCAACAGCCAGAGGGATGATGTGCTGTTATGGTAAACTGGTGCCACCTCCTTTCCCTCTCAGATCTATATTTCTGAGGCAAATCTTTGCTAACTTTTATTGCTTGTTATTAATAATGTTAATATACAATCAAATAATTAAAGCATTTAACAAGTAATCTGCATGCTTGGAATTTGTACTGTGTGATTGGCATCAGCAGCTCACTTACAATAGTTGTTCTATTTATTTATTGTCCTAATGTCATTCAGTTGGCTCTGAAGAAGAAAAAGCAATAGGCTTATAAGTCTATCTTTTCATGGTAATGTCACAATTTCTCATGAAATATAATTATACCTCGGGATTTGTAGGCGTTACTCATCTTTAGGCCCTGGACTAAAAAACACTAGTCAGTAAATTACTTGAACGATACATTCTAGATTTATACACAACACAATACATAGTCATGAACAATGTTTTGCCTAGTGAGAGCCACTGCCAATAGTTATCCGCCAGGTGGCATAGGCCTCTCCTACAAGGTAGACTGGGGAGACGAACAGATTGAGCAAAGCAGTTGATCCAATTTGTAAATCAGGAAGAGATCGCTGATTACCCATGCATCAGTGGTGGGCCGTCAGGGCCAGCAAGGCCTTCTCTGCTGGCCTAAACATCATCAGAATATAATTTTTTTTTAAATATATTTTCCCACAAATATATAAATTAAATTATTATAAATTATTCCCCAGAGTAAGAGTTATACTCTTCATTTCATAGCTTTCCTCTTGGTTGCACTGCTTCCAGCCCCAGGTTGAGATTTGGAGGGCTGGTCTTTATGTTAGATCTTTTATCCAATCATATTCAGCCATCATGTGTTGCCAGGGGTCTAAAATCTGCCCTCAGGCCTTCAGAATCAACAGTGTGGGCGCTTGTAGCTTATAGTGAATGGAAATGAAAATTTAGTGTCAACCAATCAGCTTTAGAGTTGGCTATTGTACGCCTGCTAGCTGGCTCCAGTGTTACACAGGAGCCAGCTAGCAGGCGTAGTGCGTGCACATCTTTTGATTGGATTACCAATATTGAGAGGCAGGTCCTATGGGCAGGTCTATGCAGATCTAGGAAACTGAATTTGATAAACAAATTAATTCGCATACTACTAAGCTGTTTTTTCAACCCACAATGGCGGAAGGAGGAGAAGATATCGATTTGGTCGAGGATATAATTATAACGCCATTCTCAAGACGAACTTTTCAAGAAAAGTTAGACATTGTAAGGAGAGGTCGCCCGACGCCGACGCTACAAATCCTGTCACAGGCGGGAAAGGGGTTCCAACTACGAGCGCTATCAATGGCTCACAGGCTCCGAGAAGCACTGCAAACTGTACTGCTGGGAATGCCTATTATTTGCAAGTGATCGATTTGGTGTTTGGAGCCACACTGGCTTTGCAAACTTGAGTTGTCTAACCAAGGCAGCAACGAGACACCAAAGTACGGCTGGGCACTTACAAGCAATGGTGCTTTTGAAAACTTTTGGGGACACCGGAGTGGATCTACAGCTCAACGAACAAGCGCGCAGGGCAACGGAGCTGCACAATGAAAAGGTGAAGGGAAATATTGAAAAGACTCATTGATTGTGTCATGTTTTTGGGTACAAATCCTGATTTGGGTAAACACTGTTTACCCAAAAATGTCAATTTGTCAATTTCAAGGTGACGCAACGCCTGGTTATAATGCGTTTCTGTCTAAATGTATAGTGTCTAGAGCCATGGCATCATAATGATGGTAATAAGAGGTGGATTAATTCGGGTGGGACTATGTAGTACCTCACTGAAGGCCCAGGCCCACGGCACGCCACTGCCATGCATATAATAAATATGTGAGCATGTAGTGAGTGGGCTTGTTTCTCCCACTTTAAATCCTAGCGTGTAGGCTTCTTTTTTTTAAGTGATAGGTTTCTTTTCCGTTATTGAATAAGATCATGTTTTCTGTTAGGAGCGCGCCTCAGTAAAAATAAAATGGCAAGGAGCTTGACGCGATTGTCGAGAGTGAGTGCGCGTCAAAAACTTGACTGTGCCGTATGCGCGCGCTCGCTCGCTCGCTACTCACAAGAATGCGTGTCTGCTCGGCTTCTTTCTCTCAACCCTTTAGATGAGAAAGGGATAGGGAGAAGGGGAAGAGGCTGTTGAGGGAAATAAATTAGCTTCAAAACCACAGAAAGCAGCCACGGTCGGAAGGTTTTGGATTGGCAAAAGGGCAGAGCAGAGACTAGATTCAATTAAAACCGAGTCAATCCCGTTACAACGGGCAGCGTTATAATAATACCAAGGTCAAAACACTGAACGAGCGCACAAACCCACGTCATTTAACGTTTTAGACTGGGTACTGAATTCGGAGACGGGGAAATCACCACCAGCAGCAACTGAAGATGGAGGGGGTGATGCAGGGGATGCAAGCGTACGGTGCGGGGAAGGCTGGAGGAGCCTTCGACCCATTGACGTTCTTTCAACAGCCTCAAACGATCCTTCGGCTTGTGTGCTGGGTGAGTGAGTGGTCATGTTTTGTGTTGTTTATTTGAGCATGTCGTTTTAACAATTCAAGAGTGGATGACAGGGGTGGTTTGTGTGTGTACAGCAAAATATCTACAAACAGTCGAGCAATGTGTAGGATTTAAAAGCAAACCGATTGATTCGTAGGCAATCTGTTTACCCCATAGGCTAGGCTATATACCCTGCTTACGCACACATTTGAGTGGAAGGACGTTAATGGGACGCACAGAATAAATATGATTGTTTTCAGACTATCATAATATTTCACTACTGACTATAACTACCTTGTCTTGAAAACCATATGTGTTCAATAAAAATGTTATGGCTATCACTGAATTAAAGACCCCTATTTTATAGACTACTAAATGTCAGTTAAAGTAGCAATCAGTAGTTGAAACAATAACAAAGCCACACACCCAGCCACTGTTTCGCTAAAAAGGTGAGGAATGGGGCTGGAGTAATGTAACCAATCTCAAATTCATAGACCGAGCTATGGATGCAAGGACTGACCATCCATGAAATCACAATTATAGTTTTAACCATTTTTTGAGGCTGTATAGTGTTTGTAAACAAAATACATTGGAGTAAGAAAAGCTTATATTTTGACAGTTGAGTTACGCTCATGGGGCATTTTATAAATTATATTCCTCAAGAACAATAGGTACATATCAATCATTTGTTTGTCCAAAAATGGATGTAGTAACTGCAGATTGCCCCTTTTAACATAGGCTGCGTTTACACAGGCCAACGTGGAATCAGTGGTAGACGTAACATATTTAACCAAAATCCGGGACATTGAAATAAGCATGAATTGTTAAGTTTGGTATAGTATTTATTAATTTGTGGATGTCCATCTATTTTGTATGATATGTTACGAATTACAATTCGTATGATGTGTTATGAATTACAATTTACGATATTTTACGAATTGCAGTTAATACAATGTGTTATGAATTTGCAATATGTATGATATGTTACGAATTCCAATAACATTAGCTTGGTAGCTAGGTGGCTAATGTTAAGAATGGGAGTTAGGTTATAGTGTTAAGGTTAGGGGAAGGGTTAGTTAACACGCTAAGTAGTTGCAAAGTAGCAAAAAAAGTGTAGGTCAGAATTTATATTTACATCTAAATGCTTGATTTTTGTCATAATAGAGGGCACTGTAAGTTCAGATAGAAGAGAAAGGCCAGTGCCTGTTGTGCACCGTAACATCACCCACCTTTCAATCTGATTGGAGGGAGTCAACATTTTGAAACTATTTAATCATAAACGTAACTGTTTAAAACCTGGAAGTTTTTTTATTTTATGAGGAATATCTTACCCTCTTCCAACTAGTGATGCACCGATATGACATTTTTGGCCGATACCGATATCCAATATTTTCCTTGGCAAAAAAAAAACGATACTGATACCCGATATTTAAAAATGTTGCAGCTTTTTAAGCATTCTAGTACAGTCAAATAGTTAACACACACACATGGACGCAGCGGTCTAAGGCACTGCATCTCAGTATAAGAGGCGTCACTACAGTCCCTGGTTCGAATCCAGGCTGTATCACATCCGGCTGTGATTGGGAGTCCCATAGGGTGGTGCACAACTGGCCCAGCTTGCTGTGCTGTTTCGTTGTTCCTTTGTTCAGTCGTTTAATTCTCAACCAGGATTTCATCATACATGTCAAGCAGTGAAGTTTCAGCTCTGTCTGTCCATGGCCTCTCTTCCACAGTGCGCACTGTCACTGTGTCCGTTTCCATCTTGTCCAGCTGTGTATATAACATTTCACGTAAACCCTGTTTCTTGTTTGCATCGAAGTAGCGGTCCTTGTACATAGCATCGAGCATGGTGGCGACACAGTGAAGAGAGAATGCCTGTTAAGCAGGCGTTTCAATGCCATGACACGTCTGCTGCAGGCGCAGTTGATGAGCTTATTTCTCGACTCAGTTGTTCGAATGGAGCTAGCTAGTGTGTTCATGTTTCCGAGTTTCAAACATGTTCTCAAATGGCAGCAGCGGTATGAGAACGACAACATTCATGAGCATGAAATACGACTTTTCTCAGTACGAAATCCTCAATGACACACTGTGCTGTCAGACTCAGCATGCTCATGGGGCTGATATCACTGGTCCAAATGTCAGTCGTGAGCTAATAGCAGTGACGACCAGTTGTCCAAAGCCAACTTCACCCACGACAGAGAACGGTTGATTGTCAATGGCAATGAATTCCATTATCTTGGCGTTAATGGATTTCGCCTTTGAGTTGTCTCGCTGAAATGTTCTGACTCTTTCAAATGACTGCTCGACATGTTGACTGCTCGATCCACACAGCAGACATTGTGGGCTAGGTTAGGAATTCTGTGTTGCACGTGTAGCTCTACATTTTACGTGGTGTCATTACGTCATGTACCTACGTTATATAGGTATGCACGTCAGCTTTGACATCGGTTTTGCTCATCGGCGTTAAACTAGACATCGGGCCGATGTAGATGTTGGCATTTTTAGCTAACATCGGCCAATTACGATATCTTCACCGATATATCGTACATCCCTACTTTCAACCAAAGGAATGTTAAGGGGATTCTTTTATAAACACTTCCTCATATCCCATTGATACCAGTATTTCTTTCATGTTCTCAACTTCCTGTTGTCCAGCAGCCAAAGACACAATCCTACAGTACATATTAACAACCCATGTGGTGCGCTTTGTAGAACAGTGTTTTCCCACTAATTGCATTTTGGAACATTCACGCTTATAGCCTACTGCCATGTGCACATTGCTGCACTTATATTTATTTAATGTTATTTTTTATTTAACCTTTATTTAACTAGGCAAGTCACTTAAGAACACATTATAATGTGAAGAAATAGTCTAATAGTTTATCAACATTTTAAGCTAAACGATCTGATCTGTTGCATCAGCCTCATTGCTTTTAAAGTGTTTTTTGATGTACAGTGGTTGTATTAATTTGGGCTCTATCATCCCACACCTGTCCCAGAGTCTTCTTGTAATATTTCAAGCACAGAACAAGAAGGACGCACACTGTTGTATCCCCGATATCTCTGTCTTCACTAGTAGCCTACTTCGGAGCGGCGATGCCTGTGAGAATGTCCCTGATCACGTGACCGGCATTGGTTAATAAGAATAGAAATTTCTGAGAGAGCCATATGAGTGAGAGGTGCTTCCGAGCAGGGTGATTGGCAGCCAGGAGAAAGGATTTATTATTAATATGTTCAGTCACACAAGGGGGGATTGTCGGGCCATCAATACCACCAGGAAATTTGAGTACTGGTAAGCGTACCAAACGTAACATATCATACTAATTTGAGCGGGACATATTTTTGTTTACCATGTTACGTCTAGTCTGAGACCAGCCTACACAGGCAGGTCAATTCTGATTTTTTTTTTTTTTAATCACTAATAGGTCTTTTGACCAATCTGATCTGATTGGTCAAAAGACCATTACTTGTGTAAATGCAGACAGGCTATTTTGGAACCATCGCAGAACTCATTAGTCAAGCATGGAAGGATTTTCAGTCCGCCACAAATCAATGTGATAACCAGAGCTTGATTTCCTCTCGTTAAAGGGATATTTGGGGATTTTAGCAATGAGCATGCTAGTAGATACCCATAGACTTCCAGTCATTGCGCTAACTCGAGTTAGCATTGGCTCGCAAAACTACCTCTACTTCTTTCATACTGGACACAGAGACATAAAAATGGTATCCACAAGTTCATCTGACTAGATAAAGGGCCTCATCGCCAAAATCCCGAAGTATCTCTTTAACGTTATTGTTATTATTGAACTCTTTGAGCACAATTAGTAGTGACAAGGCCTTTTGTAGGCTAGTATTTACACAGACAATGATCAGCAAGCTTAGGATTTAAAGTGTTAGTAAGGACAAGGCTTTTGTAGGCTGTATATTACAACCTCAGATACAGTGGCGGCACGAGCCTGGCGCCTCGTCAGTGCCTGCGGACCGTAAGGTTCAATTACTGGAGCCAAAGATTCCTGTCTACTGTAGGCTACACGTGCAGGTTCTCAGGCCATTATTGTTGCCAACAGATGTAATTGGACATGAAGGCTATTGTTTTGTATCTAAAATAAACAGAGAGACAAAAATAATTGATTTTCTCTTGTACTGGTGTTTAATTTAGATCTGAGAAATGACCTGCATCATGCATGATGTTTCCAAATAGTCCTAATCAATAACTGTAGTAATCAATAGCCAAGCCTGAGACACAGCATCTCTCAAGAGTGCGTGTATGTGTGAGTGCGGGTGATGGGGGGAAAAAATACCATAAAGATCAATGTATCTAAATAAACTACAAATTGCTTTTAGTTTGAAATGTATTTCATTAAAATACATGTATTTGGTATGTTTTTAAATGCAGAAATACATTTGCAAGTAGCCAGCCCAAACAGCAACAACATTCTCAGTGGTGGTTATAGATACATTTACTTGCTATGACTGTGATATGTTGTTAATCTAGATTAGTTGAATGCAGTGACTAAGTCACTCTGGATAAGAGTGCCTGCTAAATTACCTAATGTAGTTGTGAAAATTAACCTACCTAAATTAACTGCAGAGCACACTGGGTATTATTATTATTATTATTAGGCTTTTTTGGGGGGGGGGGGGGGGGGCTCATTAGAATAATACTCAGCATGCTTTGCAATTGTTCATTTTTACAGGTACATTTTATATTTAGTTCATTTAGCATACACTCGTATCACACCATAGTTGTATCAGACTTCTGATACCAATGCAGGGTAAAAGGGGGCCACAAAATGTTCAACCGCTATAAAAATAAAAATAAATGGTATAGAAAAGTATTTTGTATTTTGAAAATACAAATGACAACTCTCGAAACTATCTTGTTACAAAATACATTGGAGTGTAGTGTGATCCAGTGCAATACAAATGACAAAATACTCAGAAGTCATTTAAAACATATTTCAAATACATGTAACAAATCCTTCCCACGTCTGTCTGTCTGTCTGTCAAGCATAGTGATTAGAGAAAAGGTGTACAACACTATAAAGGAATGCAGCATATTTGATGTTCAGCAGATTGGGGAGGGAACTCCAATGATCATGGAGAGGTTTTATTCCTCATTCAGCTAAGATCCAGAAATGTGTGATCAGACAACCTGCTTTCATGAATACTAAGGCTAAACAAAACAAAGATGGACACCAACACATTTGTCTTGGAGAGAAATCTGCCATTTTAATATCGAGAAGGGGAATGTAAGCTCAGCCCCTCCCATTTTAAAATCTGCCATTGTAGCCCTCCGTGTGATGATGATGATGATAGGTTAGTATTAACTTGCTGGACCACAGCTTTCCCTTCAGGATGAGAGGGAGGCGGACCCCCCCCCCCAACCGAGATCCTGATTGGCTGATTGAGGTCTGCTGCGTTGGCATGACGACTGTCAGAGACCACCGGAAAGATGTCACCGGCAAGCCCACTCATGAGAAAGGGATGGATGGAGGGAGGGAGGAATGGGGACACATGAGAGGAGGCTTGCTCACGACACAAGTACGTTATACACCAGAGGAAGTGGACAGGGACGGCCTTTAGAATGGCTGGGTCTTTGTATCATGGCGACCTTGTAACTAGGGGTGTTATAGGTCACGTGACGTGACAGTTTAGTACATCCTTTCAGCCCCCTTTTTTAGTTCAGCTTTCTTTTCCTCGTCCGATCATCTGCTGCCTTTTCAGTGTGAAGCCTTTGTCTGAGCAAATAGAATAGTCATGTCCTTGCGAGTCATGAGGGGATGTGGAATGAGTTGTCTGGTTTTTTTCTTCTTCATTCCATGGAAGCATTCTCTGAATTAACCTGGTTATTTTTCTCTAGTGCCCCTGTTAATGATGTCACTGGGATCTGTCGAGTGATATTGGATGATGACACGTGATGGTGTCCCATTTGAGAAACTCCTCAGTCACCAGATCAATACAAGCTTTATTGAGCTAATACAGTAGATGGAGACCTGGAAATGAAGAAGTATCTTCTTTTGGTGGATCTCCGGTCCTGGAAGGCTGCAATGTCTGCTACTTTGTCAATGTTATTACCTTGTAATTAGCAACTGATTTTAATTGACCAATTAGGCACAGAGGCACAATAAAAATAAATAGACACTTATACCCTATTCACAATAATGAGCAGAACCGAGCCAAACTCTACTGCACTGGCCTGATGACGCATCCAGCATAGTTGATGGAACTGCATTAGGTGTGTGTGTGTGTGTGTGTGTGTGTGTGTGTGTGTGTGTGTGTGTGTGTGTGTGTGTGTGTGTGTGTGTGTGTGTGTGTGTGTGTGTGTGTGTGTGTGTGTGTGTGTGTGTGTGTGTGTGTGTGTGTGTGTGATGTTCATTCAGATGTCAAAGTCACTATAACCGGAGGACTATTAGTGCATTTCCACGGTCAGGCTTTGCACCAGTGTTTGGCAGTGATGCTGGGGACATAAGAACATATTTGAAATGTTCTCCAGCCAATGCGTAATGTTTGTTTGGTATGTAAGATTAAAACGGTGACAGGGTTTGGATGTGGAGCTTTTTGACCTCCTCTCCTCTACTTGCTTTCCAAACCATGTTCAGTAAGGAGAAATGTTTTTTTGAATGTGGAGTTAAAACCTGGAACTTTTTTTTGTTGTTGTTGCAAAACGTTTTGCTACAGTGTGTCCTGCTGCAGACTGTTCTCTCTTATGTCGCACAGCAAGCAGTACCAGGGCACCAAGTCTGGAACCAACAGGACTCTGAACAGCTTCTACCCCCCCCCCAAGCCGTAAGACTGCTAAACAAGACTGCTAAATAGCTAATCAAATGGCGTTGACTGCATTACCTTTTTTGTTGTTGTTGCACTAACTATTTTACACACACACACACACTTTCACACTTGCCACATACGTTTCTGCTACTGTTTATTATCCATCCTGTTGCCTAGTCACTTTACCCCTACCTATATGTACATAGCTACCTCAATTACCTCGTACCCCTGCACATAGACTCGGTACTGGTACTATATAGCCATGCTATTTTTTTATTGTTATTCACTGTGTATTTATTCCTCGTGTCACTATTTACTTTTGATGACATTTTATTTGTAACTCTGCATTGTTGGGAAATGACCCGTAAGTAAGCATTTCATTGTTAGTGTACACCTGTTCTTAACAAAACGTGACAAATAAAATTTTATTTGATTTGAACATGACCCTGATTGACCACGGTCTCATTAGACCGAAACGTTGATTGACACCCATTAAACCTTGTTGGAGTTACCAAGAGCCCCAGTGTGCAGCGATTTCTTTTTCACATATTAACTAGAGGCCAGAGATACCACGAAATGTGTCGATCAAATGGAAGTCTGTAGAGTATTAGTAGTAGTCTTATGTTGGTAGGATATCTAATAATTCACAGCAGCTGTTGAGCTAATAAGCCAGAAGACTCTGCTGGGACTTTGACCTGGTGAAATGTGATCTAGTGTTCATGTTTTGGATGATCTCTGTTATTGTTCAGCTAGCAAATTGATAACATTTGTTCTGTTTTTCTTTTGACAGAGTGAATTGTGTGTGTGTGTGTGTGCCATGAATGTATGTACACACTATGGTACAGCAGCTAAACGTCATTCTAAAGCTGCACTTCACCTCCACAATAGCAATGCTATCTTTCTCTCCTCTATTATGAGCACTACATTCCCGACTAGCCGTCTCCTTTCCTTCCCTCTCTCCTTCTTGTTCTTTGATTCGCTGTCGGGAATGTAGTGCTCATAACAGAGGAGAGAAAGATGGCATTGCTATTGTGGAGGTGAAGTGCAGCTTTAGAATGACATGTAGCTGCTGTACCGTAGTGTGGCGAGGACCTCTGATTCTGTGTGTACGCGGCTCGTTGGAGCGGAGCTCAAATGCAGTTACCCAAAACAAGGATGACATTAGTGTCATTGAGTTGTTCCTCCTGCCAAAACCAGCAACTGGATGCGCACAGAGCTCTCCTGCGCACAGAGTTTTCACCACAGCCTTCAGGTACAGATGGACTGGGAAATTTTATACGGGCTTATGATGTAAGTAGCTGAGGCCAATCTACTCCGAGAAGACCAGTGGAGAATATGGACCTCTCTTAGCTTTCCAGGAACAGGGTTGTAGTGGTGTGTTCAAAAACACCGTTTAGTGTTTTGTTTTGAAGTTGCTATTACCAACCTTGCTCTAGCAATCGGATTTCATTTTGTAACCGGTTTTCATTCTGTTTTCGCACTGTTTTCGTTGAAATTACTGTAACCAGTTGATAACAATGTTCTGTTTATTTCCACAGCAAACATTGGGTTTGATGGTTGGTTTGTCTAGGATAGATGTGCCTTTTCCTCCTGTGTTTTTGTTGAGCTGTATGCTACTTGTGCATTAACATGCACACCTGTAACTTCGTCAGGCCTATATTCAGCTAGCCATCTCTAAATAGGGAGTTGGCATTTCTGGTTTCCTGGTAGTACCAATGTGTGCATTAGTATGGAGAAAGACTTCCGGTCTTGTGACTGAAAGAATCTGACAGTCTTGGTTGTTCTGCCTTTCACTCTCTCTCTCTCTCTCTCTCTCTGTCTCTCTGTGTGTGTGAACACAAGGTCACAGAGATTAAAATGAAATTATTGTGGGGGAGGGCAGAAATGTGGTGCTCGGCCAGCAAGCTGTGTGTGTGTGTGTGTGTGTGTGTGTTCATGTTTGTTTGTCAAGGACTCCTTTGTGTACATCTCAATCAACATCTGTATCAGTGGTACTCCATGATGGAGGAGAATACACTAACTGAGGGAGACTAGCACAAGCAGATTCAGAGAGAGAGAGAGGGGGCATCCAGTGCAGTCTGCTCACAGTATTGCTATGACCGCAAGAGCATAGTGCCTCTGTAGACCTCGGTTGTAGCTTGCAGCAAAGCTAAGGGGCTCTAGCTGTAATGGTGTGCAAAGCCTGATTGATTTATTGACTGGTAGGCCTGCCTGAAAGACATCCTGCACACTAATAGGCACACACTGGGACTCTGACAGTAATCCAGCATGTATCTATTGGATGCATTTAATTGTTAGGCTGTGGTAGTTGTGCAGCAGTGAAAATGTAACAGAAAGCCAGTGCTGCTCATCTTGAGAAAGTCATGCATAAGTTTTTTTTTTTTTTTTTTTATCACATGATAAACATACACACACACACACACACACACAAACACTAAATTCCCTCAGGCTTAATATGGAGCATGAAAGGCTGCTGATGATCACAAGATCAGGACCCCACGTGGTGCCAATCACAATGTCTGCTTTCATACGTCTATGAGGTGCTGGGGCCTTGTGATCCAGACAGGACTAGAGCTGTGCTGCTAGCCTGGTAATTGTATATCTGAGTAGGCGAATGGACCAGGAGGGAGACCACGCCAGCAGACAACTAGAGAGTAGCGAACTCACAGATTTACAACCAGATCCTGACCAAAGATCATGTCCACAAACAAATCTCTATCCGCTTTGCATTTTCAAACCAACGTTTGTCATCCGCACAGGATACAGTGTAAACTGTTCAATGAAATGCTTACATTATGAGCTATAAAGCATGGTTAAGAGGAGTTTGGGATGAAAAATGACAGCAAATATCAAATAATGGGGTGGAAACAAGCAGGAAACTATGGAGCAGATGGCAGCACTCTTGTATTTCAGAACTTGGAGGAAAGGAGACAAAGATGTAATCTTCATATACAGTTGAAGTCGGAAGTTTACATACACTTAGGTTGGAGTCATTTAAAACTCGTTTTTCAACCACTCCACAAATTTCACAAGTCTGGTTCATCCTTGGGAGTTATTTCCAAATGCCTGAAGGTACCGCGTTCATCTGTGCAAACAATAGTACGCAAGTATAAACACCACGGGACCACGCAGCCGTCATACCGCTTAGGAAGGAGACGCATTGTGTCTCCGAGAGATGAACGTACTTTGGTGCGAAAAGTGCAAATCCATCCCAGAACAACAGCAAAGTACCTTGTGAAATTGCTGAAAGAAACATGTACAAAAGTATCTATATCCACAGTAAAACGAGTCCTACATCGACATAACCTGAAAGGCCGCTCAGCAAGGAAAAAGCCAGACTATGTTTTTCAACTGCACATGAGGACAAAGATTGTACTTTTTGGAGAAATGTCCTCTGGTCTGATGAAATAAAAATAGAACTGTTTGGCCATCATGACCATCGTTATGTTTGGAGGAAAAGGGGAGATGCTTGCAAGCCGAAGAACACCATCCCCAGTGGTGGCAGCATCATGTTGTGGGGGTGCTTTGCTGCAGGAGGGACTGGTGCACTTCACAAAATAGATGGTGTCATAAGGAAGGAAAATGATGTCGATATATTGAAGCACCATCTCAAGACATCAGTCAGGAAGTTAAAGCTTGGTCGCAAATGGGTCTTCCAAATGGACAATGTCCCCAAGCATACTTCCAAAGTTGTGGCAAAATGGCTTACGGACAACAAAGTCAAGGTATTGGAGTGGCCATCACAAAGCCCTGACCTCAATCCTATAGAACATGTGTGGGCAGAACTGAAAAAGCTTGTGCGAGCAAGGAGGCCTACAAACCTGACTCAGTTACACCAGCTCTGTCAGGAGGAATGGGACAAAATTACCCAACTTATTGTGGGAAGCTTGTGGAAGGCTACCTGAAATGTTTGACCCAAGTTAAACAATTTAAAGGAAATGCTACCAAATACTAATTGAGTGTATGTAAACTTCTGACCCACTGGGAATGTGATGAAAGAAATAAAAGCTGAAATAAGTAATTCTCTACTATTATTCTGACATGTCACATTCTTCAAATAAAGTGGTGATCCTAACTGACCTAAGACAGGGATTTTTTTACTCGGATTAAATGTCAGGAATTGTGAAACTGAGTTTAAATGTATTTGGCTAAGGTGTATGTAAACTTCCGACTTCAACTGTTAATACTGGACGGTTGGAACTTGGCATTGTGAAGAGATGCTAACAAAGCATGTGAGCACTTAAAGCATTGAGAATGTAATAACATGAAGTGCCCCCTTGCTTTCTCTTCTGTCAAGGGATCTGGTTATATACAGTAGTATCCAGCTTTCAGTTCACCTTGTAACTTTGACATATTGTGTATATATATTGTTCGTATATACAATATACACTGCTCAAAAAAATAAAGGGAACACTAAAATAACACATCCTAGATCTGAATGAATGAAATATTCTTATTAAATACTTTTTTTCTTTACATAGTTGACTGTGCTGACAACAAAATCACACAAAAATTATCAATGGAAATCAAATTTATCAACCCATGGAGGTCTGGATTTGGAGTCACACTCAAAATTAAAGTGGAAAACCACACTACAGGCTGATCCAACTTTGATGTAATGTCCTTAAAAAAGTCAAAATGAGGCTCAGTAGTGTGTGTGGCCTCCACGTGCCTGTATGACCTCCCTACAACGCCTGGGCATGCTCCTGATGAGGTGGCGGATGGTCTCCTGAGGGATCTCCTCCCAGACCTGGACTAAAGCATCCGCCAACTCCTGGACAGGCTGTGGTGCAACGTGGCGTTGGTGGATGGAGCGAGACATGATGTCCCAGATGTGCTCAATTGGATTCAGGTCTGGGGAACGGGCGGGCCAGTCCATAGCATCAATGCCTTCCTCTTGCAGGAACTGCTGACACACTCCAGCCACATGAGGTCTAGCATTGTCTTGCATTAGGAGGAACCCAACCGCACCAGCATATGGTCTCACAAGGGGTCTGAGGATCTCATCTCGGTACCTAATGGCAGTCAGGCTACCTCTGGCGAACACATGGAGGGCTGTGCGGCCCCCCAAAGAAATGCCACCCCACACCATGACTGACCCACCGCCAAACCCGTCATGCTGGAGGATGTTGCAGGCAGCAGAACGTTCTCCACGGCGTCTCCAGACTCTGTCACGTCTGTCACATGTGCTCATGTGCTCAGTGTGAACCTGCTTTCATCTGTGAAGAGCACAGGGCGCCAGTGGCGAATTTGCCAATCTTGGTGTTCTCTGGCAAATGCCAAACGTCCTGCACGGTGTTGGGCTGTAAGCACAACCCCCACCTGTGGACGTCGGGCCCTCATACCACCCTCATGGAGTCTGTTTCTGACCGTTTGAGCAGACACATGCACATTTGTGGCCTGCTGGAGGTCATTTTGCAGGGCTCTGGCAGTGCTCCTCCTCCTCCTCCTTACACAAAGGCGGAGGTAGCGGTCCTGTTGCTGGGTTGTTGCCCTCCTACGGCCTCCTCCACGTCTCCTGATGTACTGGCCTGTCTCCTGGTAGTGCCTCCATGCTCTGGACACTACGCTGACAGACACAGCAAACCTTCTTGCCACAGCTCGCATTGATGTGCCATCCTGGATGAGCTGCACTACCTGAGCCACTTGTGTGGGTTGTAGACTCAGTCTCATGCTACCACTAGAGTGAAAGCACCGCCAGCATTCAAAAGTGACCAAAACATCAGCCAGGAAGCATAGGAACTGAGAAGTGGTCTGTGGTCACCACCTGCAGAACCACTCCTTTATTGGGGGTGTCTTGCTAATTGCCTATAATTTCCACCTTTTGTCTATTCCATTTGCACAACAGCATGTGAAAGTTATTGTCAATCAGTGTTGCTTCCTAAGTGGACAGTTTGATTTCACAGAAGTGTGATTGACTTGGAATTACATTGTGTTGTTTAAGTGTTCCCTTTATTTTTTTGAGCAGTGTATATTGTGTATGTGTCGACAGTAGCATATTCAAATTGAATGTGAATATTAGTTTAGGCAAAGAGCAGTGAACGTACAGCACTCAGTAGGTTATGAGCCTGAGGTGTTGGGGGAGTTCCTGCCAACCAAGGTGGGCCAGCTTCAGCACAGCTAATGATAGTTGGGAAAGATGCACATTGAAAGAAGGCTAAAGGCCATTACTCTAGCCTTCTTCTTCTCTCTCTGCTCTCCTCTTTCTCTCTTACATATTGTGTTTTTATCCACTCATCTGGTTGCTTGCCAGCCACACACACTTGTATTCTCACTCGCTGCTCACCAACACATACAGTATTACATCAGAGACGCTCTGTCATACCACCACCCCACTCCCTCATGCATGCTCTCTCTTTCTCCCACATACACACATATATGATTGCGCGCGCACACACAGTCTAAAGAGGCCAGCTGTTAAAACCGCAGGACTTTGCCAGGACGGCCCCCACGCTACCTCCTCACATGCCTTATGCTGGATGGGGTTGCCTGTGGTGGGGAACACAATACACACACACATTATACACACACCACAAGTGGAGTCAGGGCCGTGCACAGATCATTCAGTGGGCAGGTGCTTAAACTGACATTGGAAAAAGAGGGAGGCCTATCAATTGATCATTTGATTTTGATGATTGATATAAATCTGCTTGTTTACTAGCTGGTTTTTCTTTGTTGCTAATTTGTGATTTAGCTATCTTAAATGCACTTAAAGATCATTTCATAATATAATATTCATAATCTTCTAACTCTAGATATATGGCTATATGGTGTCTTGTGTGGATATTTTAGTACAGGGTGGTTAGCTTGTCTAGACTACCTGGGTTGCTGCTGACGACTGAGGAAGGGATGGAGTTGGGTCGTTGATGCAGCTGCTCCTCTCCTGCCTTTCTCTGCTTCGTGTATCAGCCAACCAGACCAAATATTAATAATTATGTAAATCAAGTGTTAACTTCTCTAGGGTAGGGGGCAGCATTTGGAATTTTGGATGAAAAGCATGCCCAAATTAAATTGCCTGCTACTCGGGCCCAGAAGATATGATATGCATATAACTGGTAGATTTGGATAGAAAACACTATAAAGTTTCCAAAACTGTTAAAATAGTGTCTGTGAGTATAACAGAACTGATTTGGCAGGTGAAAACCTGAGAAAATCTTTTCAGGAAGTAGTATTTTTTGGGGTTTTGTAGTTTTCTATTCAATGCCATTACAGTATCCATTGACTTAGGACTCAAATTGCAGTTCCTATGCCTTCCACTAGATGTCAACAGTCTTTGAAATTGTTTCAGGCTTATATTCTGAAAAATGAGGAAGTAAGAGCAGTCTGAATGAGTGGACCCTAAAGTGTCACAAAGCTTTTTCATGCGCGCGACCGAGAGAGTGCCTTTCTTGTTTACCTTTTTATATTGACGACGTTATTGTCCGGTTGAAATATTATCGATTATTTAGGCTAAAAATAACCTGAGGCTTGAATATAAACATCGTTTGACATGTTTCTATGAACTTTACGGATACAATTTAGATTTTTTGTCTGCCTGTTTTGACTGCGTTTGAGCCTGTGGATTACTGAAGAAAACGCGCAAACAAAACGGAGGTTTTTGGATATAAAGAGACTTTATCGAACAAAAGGAACATTTATTGAGTAAATGAATGTCTGAGTGCAACCGTATGAAGATCAACAAAGGTAAGGGATTAATCTTATCTCTATTTCTGACTTGTGTAACTCTTCTACTTGGCTGGTTACTGTTTGTAATGATTTGTCTGCTGGGCTATGTTCTCAAATAATCGTAAGGTATGCTTTCGCCGTAAAGCATTTTTTAAATCTGACACCGTGGTTGGATTCACAAGAAGTTAATCTTTAAACCTATGTAAAATATGTTTTGTTTTCTGAATTTTTATAATGAGTATTTCTGTATTTGAATTTGGCGCCCTGCAGTTTCACTGGCTGTTGAAGAGATGGGACGCTACCGTCTCACGTACCCTAGAGAAGTGCATCAAATGTTATCTACTGAGGCAGCACTGTTGATATTTAAACGAGTTGACTTGCTACACACACTCGACCGGTGACATGTTTGGATACCGGGCGTGTGCAATCTCAGTACAGGGCAGACCATCAGGTGCAACCAACAGACGGGTTGGGGGGTGGCGAACTTGACAACGTCACAACGACTTGCGGGCAATGGGTTCAGAACAACAACGAAAAAACCTTATACATAAAATAATAGTTATAGTACCACGCAAAAGGGCACTTGTCGAATGGGTGTTCAAAGGGGCATACGCTGGGCACAGGTTGACTCAACTGTGCACGTGCCTGAGCGCAATAGATGCAGTAGTATACACAAGCCCCCTAATATCATCCCATCTCATCATCAACAAAACAAACATCAATCCTGGCCTGAACCTGGATTAAAGCAGTTGGGATGTACTCCAGTATTTGATAATATTTCTCCTGTATGTGAATTAAATTAGTAGAAGTTTTTAATGCTGCTATAATGCTAGATGGTTTTATGATGTAGTTACTGGCATTGGTGCAAGATGGGCCAGTTTTGACTTTGTTTACTGTTTCACATGATGTGTCATTAGGATCTTCCTTCATCTACACTCGTGTCAGATCAGGTACTGCCATACATGTATCTGAATGTAGACAACTGGGTGAAAATGTGACTGTGGATTTGTAGGTTCTGGATTCATTTTACCCCAAAGTGTGATGATGTGATCATGTTGTGACTTCTCTGCATGACGCCATACATTACTACAGTGTATTCAGACCCCTTGACTTTTTCCACATTTTGTTATGTTGCAGCCTTGTGCTAAAATGTATTAAATAAATATTTTTCTTCATCAATCTACACACAATACCCTATAATGATGAAGCGAAAACAGAAATACCTTATTTACATAAGTATTCAGACCCTTTGCTATGAGACTTGAAATTGAGCTCGGGTGCACCCTGTTTCCGTTGATTATCCTTGAGATGTTTCTACAACTTGATTGGAGCCTACCTGTGGTACATTCAATTGATTGGACATTATTTGGAAAGGCACACACCTGTCTATATAAGGTTCCACAGTTGAAAGTGCATGTCAGAGCAAAAACCAAGTCATGAGGTCCGGATTGTGTCGAGGCACAGATCTGGGGAAGGGTACCAAAAAATGTCTGCAGTATTGAAGGTCCCCAAGAACACAGTGGCCTCCATAATTCTTAAATGGAAGAAGTTTGGAACCACCTAAACTCTTCCTAGAGCTGGCCGCCTGGCAAAATTGAGTAATCGGGAGAGAAGGGCCTTGGTCAGGGAGGTGACCTCTGAGGATATGGGAGAACCTTCCAGAAGGACAACCATCTCTGCAGCACTCTACCGATCAGGCCTTTATGGTAGAGTGGCCAGACGGAAGCCAGTCCTCTGTAAAAGGCACATGACTGCCTGCTGGAAGTTTGCCAAAAGGCATCTAAAAGGACTCTCAGATCATGAAAAACAAGATTCTCTGGTCTGAAACCAAGATTGAAGTCTTTAGTCTGAATGCCAAGTGTCACATCTGGAGGAAACCTGGCACCATCCCTACGGTGAAGCATGGTGGCGGCAGCACCCTGCTGTGGGGATGTTTTTCAGCGGCAGGGACTGGGAGACTAGTCAGGATCGAGGGAAAGCTGAACGGGGCAAAGTACAGAGAGATCCTTGATGAAAACCGGCTCCAGAGCGCTCAGGACCTCCGACTTGGGCAAAGGTTCACCTTCCAACAGGGCAACAACCCTAAGCACACAGCCAAGACAACGCAGGAGTGGTGTCAGGACAAGTCTCTGAATGTCCTTGAGTTGTCATTATGGGGTATTGTGTGTAGATTGATGAGGCATTTTTTTTGTACGTTTTAGAACAAGGCTGTAACGTAACAAACCGTGGAAAAAGTCAAGGGGTCTGAATACTCTCATGACTTTCCCTCCTGGGTGAGGATCAAAGAGTCCCCCCTCTCTCTCCCACCAGATATGAAGTGGGGGAAGTGGGGCTGGTTCTAGGACTTTAACGACCGGTCGTAAACTTCCTGTCTCATGCACTGCAGTATGGAGAAGTCAAAAATTATTTGTGTGTAGAGAGATACTCTACCCCCAAAACTTTAACATCAAAAGGTTGGACATTTAAAACAATATTTCTAACGCAAATAATGTGGGAAATGATTGTTGGGGCTCCAAACAATAATCATGTCAAATCAGTTGTTGTTTTGTGATTTCATTAAGAACGGTATAACTAAATAACAGTAACTCTACAAATGTATACGTCCCAGTTGTCAGGTTGTAAAATGTTGTTAAGCTCATGATTTAAATATGAAACTGTTTGTGGGAAGAGTAAATGTGATTTTAGCCTTCTAAATGAGAATTGTTTCTACCTAAACTTTTGCCAGTCGGTAACCACGCCTACATGAGCACAGACATTATGCCAAAAGGATGGAACGACCCTTTTTCCAGAGTACTTCTAAAGGACTCCTAACAAAATGTAGATTAGACCAGACAGCATGGAGCGGTGGCTACACAGCTACATTGCCTGATTGCTACTGACGTGTAAAATGGTTTAAAACTACTAGACCAGTATGCAGCGCAAGCTTTATATGTGACAAATGGTCTAAAATTACAAGACCCTCCTGAGACTCGACGAGAGAAGAAGACTAAGACATGCACCGCCTGCCGCTCTGCATGTAAAGTAGTCTAGAACTTTGACCAAAGACACAAGGAAGATCTTAACAAACGATCATTGGAATGTCTGATGTATCCAGTCTAAAGAACACTTCCAGAATGAAGAAAGCTACTACTACAACTACTAAGGGCATGGTGATCTCTGGTGGAATACCAGAGACTTTCTGTCGAACTATTCGTCACAGACGGATCGGGCGATTTCAACAGAGCAAGATGACAGACAAACAAGCGTCAATATTTGCATTGCATTTCTAAGTCCGAATGAGCGGTTGTTAGGATGCTAAATATCAATTTTTACGATGAGCGTATTATTCAACTATGTACGATAGTTGAATTCCTTTGTCTCTTCTTCTCCCATTCTTTCTTTCCCCGCCCCTTTCATTGTGTAACCAGCCGTCATATCGGGTTAGTGCACTGGGAACTTTTCAATGCATTATGTTAGTAATCAATTCAACCTATACTGTGTGTATTTCTGTGTAATTATTTAGTTAGTTAGTAAATAAATAATTAAGCCAATTTGTGTAAGCTGAGTCATCATGTAGACTAGGGTTCGTGCAGATTTATAGAATATTATGACGTTCAGAATGAGACTGATATGAGGTAAAAAATACATTTATAAGTGACTTATCTATAGATATATTATCTTATAAGAGTTTAATTCGGGAGATAATAACTCTTTAAATACGTTTACCGTGGTGCCCCAAGTTACTGAGTTGTTACATGATTAATTTAATCATGTAATTAATTAAACATAGTTAATTGATTTGATAAGATAAGTCATTGAATTAATGATTGTCATGTCATGACAATACTTTCCAAATGCCTGTAACAGATTTACATAGGATGCAAAAAGGATCAGCTTGTGCAAATGATGTACCATCCACATTGATTTTACTACCATATGCTGTAGATCAGCAGTTGCCAACTGTCCTCCTGGAGCTACTGATTTTGCAGGCTTTTGCTCCTATGCATTTCTCCTTTTCTCCCTACTCTACCCTCTCTCCTCAATCAACTTCTTTGTCACACCCTCCCTCTCTTCTTCCCCCAGCTCTTCTCCATCGTGATCTTTGGCTGTATAGCCAACGAGGGCTATGTGAACCGGCCTGACGAGATTGAGGAGTTCTGCATCTTCAACAGGAACCAGAATGCCTGTAACTACGCAGTGGGGATGGGAACCCTGGCTTTCCTAAGCTGTGCTGCCTTCCTGGTCCTGGACGTCTACTTCCCCCAGATCAGCAGCGTCAAGGACCGCAAGAAGGCTGTGCTTGCTGACATTGGAGTGTCTGGTAAGCTCTGGGGTGTAGTTTCTCCTAGGCACCAATCTAGGAACAGCTTTTCCTCCCCCAATCCGAACCTTAACCATTACTGGGGGAAATGCAAAACTGACCACAGATCAGCGTCTACGGACAACTTCACCCCACACAGGAAGAATGTTGTTTTGGCTTGTTGGTGTGAGTTTGACTGGGGGATGCGCGGCAGGTGATTGTGTGTTCGTTAACAGCAAAGAAAGGGGTTGTTTTAGTTGAGAAGTTGGTCATGATACGAGTTTGGAGTGTGTTTGGAGGCACACGGTTCTGGGTGCTCTGTGAAGACTCGGTTCAGGGGTGGGGAGGTGGATGTGGCCTTTGTCTTTAGCCTTTCTAAACTCTTAGGAAACACTGATCAATACATGGACATTGATAAAGGTCTTGTTTCTTCAATAGCCATTAGGCATACTGGGCCCTGTTTGTATACTCTTAAAATGTATAATCCCTACTTCCTCCTTTCCTTGACGTAATCACTCCAACGTGACTGGATTGGCATAGAAGCAAGCTTTTCACTGCATTGCTCTCACCAATTATATTATATCAGATGGGTGATTACTTCAAGGAAAGGATTAAAGAAGAATGCATATTAATAGTATTGGAACAGAGCCCTGGAATTTGAATCACAGCTCTAAGACATTGGCGGACTTGAGTTCTATAGGAGCCATTTTGTATGTGCACAGGTGCCCCCTTCTGGTTAGTTGTGGTGTGGCTGATGAACCCTAACAAACTCATTATGACCTTTGAGGCTCGGCTTTGATTACTGTGAGGCTATTGAGGCTTGTAAAAATGGTTGCAAAATATGTTGTGTATCAGTAGTTGATATGTTTTTTTATATTGTTGCATGACATTTGTGGTGTTGCTCATAATGCACAAACATACTCATGTCAGTCTGTTATTGGCATGACATTTGTAATGTGGTATTACTGAGTATGATATTACATTTCAAGAACAGATTTTTGTCTTTAGTTTTACCACCCATAGTATTAATGGTTTTCGTTTGTAATTCTCCCTCCCTTTTTCTCTCTCTCCTTCCCCATCCTTCCTGTAGCATTCTGGTCGTTTGTCTGGTTTGTGGGGTTCTGTTTCCTGGCCAACCAGTGGCAGGTTGCCAAGGAGGAGGACAACCCTCTAAGGGAGGGTGCGGACGCAGCCCGAGCCGCCATTACCTTTGCCTTCTTCTCCATCTTCACCTGGGTACGTACAGTACAACAGCCCTCCATTTCATCAGCCTTCCTGTCTGGCGTAATGGCCATTTAAGCATCTACAAAATAGAAAATATGTATATTACGCAAAATGTATTCATATCAAAGTTTTCAATTAAATTGGTTACATATCACCTCTGCCTTCTTCATCAGGCTCTAATTCTGCTCCGTCTGAAGCTGGGTCATAACATTCTGCTCCTCTTTGTCAGTCTTAACTTAGCTCTGTTTAACACTGCTTTTTCTTCATATTTAGAAGTGTCTACTGTCTTCTGTTTTTCTGCAGTTTTGTAACCCGGATGTACATTTTTCTCTCCCAATTTTATCTTCTCTGGGTCTGTTTAGATTCCTAATTTTCTCAATTTGAATCTTTGTCTATGCTGTATTTTTGTATACAATAATGCTTCATCTCTGTTTTTAGTTTGTTCAGATCTAAGTTTCTACCTCTTCGCCAATTTAATCTTTGCTTCCGTCTCAGTCTAGAAAAAGCTTAAAAAGGTTGTTATGATACAGAACTTTATGGAAGGATTGTATCTGGTGAATATTGGGATCATCCTCACCACCCTCACCACCCTTTCTATCCCATAACTGACCTGTCTGTCTCTCTCTAGGGTGCTCTGACAATGCTGTCCCTGGAGAGGATAAAGAGAGTGTCGTTCGAAGAAGAGTACGACAAACTGTTCATTCCGTAGCCCACACCACCGCACCGCCTAATGATAGATATCCTGACCCTCACTTTCTTTATTTCGCTCACACCAACTTCCCATCCAGGCTGTGTCTGAATGATGTCCTCCTTAGATGGCCAAACACATTGAAAGGAGTACCTTGTGTTTGTTTACCATGATTGGCTAGTGTTTACAGCTAGGATCCGCTTGATAGATTCAGATTGCCCTTCCAACGTGCCTTGATATCAAACCATTGCCAAAAATGAGTGTCTTTGTGGGGTTAAAACAGTGGTACTCTACTGTTGACATATCAGGTTCTCATTGCCTGGCATAGTAATCCGCCATTTTAGCTATGTTCACCTTTGCTGGTTGTCTCAATTCATTTTAATGTAAAGTATTATTTTGATAAAATCATTTGATTTCATGGTACCGTTCAATTTAGATTGAACATTTTCTGTAGGGCCACTTTGCATGGTTGGGATCAATCAGGAAATTATTAGAAAGTGATAAAAATGTACAGAGTTCATACCAATTTGACCCCAAACCTTGTTAGATTGTATCTTAGATATGTAGTAATTGTTCACATTTTATTTCAATGCCAACACTACAAATCTGTGAAGGAAAAGCTATGACCTCTTTTCACCTCCTCTCCCTAATCTAGCCTTATGCTTCCCCATACACACATCCCACAGCTGTAGCTAACTACTACAGCTTAATGACATGCATTTAGTGTTACCAGGTCCAGCTGGCTGCAACCACTATGTGAATCTGTCTGTTATATTGTATTATGAGTTAGGATTAAAATACATTTTTGGGGGGGGGGGGGGTATTTTTGCTTTATATATGACACTGGGATGATTTGTGAATGTTTATTATTCATGATAAATTGTTATTGTTGTATTAAAATGAAATAAGTCAAAGACAGTGCCTGATCAGGTGAAAGGTTACTCACTTCACTCCAAGACCACTGACTGTATCTGTTTTGACACTCCCCACTTAAAACCGACTAACAGACTTAACCCTCCTCCCCTCTTCCTTCTTTCTCCCCTTCTTTTTCTCTCGTTATCCCACTCTTTTCTAACTACCATTCATCCTCCTAACCTTACTTCGTACCTTTTTTAATCAATGGCATGTTACCTGATATACCCCCCTCCCCCACTACCATTGGTTGCATCTATTGTGTCATCTCATTCTGCTCATCTGTCATATTCAAATCCCACCCACACAACCCCATGTCTCCACTTTTCTTGTTTATCCCCCTCACCCACAACATATTTTTTTGCTTTTGCTTTCATGTTGTTGCCCATCCCCTTTCCAATCGCTCGCTGCCCCCTATGGTCTGGGCTCCCTCTTCCCTTCTCCACGCATACATTATTTTGCTATCGCCTCTATATTATTACCCATTCCCTTTTCAATTGTTCGCCCGCCGCATAACACCCTCTCTACTCTGAAGGCGGTGCAGGCCTTCCTGGGCTTTCAGAAGTACAAGCTGGGGGCTGACTCGGCCCTCTTCTCCCAGGAGTATGTTGACCCCACCGCCGACCCCAACGCCGCGTCCCCCATGGGCACTGACTACACGAGCTACGCCGCCGACATTGACCCCGCGGCCAGCACAGAGCCAGCCTTTGACGGCTCCGCTGGCTACCAGGGCCAGGAGTACTGAGCCAGAGGGCAAATGGAGGAAGAGAAGGGCCAGGAATGGGCTTACTCAGCATCAGGGGTGTTTTAAGGGGATATTTTTGTGGTTTATGGGGACATGGGGTGTCTTAAAAGTAGCCAAGTCCCAGATCTGTTTGTGTTAGCGGTGATGATGAAATACAGGGCCTTCAGAAAGTATTCAAACCCTTTGACTTTTTCCACATTTTGTTGTGTTACAGCCTGAATTTCAAATGGATACAATTTAGATTTTGTGTCAGTGGCCTAATGTCAAAGTGGAATTATGTTTTTAGAAATGTTTACATATTTATAAAAAAAATGAAAATCTGAAATGAGTATTCAACCCTATTTTTTTTAATGTCAAGCTTAAGTTCAGGAGTAAAAATGTGCTTAGTTTGAGCATGGTGAAGTTATTAATTGGGTGTATTGATACATGCAACGCCTAGTCACTACAAAGATACAGGCATCCTAACTAACTCAAGGAAACTCCTCAGACATTTCACCACGAGGCCAATGGTGACTAAAACATTTACAGAGTTTAATGGCTGTGATAGGGGAAAACTGAGAATGGATCAACAACATTGTAGGCACTCCACAATACTAACCTAAATGATAGAGTGAACAGAAGGAGGCATGTACAGAATAAAAATATTCCTGTTTGCAATAAGGCACTAAAGTAAAACGGCAAAAAATGTGGCAAAGAAATTAACTTTATGTCCTGTATACAAAGTGTTATGTTAGGGGCAAATCCAACACAGAACATCACTGACCACTGCATTTTTCATATTTTCAAGCACGGTGGTGTCTGCATCATGTTATGGGTATGCTTGTCATCGGCAAGACTAGGGACTTTTTTAGGATAAAAAGAAATGGAATAGAGCTAAGCA
This sequence comes from Salvelinus namaycush, assembly GCF_016432855.1. Classification (NCBI taxonomy): domain Eukaryota; kingdom Metazoa; phylum Chordata; class Actinopteri; order Salmoniformes; family Salmonidae; genus Salvelinus; species Salvelinus namaycush. Next base: position 1,248,874 of record NC_052347.1, on the reverse strand, counting down.
CGGGCAAAATATTAGAGAAGAACCTGGTTCAGTCTGCTTGAAAATCTATGGCAAGACTTGAAAAGGCTGTCTAGCAATGATCAACAACCAACTGGACAGAGCTTGAAGAATTTAAAAAAGAATAATGTGCAAATATTGTACAATTCAGGCGTGCAAAGCTCTTAAAGACCTCATAGCTGTAATCGCTGCCAAAGGAGACTAACATGTATTGACTCAGGGGTGTGAATACTTATGTCAATTAAATATTTCTGTATTTTATTTTCAATACATTTGCCAAAAAAAAAGAAAAAACATGTTTTCCCTTTGTCATTATGAAGTATTGTGTGTAGATAAAATACATTTAATCAATTTTGAATTCAGGCCGTTCACAACAATATGTGGAATCATTTGAGGGCTTTGAATACTTTCTGAATGCACTGTAGGAGTTGGCAAGATAGCACTAACAGATCTGAGACTTGAATACCAGACAGGGACTTTGGGTGGCTAACAGGGTGGGACAGGACCAAGGGTTGGCAATCACTGTGTGTGTGAGTCTGAGAGTGCTACAACATTGCTGGGAAGGTGGAGGCAGGGTATGGGGGAGAGCGAGAGTCTTCTCAGAGACCATGGTCGGTGTGTGTGTCGGTGTCCGGAAGCGGTTTGCATTTAGTGTGGGGGGTGCAGTGTTGGTTGGCCACCTCCATGGGATCAGACAGAGTTCTAACCAGAAGAGGGTTATTCTCTGCAGCCTTAATTCACTTATGTGTGTCCCAGTTGTCCACCCTTATCCAAAAGTGTGCACTTGCATACTCCCCATCATGGAAAAAATGGGATTGGTGTAAGCATTGGCTGGAAGGAGTTTCCACCAACCCTTGATGGGGAGTGTGCAAGTGCACACTTTGGGAGAAAGGTGGGGAGTTGGGATACAGTCTTGGAACTCGTACACACCTATAATAGCACATATATCAACACAAATTAAAGAAGGAACGTTAGGAATGCAATTGGTGTGCAAAACTACTTTCTGGCAAACAAAGGGACTAGATAGTCACCTGATGATGTAGGTGATGAGACCTGAACAACACAAGTCCTACGAAACACCACTGTGTTTTGTGGGCCTCAACACTATAGCCTGGTCATTGCACAATGACCTAGGACCTGCTTGCCATCCCTTTTCTGCCAGTTTAGCTTTCTTTGTTTGGCAAATGTAAAAGGGCACTGTTTGGTGTCTACTCTTGGCCATATCTATGCCAAATTAACACGCAAGCCAAACCCACTGTTAACGGTGCTAAATCTGAAGGGTTATCCCATCATACAGGCCAAAGGACAGGGTATGACATACAGGAACCGAACAACTAACGGTAAAGCACAACTATAGACACGCCACAGGAACACAAATTGAGCTGTTGCAGATGTGCTGCGTCATCACCAGCGCAAACTCAGATATTGTCCTCAACTGTTCACGGCAGAAAATTCTCGAACTAGATAAATCCGTAAACATTTCATCAAATTCTTAAGCATTCCATCAGCAGGCACCAAATTCTATAATTATGACGTGTACGCACTTAATAAAGAAGACCAGTGTACATAACCAACTTAAAAGCCAAGTCTTTTTCCGCCAATAACCAACCCCCATGCACCAACGTTGACTGCCAACCAAAATGTGACCAACACTGGCTTGACACTAGTAACTGACATTGTGTATGTCCTTAAAATCAAAGCGAGAGTGTCAATTGCATACTCCTGTCCTCTCTCCTATCGTCCTCAAATTCTATTGTAGTCAGAGGTGTGGGATCTCTGTTTTTTTTCATCCAGTGGCTTAAAGCGAAGGAGGTGATGAGAGAGGACGCGAGGAGTATGCAATTGAGATTCTCCCAAAGTGAGCTCGGAAGCCTCTCATTTGACTTAGCACTAGAATTCCAGCAGTTGATTTCAGACGTGTTATCTCTATGCCAACAGCTGAAGACCTTAGTGATTTCTGTTTCCAAATGTTTGTAATGATCCATGTATGTGTAACTGAGTGGGGGTTTTTTCAAGGCAAAACTTGCTCAAGAATTGTATATATATTCTGCAATTTTTTGTATATATTCAGTACCAGTCGAAAGTTTGGACACACCTACTCATTCAAGGGTTTTTATTTATTTTTACTATTTTCTACATTGTAGAATAATAGCGAAGACATCAAAACTATAAAATAACACATGGAATCACGTAGCAAGCAAAAAAGTGTTAAACAAATCAAAATATATGTTATATTTGAGATTCTTCAAAGTAGCCACCTTTTGCCTTGATGACAGCTTTGCACACTCATGGCATTCGCTCAACTAGCTTCATGAGGTAGTTACCTGGAATGTTTTTCCAACAGTCTTAAAGGAGTTCCCACATATGCTGAGCACTCGTGGCTGCTTTTCCTTCACTCTGCGGTCCAACTCGACCCAAACCATCTGAATTGGGTTGAGGTCGGGTGATTGTGGAGGCCAGGTCATCTGATGCAGCACTCCATCACTCTCCTTCTTGATCAAATAGCCCTTACACAGCCTGGAGTTTGTTGGGTCATTTTTCTCTTGAAAAACAAATGATAGTCCCACTAAGCGGGATGGGGTTTTGCTGCAGAAAGCTGTGGTAGCCATGCTGGTTAAGTGTGCCTTGAATCCTAAATAAATCATCGACAGTGTCAAAGAAACCCCTCACCATCACACCTCCTCCTCAATGCTTCACGGTGGGAACCACACATGCGGAGATCATCCGTTCACCTACTACGCGTCTCACAAATACGCGGCGGTTGGAACCAGAAATCTCAAATTTGGACTTATCAGACCAAAGGACAGATTTCCACCGGTCTAATGTCCATTGCTTGTGTTTCTTGGCCCAAGCAAGTCTCTTCTTATTATTGGTGTCCTTTAGCAGTGGTTTCTTTGCAGCAAATCGACCATGTACGCCTGATTCAAGCAGTCTCCTCTGAACAGTTGATGTTGAGATGTGTCTGTTACTTGAACTCTTTGAAGCATTTATTTGGGCTGCAATTTCTGAGGCTGGTAACTCTAATGAACGTATCCTCTGCAGCAGAGGTAACCCTGGGTCTTCCTTTCCTGTGGCGGTCTTCATGAGAGCCAGTTCATCATAGCGCTTGATAGTTTTTACGACTGCACTTGAAGGAACTTTCAAAGTTCTTGAAATGTTCCTGGGTTGACTGACCTTCACGTTTTAAAGTAATGATGGACTGTCGTTTCTCTTTGCTTATTTGAGCTGTTCTTGCCATAATATGGAATATCTTCTGTATATCACCCCTACCTTGTCACAACACAACTGATTGGCTCAAACACATTAAGAAGGGAAGAAATTCCCCAAATTAACTTTTAACAAGTCACACCTGTTAATTGAAATGCATTCCAGGTGACTACCTCGTGAAGCTGGTTGAGAGAATGCCAAGTGTGTGCAAAGCTGTCATCAAGACAAAGGTTGGCTACTTTGAAAAATCTAGTTTGTTTAACACTTTTTTGGTTACTACATGACTGTGTTATTTCGTAGTTTCGATGTCTTCACTATTATTCAACAATGTAGACAATAGTACAAATAAAGAAAAACCCTTGAATGAGTAGGTGTGTCCAAACTTTTGACTGGTGCTGTATATACTACAGATATTACTTTAAAAAACAGGATGTTTTTATTTTGTGGCACACATAACAAATGTGTAATTATGAACAACATGTAATTATATATGTATGAAATAACATTTTTACTACATTATTATTAACCAGATATTACTATGTTATAAACAAAGATAATATATTGTACCTATTGTTAAAATAGCATATGTCTATATGTGTTAATGCATTTAAAGTGTGTGTGTTTCAAAAGAACTGACATCTTCGGCTTTCATTATGTGAGGTACGGCAATGTTTTCTGATCAGGAAACATTGACTTTGTCATGTTTTACTGTTGCAAACCTTTCTGGGGCGAAACATTTAGGGAACACTTTATTTGGATAGTCCCAAGTAGATGGGTTGTAGATGGTCAGTCCATGTTCAATAACTAACAAAAACATTTCAACTAACTATCCACTAACCCTAACCTTAACCCTTATCCTAACACTAAACTTAAACCTTATCCTAACACTAAACTTAAACCTTAACCTAGCCCTAACCTTAACCCTTACCCTAACCCTTATTCTAGACCTAACCATAAACGTAACCTTAGCAGACATTTGCTTATCAACAGCTACATAGTTGATACTATCACCATCTGTAGTTCATCTATATGGGACTATACAAATAAAGTGTGACCAACAATTATAAAGAAAAACTGGGATAACGGGACAAAACTACCAATTGTATAGACATTGTGTAAGAATTATTTGGTCTCTGTGTGCTACTACAGAGTTGAAAAAATATAGAGTTGTAATGCTTTTGATGTGATGATTTTTGATTAAATTAATCAGTTAAGTAATTAAGGATACATAATTATTAGCTGTTTGTTGCTTGTTTGTGAAAGATCTGATGTAGATGTGGGGGACTTTGTCGGGAGACGATCAATAAAGGAAAAGCTGTGGTATGGTTGAACTTGAGTGCAATTATGTTTGTTTATTTCTTCATGTGGGTTTTACTATTTAAACCCAGCGTCGAAATATGTCTGGTGTTAACCTTTGTGGCTGATATTATTCTCTACTGTCTGATCTTCTTCTTGCTACCACAGCATCCAAAAAAGAACCTGGCGAAGGCAGCGGACAAGCGGGAGCCAAAGGAGTGCTTCTTGTGTTACTCTGTAGCAGCTGAAACTACAGATCAACAAGAGATCAGTACTCTGACAGGCCTGTAATAGCTACTGTCACCTGTATTTAAATGGTACACAGCTTAACACAATTCACCACAATGGATTTAACTGATTTCCACACAAAATTACAAGGTAACCTGTGACGTGAGCATTTGTTATGTTAGAAAAAATTATTGAAGTTCTTTCCTTTACGAGGCTTCTTCTGGCTTTTGTTCTGAAACTTCACTGTCTTTGATAGAGTTGAAGGCACCTTACGCTGCTGTTAACCGCAGACATTCATTGGTTTGCCGTAATGTATTTCTCGAATCAATGAATTGAAATAAAGGTACTTAACTTCAATGTATTTGACTCTTTAATTGTCTGTGAAATATAGTGATAATAGTGTTGCTATCTCAATGGCAGTCCCCTCAGCAGTCTGGCAGCAGAGGACGCAGCGCCAGCCTTTGTGACCTGCTGCCCCTGTGCTGCTCTGAGTCACAGCCATGTTCTGACGGTCAGCTGTTAATGCAGCATTGTTAGCAGAGCTGAGTTTTTACCACCGTCTCCAGTGAGATCAGTGAGGAAGCATCTGATGAGGCTTCTGCCTTGAAGGAAGCCTGGCTGGGAAATGACTGCCAGAAGGATGAGGCGCTGTGCCCTGTGTCGGCTGAGTCCACTGATTCAGCTCTTCACTCATCCAGTTGCCCTGTCATCCAAAGGGAGTCGGGGTTCTTCTCACAGCCAGTGACATCGCTATTGGTGGCCTCGGCTTCAAGAGAATACTTAGACGAAGTCTCTGACATCATGCAATCTGCAACAGTTAAATCACAAAGAAAATTGTGTCCTTATGTCATGTTGATACCATCAATAATCTATACATTCACTTATCTTAAAGAAATGTGACAGCGCTATGGTTGTGCATCGTATAAATACCATGTTGCTAAAGTTCTATTTTTTTCCTACAATACAGCCAATTTGACTTACTAATCATCTTAGCTTTGTATGGACACATTATGGACAGGCCTATGTTGATCAAACCAAATATGCTTGTACAGATATCTTACATTTACATTTACATTTTGCAGACGCTCTTATCCAGAGCGACTTACAGTAGAGTGCATACATTTTATTACATTTTACATACTGAGACAAGGATATCCCTACCGGCCAAACCCTCCCTAACCCGGACGACGCTATGCCAATTGTGCGTCGCCTCACGGACCTCCCGGTTGCGACAGAGCCTGGGCGCGAACCCAGAGACTCTGGTGGCGCAGCTAGCACTGCGGTGCAGTGCCCTAGACCACTGCGCCACCCGGGAGGGTTACCATTGATTGAAGTACGTTCACCCTCATCATCATCACAAGACTCTTGGAGACGTTCTTCAACTCTGTCAATGAACATGTCAGATAGAAGAGCATTGATGGTTTTCCTAGAGCTGGGCTTGACCATGCCCACTTCACCTGACTGTTGTATGATTGTAGAGTCATTATCACTCAGGGTGGGAGAGGCCAGACATACTCTACTGCCATGAGAGAGAGCGGGAGAGACCACTCAGTTCCTCTCTTCCGTGCAGCTGTAATCCTCCATGAAGGATTCCACAGGAGGGTTGTGTGGAATACTCAGGAAGGTCTCCAGAAGGTTCTTGACTGCCCCCTCCACAAAGTTGTAGAGGAGCTCAGTACAGCACTCTGTGGACAGGTCAAAGCCTCCACTCAGGTTGGCCACTGTTGTGTATGAGAAACACTTTCTCACGGACGTCGTCTTCGACATTTTGGACTCCAGGATCAGTCGCGCCATGTGCCAGATCAGTTGCTCAGAGAAGTGGCGGAGGTTTGGGCTGTAAAGGAACCCCGCTAGGTCCTTGGAGTCCAGGAAGGCACACATGGGGCATGGATACTGAGAGCCCCCCCCTGGAAGAGTTGGACCTTCTGTCCATTTTGGGATTCACCAGAATCACGATGGAGGAGAAGATAGAGGTGGTGGTGATGCTGGCCTCATAAGCCATGTCCTCATCTTGGAGGGAGATGTGGTTATTATCCACAGCTATGTCTGAGGAACACTCTGGAGGCTCCATGGTTCTGTCTGGGATCAGCTCTGAGGTCTCCATGGTTACAGCTGGGATCAGCTCTGAGGTCTTCATGGTTATAGCTGGGATCAGCTCTGAGATCTCCATGGTTCCATGTGGGATCTACTCTGAGGTCTTCAGGGTGGAGTTGTCCCCCTGCACCACAGGAACCTTGGCATCCAGCATCAGCAGACTCTTCAGGGTCACCATCACAGAGTTGACCAGGCTTTGGCTGATAGCCTTTTCCAACTCTGGCCTTGCGACCTCTTTGGACAGACATGCACCGATGGTGTCCTTTAGGCCATGCAGAACAACAGACAAAATGTTGCTGGCTGCCAGGCTGGTAGTGGGAGTGGAGCGGCGAGAGCCTGGTGACACAGCTTCACACAGCTCAGTGGATCCAGAGGCTTCGTCCTCACCGCCCTCTGTGATGATCTCCTCCACAGCGATGATAATCCTCTGCTTCACCTCAGGAGTGAGGAGCTCATCTGGACTCTGATGACCAGAGGAGGAGGAGGCAGTACTCTGCCCTAACATCTGGCTGCAGTGTGAGGAACATTGAGAGAGGGAGCTCTGTCTGTCTCTTCCCCAGCAGTCAGGCAGAACTGGGACTTCTGACACAGCGGTGATGGAGGAGACAGGGTTCTGTCATCAGTGAAGCCTAGAGATTTGTCCTCCAACACAGAGAACCTGACGTTGCTGTACGCGCTGGTCACCATGTCTGAGCAAATACAGCTGATGTGCTTGTCTGAGAGGAAAAACCCTGGATTGATTCTCTGCCCAATGTCAACTATCTCCAAGGGACTCTGACTTTCAGAGCTTTCCCTGTCTGCAGCTGCAGCAGAATTCAACACCATGGGGATGTTCTTGAGAATGCCTGAGAGAAGAGCCCCCATCTCAGGGTCGCTGGTGTCTACCGATGTCATTGTCCAGACCTTCTGTAGAACTAGAGCCACCACCCTGCTGTCCATGTGTTCTAACTCAGCCTCCGTCCTCACCTCTCCACCTAACAGGGATCCAAGGGAACAGTAGCTTCACCCTGGTCAGTAAGGAAGCTGGACATTTTGCGGATGATACTCAGTCTCTCTGGGGCAGGTACCAGAGTGTTGAGGTGTTGATGGTGATGTTGATACTGATGGGGCCTGTAGCAGCGAGGCCTCTGATGGGGTGCTTCTCTGTGGATCTTGCTTAGTGCTGGAGGAGGTCCTAGAGGATCTGGAGGTGGATCTGCTTCTCAGAGCTTTGCACAAGAAGATGGAAGGGAGGAGAACTTCAGTGGTGACGGTCAACACCCAGTCGATGATGCCGTCCGAGGCGTGACTCAGGTCCTCCAAACTAATCTGAATTTTGAAGAAAGGAGAAAACCAGCGCAATGAGATACTACATGGGAACCTTTTTCAATGTGACTGAAAAGATAGTTACTGAAACCTCTGAACTAATATCTTATACTAATAACTAATACCTTAAAGGGGCAATCAGCAGTAGAAACAATAACAAAACAGAATGCCCCTGTTTCAGTAAAAAGCTGAGGGATGGGTGTGGAGAAATGTAACCGCTCTCAAATTCATAAATTAGAGGATGCCGGGGACTGGCATGATATCAAGAATATAGTTTTAACCATGTTTTGAGCCTGTTTCTTTACATTTACTTTGTTTACAAACATTAGAGTAAAACAAGTATATATCTTGGGTTCTGATGGGGTACAACATTCAAACTAAGCTCATGAGGCATTTATAACTTATTCTTCAAGAATCAATGGGTACATTGGGGGGGACGGACTTATTTTGTTGAGTGGTTATTATATACAAGAAAAAACTACACATATGGAAAAAAAATCTACATTTAAGACATACAGTACCAGTCATAAGTTTAGACACACCAACTCATTCAAGGGGTTTTCTTTATTTTCACTATTTTCCACATAGAATAATAATGAAGACATCAAAACTATGAAATAACACATATGGAATCATGTACAGTAATAACCTAAAAAGTGTTAAACAAATCAAAATATATTTAACATTCTTCAAAGTAGCCACCCTTTGCTTTGATGACAGCTTTGCACACTCTTGGGATTCTCTCAACCAGTTTCACCTGGAATGTTTTTCCAACAGTCTTGAAGGAGTTCCCACATATGCTGAGCATTTGTTGGCTGCCTTTCCTTCACTCTGTGGTCCAACTCATCCTAAACCATCTCAATTGGGTTGAGGTCGGGTGATTGTGGAGGCCAGGTCATCTGATGCAGCACTCCATCACTCTCCTTCTTGGTCAAATAGCCCTTACACAGCCTAGAGGTGTGTTGTGTCATTGTCCTGTTGAAAAACAATTGACAGTCCCACTAAGCGCAAACCAGATGGGATGGCGTATGGCTGCAAAATGCTGTGGTATCCATGATGGTTAAGTGTGCATTGAATTCTAAATAAATCACAGACACTGTCACCGGCAAAGCTCCCCCACACAATCACACCTCCTCCTCCATGTTTCATGGTGGGAACCACACATGCAAAGATTATCCGTTCACGTACTCACCTACAAAAATCTAAAATCAGACCAAACAACAGATTTCCACCAGACTAATGTCCATTGCTCATGTTTCTTGGCACAAGCAAGTCTCTTCTTATTATTGGTGTCCTTTAGTAGTGGTTTCTTTGCAGCAATTCTACCATGAAGGCCTGATTCACGCAGTCTCCTCTGAACAGTTGATGTCGAGATGTGTCTGTTACTTGAACACTGTGAAGCATTTATTTGGTCTGCAATTTCTGAGGCTGGTAACTCTAATGAACTTATTTTCTGCAGCAGAAGTAAATCTGGGTCTTCTTTTCCTGTGGTGGTCCTCATGAGAGTCAGTTCATCATAGAGTTTATGGTTTTTGCAACTGCACTTGAAGAAACTTTCAAAGTTCTAGAAATTGTGCAAATTGACTGACCTTTATGTCTTAAAGTAATGATGGACTGTCATTTCTCTTTGCTTATTTGAGATGTTCTTGCCATAATATGGACTTGGTCTTTTACAAAACAGGGCTATCTTCTGTATTCCACCCCTACCTTGTCACAACACAACTGATTTGTTCAAACCCATTAAGAAGGAAATAAATTCCACAAATTAACTTTCAACATGGCACACCTGTTAATTGAAATGCATTCCAGGTGACTACCTCATGAAGCTGGTTGAGAGAATGCCAAGAGTGTACAAAGCTGTCATCAAGGCAAAGGGTGGCTTTTTTGAAGAATATTCAAATCTCAAATCTATTTTAATTTGTTTAACCCTTTTTTGGTCACTACATGATTCCATATGTGTTATTTCATAGTGTATGCCTTCACTTTTATTCTACAATGAAGAAAATAGTAAAAATAAAGAAAAACCCTTGAAAGAGTAGGTGTGTCCAAACTTTTGACTGGTACTGTACATACACTGTAACTGAACTTACTCCGCAGACAGTTTCTGTAGTACACTGAAGCCCTGTTGGGAGCGCTGTTTGCTGGGTTTCTGAAGACGCTGCTCTCCACCGACTCTGGATCCAGATGTCACTGCAGCCTGACTTGTCTCCCTACAGCCAGAGGAACTGGAGGAAGCCTGAAGGTGGACAGTATCATCACTCACGGTTCCATCCCAAATGGTATCCTATTCACTATATAGTGCACTATTTTTGAACAGACCTGTTCAAAAGTAGTCAAGCCCTGTCAAAAGCAGTGTACTACATAGTGAATAGGGTTGCCATTTTAGACAAAACTTGTGACTTTTTTGCAGGGTACATTTCTCAGTCCAGTCAAGTAACCCAACACCTATATTAATGGGCAAAGGCTTAGAAAACTGTCCGTTGTATTTGAGTAAAGAGATGAGAGAGACCAAGTGCTGTCAATTACCTGATAGATTACAAAACCATGCATCTGCTATTACAACAATCAAACATTGTGGGCTACTTACAGTTCTATGCTGGTCCTACAGCCCTAACACGTAAGGGTTTGTATCCATCATACATGCAACCTGGATTTAAAAAAAAAGAAAAGTAATTTGTGAGAAAAGCTAAAAACAAGAGAACATCATTCATCCTAATCTCATCATTTATCATTATTACTCATGAGATCTCTTAAATTTTGTACTACAGTTGCTGATGCAAGCACTTAAAAAGATGCTTAAAATATACGAATCCACAACAGCCTACAGATAACAAGATCTGCATACGTGAGAAAAGCGATTGATAAACCTATTTTAGAAAACACTTCATGTAACTAGAACTTGAGTTATATTTCTATGGCAATTGCATTTGTGACGTCACTGTTCAAAACCCAAGTGGCTGTCCCGTGTGTTCGCAATGATGTTGTGAGTAGCTTGCTGTCCATAAAACGAAAAATACAATTTTATTGGTGTGAACCCATTAGGGAAATCAATCACCTACCTTCAAGTCAGAAAATGTTCAGTTTCTCAGTTTAGTTTCTCATGATTCACTACGCAAATATTCCCTTATCTCCACTAGATGGCGGCAAAGCTTTGAAGTGAATTTTCCCGTGACGCGCAGACTAGATTTATATCACATGTTCTGTCTGATATCTGAATAATTACATAATTCAACGTAAAAAACTGCTAAATACCTATACGGTAACACTTCCTTTTAAGGGGTTCTTGTTGCAGTGTAATTACATGCAACAAGCATTGTAGTTAACTGTATCAACTCATAGTTACAGTGTAATAACAACATGTAACTGGCAGTAATTGCGGCCTGTAATAACAGAAGTGTAACAACAAATGCTTGTTACCATACTTGTTACAAATGGGCAGGTTTCCACTAAATTCACCAACGTATTGTTTCGCTTCTTCTCAGCCGGCTCCGATTCATTTACAACTGTGACAAAAGTTGGGATTCCTTTGTGGATGCGCTGGGTGTCCGAGAGATTATAGCCTACGTTCAATAGGCTTTAATTACTTACCACCCATCAATGTGCACTGTTCAAAATATATCTCCTGTCAACGTTTTTGCTAGCACTTGCCCCCAAAATAAAGCATACCTTCTGGGTTAACTTGGTTGAGCTTACAAAAAATGATGTCATACGAGTGTCATCCCAGATGAGGAATAAGACACTAATTACTAGTTGTTACACAGAATTTAGCTAGTTAAAATTAAGTGTATCTTGAGGAGTACTTACTTGTATTTATTGTGTACCTACAAATATGTCACTTGTCCTGACAATCTAATAATATGCTTCTGATCGTGCCATTCATGTAATAAATAAACACACTAGTACGCCACAGAGTACATGTAATATCTGCATGAGTACAATGTAATTACTAGGTGTTACACAGGATATAGCAATTTCCATATAATTACTTAGGCCTACATTACTCATTAAGTGAAAATACCTACAAACAATAGATGAGCTTCTATTTTAGTCAAGTGTATTGCAACATGTAAAAATACCTTAAATTTCTTACAAATAATTAGGATTTTTTTGTTAGATTAATAATTAGATTAATTAGATTGAACAAAGGTATATAACATAAAAAGAACTATTCTAGTGGTGAATCCAATCTGTAGCCTATAGAATGGTGAGTAGCCAGATAGTGTCACGACCGTTTAAAGGAGTGGACCAAAGTGTAGCGCAATTGGAATAAATATTTTAATTCAACAAAGAACACTTAACAAACTAACAAAATAACAAACGAACAAACAAACGAACCGTGCCGCCAACGTAGTGCTCACAGGCAACTAAACATGGACAACTACCCACCAAACCAACATGGAAAATGGCAACCTAAATAGGCTCCCCAATCAGAGACAACGATAAACAGCTGTCTCTGATTGGGAACCCACTCAGGCCACCATAAACCTACAACCCCTAGACAATACAAAATCCCCATAGATAACAAAAACCCCTAGACAATTCAAAAACTAAACAAACCACCCCTTGTCACACCCTGACCTAACCAAATAATAAAGAAAGCAAATATAACTAAAGTCAGGGTGTGACAGATAGCTAATTGTCTTTTTCTCCCCTTTTTAATATTACAAGTAACAACGGAATTCAACAACTCTGTCTGTCTCCTTTGTTTCTTTCTTGTCCTAGAGTCTGAGAACATGTGGAAATCTATGGTAAAGAATAAGAATCTATGACAATTTAGCATTAGACACTACGTTACCCAATACTAGCTATCGTCATCATGCGTTCTATAGTTTAGGCCTATAGCTAGATAGGCCTAGCAAGCTACCTAGCTAGTTCTTGTGTTACATCATATTACATTAGGGAACCCCTGCTCTGTGAAGTGTGCATGGGCAATAACTCAATTTGTCCTTGCACTCCTTCTAAACAATTCCATTTCTGAAACTTTGGCAAAGGGTAAAGTCTACAAAACGTAGTCCACTGAGGCTGTTCGTAACATATTCTCGTCTCGGGAACAGAAATCTGTTTTGAGATCGACTGTTTAATCAGCAGAATGTCCAGTTCCATCTCGCTCCAATTATCTCCCACTGCCAACCAATGAGCTTCCTCTCTCCACCATATTTGTCAGGGAGAGGAAACTCCAAGTGGATGCTTCACATTTATACTTCCTGTGAAACAGCTGGGCCATTTTTCTATCTGTGCTAACACTAATAAATGTGTTTAGCTACATTGAAGAGGAACTAACATTACTCATAGTGTGTGTTGACACACCTAGCTGGCTAGCTAAGAATTACTATGGCTTTTCAAGTCACCCAGCAGTGCTATTTAGCTTTAGCTTTACACTAGGTAAATGTGATTTTTCAGCTATTTCTGAACCTGTGACCAAACATAAGCAGTACGAAAACAAGGGATAAAATGATTCTGTCTCCTCGATGCAAAAATCTGCAGAGCTGGAATGGTTGTATCCCCCATATATATAACATTCTATTGGTTGCAAGAATTTTGTATAATAATTTAAATGGAAAATCTTTACCTTTTGAATCTGACATTGTTTTGTATATCAGTTCATAAACCATGTGCCATAGAATCAGCATATCGAAAATCTCTTCACAACTATTTTGAAATCTGTATAGCACAGCTGTCATTCTCTGGTCCTTAAATGGAACAGGTAGACATTTGATTGTTTTTTTTTAACCAATTTTGGTCTTTAATGCAGGGCCGACAGAGCTTCCTTAGCTTCACCCGATTCCACTTTCCTTCTCCATTTCTGCGGTAATGCTGCATGCAGTCAGTTGGTTGTGATTTTGGATAGAGTAGACATTTTCATATATTTTTGTTAGCTGCATGTGTGACATAACTCCACCAGTCGCATTCATGATATCATTAACAAAGATTATACCGTTTTTAAATGTTTTTTCTAAACAATGGTTTATCATTGTTTGCTTTTGTCAGTCAGTTGTATAGAGCAGTCATTGCTTTGATTTTAAGGTGCCTTGTGGGCATTGATATTCTCCGTGTCGTCCGTGGCCACAAGAAGAAGACCATTTATTTTGCTTTATTATGTTCCGTCAGTATTTGTTTTTTATTTCCTGGATCAGCTGACGATGGTCGACAATATCACTAGACCACCAGCATACATCTAGACACCAATACGCATCCAATCCATCCAACAAGTAGGCTATGAGGTAATGAAAGTAGCCTAGGCCTATATATAGTTGACTCTTTCAGTTAGAAGCATTCGATTTTGCAATGGCATAGGCCTGCATTATTTTGGATTTGTGTGCCCGAGAGAACAGTTTTCACAGTGAAACATAATGTTAAGTAGGCATAGTTACACTTACAGTGCATTTTCCGAGATCTCCATGATCCAGGATTCCCACCGGGTTTAAGTTCAATGTTCTAATTCAATTGTTAAATGCTGAATAATGATAAATAACAAGCCATAAATGTCAATAATGTAAGGAAAGAAAGGTAGTGTTTTATGACACACACATGAGGCTGCTGAGGGGAGGACGGCTCATAGTAATGGTCGGAAACCATGTGTTTGATGTATTTGATACCATTCCACTTATTCCACTCCAGCCATTGCCACGAGCCCATCCTCCCCAACTAAGGTGCCACCAACCTCTTGTGATGACACACTATCTGTTAAGACTCCAAGCCTATTTTACTGTTTACAATGCCTTTATCAATTAATTATGTCTGTTTCTAAATGGTGATTGTGTAATGACAGGATATAACTGCTAACCTTGTGATATCTTAATGGTGCTTTCAAGGCAACTTGGAATTCTGAAAAAAAACGAGTTTAAATCATGACGTCAGTGATCTTCAGGTCGGAAAGTCGGAGAT
Source organism: Salvelinus namaycush (assembly GCF_016432855.1). Taxonomy (NCBI): domain Eukaryota; kingdom Metazoa; phylum Chordata; class Actinopteri; order Salmoniformes; family Salmonidae; genus Salvelinus; species Salvelinus namaycush. The sequence goes on along the minus strand of NC_052347.1, from coordinate 1,233,862 downwards.
CTAGAAAGAGTTCTGAGTTGGATGACCATTCAAAACAATTTTCCCAGTAGGAGCTGTTTTTTTTTGGGGGGGGGGGGGGGGGGGGGTTGTCTTGAACTTTACGAGATTTACAGAGATTTACAAGTTCCCAGTTGTTTTGAACGTGGCATCAGCAGCTTTTTCTGAAACCTGCGTGTGTTCATGGGTGTAAAATTGCCTCGGATAAAAGGATAGGCTACCGGCAGTGGTGTAGGCCTAGTGGAGGGTAAACGCAAGTACTGTAAATGCAGTTTACCCACCTTTTTCACAAAAATGCATTGAAAGTAGAGGGAGCATTAAGCATGACCATCATCCACATATCAATTCATTCCAAACTTTGCTTTTTTGTGTCAGCAATTAGACATTGTTCTTAGTTACCCCCTAGTAACATACTTTTTTTTACTGTGACTGGCAGAGTTTACACACCCATTCATTTGACCACACTAGGCTACATCACTGGTTACCGGTAGGCCTATTTGAAGTTCATGGTAATACACATTGTAGCCTAGTATAGTAAGTTGACATGTTTGTTAGGGTGATCATGCCATTTTTCCTGGGACAGTTTGAGCCCCATTTCATCAGACCTGACTTTTCAGGCTACAAAAAAGGTCAATTTCTCAGCAAGAGCATCAATTAATGAAGGCCTAATCAATATAAAACGAATTAATGAAGGCCTAATCAATATAAAATGAATTAATGAAGGCCTAATCAATATATAACTAATTAATGTAGACCTAATCAATATAGAACTAATTAATGTAGGCCTAGTCAATGGCAATCTACGAATGTCATTAGGCACACTTTTTTGTGTTTTGTAAGAGATGTCTATTTCCATTCATCAAATGGCTCAAGTATACTGTACATGTTTGGATGCTGGCATTATATTGGAGTGGATGAATATACAGGCAGCCTACTTTTTGAAGTGTTTTGCATGACAATCAGATAATTAAAGCTAATTCATCCATTAAATTACGTCTTTACTATTAGGCCCATTACAAAAATGTGTACGAGCACTGAGTGTATTGCAGCATTCCCTGAAAATAATATATGTTCATTAAAGAAAAACATTTATTAAAAAAACACTTATTCTCAAAAGTAGTGCACTGGGACTTTACTAGTCCTGTATTAGTGCGATTGACAAAAAATGTGCTGAGGCTAGTACTTTTCAGAACGGGCTAGTTGAAAATGTGTTTAACTAGCCCGCTGGCTAGTGACATTTTGTCTTTTCAAATATCTCAGGGCATAGATTTTGCACCTGGGCAGCTGGGCTAGTAAAAATGGTGGTCTACTAGCCCGACTGACCAGGCCCCAAAATCCTTAAGTTCCATTCCTGGTGGGGAACAAGCGTGATTGCACATTGGATGATGCCTTCTCAGCATGGATGAGTAGTATGTTGAAATGTGTTGCTTACTGTATATGTTTTTACTTAACAGAACATTCTAAGTAGTATATAGTACGATTAGTACACAGTACGCAGTTTAAGTATGTAGTAGGCAAGACAGATTTTGGACAATGCCACAGTGCTTCCTTCCAAAGGCAAACATACATTTGTAATTTTATTGAACAAGCTTTTTAAAATTCAGCTCACTTCCAGCAAAGTTTTTTGAGTGAACAAACATTCACACCTTAGTTACATTTCTTGTCCTTCTGAAGTCCACAAAACTCACAGAAAAACACTGATTAAGCAATGGTTAAGATGTTTGTTTCACAGTGAAGGCAAACATTAATTTGTATTTTGACTCAACACGTTTTTATACATTGTTGAGTAAACAAACATGAACACATTAGCTACATTTCTACATTTCCAATTTGTAAGTCGCTCTGGATAAGAGCGTCTGCTAAATGACTTAAATGTAAATGTACATTTCTTGTCCTTCTAAAGTCCACAAGACTCACAGAATAGAGCTGATTAAGCAATTGGTTAAGTTGTATTTTTTACAGTGTAGTTGCCACAACTTCATCAACTGTCTGTCAGCCCAGTTACATTTCTGTAGCTGTTATTATTCCTTGTGACTGTGATTAGTACCCAAGCATATGACTCGCTAACAGATGCTTAAAGTTTAAGTAGAGGGAAACAATGTGTTGTGTGTATTTATTCTTGTCCAAACATAATTTGACATGTAAATATTTTTAGCTTAAAGAAGTAGAACCCCAAAATACTGTTATTTTTGCAAAATTAGGCCTACAGTAAATTAGCATATTCGGTCAAATGAAAATATGAAGTTTTCCCTTAGATAATGTGCAGCTTTTTACTAAAGTACAATCCACATTAGTACTAAAAAGCTGATTTACTATCATGTGATTGTAGTATCGTTTAGTTTTTGAATTTTGATGAAAATATACATTTTGTCATATTTTGGTGGTAAAAACAACTGTCATTTAAAATATACTTACTTTTATGGACAAAAAGTGATTCATCCATTGATCCTAAGAGACAATGACCAAAAACATGGCTTAATTTTATTTACTTACCCCACAGCCAACATTAGCATAGGTGCTCGTGAAAATGGGAGTGTTATGGCCTATGGCAGGATGCTTCAAAAAGCATGCCCAAATCCTGAAAGTCAATTCAAACCAAATGTTATAGCAACCAAAATACCATAACAAGATGTACATATAGAATATTGGGGGATATCATAGAAATGATATTTATATATTATAGAAATTACATTTACTGTATATACCATTTTCCGTAGAATATACTGTACACACCAATACAGCACTACAGTATGTGTACATTCAGAGGGTAGCTGGTTTCTGTATTGCAGTCCACCAAGTATTCACACCACTGAGAGACTTTTATGAGCTGTTTTGACTGCAATTAAGCATATATCTAAGGTAACTTTGATTTTGTACACGGTCATACCTAGTTCTAACAAGTTATAACCATAGGCGAGTACATAGGGTGCTCCATCGCTGCAGGTGATCTGGCTATCAGGTTCACCTCCACCCTCTAAGGATATGTTCAACTTACCATTAACTTAACATTTTCTCAACAAACATGGATTCAAATAAATACCTTTTAAGATTTGCCTTAGAATAACAACTTTTTGGAGAACAGAATACACAACAATACAGCGCTCTGTGTAGATTATGAGTCTATCTGAGTTTTGTATTCCATTTCTATCAAGTATTTAGACCATCGGCGGATTTTAGATGCGCAAAAAAGTAAGGTAATTTTGGTTTTGTACACATTCAGACGATACATGGTATAGAAAAGTGCAATATAGGCGCACTATAGGCGAGGACTTGAGGAGCTATATACATTTTAAAGATTTTACTGAGTTACAGTTCATATAAGGAAATCAGTCAATTGAAATAAATTCATTGGGCCCTAATCTACGGATTTCACATGACTGGGCAGGGGTGCAGCCATTGGTTGGCCTGGAAGGGCATAGGTCCACTCACCTGGCAGCCAGGCCCACCCACTGGGGAGCCAGTCCCAGCCAACCAGAATATGTTTTTCCCCACAAAAAAAGATTTATTACAGACAGAAATGCTGGACAACAAAAAATTCAAAATGGAATCAGAAACACTAAACATTTTATTTTGATTTGTCAATAACAAGTTGATTGACAAAGTCATAAAAACATGGAAGAATTTAATAAACCACCTTTGGGCTATGATAAAGAAAAAGACCCCAGTCGGTAGTTTGATTGTTAAAGTAATAAATTGGTTGCCACTTCACTGTTTCATGTTCTCCACACACTGCATCAATGGTGGTTTCTCACCAGGGGCCTACTTTTATAACCATTGTGTTAATGTAACACTAAATATCTGTGTCGGCCATTTATGAAAAAACTGTGCATGCACAAAAATATTGAGAGTTTAATAACTTGGCGCACGCCATACATAGACGTTTCCCATTATAAATCAGACCTGTCGTAAAACTGTGCATGCGTGAACAAGCGTTTACTCTGCCAGAAAAACAGCCATAATTCACCTTTATGGTGACAATAACGCCCGTATTTGCTGTATAGTTTGGAAGTATTGGAATTATGCCCCGATCACACAAAAAGTGTTGTTGTGCAAAATGGTACGCAGCATCATCTGGATATGTGTGCAATAAAAGTTCAACATTCACCTTCTGCTACCATTTCTGTCAAGCCGTCTACGTCATTACATTTTGGTACACCAGAAGTACATTCATTTCTAATCGAATGGTGCGTTTGCCTTACAGCATTGCGTTGCGGAGACAGTTGCTGTCACACCCTGATTTGTTTCACCTGTCTTTGTGCTTGTCTCCACCCCCTTCCAGGTGTCGCCCATCTTCCCCATTATCCTCTGTGTATTTATACCTGTGTTCTCTGTTTGTCTGTGGCCAGTTCGTTTTGTTCGTGAAACCTATCAGCGCTTGTTCCCCTGCTCCTGTCTGTTTCTTGCGCCTGTTTCCTAGTTCTTCCCGGTTTTGACCTTTCTGCCTGCCCTGACCCTGAGCCTGCCTGCCGTTCTATACCGTGCACCACCTCATTGGATTATTGACCCCTGCCTGCCATTCTTGACGCTTTGCACCTTCTCTGGATAACTGACGCCTGCCTGCCTGCCTTTGACCTGTCGTTTGCATGCCCCTGTATTAGAAATAAACGTTTGTTTCTTCGACACTGTCTGCATCTGGGTCATACCTGAAACGTGATAGTTGCAGTGCATTCTGTGTGGTGCATAAATTTGATTTTTCGAACATATGCATCAAACTGTGTGCGTAGACGGCTTGACAGAAACAGTAGCAAAAGGTGAATGCTGAACTTTTCTTACACACATATCCAGAAGATGCTGCTTACCATTTTGTGCAATGACACTATTGGTGTGATCGAGGCATGATGCACCACACACAACGCAATGCTGCCAGGCAAACATAGCATTCCATTGGAAATGAATGTACTTCTGGTGTTAAGCCAAGACAGTAAGCCAATCTAAAGGATATAGGAATGGTGAACTTGATAAAATGTCTTATTCTCTGTCCACAGATGTTTGGTAGGCCTAAGTAGAATGTCAATGTGAGAGGGAAATTGGAAATGTAACATTTAGCATTATGATACTTTATGGTCAAATGATCAATCCAGGATTATACTTGAATATGAAGTTATTATGTGCATTTTCCATGTAATATTCCTTGATTTACTGATATTGTTGTGTTACTAGGTCTATTTGTTGTAAGATTATGTGTAAGATAGTCTTTGATGAAAATAATGTAGACAATCTCATAGTCCACTGAGTTCCCACTCATTTAAAATTGACCACCAGCTCAAGAACATGCTTCATCTGAACTTTAAACACCTGTGACTTCATTTTTAAATACTGTATCACATTTCCTTACAAGAACAAGGAAGTATTTGCATATCTCTTCCTAAGAAAAGGGCTTTTGTAGATAACAAGTATGTTGTGGTGTAATTGGCGTCCATATACAGTTTCCATAGACCTTATCTTGCCCATTGATTGTGTTACAGAAACAGTGCCTTGTTACCACACTGGCTGCCTAGGAAAGAACCAGACAAAGCTGACAAATAGCTTCAGTAGCTTGTGGTCTCTTGTTCTCATTTCTGTCTTTGTGTGGACCTGCCCTGCACCTGACCCCACCCTGCACTGTAACAAATTGCTGTAATTTAAAGCAAAATATGTACAGTTAGCTACTGTAATTCTATACTACATTCTATATTAATTCTATATTACAGTACTGTAAAGAGCAATGCATTATGTGGGCTCACTGGCATTCCAATTTCCAATAATTTTACAGTAAAGTAAAGAATTATGGTGCATTGTGGGAAAAGGTTGTGGGCGGGGAAAGAATCTTTGGGCTATTAACATATTTTATGGGGGGCCTTGTAAGAGGCTATATTTGTTGCACCCCTGTCACGTTCTGACCATAGTTCTTTTGTATTTTCTTTGTTTTAGTGTGGTCAGGGCGTGAGTTGGGTGGGTAATCTATGTTTTCTATTTCTGTGTTGGTTTTCTGTGTTTGGCCTGATATGGTTCTCAATCAGAGGCAGCTGTCAATCGTTGTTGGGAACCATATTTAGGTAGCCTGTTTTCTGTTGGGTTTGGTGGGTGGTTGTCTTCAGTCTTTGTGTGTCTGCACCAGATAGAACTGTTTCGGTTTTCACTTTTGTTGTTTTGTATTTTGAAGTGCTCTGTTTTTTATTTTTTATTTAATTAAGATGAACACTAACCCCGCTGCGCTTTGGTCCTCTCCTTCCACCGACGAAAGCCGTTACAACCCCTTAGTGAGAATGCTGTACATCACAGAATACAGTACCATACCATATCTTTTCAATCTAATTTTTTTTCTCCTTAAAACGAAAGTCATTTACTGGCTACTGTGCTGCCAGTTATTTTCTGTCATTCAGTTCCACCCCACAGAATACAGTTCCGTATCAATTTAATGTGTATAGGGGATAGATCAGAGTGGCAGAAAGTTTTTTGCCAAGCCATTTTGGTCTGTTTTGTCCTGTAATCCCGGCCAGTTTGGAAGCCTTTCTGTAGGCCTAGAGGTGCAAGAGGTGCAAGTGATATAAAACACCAAATATGCTGTAATATGCAAATATACAAGCACCAATCCCATATAATTACAGTAAAATACCAATAATACACTAACAGTAGCATTTACTTTCTTAAAGTATAGTATGCTAATTGTACAGTATTGTACTGTATTGTTGCTATGATATTACAGTAACTTAGAGAACGTTAGTGGGAAGTTACTGTGAATATTACCGTATTGTACTTTGCACTAGTCAGAGATGGGCAAAGATGCATCAAAAGGCATCTTTTCACAAATACAAAATACTTTGAAGACCAAAGTATCCTTAAATACAAAAACATTCTCAGTAACGGTTACAGAAACGTTTTACTTGGTATGACTGTTATATGTTTTTTTTAATCAACTTTCATTTAATGCACTGACTGTAGATCACTCTGGACAAGAGTGTCTGCTAAATGACCAAAATGTAAATGTAAACATGATAAACAAGAACATACCACATTCATAGCAAGTAGAAATAATGTTACCATTAGCGAGAATGTTAAAGCTAAGTGGGTTATTTGCAAGTGTTTGAAAACTCAAAATCTGTGTATTCCAAAATAACGGTTACAATTGTTACAATACATGAATTGTACTTCAGGCCAGTGAAATACAAATGACAAAATAGGTATTGAAATACCTATATCAAATGCTTTTAACAGAAATCCTGCACATACTGTAGTTGGCACTAGTTACCTACACTGCAAATCTACAACAGTTTAGTAACCACTGTGCTTCCAGTAATGCACTTTGAATTCAAGAAAAACAACATGTTGCTATAATCAGGTGTTACAGTAATATTCTGTAAGTTTGTGTTTCAGTAAAGGTCCTGTAAATCTACAGTAATTTACTGGCTTCTGTGTTGACCGTATTTTACTGTACATTTACAGTAATCTACTAGTAATTTACTATAAAAATATTTTACAGTGTGATTTTGGTCTGTTTGTCTGTGCCTTAGCATGTCAAGGCTCAGTCAGCCCATAACGGGTTGGGTAAGGTAGGGTAAAGGTTAAGGGCTTGATCCCCTGCAAAACCACCCACACATTAAAACCTCTCTGGGATAGGGTCTAGTTTCCTGAATTTCTGCCTGACTGATGTGCCCAAAGTAAACTGCCTGCTACTCAGGCCCAGAAGCCAGGATATGCATATAATTGGTAGCATTGGATAGAAAACACTCTGAAGTTTCTGAAACTATTCAAATAATGTCTGAGACTATAACAGAATTAATATGGCAGGCAAAATCCGAAGAAAATCCGACCCGATTTTTTTTTTCAGCTCCCAGGCTCTTATTATGGACACCTATTGCTTATACGTATGTCCGTCACCAAAATTGAAATTACTATGGCTTCCACTAGATGTCAACAGTCTTTATTCAAGGTTTCAGGCTTCTTTTTTGAAAAACGAACAAGTATTTGGAGTTATTGTAAGGAGAGCACCTGAACCAAATCAGTCTTTCGGCGCGCAAGGGAGAAGGTGTACGCTTACGAATTTTCCTTTCCTATTGAACATAGTACTTTCTGTGTGAAATATTATAGTTTAACATTTTAGACTACCTGATGATTAAATAGAAAGGTCGTTTGACTTGTTTGGACGAAGTTTACCGGTAGCTTTTTGGACTCCTTTGTCTGCATGTTGAATGAGTGGATTACTGAAATCCATGGCTCCAAGTAAACAGACTTTTTGGGATGTAAAGAAGGATTTTATCGAACAAAACAACCATTTATGTTGTAGCTGGGACCCTTGGGATTGAAAACAGAGGAAGATCTTCAAAGGTAAGTGATTCATTTAATCACTATTTGTGATTTTGTGAAGCCTGTGCTGGTTGAAAAATATGTTGATGTGTGGCGCTGTCCTCATATTATTGCATGGTATGCTTTCGCCGTAAAGCCTTTTTGAAATCTGACAACGCAGTTGGATTAACAAGAAGTTAAGCTTTTAAATTATATAAGACACTTGTATGTTCATGAATGTTTAATATTACGAATATTTATTTGAATTGCGCGCCCTGCAATTTCACCAGATGTTAGCGGGCAGGTGGGCAGGTGTCCTGCTAGCAGAACCCCTAGCCCAAAATGAAGGTTGATATTAATGCATGGTCTGTTGTACTTATTCTTAGATGGGCTAGTCCCCTTAACTGTTCAAAGTTGTCCTGGGCCCCCTATTGGCTAACACCTGCCCTGGAAAGTGGCGACACATTGCCATGAGTGCTTGTGCTCTGAAAAGAATATCTAAATTTCAGCAATTGTTACTTGTCAGGCAAGTTACTCAGGTAACTCAGAGGTGTAAAGCATTCGTGCCGTTGTTTGGTGTTTGCTAAACAATGGGTTTATAAAGTAGTAGTAGTATAGTTGGAACGGTAGTACAGTAGTATTACATGCTTTATTGCTGGTGTTTTTCATAGGATTATAACCCTTGGGATATATTATTTAATCCAGATGTTGGCTTGATGGATGTTCATGTATGATACATGTGTATGTACAGAATGTGTGCTTTCATATCCATCTGTGATCCCATCTACTTTCTCTACCACAGCAGAGTGCAATCAGACCCAGCGCCAGGATAGAGTAACTAAGGGGACAGTTGAAATCGATGAGGGGGCACAATTCTTTGGGGTTCTTGCATTGGAATTATATTGAATTATGCTTATATCACGCTATACCACAAACATAAAGTTCAAATGCCGAGTCTCCGAGATCATTGAGCGCTTTTGATGTTGCTGTGAAATCCTTAGCCTTTGTGCTGTATCAGCACAATGAACAGCGTACGGCCATTTTGGTAATGAAAATAGGCTATAAAATAGGTTGTTTGTAATAGGTGAATTACCCTATGTGAACGCAGGCATATACACAGCTGTCTTACCAAAATAATGCAAACTAAATGTTGAAAGTAGTAGCCTAGTTGTTTGTGCATGCAAACAAAAATACTAAATAGCACTTTGGTTTACAATACCAACACAACTGCGAATGCGAACAAATGAATACGAACAGAACAAAACAGTGGTATCAAGTAGTAGGCCTAGTAAACAAAACATCAGATTGATAAAGTCATGACACAGTCTAGATTTAGGCTAGTTACATTAAAGAGCCTATGTATGCACCCAAATATCTATTAAAAAACGTTCAGCTGTATCGCTACATTCTTGAGAACCCATATGCCTGAATCTGGTAGGAAAACGGTGAGGATTATTTTCTCATTGTTGATTTCAATGGAAGGATTATTAACTTCAAGGGGTGTTGCCTGTACACAACTATGAAACCTCCACGTGCGCCTCTGATTGAAGGGCAGGCCGTCCACTTTCTGATTCTACCTCTTTTCAATCACAATATTAAACAATAGTTTAACAATCATCAACGACAAAGGCCTCTTCTTCTTCAGAGCATTCAAGGACTAGTTTCCGGTTGGAACATGATGACTGTTGTACAGTTCCTAACTGTAGCGTGATGGCAGACAGGTACATATGTATAGTAGATCTATCTGATGATGGCTGATGGCCAGTGACACTGTAGTTTTCCCTCAGTCAGATCAACAATGTGCTTCTAGTGCCAACAGTGTTGCGTTTCCAGAGAACTTTGTGAAGATAGAGACCTGAAAAACGATCAGTGCACTTTTCTGGGGTGGTGGTGGTAAAACGGTGTTACTGTGCTGAAATGGTTGTTCGAACACCATAGGGGGAAAGGGAAAGTCTGTTATATATTGTTTAATAGAAACCCTGGTATCCCTCACTAAATCACTATAGACTTATCTTAGCTTACACTTACTTAGACTACACAACTATCCTCTTAGCCTTCTTGTAAACAGATCATTTATGGTTTACAGGTGAATGAATGTGAGACCAAAAAGCATATTTAATTAGGACCAAATGATCCTGCCAAACAATTGTCACAATGCTTTTAGACATTTTTGTAATCTGTATCCATTGTTCATTGAGAGAAAATTCTCGAGAAACAAAATAGAATAGAATAAAACTTTATTGTACATCCAGGATGGACATTTTTCTTTGGCATCACCTTCATTAAAAGAATCACATACACATACATTCTCACATCATACACATTTAAACCAGTCAGTCCATCATGGTACATACACTAACAACAGAGGACATTAATACATTGACTCACAACGACCACTGTACCAACTGCATTAGATAGATAAGTACATATACCAATACAATTTACTTAGCATTTAGTAGTCCAACAGCACAAGGAACGAATTAATGTTTGAACACGTTCTTCTTGGCCATGGGCATTCTGAAGCGCCGGCCAGAGGGAAGCCTCTCCAACTGAGGGCGTAGAGGGTGGGAGGGGTCACCAATGACAGCCAGTGCCTTCTTTTTGGTTGCCTTGTGAAACAGAATGCTCAAATGTGCCTGTGATTGACCAATCACTTTGCTGGCTGTGCTTACTATTCTGGTCAGTTTGCTTTTGCTCCTCACGCTCAAATTACCATACCAGACTGTCATTTTGAACGTGAGGATGCTCTCCACCAAGCTGCTATACACCCTCTCCAGAACATCCTGGCTGACCCCAAACCCCTTTAATTTCCTGAGTAAGAACAGGCGTTGGCATGCTTTAAAAAAATACAGTCTGCATTCTCTGTAAAGTAAATCTGTGTCCCTAGGTATTTAAAACACTCAACCACATCCACTGGTCGGTCATTCAGAGAGAGTGGTTGGGACATTGGTAAGTTGTTGCCATTGATGATCAGTTCCTTTGTCTTTTCCACATTGATGTGGAGGGCACTTGACCGACACCATTCTTGAAGGTTGTTGGTCTGTTTAAAATAGCTGTCCCCATCTGACGTAGCATCTTTACAAAATAGTCATACCAGAGCCATGTCATCCGCGTACTTAAAAAGGCTCACATTGTTTCCTCGGATCTTCATCTCGTTAGTGTAGATAGAGAACAACAACGGTGAAAGGACACAACCCTGTGTTCAGGGTCAGTTCATCAGAGAGGGCTCCATTCATCAGGACCCTCTGTGGGCGGTCAGTTAAAAACTCCTTGATCCAACCTGCGAGGCCTCCTTTGACATTCAGGTCCAGTAGTCGTTTCAGCAGTGTGTGTATTTGCATTGTATTGAAATCTGAACTAAAATCAATAAATAAAATGTGTACTTATGATTTTGCATGTTGAAGGTGACTAGCCACCATGTTCACCAAGGTCAGGGTAGCATCCTCAGTCCCCCTCTGTGCCGTATAGGCAAACTGTAACGATCTGCTATTGATCTGCTATGGAAAGGGTAAGGTGCTTACTAACAACCCTTTCCATGCATTTGGCCAAAAGGAGCATGAGGGCCACAGGTCGAAAGTCATTTGGTGATTTGGCCCCTGACTTCTTAGGCACAAAGTACAATGGTCGACACCTTCCAGGATTTTGGCACTGTACAGGTGCTCAGCAGGAGTTGAAACAGTCGGGTGAGAACTCCCTTGAGCTGGTTGGCGCAGACCTTCAAACCATTTATTCTGCTATGGTCTAGTGATTCACACCACGTCTGGTAACTCAATCTGTTCTAGACAGTCAACTTTACATTTATATAAGCAAACACAATGGTTTCCTTGGTTTCGTCCTTAAAAATGGATTGCAATTCTTCAACAACCAAATAACGAACATGATGATAATATTCCTACAGCTCTTAGGGACTGTGAATAGGATGTATAGCAATGACAATGATGAATGTAAATGGAGAGTTTTTCACCATTTTATCGCTTCGTTAAGAAACAACAGACTGTCTACCATCAATTGGATTAGCCTTCCGTACGCTGCAAGTCATTTGTTTCTACCCGAGTGACCATAGAGTAGACTGAGGGGCCTATTCAATGGACACCGGTGAGTCAACAAAACAAAAACAAAATAATTATGCTGTGAATATCTTAGTTTGTTCTTGTTTCACACGGTAGACATTGTTTTGTTGAGTGGCTACATGAATCCAACCCTACTGGGAGAAAAAGCAGTAACAGGACAACATGAAGACAGACAAAAGTGCATAAAAAGGAGTAATTTAGTAGTGTGTTTTTACTTCCATTTTATGTCATTGAATACATTTCTTACTTTATTAATCCTGCCTCTTTATCTCCAGATAAATATACAAGGTTAGGTTAAGGGGCAGCAGGTAGCCTAGTGGTTAGGGTGTTGGGACAGTAACCGCAAGGTTGCTGGATCAAATCACAGAGCTGACAAGGTCAAAATCTGTCGATCTGCCCCTGAACAAGGCATCGGGAGAGGCACTGTTCCCCGGTAGGCTCTCATTGTAAATAAGAATTTGTAAAAAAAACCTAAGTGTTTGTCCTGTGCGTTCACATTGATGTTGTGAGTAGCCTGCTGTCCATAACACAGACAATGTAATTGTATTGGTGTGAACTATCGCGCTTTAATAAGAAGGTGTGAAACCATTAGGGGAATCAATCACCTTAAAGTCACAAAATCTTCATAGTTTCTCATGATTCACAACAGAAATATTCCCTTATCTCCACTAGATGGCTGCAGAACTTTGAAGTGAATTTTCCAGTGACATGCAGAATACTCTACACTGAAATCCCAAGTTCTGTCTGATATCTGAATTGCATAATTCACCGTAAAAAAACAACTAAATATCAATTTTGTTTTACAGTGTGGGTGCAAACCCACACACACATAATTGCACAGTGGTAGGCCTACTTCTGCTGACTGTTTTGAATAATAATTTGAATTGATTTGACTTTATTTGAAACATCATAATGTAGTCGTGCATGTGAATGGTCTATGTGTGTGTGTGTATGTGTGCGTGTGTCTGTCTGTCTTTGTCGGTGTCTGTGTGACCTTACAATCCTTCCTGTGTGGGGATGTACAGTATATTATTTTGAGGTACACTACCGTTCAAAAGTTTGGGGTCACTTAGAAATGTCCTTGTTTTTGAAAGAAAAGCCAAAAAATGTGTCCATTAAAATAACATACAATTGATCAGAAATACAGTGTAGACATTGTTAACTTCTTGCCACTAGGGTTAGGTGCCACTAGGGGGGTGCCATTTCGACATAGTACAAATTCGTTTCCAAATTAAACTGCCTCGTACTCAATTCTTGCTCGTACAATATGCATATTATTATTACTATTGGATAGAAAACACTCTTTAGTTTCTAAAACCGTTTGAATTATGTCTGTGGGTGAAACAGAACTGGACTTTTTCCAACCTGCAGAATTTTCCAACCTGTTCTCAGACCTGTTTATAAATCTGCCTGTCTTCTATTGGTTGAGATGCACTGCATACGCCTTCCTCTGGGTGTCAGCGAATAGAGGGCCTTGAAATGGAGTCTCTAGGCAGAGCTGAAAGTCTATAAATTGATTGGAAACGAGGTGTATCGTTCTTTTCCCCTTCGCTCTGACGCACTGAGGACCTTGGAACGTTCTTTTGGAAACATCGGTTATAGATCTTACACATTTCCGGCTGTGTTTTTATTCGATATAGGCTTTAAAGACATCATAATCTTGTTATTTTGAACCAAATTATATCAGTTTATGTCAGTATATTGCGATTTTCGGGTATTTATTTTCTTGGCGCTGTAGGAAGTTGGGTATCTCTCTCTCTCAAGCTAATGTTTACTGCTAATTGCAACGTGGAAGACGACGTTCTCCAACCTAGCAACGATTATTTTGGACAAAGGACACCTATCCCAAGATTCTGATGAGAGTTCATCGAAAAGTAAGAACTATTTATGCTGATAATTCATTGTTCTGTTGAAAAATGTCAAATGCATAAGACGCCATTTCTTGCAGTGTAGCCTTGCGTTATCGCACCCTGTATTGCACAGTAACGTTAATTTTAAAAATGTAATTCAGCGATTGCATTAAGAACTAATTTGTCTTTCAATTGCTGTCCAACCTGTATTTTTTTAGTCAAGTTTATGAATAGTTTTCGATAAGAATAGGCGCCTTTCCAAGATGGCGCCGGACAGATTGCTTGACGTTATGGACACTATTCTCATTGTATAAGCACGATTTGTGCCGCTAAATATGCACATTTTCGAACAAACTCTATATGAATTGTGTAATATGATGTTACAGGACTGTCATCTGAAGAATTCTGAGAAGGTTCGTGAAAAAAATAATATATTTTGGTGGTTTATACGTTATCGCTCTTTTTGCCTTGAATCAATGCTGGGGTGATGTTTGCTATTGTGGTAGCTACTATAACGCTATATTGTGTTTTCGCTGTAAAACACTTAGAAAATCTGAAATATTGTCTTGATTCACAAGATCTGTGTCTTTCATCTGCCGCACGCTGTGTATTTTTAAGAAATGTTTTATGATGAGTAATTAGCTAATACACGATGGTCTCTGTAGTTATTCTAGTCGCTTTGGTGAGAGTTGGGATGGTGGCTGCAATGGTAAACTATGATTTATACCTGAAATATGCACATTTTTCTAACAAAACATATGCTATACAATAAATATGTTATCAGACTGTCATCTGATGAGGTTGTTTCTTGGTTAGTGGCTATTTATATCTTTATTTGGCCGAATTTGTGATAGCTACTGATGGAGTAAAAAAATGGTGGAGTAAGAAAAGTGGTGTCTTTTGGTAACGTGGTTAGCTAATAGATTTACATATTGTGTCTTCCCTGTAAAACATTTTAAAAATCAGAAATGATGGCTTTATTCACAAGATGTGTATCTTTCATTTGGTGTCTTGGACTTGTGATTTCATGAACATTTTATTATATGATATCCCTGTGGCTTTAGGCTAGGCTATGCTAGTCAGCTTTTTTGATGGGGGGGATCCCGGATCCGGGTTTGGGAGGTGTTAGAGGTTAATGTTGTAAATGACTATTGTGGCTGGAAACGGTAGATTTTTAATGGAATATCTACAAAGGCCCATTATCAGCAACCATCACTCCTGTGTTCCAATGGCACGTTGCGTTAGCTAATCCAAGTTTATCATTTTAAAAGGCTAATTGAACCCTTTTGCAATTATGTTAGCACAGCTGAAAATTGTCCTGACTAAAGAAGCAATAAAACTGGCCTTCATTAGACTAGTTGAGTATCTGGAGCATCAGCATTTGTGGGTTCGATTACAGGCTCAAAATGGCCAGAAACAGACTTTCTTCTGAAACTTGTCAGTCTATTCTTGTTCTGAGACATGAAGGCTATACGAGAAATTGGCAAGAAACTGAAGATCTTGTACAACGCTATGTACTACTCCCTTCACAGAACAGCGAAACTGGCTCTAACCAGAATAGAAAGAGGAGTGGGAGGCCCCGGTACACAACTGAGCAAGAGGACAAGTACATTAGAGTGTCTAGTCTAGATGCCTCACAAGTACTCAACTGGCAGCTTCATTAAATAGTACCCGGAAAACACCAGTCTCAATGTCAACAGTGAAGAGGCGCGACTCCGGGATGTTGGCCTTCTGCTTCACAATGCTATATTGTAATTACTTTGCCACCATGGCCTATTTATTGCCTTAACTCCCTTATCTTACCTCATTTGCACTCACTGTATATAGACTTTTTTTTCTTTTTTCTACTGTATTGACTGTATGTTTTGTTTATTCCATGTGTAACTCTGTGTTGTTGTATGTGTCAAATTGCTATGCTTTTTCTTGGCCAGGTCGCAGTTGCAAATGATAACTTGTTCTCAACTAGCCTACCTGGTTAAATAAAGGTGAAATAAAAATTAAATAAAAAACTTCTTTCATCATGAAGTGCTTTGAGACTAGTTAAGGATCATATCACCTCCACCCTACCTGATACCCTAGACCCACTCCAATTTTCTTACCGCCCCAATAGGTCCACAGACGACGCAATCGCCATCACACTGCACACTGCCCTATCCCATCTGGACAAGAGGAATACCTATGTAAGAATGCTGTTCATTGCCTCCCTGGTGGCGCAGGGGTCTAAGGCACTGCATCGCAGTGCTAAATGTGCCACCAGAGACTCGTGTTCGAGCCCAGGCTCTGTCACAGCCGGCTGCGACCGGGAGGTCCATGGGCGACGCACAATTGGCCTAGAGTTGTCCGGGTTAGGGAGGGTTTGGCCGGTAGGGAAATCCTTGTTTCATCGCGCACTAGCGACTCCTGTGGCGGGCCGGGTGCAGTGCACGTAGTGCACGCTAGGTGTACGGTGTTTCCTCCCACACATTGGTGCAGCTAGCTTCTGGGTTGGATGCGCGCTGTGTTAAGAAGCAGTGTGGCTTGGTTGGGTTGTGTTTCGGAGGACGCATGGCTCTCGACCTTTGTCTCTCCCAAGCACGTACAGGAGTTGTAGCGATGAGACAAGACAGTAACTACTAACAATTGGATACCACAATTTTTTTTTTTTTAAATGAATGCTGTTCATTGACTACAGCTCAGCATTTAACATCATAGTACCGTCCAAACTCATCATTAAGCTCGAGACGCTGGGTCTCGACCCTGCCCTGCGCTCCTGGACCTTCTGACGGGCTGCCCCCAGGTGTTGAGGGTAGGAAACAACATCTCCACCCCGCTGATCCTGAACACTGGGGCCCCACAAGGGTGCATTCTCAGCCCTCTCCTGTACTCCCTGTTCACCATTGACTGAGTGGCCATGCACGCCTCCAACTCATTCATCAAGTTTGCAGACGATACCACAATGTTAGGCTTGATTACCAAAAACGACGAGACGGCCTACAGGGAGGAGGTGAGGGCCCTCGGAGTGTGGTGTCAGGAAAATAACCTCTCCCTCAATGTCAACAAAACAATGGAGATGATCGTGGAAACAGCAGAGGGAGCATCCCCCTATCCATATCGACGGGACAGTAGTGAAGAAAGTGGAAAGTTTTAAGTTCCTCGGCGTACACATCATGGACAAACTGAAATGGTCCACTCAAACAGACAGTGTGGTGGATAAGGCGCAACAGCGCCTCTTCAACCTCAGGAGGCTGAAGAAAAACACTCACAAACTTTTACAGATGCATAATCGAAATCCTGTCTGGCTGCATCCCTGCTTGGTACTGCAACTGCTCCGCCCACAACCGCAAGGCTCTCCAGATGGAGGTATTGTCTGCATAACGCATCACCGGGGGCAAACTACCTGCCCTCCAGGACACCTACATCACCCGATGTCACAGGAAGGCCAAAAAGATCATCAAGGACAATAACTACCCGAACCACTGCCTATTCACCCCACTATCATCCAGAAGGCGAGGTCAGTACAGGTGTATCAAAGCTGGGACTGAGAGACTGAAAAACAGCTTCTATTTCAAGGCCATCAGACTGTTAACCTGTTGAGGACAGAGGGCGCTGTTTTCACTTTGGGGGAAAATCGTGCCCAATTTAAACGGCCTCGTACTCAATTCTTGCTCGTACAATATGCATATTATTATTACTATTGGATAGAAAACACTCTCTAGTTTCTAAAACCGTTTGAATTATATCTGTGAGTAAAACAGAACTCATTTTGCAGCAAACTTCCTGACAGGAAGTGGAAAATCTGAAATCGATGCACTGTAATTGGGCCTGCCTATTAATGTCCTTGATATTTATTAGTATAGATGCACTTCATACGTCTTCCACTAGATGTCGACAGGCAGTGAGAGAAGAAATGGAGTGTGTAACTTGATCTGGGGTCGAATAATATCTCTCGGCATGACGTGTCACCAGTTTCCTGTTTTCTGGAGAGCGCGTGAAGGGACCTGGATTTGCCTTCTGATAAGCTGTCATTATGGACGACTAATATCTCCGGCTTTGATTTTATTTGATACATGTGACAATATCATCGTAAAGTATGTCTTTTCAATATAGTTTTATTAGATTATTGAAATTTATTTGGGACGTTAGGCGTGTTGCGTTGTGTGCCTTTGTTCAGGAAGGAGAGCTTCGCGCTACTTTGCTAGCTTTCCGTGCTAATTGACTGGAGAAGAGGACATTCTAAAACCAAACAACGATTGTTCTGGACAAAGGACCCCTTGTACAACATTCTGATGGAAGATCATCAAAAGTAGGACCCATTTTATGATGCTATTTCATATATCTGTCGAACATGTGAAATAGTAGTTTGTGCCCAGATTTTGGGTACTCTCTCGCTATAACTAAGCTGGATGTCGTAATGAAGTTACTTTTAGAATTCTAACACGGCGATTGCATTAAGAACTAGTGTATCTATCATTTCCTATACAACATGTATTTTCTAGTAACGTTTATGAATAGTCAGAATAGTCAGAATAGTTGAGTGTCATAAAAATATCCGCACATTCTGGGAAAAAGATGCTACGTTAGCACAATGTATAACCACTGATTTCAGCTCTAAATATGCACATTTTCGAACAAAACATAAGTGTATGTATAACCTGATGTTATAGGACTGTCATCTGATGAAGGTTTATGAAGGTTAGTGAAAATTAATATCTTTTGCTGGTTTATTCGCTATCGCTAACGTGCCTATTGCTATCGCTAACGTGCCTTGATGAATGAATGCGGTAGTGTGGTAGGCTATTGTAGTAAGCTAATATAATGCTATATTGTGTTTTCGCTGTAAAACACTTAAAAAATCGGAAATATTGGCTGGATTCACAAGATGTTTGTCTTTAATTTGCTGTACACCATCGATTTTTCAGAAATGTTTTATGATGAGTATTTAGGTATTTGACGTTGGTGTCTGTAATTACTCTGGCTGCTTCGGTGCTATTTCTGACGGTAGCTGTGATGGTAGCTGCAATGTAAAACTGATTTATACCTCAAATATGCACATTTTTCGAACAAAACATAGATTTATTGTATAACATGTTATAAGACTGTCATCTGATGAAGTTGTTTCTTGGTTAGTTTGGTTGGTTCTTGGTTAGTTAGGTTGGCTTTGTGCATGCTACCTGTGCTGTGAAAAATGTCTGTCCTTTTTTGTATTTGGTGGTGAGCTAACATAAATATATGTGGTATTTTCGCTGTAAAACATTTTAAAAATCGGACATGTTGACTGGATTCACAAGATGTGTATCTTTCATTTGCTGTATTGGACTTGTTAATGTGTGAAAGTTAAATATTTCTCAAAAATATTTTTTGAATTTCGCGCTCTGCCTTTTCAGTGGAATGTGGGAGGAGTTCCGCTAGCGGAACCCCGGTGCCAGACAGGTTAAACAGCCATCACTAACATAGAGTGGCTGCTGCCGACATACAGACTCAAATCTCTGGCCAATTTAATAAATGTAATAAATGGATTTAATAAAGGTATCACTAGTCAGTTTAAATAACGCCACTTTAATAATGTCTACATATCCTCTATTACTCATCTCATATGTATATACTGTATTCTATACCATCTACTGAATCTTGCCTCTGCCGCACGGCTATCGTTCATCCATATATTTATATGTACATACTCTTATTTACCCCTTTACATTTGTATGTATAAGGTAGTCGTTGTGAATTTGTTAGATTACTTGTTAGATATTACTGCACTGTCGGAACTAGAAGCACAAGCATTTCGCTACACTCGCATTATCATCTGCTAACCATGTGTATGTGACCAATAAAATTTGATTTGATTTGAAGGGGCCTAGCCCAAACCAAGACAAACAGCCCCAAACCATTATTCCTCCTCCACCAATCTTTACAGTTGGCACTATCATCATCACTCCAGAGAATCCGTTTCCACAGCTCCAGAGTCCAATGGCGGCGAGCTTTACACCTCTCCCGCTGGCACTTTTCATTGCCATTGCCATTGGTAATCTTTTGTGCGGCTGCGCGGCTATGTAAGCACATTTCGTGAAGCTCCTGACGAGCAGTTATTGTGCTGACATTGCTTCCAGAGGCAGTTTGTAACTGGTAGTGAGTGTTGCAGCTGAGGACAGATGATTTTTACGCGTTACGTGCTTCAGCACTACCACTTTGTGGCTGAACCGTTGTTGCTCCTAAAGGTCCCACTTCACAATACCAGCACTTACAGTTCACCCGGGCAGATCTAGCAGGGCATAAATATGACGAACTGACTTGTTGGAAAGGTGGCATCCTATGACGATGCCACGTTGAAAGTCACTGAGCTCGTCAGTAAGGCAATTCTACTGCCAATGTTTGTCTATAATCAGTACACCGAGAGCAACTGGCGACACAAGAGCTGAGCGCAGAACTCTGAGATATGCAGCAGGTGACTTCGATTGTAAACTACATCGCACATGCCTGTTCGCAAAACTATGTGGGGATATGGGATCAAAGCATGACAATGTTCTATTTCACACCGAGGCTTGGTGGTTATCGAGGGGGAGTGTTGGAAAGATTTTTTGAATTGAGAGTGAATGTTGTCATTCGCAATGGATGTAAAAAACAGACTGTTGACTTTCTGTGTAATGAAAAGAAAATGTGTCTCCTTGCCTATGTAAACAGACATATTTGTGAAACTGAACAAACGGAACACAAGCATGAAGGGGGAAACACCAAAAAACATCTAGAGATGAGTGACCGAATCAGCTAAATCGGTTTGACTGTGATCCTGGCTCTATTGACATGCCGGTAAGTGAACTCGAACAGCTGATTGAGCTGTCATGTGACCGAATGCTGAAGACAACACATTCATGTGTCACTATGGAGGAATTTTGGTTTATGACTCAAAGGGAAAACTGTGCCGTCTCCCTCTGAGCAATAAAACTCATGGTAGGTTGATTCAGTGCTCTTGTCTGCAATAAAAACAAATATCAATCCAGGCTGGATGTGACAGGAGAGATGAGGTGTGCACTGTCGACCATGCCCGCTGACTTTGAGAAGCTCCGATGCGACATGCATCAAGCACACCCATCTCATTAGTGGTGGTGAGATAAGAGAAATTATGTCAGACTAATTTGCATTTGATTGTCATAGCCCCACATTAAAAGTACAGTTGAAGTCGGAAGTTGACATACACTTAGGTTTGGAGTCATTGAAACCACTCCACAAATTTCTTGTTAACAAACTATAGTTTTGGCAAGTCGGTTAGGACATCGACTTTGTGCGTGACACAAGTAACTTTTCCAACAACTGTTTACAGACAGATTATTTCACTTATAATTAACTGTATCACAATTCCAGTGGGTTAGAAGTTTACATACACTAAGTTGACTGTGCCTTTAAACAGCTTGGAAAATTCCAGAACATTATGTCATGGCTTTAGAAGCTTCTGATAGGCTAATTGACATCATTTGAGTCAATTGGAGGTGTACCTGTGGATGTATTTCAAGGCCTACCTTCAAACTCAGTGCTTCTTTGCTTGACATCATGGGAAAATCTAAATAAATCAGCCAAGACCTCAGAAAAAATGTGTAGACCTCCACAAGTCTGGTTCATCCTTGGGAGCAATTTCCAAATGCCTGAAGTTACCACGTTCATCTGCACAAACAATACCACGCAAGTATAAACACAATGGGAACATGCAGCCGTCATACCGCTTAGGAAGGAGACGCATTCTGTCTCCTAGAAATTAATGTACTTTGGTGCGAAAAGTGCAAATCAATCCCAGAACAACAGCAAAGGACCTTGTGAAAATGCTGGAAGAAACAGGTACAAAAGTATCTATATCCACAGTAAAACGAGTCCTATATCGACATAACCTGAAAGGCCGCTCAGCAAGGAAGAAGCCACTGCTCCAAAACCGCCATAAAAAAGCCAGACTACGGTTTGCAACTACACATGGGGACAAAGATCGTACTTTTTGGAGATATGTCCTCTGGTCTGATTAAACAAAAATAGAACAGTTTGGCCATAATGACCATCGTCATGTTTGGAGGAAAAAGGAAGAGGCTTGCAAGCCGAAGAATACCATCCCAACCGTGAAGCACGGGGGTGGCAGCATCATGTTGTGGGGGTGCTTTGCTGCAGGAGGGACTGGTGCACTTCACAAAATAGATGGCATAATGACGAATGAAAATTTATGTGGATATGTTGAAGTAACATCTCAAGACATCAGTCAGGAAGTTAAACCTTGGTCGCAAATTGGTCTTCCAAATGGACAATGACCCCAAGCATACTTCCAAAGTTGTGGCAAAATGGCTTAAGGACAACAAAGACAAGGCATTGGAGTGACCGTCACAAAGCCCTGACCTCAATCCTACAGGAATGTGTGGGTAGAACTGAAAAAGCGTGTGCGAGCAAGGAGGCCTACAAACCTGACTCAGTTACACCAGCTCTGTTAGGAGGAATGGGCCAAAATTCACCCAACTTATTGTGGGAAACTTGTGGAAGTCTACCCGAAACGCTTGACCCAAGTTAAACAATTTACAGGCAATGCTACCAAACACTAATTGAGTGTAAACCTCTGACCCACTGGGAATGTGATGAAAGAAATAAAAGCTGAAATAAATATTTTTCTCTGCTATTATTCTGACATTTCACATTCTTAAAAAAAGTGGTGATCCTAACTGAACCTGAAACAGGGAATTTTTACTACGATTAAATGTCAGGAATTGTGAAAAACTGAGTTTAAATGTATTTGGCTAAGGTGTATGTAAACTTTTGACTTCAACTGTATATGATGCTGAGTTGAAAATACAATCAGAAATACTGTTTTACAATTGACTGCCATAGCCCCAATCAAACAATAAGCATTGGCTGTTGATTACATCATTTTTTTCACATGGTTGGGATCGCAGGAATTTTCAGATATCAAAGTGTGGTCGTGGGCCAAAACATTTTGGGAACCCCTGAGTTATATTAATAGGTGTGTGAATCGGAACATATTGCTGTCCTGCCTGAGCATTCAAAATGTAACAACTACTTTTGGGTGTCAGGGAGGTACATATTCTCATTAGGAATGTAGTGAAGTAAAAGTTGTCAACATATATAAATAGTAAAGCAGGATCCTGAGTGGAGCAACGGTTCGTTCCCAGGCTTTGTCAAAACCGGTCAGCCCTGTTGCTCCATAGGACAGGCTTTCCTTGGCTCATTGCGCTCTAGCAACACCTTGTGGCAGGGCCGGGTTCCTGCAAGCTGACTCAGTCCTCTGACACATTTGGTGCGGTTTACATCCGGACAAGCTGAGCAGTGTGATAAGAAGTAGCGTGGCCAGGCGGGTCATGTTTCGGATGCCGCATAACTCAACTTTCGCCAAGCCGATTGTGGAGTTGCAGCGATGATCCAAACTTGTAATTCGTGGAGAAAATGGTGAAAAAAAGAATTAACTTGTGGCTGCACCCTCGGGCCTGGTTAGTACTTGGATGGGAGACCGCCTGAGAATACCAGGGGGTGTAAACTCAAATTATTATTATATATATTTAAATAGTAAAGTAAAGTACAGATACACCCAAAAAACGACTTTAAAGTACTTTTACTTAAGTACTTTACACCACTGCCATTTGGGATGCCACCCGACTACAATCTCTGTCTGGCACCCGTTTATGAGCTCTACTTGTGGTTACCGTAGATTTACAGTATACATTTGACTATCACATGCACTTAGATTACATTACTATGGCCAATTACCTTTCACGTATGTGGTCCCAGAATCAAACCCACTATCCTGGCGTTGCAAACACCATGCTCTACCAACTATACTACAGAGGATCAAGTCAGGTAGAGTCCTGCTTGAGAGGAGTCTGTCTGTGTAGCAGATGGATACCATAGCATGCCATTGCCAAGCAGTGAGTTTGTACGTATTAGGCCAATTTATAGCCCCCATTACAACAGCAGTGGAATGGCCTGCGGTTTGAGGACAGGGTGTAGCTGTCCACCACTGCAGATTGAACCAAGTGAAAACCCTGAAATGCTCATTGTGTGTGTCTTGGCTGAGTGAGTGTTGTGGTGTGGTGGAAGACTGTTGTTAAGGCTAAAGGAAAGTATATGCTCCTTGGGACTACAAAGAGAAAACCAGACCATGAAGGGAACGCCTGCCCATTGTGGTCAGGTTGTATTTAAACCACTAATGTCTCAGTCAGCACAACTATAGAGAGGGAATCATGAACAAGCATGAAATATGTTCTCACTGTGGTGTTTTTTTATGTCCAAAGGAGGCCCTAGTTGTTTCAAGGGTGTTCTTGTGACATGGAGAATTGGGAGGTGGCCGACTTGAACTCGGCTCCACTCTAGGGCACTAACCGGTCCATCCAACCATGATATTTTTTTTGCCTTTTGGTAGAAGGCTACAAGAATCCCTCAACACTCAAAATAACAGATAATAGGTCCTATAACAATGGAGGTTGTTCATTTATGAAGGCATGTAAAAGTAGGTGTTGACCTCTTCTCTTATGTACCTTTCCTTGTTCGACTGCCGCTGTTTGACAGGTGTCAAGTGTGGAACAATCAAGCTTGAGGTTGAGACAAAGATGTTTCACTATCTTTATTAACAAAGGTTTGCGAAGTTAATGTAAAATATGTATTGGTCATGTCATTCATGTTCAAGCAGAATACGTACACTTATTTGAATTACAAAACAAAATATAATGTAGCACCTTTTTTGTATGTTATTTAGCACCATAAGGAGACAGACAGTCAAGTAACTTGAACAGCAAAACACCTCTGAATTCATTGGAGCATTTTGTCATGAATAAAGGAAGAATAGTTCTCGAATTATTACATCTCTACCCCTGTGTCTACTAGCTAACTTTCTAAATTAATAGTTCTCCCCTGAATGGCCAGGTTCCCAAAGCTAACTTCCTATCAACTCATTCCCCATTCTGACACAAAAACAACATTCAACAAAATGCTGTGTGAAGAGGTTTGAAATTGGCTGAAGGATGCCACCTGTTGTTAAAACCATTGACCTGCATGGTTAGGAATTGGTTCATGGGGGCAACAGTACTGTGAGTACTTGGTAGGGTTTTGGATAGCTTGCACTCTGCCATTCCATTGAAAAGCAACTGTCTGTCACACCATTAAACACATATAGAATTCTATTTGTACTTCATTCACCCTCTGTATTTTCACACTTAATCAATCCTTTGATCAACAGTTTATCTTTGGTTTATCTCTGGACTCCCTTCTGCATTGTGATATGAGGGTGGAGCTCTGTCTGGATGACTGACTAGAGGAAACTCACCTGCACCTCTGACATCCTGTTTTGAATCTTCACAAAAACAGCCCTCCCTCCCTTTTACATATCTGTAAAGCCCATCTCTGACTCTCACACAGACATTCATAAACCTGCAGTAAAACCACACATTTGCAAGCATTTACGGTGTGAATTTTAAAACGATTGAAAGATGTTTTAGCACCATGTATTAAGTAGGGTATTTCAGCATACAGTAAGGCTACTGCTGGCAACTGAATTTGTGTTGATTTTAGACTCCGAAATGCTCTATTTCCTGAAGCAATGTTACTGTTGGAGTTTTACTGGGTTTCACGCCATTACTTTTCAGAGTACCTGGCAAAATAGTAGCACACAAGGAACCTCTGATATTTCCATAAAAATTCAAATTCCCTGATGTGCAAGGCGCCAAATCTCACAAGACTTGTCTCAGCTCCTGTCATCGAAGGAAATACTGCCAAGAGAACTGTTCATACATTTTTTTTTGAGTTGTTACTTTTGGAATCAATCAATGAATCTTTCTACTTCAGAGGGCTAATTTGTGGTATTGAATACTTGATCCATGTCGACCCTGTTTGAATGGTGCAATGGTACCCTATTCCAGCTGGCACTGTTAGTCTTCCACATCAGGTTCTGACTAGAGAAGACCAAACAGAAACAGCACCAAACTGTAAATAACATTTCTGTATCCTGTTACCAAGGGATCCCTGCTGAGATTTAACTATTATCATATTATTCCTATTTGGACTTGAGATCAAATTTGCAAGCCCACTGTAATGACCCTTGTGGTCTTTTTCATTTATACAACCGTGCAACTGATATCCAGCTGGATAATATCAGGATCTTATGAACAGCTTTACCAGACAAAATTGATCAAGAGCTCAGAAACTGAACACTAAAAAAACAGCATACACACTGGACTAGTGTCCAGACAAAACATCTGAGACAAATGACAGAATTAGGGCATATGGGAAGGCAACCAGGCTTTATCGAATCACTAATGGTTTCAAAGCACTTCAACCCGTGTGTCTGTTCTCTGTGACAACTCTTAATAAAGCTAACAACCAATAGTGAAATCCATTACAGCCAGATGGTTATAAAGGGGTTTGTGTCTTTAAGGGGACATCTCTTTCCTTGTGTCATAGGTCTTTTCCCACCCAGCCTCCTTGTCAGCATATACATCTATTAATATTTATTTTTCAATACAGGAGAGAAGGAGTCTATGTAGAAAAAAGAAAAAAAAAGGAGTATATGTATTTGGAGTCATTACCTTACAAGCCCCCAGTATCCCCTTGCACCGTATAGAGGCACTTAAAAGTAGGTGTGTGCGTCAATGAAAACCCTGCATAAAGAGGCCCCCTCTCGATGTGCCCTCCGATACTCTGACCTCTAGCCCCCTCCCCTCCCCTCAGGTCAGTTGGGGATCATGTTCATAAGGGCACACCATACCAAAACATTTAAAACATTTTGCAACGGAAAAAGAAAACAAGCATTTCTTCCTGGACAAGTCCAGATAGTACCTCCCCGTTGGACTTTGTTTAGGGCGTTTTCTTCCATTTTGTGCCTACTGAACACGACCCAGCAGGTCATCTCACTCCAGGGTGGGCTTGATGAGGTATCTGTTGAAGGTGATGTACACATCCACATCGTCACTATACACAGCGTTCTCCCTCTCCCTCTTGTACAGCCGGACCCACACCTCGTCATTGAGCTCAAGGGGCAACATAAGGCTCTGGCTTTGCATGATGGACCTCTCGCTGGGCTGGGCGTACACAATGGCCTGCTCCTTGTCATTCCTCATGATGTGCAGGTAGGTCTCTTTAAAGTTCCAGGTGTGGATGTTGACGTTGAAGAAGTAAATCCCAGGGACGTAGCAGTAGAACTTTCCTTTGAACATGTCGAAGTGGCCGTGGAGGTTGACGAACTCTGTGTCGAACACCAGGGCCTGGTAGTAGTCCACGCTGTGGAGGGACTTGCGACGCCCCACCGAGAAGGCTGCGTCCTGGGTCTTGAAGGGGTCCCCTGGGGGGCCCGCCTGGCCCTTGGTTCCTTTGGGGCCCATTGGCCCTCGGGATCCAGGAGCGCCTTCCTCACCAGACTTCCCAGGTGTCCCCCTGTCCCCGCGGTTTCCCTTGTCCCCTGTGAGGCAAGATGGAAAATATACAGCACATGAGTCCTTAGAGCACTATGACACAGTAATGTAGACTAAAGGTCCAAATGAGGTAATGTTGAGATTAAAGTTAGTATAACATGGATCATAGAAGCTTTTGTGTAGATAGATTGTTTATGATTTTCTCCAGATTTTCTCGAGTCCAGATAGGAATGTTACGTAAACTTGGAGTCACTCCAGACCAGTCAGTATATGAGAATTTAGGGTTCTGGAGTTCTGCTTATCTCTTATTATTATTACTTTTTTGCAGCTTTATTTTTGGAAAGCCAAAGCATGTTTTTCAAAGCTAGTTCACGCTCTCTGGTGAGCACACAAACACGCACACAAACACACACACACAAACTGTTATGTTATTGGTCATGTTTTCTGCCACATAAGCAAGTTCAATGCCCGGTTAATGTTCTGAAATGGCAGCAGACTTTTTAGCCTCCAGTCCACTGAATGGAGAAAAAAATAAAGGCATTCAATTCAATGAAAAAGTCTGTTTGAAACCCAACAGCCTCATTAACTCCAGGGGCAGCCATTCTCCTCTGGTGAATCACATGTACACCGAGCCAATCTCAGTGTCTAGCATCCTACCAAGCCTCTTAAATGTGTCAAATGCGAGCAGGGGTCTAATTGAGTAGAGCCTTGGATCGGAATAGACATACTGATAATCCAATGTTTTTTTCCGTGCTGTTTTGTCACTTGTTTTGTCTTTGGCATGACAACCACCATAGGAGTTGGCAAAACACCACAAAGAGACCTGGGATCAAGCTATGTCTATTGCAGGTGTAAAGGCACAATCCAGGCGCACCTTTGAGGATGGTCATGTTGATGAAGGTGCGGACTTCAGGTATCTGGTTCAGGACACTCTTTTGGTCCCCCATCTGAGGGGCTGGGGGGCCCTCCTGTGGCTCCAGGTCATCACAGCAGAGGCGGCAGGGGGCAGGAGAGGCATTTCCCGGGGGTGGGACAGGGATGACCAGGGGGAGGAAAAGGAGGACGGGGCTCAGGAGGAGGAGGCGGTCAAACATGGCTGCTGCACCTGGGAGGACAAGGAAGGTCAACAGACAGATTAGACACAACCTTTGACCTTTTTACCCTTAAAGGGATAGTTCACCCAAATTACATATTGGCTTCCTAGCACTGTAAGTGCTGTAAATGGACAAGGACGGCGGCAGGCCTCTGCACTCTAGCTATAAATGTTTCTCCCTCTGCCATATGGATGCATTGTATGATACACCCACTGAGCTATAATGGATACACCGAGAGCAACTGGCGGCAAAAGAGCTGAGCGCAGAACTCTGAGATATGCAGCAGGTAACTTCGATTGTAAACTACATCGTACATGCCCGTTCGCAAAACTATGTGGAGGTATGGGATCGGAGCATGACAATGTTCTACTTCACACCGAGGCTTGGTGGTTGTGTTGGAAAGATTTTTTTAATTGGAGAGGGACTGTTGTTATTCAATGAATGTAAAACACTTTGTTGAGTTTCTGTGTGAAAATGTGTCTCCGTGCCTATGTAAACAGACATATTTGGGAAACTGAACCAACTGAACGCAAGCATGAAGGGGAAATACAAAACTTTTATACAGATGAGTGAACAAATCAGAAAAATCCGTTTGACTGTGACCCTGGCCCGGCTGACATGCCCTTAAGTGAAATCGAACAGCTGTCATGTGACCGAATGCAGCAGATAAGGCATTCACAGGTCACTACGGAGGAGATTTGGTTCATGACTCAAAGGGAATAATGTGCCGTCTCCCTCCGAGCATTAAAGCTCACGGTACTCTGACTCAGTGCTCTCGTCTGTATTAGGGGGAAAACAACATCGATCCAGGTTGGATGTGACAGGAGAGATGAGGTGCGCATTGTCGACCATGCCCCCTGACTTTGAGAAGCTCCGACGCGACATGGATCATTGTACACGCATCGAATTAGTGGTGGTGAGATAAGAGACATTATGTCAGACTAATTTGCAATTGACGGTCATAGCCCCACATTAAAAGTATATGATGGTGATTTGAGAACACAATCAGAAATACTGGTGGAATGTTTTACAATGAACTGCCATAGCCCCTAATAACAAAGTAAACATTGGCTGTTAATTACATGCATTTTTTTTAACATGGTTGGGGTCGCAATCATTTTCAGATATTAAAATGTGGTCGTGGGCCAAAAAAGTTTGCTATATTGGTTTAATGAATATCCACATGAATAAGATGGAAAAAAAACATATTCTGAAATATCAGAGTCTCTGCTTAGCAACTGAATTATTTCGTGTCCCACTGCTGTTCCAGGACAGTAGGAAAAAGAGTGGTTTTGGAGCCAGAGAAAACATACAGTATATTTGCATAGATGGGAGCAGGGAAGGTTTAGGAATGATGAACACGAGCATTCAACACCATAGTGCCCTCAAAGCTCATCACTAAGCTAAGGATCCTGGGACTAAACCCCTCCCTCTGCAACTGGATCCTGGACTTCCTGACGGGCCGCGCCCAGGTGGTGAGCGTAGGTAAAAACACATCTGCCACGCTGATCCTCAACACTGGAGCTCCCCAGGGGTGCGTCAAGCGGTACCAGAGTGCCAAGTCTAGGACCAAAAGGCTTCTCAACAGCTTTTACCCCCAAGCCATAAGACTCCAGAACAGGTAATCAAATGGCTACCCGGACTATTTGCATTGTGTCCCGCCAACCCCCCCCAATACCTCTTTTACGCTGCTGCTACTTTCTGTTTATCATCTATGCATAGTCACTTTAACTATACATTCACATACATATTACCTCAATTAGCCCGACTAACCGGTGCCCCCGCACATTGGCTACCCGGACTATTTGCATTGTGTCCCGCCACCCCCCACCCGCCAACTGCCTCTTTTATGTTGCTGCTACTCTCTGTTTATCATCTATGCATAGTCACTTTAACTATACATTCACGTACATATTACCTCAATTAGCATCAACTCTGTACCGGTACCACCTGTATATAGCCTCGCTACTGTTATTTTCACTGTCATTTTACAGTTTTATTTTTTGTATTTCTTTACTTATCTATTGTTTACCTAATACCTATTTTTTACTTAAAAATTGCACTGTTGGTTAGGGCTTGTAAGTAAGCATTTCACTGTAATAAATGTTGATTTGACTTTGATTTGATTTGAGCAAGCTATCCATGAGACAGCAACCACTGTTGTTGTCTGGAGCTTCGATTCAAACCATGACCAGCATTGATCATTTTCTATGATGCCAGCCCTATAGTCTCAGACAGACAGTCCAACACAGCTGTTATACTAAGGTGCCATTTTAGATCCATAGCTCATGGCAGTGACAGAACATAGGGCCAATGGTCCAATGAAAATCCATAGAAGAAACACAAGTGTGGCTCTCATCAACAAACCAAAAGTATAGCAATGCTATAGCTTCTTCCATAATGTCCCTGAAATAAATGGCCATGATCTGCAGACATCTGAGTGATCTTGATGGTCTTTTTCTGGGATTGTCAAATCAAATCAAAGTTGATTGTCATATGCACGGGATGCAGCATAGTACTCTGTACAATGAAATGCTTATTCGCTGCAATAAATGTGAACCATTTAAACTTGTGAAGTGTACTGAGTATCTTGATAGTTTTTGGATTGTACAGGCCAGAAGTGTGGACTCGAGTCACATGACTTGTGACTCGAGTCAGACTCGAGTCACAAATATGATGACTTGCAACTCAACTTTGACTTTAACACCAATGACTCGTGACTTGACTTGGACTTGAGCCTTATGACTCGACCTGACTTGATACCCTCCCCGAGCCCAAATATTAAAAATGATGCTATTAAAAAAAGTGTGCATCACATAAACTCTTAATTTAACGGATTACAGTTTGAATCGGACAGAAGCCAATGAAATTGTGCCAGCTGAGAAAAAGTTGTGCGTGGCAGTGCAGAGGAACCTCGGTGGGTGAATTCAGATGGAGCCCTTGGAAAGATGATACCAGCTGCTGATGTTTGATCGATTTAAAGACAACGCTGTATCAACAAAAACGGATTGCAACTTGCAAAACAAGCGGGAAGAAAATTACAGACGGAGGCGCAACAATTTCCAACTTTGTTCAACATTTGAAGCTGCACAAAGAACGGTAAGTCGTGGCTAATATAGCCGACAGCTATATATTTTATTACTTTACTAGTGTATCATGTAGGCTAGCGTAACGTTAAATCAATGAGCCTCCACACAGTCAGTCAGTGCGGGAACGTGATCATTGCACCCAAGATTGAGCTACAACTGGCTAGGCAGTTGGTAGCCTAAATCCTGCCTGATGTTACTGCTGTTCCTAAAACAAGGTTGGGCGATTGTGTACAAGCCTACATCGCCCGATTGCGCCCCATAGCGATCCTCGATAGTCGATCACTATTGGGGGGGTCTTTCTCATGGCTACCCATGTATTTCCATGGAAATATAACATTTATTTGGAAAGTAATAAATACAGCAAAGCTGGCCTGCAGTCCTAGACCAAGGCGATGGTAACACAAGCATGGTTAATCAAGTTTGACTTTGACGTGTAGTAGCAGTGACATGGTACAGTCTGGGTTTAAAGCTATATGATCTGGTGGTGTGCTAGACTAGAGAACATGCTAATAAAGCCAGTGGAATGCTGCGGTAGACTAATCTACATTAGATAAATCAAGCACATTAGCATTTCGGAGCAAGCTGCCCCGTACGGAAAAGTAACCCTACATGACCAAAAGCATGTGGACACCTGCTCGTCGAACATCTCATTTTAAAATCATGGGTATTAATATGGAGTTGGTCCCCCCTTTGCTGCTATAACAGACTCCACTCATCTAGGAATGCTTTCCACTAGATGTTGGAACATTGCTGCGGGGACTTGCTTCCATTCAGGCACAAGAGCATTAGTGAGGTCGGGCACTGATGTTGGGCGATTAGGCCTGGCTCACAGTCAGCGTTCCAATTCAGGTGTTCAGTGGGGTTGAGGTCAGGGTTCTGTGCAGGCCTGTCAAGTTCTTCAAAAAACCAATCTCAACAAACCATTTCTGTATGGACCTCGCTTGGTGCACGAGGGCATTGTCATGCGGATACAGGAAAGGGCCTTCCCCAAACTGTTGCCACAAAGTTGGAAGCACAGAATTGTCTGGAATGTCATTGTATGCTGTAGCGTTAAGATTTCCCTTCACTGGAGCTAAGGGGCCTAACTAAGGGGCCTATTCCTCCTCCACCAAAGTTTACAGTTGGCACTACGCATTGGGTAAGGAAGCGTTTTCCTGGCATCCGCCAAAACCAGATTCGTCCATTGAACTGCCAGATGGTGAAGCATGATTCATTACTCCAGAAAACGGCTGCTCGGCCATGGAAACCCATTTCATGAAGTTCCTGACGAACGTTTTTGTGCTGATGTTGCTTCCAGAGGCAGTTTGGAACTCAGTAGTGAGTGTTACAACCGAGGACAGACGTTTTAAAAGCGCTACACGCTTCAGCACTCGGCGGTACCATTCTGTGAGCTTGTGTGGTCTTCAACTTCAAGGCTGAGCCGTGGTTGCTCCTAGACGTCCCGCTTCACAATAACAGCACTTACAGTTGACCGGGGCAGCTCTAGCAGGACAGATTTTTTGACTAACTGACTTGTTGAAAAGGTGGCATCCTACGACGGTGTCACGTTGAAAGTCACTGAGCAATGAAGATTGCATGACTGTGTGCTCGATTTTATACACCTGTCATTAACAGGTGTGGCTGAAATAGGCGAAACCATTCATTTGAAGGGGTGTCCACACATTTTTGTGTATATAGTATATCTTATTTTCAATAAATGTGGGTGTCACAAGCACTTTCATTATGTGGCAGTTGTTTAAATGGCACAATATTCTCTACACTATACTTTCTTGTTTTGTCACAAACTGAAATTATGCAAACTATTAGAATTTTTGCAAACAGGAAATGGCGATTTCTGCATAGTTCATTTTTAAAGGCTCAGTGTAGTCAAAAAAGTGATTTCCTGTTTTAATATATAAGTCCACAATTCGATGTTGGAATAATACTGTGAAATGTTGTTTGTCACTCTCACTCAGATATCATATTAGCATGACATAAGTCATGGCAAAATATGTAGAATTGCATGGAATTAGCTTTAAAACTGCTTAAATGTATCCCCACCCCATGTCTAAACGTGAAGAATTACAGGGAATTAGCTGTAAATGTCATGCTAATATGATATCTGAGTGAGTGACAAACAAAATCAATGGGGGCCTAGTGTTACCTGTC